>NC_137128.1:42478065-43205065 GCF_949319135.1 Squalius cephalus | reverse complement strand
AATACCAACAATTCGTGTTCCTGCTGCACCTCCAGAAGAACTGAAGTGAGTGTAACGTTTTATTAAGCTTTATATTAATCTTTATATTAATCTTTGAAAATCGCTGCAGCACGCTTCACGATGAATGCGGCTGTTTACACTCAGGGTACATTACGGCATGTTTTCTATGTACGGACGTTCTCAATATAATTCATAATCCCACGTTTATAATGAACAACGTGTTATGGTTATTGTGTTACAAAAAGGTGTACGCACAGAACAGAGGGGCGGGTTGAGCAAAGCTCATTATCATTAAAGACACATGCACTGAAACGGCGTGCTGAAAACAGAGCTGTTTTTGACCAGGTAAAATTAGTGTTTTCTTACAATACTAATGAGAATTTTTAATTAAAGTATATTACAAACTTTTAATTTAGACCCTAAAGAATCATATTAGCTTGTACAAAAATGACATTATATGACCCCTTTAAGATTCAAAAGCATATGAATGTTGTTCTGCAAGAAAAATAAATGTTAGTTATGATTAATTAAAAAATTAATCACACTCTCTTTGGGCCTTTTTTCACATTTCTTAAATGATGAGAGATCCAGCAGGGAACTACTGTTACCGCTTATGAACCGCTGGGCCTCAAACGGCTCCATGTAACTGCTGGAGGCTTCTACAGCGTTCTGCTCCCAGCCGGGTCTGGGCCGCGGGTCTGGCCTGGCGTCAAACGGGTCCGAGTAATCCGTCTCCCCGACTACAGGAGCTGAGGGAACCACCTGGGGAAAAGAACAAGGAACGAGGGTTGAGTGATGTCTGAGTGATCGAGAATCAGAAACGAGGACAACTGCAGTGCTTTACGCAGATCATGTAGATGCTCATGAAGATTTTGTAATCAAGCATTTTCATCCAACAGGGTTATTAGTTAACTAAACCTAAAACCATTTTTGATACTTAGGTGAAATAAATTAGAGAAAACTTTAGTTGCCAAAGCAACATTTCTCATTTTCATTTACTTTTACAAGATGTACTAAAATAATTAAAATTTAAATAATCATTTTCACACATTAATTGATCCTCTGAGTCCAGAGCTTAAATTCATTGAACGTCTCTGGGATGTGCTGGAGGAGACTTTACAGAGTGCTGGACTCTTGCATTGCCAAAACAAGATCTGGACCACAAATGTATGCACCTCTTGATGGAAATACATGTTGTTGTGATATTTATTTCCATCAAGAGGTGCATTCATTTTTGATCAAGATCTTGTAAAGTCTCCTCCAGCACATCTTACCCTCCATATATCTTCAGGTAAGATGTTTGATGTGCACATGCCTGAATGAAGTTTGAGAGCTATGCTGGAGGGGAAGATTATTCATTGTTAACTAAATCTTTTAGGGTGTGTTCACACTGGGTTCGATTAAAACAAACTCTAGTGCGATTGCTCTGTTAGTGTGGTTCATTTGAATAAACACTACCATCTGAACCCTGGTGAGCACCAAACAAGCAGACCGTGACCGAATGCGACACAGACCAAAGACATGTAAACGATCCGAAAACAGGACATGTTTCATAAGATGACAGAGTGCTTATGCTTCAACCTGTTTTTTCTCATCTTAGTCGCCCATCACAGTTCAGTTCAGGCATCAGAACCACGTCTCCTCACAGCAGATCTTGGTTTGTGTGACGGAGGGATTCCTGACGCTGTTTTGACACCTTTACACATTTATAAGCTCTTCGTGAGTTCTCAGCTTCATCATATGTAGCTACGCACACACAACGAGTGCATTTAGCCCAAAACACAGCATTGTTTAGGATGTTTGACAAGTTCCGTTGAGAGAACCGAACTACAAGTGTGAACACACCCTTAAAAATGATGTGAAGTTAAAAGAAAATTTCAATATTAGATGAAAATTTTTAAAGAAAACAATTAAAAAGTTAACAGATTTCTTCTTTTTTTTTTTTTTTTTTTTTTACAATTTATAGAAATGACAAAAGCAAATAACAAAACAAATAGGCTAACAATTAAACAAATTAAAACAAAACCTGAAAAAAATTGAACAATAAAAACCATTTAAAATGAATTAATTTTAATAAACAATGTAATAGTATATAAATAATAGTTAAAAAGACCTGAAATACAGCGCACAAGCCAAAATGACTTCTTTTCTAGTCCTTTTTGTCCTTTCTAATGATTGACAGTCACCGATCACATTATGCTTCCATTGTACAGAAAAGAGCATTTTGCTCTTTTGTTTCCCTAAAGAAAAACAAGACGAATGAAACAAGAATGGTGGTGTGTGATAGTCTATAACCCGCAGGCATTGGGATTAAATGTATTTGGGTTAATGAAATGGATTCCCTATTCCCCCACCCTTCATTTCCGACAAGACAATCGTCACCCGGACAAGCTCTGGAAACACGGCAGAATCGTGCGTCTGGGTTGGTTTGTTATGACATCCGCAAAACTCACACGTTCACACGTGAACCAATCAAATCTACTCTAAAAAAAATCACACATCAATGTAATCAATCTCTGCCACGCTCATAATAACCACCTGATCTGTGATATAATGATCTATTCATGAGGACAGAAGTTGACTGGAGGCTCTTTACAGGCCATATAATAATCACTTTCACATAAACAAACTAAACTAAAGTTTACTTGACATTATGTTGATATTCAAGTTCACATTAGAAGGATGAAGTGCTTAAAAACCACAATTCTCCATTAAAAAACAGCATACTACTAAACTACATTTTTATTCTTTCTGAAGAGGTGTTTGTCTAATCCCAGACATTTTTCCAAATATCAACCCAGGATATCTTTCAAAACACTCCATTCTTTCTGATAACAGTCCAGTAAGACCCATTTAAGCTCTCTGTATATTAAGAAAACAAGAACTTACAGGGGCCTGCGGTTCCTCAAAGGTCACGATGTTCAGCGGTACTTTGCTACGCCCGAATTCCTGAGATTCCACTTTTATCAGTCTGTGTTTGGGAGAGACAATCTTCACCTCCACGCCGTTGGACAGCACTGTGCCAAATGCGGGAAACACTTCCAAAGACCCCGAGCCGTTCACCACGCGGTTCTCAGGGGGTTCGTAGGGGTCCTCAAAGTCCAGCTCTTTCTGAGCCCTGTAGGCCCGTAGGATCTCGCTTTCAGTGTAGTCTGGTTTCGGGGGCTGCGGCGGTCCTTTCCTGCTGCCAAAACTCAGGTGATCTCTAAACCACTTTGCCATGGGTCTACGACCAACGCGAGAAGGAAACAGATCCAAATATATATATATAAATGAGCTGTTATGCCTCTAAAAATCCCTTTATCCTAGTTCTTCCATGGAACACCATCCATAAATCTTGAAACACCTAACCAATAAGTTACTTATTACTCACAGTCGTGTCAATAAACGGCACATAGGATATGATATTGTGCAATAGCTCACCTCAGTTTCCCCAATGCATCGATCCTTTAGAACATCCAACTTCTATTTGGTAGCATTAAATTGATCTGGAAAGCAGAAGCACAGTCATGACATATTAACAAAGAGAATAACAAAAAAGATGTGGATTATTTTAAGCTTCCACCCCTAGATCTGCCCCCAGTGGAAAAGACATATTAAAGGGATAGTTCATGCAAAAATGAAAATTATGTCATCATTTAAGCAACTCATCCTTAAGTTGTTCTTTAAAGAATAAAAGCCTTACGGGTTTGGAACGACAGGAGAGTAAGTAATTAATGACAGATTTTTTTTTTTTTTTTGTGAACCCTTTAAGGGTTTTTTCCCTTCATCAGGGAGGATCAAATGAGCTGATTTGCTCTAATAAGGACTTTGGACAAACTTCAGTGAGCTCATTTGATCCTCCCCGATGAAGGGGTCTTAAAGGGTTCACAAATTTTTTTTTTTTTTTTTTTAAATCTGTCATTAATTACTTACTTGTCATTCCAAACCTGTAAGACTTTTGTTCACAAATGAAGATATTTTAATGAAATCTGAGAGCTTTCTGTGCCTCCATTGACAGCTACGCAACTACCACTTTGATGCTTCAAAAAGTTCCTAAAGAGATTACATTTATGATGGATGGATGCGCTTTTTTGGGCTTAAAAGAATGGTACCATACACTCCCATTATCTTGACAGAGCAAGGGTATTTTTTTAATATAACTCTTTGGTTGAAATAAGAAAGTCATATACAACTAGGATGGCTTGAGGGTGAGTAAAGCATGGAATAATTTTAATTTTTGGGTGAACTAACCCTTTAATTACCTTAAACCCGAAGAACTCCATTCCTCATTGGATGAAAAATTATGCAACAAAAGTGAATGGTGACTGAGGTTTTGTTGCATAGAACAGCTGCTTTTGTGTTTTCCATGGAAGAAAGAAAACAATACTTATAACGTTACACATTAACGTAAATAAAAGGTTTGGGTGAGCTGTTCCTTTAAAAATACACATCATATCATATACTGTGGAACAGGCGATAAGCCTGTATAACCTGATCTACTGTAGATCAGGTTATACGCTAATGCACTTGTACTTGAGTCATAGATTAAACATAACGGCGATGATTTCTTATGCATGAAAAAATAATTAAGTATTACTCAAGAGAAAGTTTCACACTCACACAACTCAAAGAATTCTGTCAAAACAAAAACATGCACCAACTGTACACAGTACACACCCACTTTCATACTGTTCCCATTTAACTCAACACACAATAGGAAGATATTTACGTATTTTAAACTGAAATTATACAAAAACTGTCAATATAGATTACAACTAATGTTAGCATGCTGGCTAACATCTCTAAACTTCGCCAACCGACATTATTTTCACTTTCTTTGTCGACAAGTGTGATTATATACACGAATACTAGAGTATATTGAATATAGAGGTGGAATTCTGCATTCATTTGGAACACAAAAGTAAAAACCAACGAATTTAAGATGCGTTTTGTTAGCCGGATTGCTTGCTGGCTAACGTTAACTATGCAGCGCGCGAGCCCGATGGATAGTCACTGAGGAGCGTGTGCAAATTGTTCATCTAAAACGGCAGTTTTAACTCATAAAAACAGTTCCGAAACAAACAAACCCCCAAAACATTTGCAAAACACTCACCTCTCAATGATGGACGGACGGATGGAAGCGAGTATATAAAGAAGCTTTGAGGAAAATCTCAAAAAGTGGCGAGCGTGTGCACGTGCAGATGGATGGATGAGTTGCATCGGATTGCAATGGTTGCAGCTCAGCTGGTGAACATCACATAAGCTCGACTGACTTGTTGTTAAAGCCCACTGGAGAGTTGCATTGTCTTTGTTCTTGCTGAGGCATTTCATTTCACATGGTGCCTCGTGCTGTTTTACATGCATTCTGCAAAATGCTGCATGTCTGCAAGGCAGTTATTATAAAAATACATGTTTAAGGTGAAATAAAGAGATTTGAGTGCAATTAAATGCATATAAACAGGGGCTTCTAGTTAACCACCCACAAAAAGAAACGATCCGATCAATACACGTCGCCAAACCTCATTAACACCTTATCCGTCAGCAAACAGAGGTCAGATTGTGAGGTTAGAAGGTCACCAGCACTTTGGTGGATCAATATGCCAGATGGTAAACAATGGCGTATTGACACATTAGACTGCATTAACATCACATTAGCAAGAGTTGCCTTGCTAATGTGCCATTTGCGATTTAAATGCAGAATGTCAAAAATATTTGATACACAATAATAAGGTAACACACGTTACATGTATTTACTATAGTAATAACTATAAATGTGGCATAATTACATGCAACTAACCTTGAACCAAACCTTAATCCTACCATCACCCACATGTAGTTAATCAATATTACTCAGGTCCCATTTGTTTGCGAAAGCTAATGCACTAACAATGCGAAATACTGCACATTTGTTACAGTAGTGAACATAAGTTAATAAAAATACAAGTATTAACAGATTCAACTTTTGATTTCAATAATGTATTAGTAAAAGTTGAAATGAACATTAAGATTAATAAATGATTTAGAGGTATGCATTAACTAATGTAGTTAACAAATGTATAATAATATATCAGAAATTCATTTTTCAAAATATTTGAAAACAAGACAACAAATGGAAAAAATAGTCTAAGCTTGGAAACGAAACACAAGGAACATTTTATTTGATGTTTGTGAAGATGAAAGTGTCTATTGGAGATGATCAGTCTAAATTAGATTCACTTGTCTCCACTGTAACCCTCAAATGCATTTCCTCGTATTGACTGAACTAACATGGAGAAACAAATACTACATTATAGTGCATAATACATTAGAAACACATTACAGAGTACATTAGAGACAATGAGATGACGCATATCTAATAGCGAATAAATTCCAGGCAATGGAAACAGCTTCTTATAGACAGACAGTGCTTATCCAGCTAAAAAGATCATCACTGAAAAATAAAAGTCTCTCAATTATACTTTTAAATAGCCCAAGTAAAGGAAAATTATAGTGGTCTGTGAAAAAAAAAAAGAGGTGGTCATTTTTGCTGGTCTGAAAATAAACATTTAAAAACCCCACACAGTGTTTTCTCGGCCTAGTCAGAGTTGGTGTCATCGCTGTCTGTGTACGCCCCCAAGAGGCTGAGCGATGAACCGCTCTGAGACGCGGCTGGCTGCCCGTTGGAAGCACTAGCTGAGGCTGTGGAGGACACGGGTTTGGCAGCACCGGCCCCTGAATGATCCGGAAACACAGAGAAAAAGCACGTTAACAGATGTGAAGGAATGAGGGAGTTTGATATGTAAATACAACATCAGGGTTTCACTCATAAGAAAAAATCTACGGCACAGGTTAAAAACAGGTGACAAGCGACGGCACATCTACGCGCTGCGGCCAATGAGCCAACATCAGGGTTTGTTGGTGGAAACTGTAGTTGGTCAGGCATCATTTATTCAAGCCCCCTTATTTTATTAAATGGCCAATTTTGTCCACACCCATTTATATATATATATATATATATATATATATATATATAAAAAAAACAGCTTCGCAATCCACATCTGTACCATTCCTCGATTCCAGAGAAATAATAAAACAAAAACATAATACAAATACTCCCCGAATCATGATATACATCCACTGATGTAGAGTTGCAATTTTGGTTTAATAAAAAAATAAACAACAAATATCAATTTATTTATTAAATAATATTAATAAAATAAGTCGTCAAGAAAATAACCATTAACTTGCAATTAGTGTAATTAGTGTTTTAAATATTATTATTAGTATTAATACACTACCGTTCAAAAGTTTTGGTCAGTAAATTTGTTTTTAAAGAGAATACTTTTATTAGGCAAGGATGCATTAAACAAACAAACAAAAACTTTTCAAATAAATGCTGTTCTTTTGAACTTTCTATTTATCAATGAATCCTGAAAAAATGTCAACATTGATAATGATGATTAATGTTTCTTAAACAAGTAAAGTAAATCATCATATTAGAGTGATTTCTGAAGGATCATGTGACACTGAAGACTGGAGTAATGATGCTGAAAATTCAGCTTTGCATCACAGGAATAAATTACATTTGAAAATATATTCAAATAACAGTTAAATTGTAATAATATTTCACAATATTACTGCTTCTACTGTATTTTTGACCAAATAAATGCAGCCTTGGTGAGAAGATGTTTTTGAAAGAAGTCTCTTCTCACCAAGGCTGCATTTATTTGGTCAAAAATACAGTAGAAGCAGTAATATTGTGAAATTAACAACATTACAACATTAACAACATTAACAACATTACAATTATAAAAGAAATCATGCATTCACTAGTCATTTAAACATGATTTCTTTTATAATTGTAATGTTGTTAATTGCTGCTTACACCCCCACACACTCGTTCTGACCGGACTGTCCCTGACACTTTTGAGAAATCACAGATTGACTAGTTTTAATAGATCATGAACCTTTCTGTGTGTCAGGAGCCTGTGGTTTCTTCCTCACCACCAGAGACCCCAGAGCTCCCTTGCCGCCCAGACTCCCGACACTCCTCTCCCAGCTCTCCAGCTTCTGCTTCTTCACAACCACAGATGACGATGAGCCCTGTGGAGTTCAGGAGGAAAAACAGCACAACAATTAATGAGAAGCATATGAGGAGAAAAAAAAAGACAAATGAAGTGGGAAAATTTACTTTAGGACCACAGATCATCCTATATGAACATATAAAGTATAATGTATAGTTAAATAATCTGTCAGCTGATATTTCTTATTACATGGTTACTTGGCAAATAAATAAATAAATGAATATTAAATATTGATTTGAGCTGAAATTATTATGTGAGTGTGGAGTGATAGGAGAAACATGAATCTAGCACAGCTACACTACCGGTCAAAAGTTTGGAATAATTACGTATTTTTAATGTTTTTGAAAGACGTCTCTTCTGCTCACCAAGGCTGCATTTATTTGATCAACAATGCAGTAAAAACAGTAATATTGTGAAATATTATTACAATTTAAAATAACTTTTTTATTTGAATTTATTTTAAAATGTAATTTATTCCTGTGATCAAAGCTGAATTTTCAGCATCATTACTCCAGTCTTCAGTGTCACATGATCCTGTGTCCTGTGTTAGAATCATTCTAATTATTATAATCAATGTTGTTTTGTGGAACCAAAATACACTACAATTCTGGGGTAAGGTTTAATAAAAAGAAAAGACGACGAATAGTTTTATTCGGCAAGGACACACAAAATTGATCAAAGGTAAAAAATGTTTTACCAAAGTTACCAAAAAAAAAGTTACCAAAGATTTCCATTTCAAATAAGTGCTGTTTAAAGAACGCATTGTTTCCACAAAAATATGAAGAAACAACTGTTTTCAACATTGATAATAATCAGAAATGTTTCTTGAGCTGCAAATCATCATATTAGAATGATTTCTGAAGGATCATGTGACACTGAAGACTGGAGTAATGATGCTGAATTTTGATCACAGAATACATTACATTTAAAAACATATTAAAATAGAAAACAGTTATTTTAAACTGTAATAATATTAAACAATATTGTTGTTTTTACTGCATTTTAGATCAAATAAATGGTAAGCATAAAAGACTTTCAAAAACATAAACGTAATAGTTTCAAACTTTTGACCCGTAGTTAATGTAAGAAATTGATTGCGTGAGAGCAACAAAAATAATATTTGATCACAGCATGTCACAACTGACCAATCAGAGTCGGGTATTCCAGAGTCATGTAATAAAAACTAACTTTTTCCGATTATAATGTATAAAAGTGAAAATATTAAAAAACATAAAATAAAACAGTAGAATAAAGAAAGTCAACCTGTGATCCTGCGTTCCCGTCTGTAGTGAGGATGTCTGTGGGTTTATCAGCCGTGTGTTTCCTGCCTTCGTCTTTTGCATTTTCCGTCTCTTCCTCAGAGTCCGAGTCCCTCAGTCGCTTAATCAGAGCTCTGTCTAACATCTCTCTATGAGGAGCAAGAGAAGAGAGAAGTCTAAATCTCAGACATTTATTTCTTAATGTTTTCTTAATCTTGACATTAAGGTCTGGTTTCACAGACAGGGTTTAGATTAAACCAGGATTAGGCCTTAGATCAAATAGGGCATTTAAGAAGCTTTTATGAACGTACCGTAGGAAAAAAACATTACTGGTGTGCATCTTGAGACAAAACAATGACACTGACATATTTTAAGATATATCAGTGCAAGTTGCTTTCAGTTAAATCAGCTCAAACATGCATTTTAGTCTGGGACTAGTTTAAGCCTGGTCTGTGAAACCGGGGGTATGTGCTTTGGAAAAACATACTAACACAGTGAATGTACATAACCTCAAAGAGGTGCTATTATTGTCACATGTAAATGTAGACAGTAAACAATATAAACAATTATGATTTTCAAACATTAATATTTTAGGTTAAAATGCACAGGAATATCTACATATTGTACATAAACTATATTTTAGATGCTGTAATCTAGGGCTGCCTGATTTGGGGAAAAATCTAATTTCAGATTTTCTGATAAAATTTGCACTTTAAATCTTTGTGCACTTAATTGGACCTGTAGTGTGTAAAAAATCATTTTTAAAAGTTCAAATATTCCACCATTAAATGATAATTCACCGAAAAATTTAATTGTTCAAAACGCATATGAGTTTCTTTCATCTGCTGAACACAAAAGAAGATATTTTGAAGAATATTATGGGTAACCAAACAGTTGATGGACACTATTGACTTCCATAGTAGGAAGAAAATACTATTGAAGTCACAGGGGCCCATTAACTAGTTACTGACATTCTTTAAAATATCTTCTTTTGTGTTCAGCAGAAGAACGATATTCACACAGGTTTGGAACAAATTGAGGATGAGTAAATGATGACAAAATTTTCATTTTTGGGTGAACTATCCCTTTAAGTCTAAGAAGCAAAAAGTCTCTTTTCATACTTGGTCTCTCGTTCGTCTTCATCCAGCTCTCTTTCTTTCTGTCTCCGCTCCATATCTTTATATTTATCCAGCATGCCCTCGAAGTCCACCCGCGCCTGCCTCTGGTTCAGGTCCTTCAGCTCCTGCAGGTTCTCCAGCACCTCCATCTCCATCTTTGAGTCCCGTGTGCGGTTCTCCAGGACCTGTGACAGCATTCAGGGAGATTAGCTTTAGTGGTCGACCGATATATCGCCAAGGCCGAAATATCGGACGATATTTGCCATTTTTAAATGTGTTGGAAGCGGGACTTTTATTTTGACGGATGCCTTATCACACAGCGCTCACTCACATTCTCCGTCTTCATTAGTTTACGATCTCTGTCAGTCATATCTAATACTTTGTTAGACATAACTGGCAAACAAAGAAAGTAAATGGTATGCGAAAAAGTATAGTGTTGCTTTTATATTATTTGTAACAGAAAAGGCAAACAATCAGGCTAAAATACTTTATCATTTACCGTCAACATTCAGCAAATGCGCATCTACATCATTTAAACAAATCTCTGAATATCTAATAAACTTTTAATTCCACAAACCTTGCAGATTTAATTGAATCCAGCTGTGATATCTTGTAAAGTGTGCATTTGTAGCCGGCATAAACGTGTTATTGCGAGTGACGTTGAGAAGTGAGTGAATGTGAACAGAAGATCAGCTTCACAGGAGACGCGATCGAAAAACTTGAAATCCTTCATTTTAAAATATGCTGTGCTATATCCAGTTGCCCACTGTGTCATATTCATATCATTTTCACTGTGTGCTGTATGTAAAATTAGCGTTACCTTGTCTTTACTTGAAAAAATATGATTACCAGTGCGAATGAAATTACCAAATTACTGAGTGCCCTGTTACAGTGTTTACTTCCTTTTTATTCACATATTCATATATTTTTAAACAATTACTTTATTTGTGAAAAAAACTGTAATAGGATTGCAGATTCAAGTTGCCATCTAAAGTATAAGCATGTTTATTTTAAGGATTTGTTTTCTAATTTATTAAATATTGATTAAAATAAATATAAAAAGTATATATATAAAAATATCGGCTTTATATCGGCCATCCTGCTCTCTAAGACATCGGCCATAAAAAAACAGTATCGGTCGACCACTAATTAGCTTTAACTAATTAAGTTTTTATGGGTTTTTGATGGTTTGCTTACAAAGACACTGTAAAGGCTTTTATGTACACCATATGTGGAAAACAGAGGAAAAAAAACGAAATGCTTCTGTCACAAAAATACGCTGATGGAAAGTGGAAGTAAAAGTACAAATTAAACACGAATAGCACAGAATAAAACAATAACCCCCTGACAAAACCTCTATAAGACTACATGATGTGTCTTTTATGCTATTAAACGTACAGTATGTAATTTTTTTCGCCGCTAGGGGTCGCTAACCTCTTACAATAACAAAGGCTTAGTTTGATGACGCAACATTTGATAAGAATTATGGATCTTGTCGTCAACGTCAAGCCGAACGATCTAATAATGTTTATGGATGAGTGAATACATCGATGTTGTTATCATGACTGTGATAAGAAGCAGTTCGGGATTGCTAAGAGACAGCTATCAGCTCCACACGCGACGCGAGTCCCGCGGATATAAAAGGAATATGGATATTTCATTCTACCGAACTACACGCAAGTGCAGAATTACTACTCACAGGTCAGTTTATTAGACAAATTAAACTTGTGAGGTAACGCAGCGCTGTTTCACCTGGTCTAACGTTACACTATCACACTAAACTGCATTTGAATGTGTTGAAATGTATGTGTTAGTTTGTCTGTATGAGACTAGCAGTAAGCTAGATCAACATTAGAATAACATACAGATCATATTCTGACATTTCATCATTGTTGAACTATATAACATTTATTAGTTTTATGTAAATGTGCTCACCTGTTTAATAAAGTACATGTAGGAGCGGTCGAAGTCTCGGTCGTGGAGCTCTCGTTTATGGGAGCTCTAGGCATCTCAAAAACACCGCGCTGATATTGATTCTCGTTTTAGTTCTCCTTTTTTATCCAAAGTCTGCTTGCCATGGTCCATAATGTTTGAACGAAACAAAAACAGCGTACGAACAGACAATTCGAACTACACAGTTGTCCACGTCTGTCGCCTTGGTTACTATCAGAGTTCTCTGGTTGCTATGGCAATACGAGCGGAAACCAGGGACAACGCGGATATATCACCATTGACGGCGACAAAACGGAAATAAAGAAACGTGACGTGTCTTCAAATTAAATTACAAATTTCTCCTGGTTTGAAAGTTGTTGGAAACAGTCAGGATAATGTAACTACACAACTAAAAAAAATATATAACATAGATATAGTGATTTGTGCTATTTTTAAAGCAAAAAAGTTACATATTGTGCCTTTAAAGTTTCTAACAGACCTTCATGGGGTTATTGAGTTCCTCTTCCTCACGCTCCAGCTGGATCTTTTTCTCCTCCTCTTCTAGCAGTTTCTCAGCCTGAAAATTACGTGTTGCACCATGTTCCATGGCATAGTCTGTGTTCTCTGGATCTGTCTGCGAAACACACCAATCAGATGAAGTGCAACCGAACAAACACACAAGAAAATCTCCTGAAGTGTTGTAGTTCATTCGAGTACCTTGAAGGTGATCTCAGCCAAACATCTGGTGCATTTAATGTAGAATCTAAAAATGGGAAGCCCCATGTACAGTTCGTTCTGAACGGTCTCCTTACGAGCATTGAACTTCTTCCCTTTGTAAATGTATTCTCCACATGTTTTACACCTGCAAAACAACAAGTATTATTATCTGAAATATGATATATAATCTCTAATAAATCAAACTACATATGTTTTCCTCACAAATCAAAGAAATCAAGAGATTCTTTGCCATTGAAATAGTATTATGTTCAGTATACCATTATCTTATTTTACAGTGATATTCAGTACCAGCCAAAAGTTACTTACTATTTGTAATGTTTAAAAAAAAAAAAAAAATTTCAAGCCTGCATTTACTTGATTAGAGATACAGAAAAACTGCAATATTGTGAAATATTATTACAATTGAAAATAATGGTTTTCTATTTTAATACACTTTAAAATATAATATAGTTCTGTGCTGCAAAATGAATTTTCATCAGCCATAATAACTCCAGTCTTCAGTGTCACACGATCCTCCAGAAACCATTCTAATACGCTGATTTATTATCAATGTTGGAAACAGTTGTGCTGCTTAATATTAATAACTTATTTCAAAAAAAGGAAAGAAACAAAGAAAATTACTGACCGCAAACTTTTGAATGGTAGTATATATTGTTACAAAATATTTATATTTAAAATAAATGAGACAAAAAAGAAAGAAAAAATTCTCATTCATCAAAGAATCCTGAAAAATGTATCACAGGTTATTAAAAAAGTATTAGGCAGCACAACTGTTTCCAATCATGTGACACTGAAGAAGACTGGAGTAATGATGATGGAAATTCAGCTTTCATCACAGGAATAAATTATTTTTTAAAGTATATTCAAATAGAAAACCATTATATTAAATTGTAATAATATTTCACAATATTACTGTTTTTTCCCCTGTATTTTTGATCAAATAAATGCAGCCTTGGTGAGAAGAGACTTCCATTAAAAACAGTAATGTTTCCAAACTTTTGACCGGTAGTGTATATTGTTGTTCTTCTATGTACAGGGGTAGTAGAAAAAGTAGAAAATAGTAGAAAAAAATCCTGAGCCTGAACTTTTTTCCCTGGGAGGTAAGCGGGCCCATAAGCCAAGATATATGCCCTGATCAACATAATTTTCAAGCGGGATCCAGGGGTGTGCTCCCCTAGGAGAACATTTTGATAAATAGTCCCTTAAATGATAGATTCTGGTGACTTTTGTGGATATAAATGAACATCATTCAGACATGAGATGAAAAAACCCAATACAAGCTTATATTTTACAGTAGCAGGTTTCAGTAATTCAAATTTACGACCTTTTTAAGACATTTTAAGACCATAAAGATTGAAATTTAAGACCTACCTATGTACGACGCATTGCCAAAAAATATTCAAATCAAAGAATTCATTTTATTTCAATGAATTCAGTAATTGAAAAAGCATTACTTTAATTTACAGATAAAGCAATCACATTAATGTAATTTTATCCTTAGTTGAGAAGCTGCATAAAGTGCTGTATGAAATAGTTAAATATTATACTTCTATATCTAAAAACATGCAATAATTCTAGCCATTATAACTACCTCATGTCCTTATATGACAGACCTGTGTTTCTATCTCAAACCATGTATGATATTGGCAATAGTTACATAAGTTAAACTAAAAAAAAAACCTTGTCTCACCTCATATTAAATGGTGCCATCAATCTGACCACATACTGACGGTCTTTGGGCAGTTTGAGTTTAGGGATTTTAGACGGATCAAAATCCGGAGGATAGTATTTCTGAGGAAAAACAAGAAGAAATGTTGTTAAAGTGACAGTTCACCACAGTAGCGTAACTTTGTCAACAGAAACTTATTTCGAGGTTCATCTTAATAACTGTTACGTGTGTTCAAGGTTATTTATGTACTTTAAGTGCATAGAAAACATTACTTAAATACTTAAACTTAAATTGAATAAATATATACACTGCGTTGCTACTTCATTAGCATGCTGTTAATGATTATCTTTTCTCCTCTAATCCACCTTAAGCCGCAGCACAATAATAATATAGGAGTAAATAAAGAGGTACTTACATTTAAAACTTTTCTTTCCGACATGGTTCTCTTTAATTCACTAAAATGTAAACTAAACCCGACAACTGAATGCCCAAATGTGTGTTACTGCGAGCTGGACGCTTCTTCCTCGCTGTCTGTCGCGCGGTGTGTGTGTGTGTCCGTCACTCACGCGCTGCAGTGCTGCCACCACCGGCAGAGCCTCGGTATTACAGGACACAAGGCAAACATTAGCGTACAGAAGATGATCATAGGCCTACATAATAATACAAGCCCAGTAATATCATATGAACATGCTTATTAGTATGCCAAAAATTGTTATAAGCAGGAAGGCGATAGGGTGAGTAAGGTGGTTTATTATATATTAAAAACAGAAGCATAAATCTCAAAGACATAAAGACTTCACTGAGGCCACTAGAGGGAGATGCTGAATAATAAATCAATTATTAAAAGCTAAAGAGTTTTTCCGTGTTGCTTCATTTTAGCGCATGCATTTCCTATTAAAGTACAAGCTGTGATATTCACAATCACGACATAGAAGAAAGTAAACCAAAAGTGTTTGGGAGAGATCCTTTGTACTAAATAGAGCAAGTAGTTGAGTGCAACCTTAAGAAAAAGTAAAAACATATATTTATTACTTTTTATAGATATGACAGTCGACTGGAAACACAAATCCTGACGTTAAAATCATCCTGTAAGGACAAGCCAGCCGTGCCCAAAGTGAACTCTGCATTAGGCACCAGTCAAAACAATCAATACTTGCAATAAAAGAGTCGCACAGTCATTTTTTTTTCTTGCTTATTATCTAATTTGGCGCGCGCAAATGTTTGGTTATGATGCGCGTAATCCTGCAGCAGCTCTAGGGCGCGCGCATGCAGAGAGACGCGCAAACTCATGCTGTGCGCAAAACCAGCTGGACACATCCGTAAATGGCTTAAAATTCAGTCATATCTTCAATGGGAAGCACGGACAACGTTCGGATACAGAGTTCTCTCTTAAGTGAATGCTGGGATATAGATAAACTTTAAATCTGGATCGCGTAAAACACGTACAATGAGCGTTGCGTGGGATTTAAGAGTACTAATGCATTTGTGCGGAATCCAGATTTCAACGAACAACAATTTACCTACAGCAACAGAGACAGTCTGAGAAATCTTCCAGAGTCCTTGACGGAATACTTTATCTGGGATTGGGGTTATTCCCATCATGGATCAGTTTGGGATTTTGGATTTACATCAGCGCAATAAATGGAAGTGCGTGGACGCAGTGCTGCAATTAACGGAGTTTACATGTAAGAGATTTTTTCTTATTTACATTTAAAACGATAAAAGTTGATGTGGGTAGGCTAATACATTTTGTAATCTTTGTAGAGTTTCCGAACCCAATTCATTGCAGGTGTAATTCCCCATATGCAATATTAAAAAGGCAGGTTGAACTATATGAATAACAGTTCAGACATAAAAGTAAAACTTCTTCAAGTTTCAACCTCCTTCTTTTCTATATTTCTATACTGTATGGTTATTTAGACATAAAAAAAAGTTGTTGTTCCAATATACTGCAGGTTCTTCAGATCAGTGTTGAGATTTCCGTATTTTAACAGAAAAAAAAAAATGAAGGTCCACTAAAAAAAGAGGAAAATAATGGATTTCTTTTTCATTTCAACTGAGATAAGTTGAAGCATTTGAGGATTTAGAAACAAATTAAAGAAAGAAAAATCATGTATATTAAAAAAAGGGCACAAATGAAGTGCTAAAGTGTCAGTGATCATGTGACCCTTTGTACAGAATTGCAATGCTGATATAGTGCAAAACTCTCACTTGTGGACTAAAGTGTAAACTTTTTAAGAGTGAATTCACCCTGAAAAGAACTCATTCACTCATCCTCGTGTTAATGGTGCCATGGCTGTGGGCTCAGTTCCTGCACTTGGATGTATTTCTCCGCGCCGCATGTTTGAACCCTGTCCTCACTTCTCTCTCATCAGCTGGAGTTCAGATGGCCTGCAGGGTGGACAGATATAATGCATTATGGGTGACCTTAATATACATGACTCCTCCCATTTAATGATCCTTAATGGATCTGTTGGTTTTATCAGGTCGTGAGCATTCAGTGAAAGCATGACTTGTGTGTTGTTGTAATTTTCAGGAATCTTACTTGTGATTTCTTTCTAAAATCCCAGTACAATTGTTGGTACTTTATTTTACCATGTCCTTGTGACACGGTACATGTAGTTACTGTTGTAGCCTAATAATAACTAAATGATGCATACATGCAACTAACCCTAAACCAAACCCTATTCCTAACCCTTAGGTAATATGTAGTTAATTAGTATTACTCAGTAATTACACTGTAACACGGACGCCTTAAAAAAGTGTAACCAAATTGTTTTTTAAAAAAGATACTGCAATTAAGAATGTCCTTTGTCCAATGTGATCGTTATGACAAAAATACACAGCAATATTACACTAAAACTTTCAAATAATAAAATAAAATGTCCATTAAAAACTAATTCAAAATATTAATAAACACTATAATAGTATCTCAATTCGTTTTCCTAATGCATTAAAATGCCTTATAATTCATCATGTGTTCTTGCAATGCATTATAATATTTAAACAGTATGTAATACTTTAAATCACATGGAAAACAACTCCATAAGTTTATGCTCTTTAACAGTTTAAGCATGAATTGATAAGGATTAAGAGTTTCAATTAGTTTTAAGCAGGGGTTTTCAAGTGCAATTTTGCCCCAAAAACTGCAAATAATTTGCATTATGTAATTTAATAAGCAAGTGAGATGTACATAAAATTGCTTAGACATATTAAAAAAATTAAACAATATTTACTCACTTCACACACAAAAAATAGAATAAAAAAATTTCTCAAAATAGCCAAATATTGATTTATCAGCATGACCAAATTTTTAGTTTATATACAAAAATATATAATGCCTTACTTGACGTACAGCATTATGATTGATAAAGGATATAGAAAATGAATGGATGTGTAATGATTACGATGCCTTAATTCTGCGAAACGTCTCTGTAAAAGTGACTAAATAATACAATATCTGTTTGCTCTGAGGAAATATTTGCGCTTCAAAATGCTTGCATTGGTTCCACATTGTCTGAAAGAATAAGCAATTCCAATGTAAACTTGATTAAAAACTGACAGGTGTCATTTGTCTGTCGGATGAAATATTAAACTTGGCTTTGTACAATTATCAATAACACAAGCTAGCTGTTGTATTGAAATGTATGACCATATGGCTGACTATTTTGATCCTTTGTTCCTCAGCCAATGAAAATAGATCAAAAATAGCTCCATGATGTGAAACATGAAACATAAGATTAAAATATAAGATATATATTTAAAAAAAAAGAGAATTTGGTCTGCTAAATTGAATTTTGATGAGGACTGCCTAAATCAGCCGTGCTGCATGATCCTAAAGTCTCTAAATCCACAACAAGTTTCTGAAACGTAAAATAACCTGCTGAAAAAGTTCATAAAATCAAGAGTAGAGATACAAATGAAGAACCTGGAGGAAGCACAAGACAGAATATAACGTTGTGTTTGTGACTGCCTGTTAAGACGATTAACAAACTCTGACTTTGATTACATTACAAATGTGAGAGTCATTTAGACTGATATCACATAAAAATCTACGACACACTGATTTTGCATTAGCTGAAGGAGTGTTAATTTCAACACTCATCAGTTTGATCAAAGGTCAGGAAGTGATACGCCGGATTTGTGATTTAAATGACTCTTTTTATGTTCAGAATGGTCTTTGTAATGCTGTAAAGGCTCATATGAAATACTGTACATGGGGACAGACCTTTTATTTTAAATGAGAACCGAGACAAGTATTATGATCCTCTAATACACTCTTAGGAAAAAAGGTTGAATTGGGTTCTATTTAGAACTCTTGGGTTCTCGACTACATTTTGAAGAACCATGTTTGCCAGAAAGGTTCTATATGAGGAGATATGTCTTAAATGATTGCATAAAACTTTAATGTTTTAAAGGTTATTTCAGTTTTTTTACTAGTGATTAAGGGTTTATGAGCCATTTACAATTGAATTAAAATAAATACCACTTTAATTTAATTCAATTTGTAAAGTTTGCAATTATGTTTGGTGGCATTTGTAATGCAGAAATCACATTTTTGTCTTCTGAGAGCACAGCCATCGAGAACACTGCTGTATAGTGCAGTATTTTGAGGCTAGGCATCGACCACTTCAGTTCATTTGACAGTTTTTTTAATTGCTTTGGCACAATTTTCACAAGCAATTGAAAACTCTTAGTACTAATATCACAACAGATCATAAAAAGATCAAACATTCCATATATTTTCAAATATATTAGTACAATACACAAAATCACAAAGTCCTTTTCACTACACGAAATAAGGTTTTTATCTATATGTTTCAAAAGTAGTAGTAGTACTTTATTGATCCCATTTAGGAAATTAAAGTTTCAGTATAATGTTATATTGTATATTTAATTTACAGTAACCGCCTTTCATGTAACTCTTACTGTTAAACTTCTGATTTGCATCTCTTCTCGTTCAGTTGAATACATTTGTCTGTTATTTAATCCAACTGAACTTAATGATTAATCAATAAATGATTTGGCACATCTATAGATTTCTATAGATACTAATTCTATAGACGTGTCTATAGAACTTGTTTGCAACTTCGGATATGGTAACCAAATGTTATGAATTCTTTTTACATAAGTGATTTATAGATAAGAACCATACTATGTTCAAAGTGTGTGTACACGTAAGTGTGTTTGTGTGTGTGTGTGTGTGTGTGAGAGAGAGAGAGAGAGAGAAAGAGAGAGAGAGAGAGAGACACAGAGAGATTTGCAATTTGTGAACATAGAGTAGCATTTTACATTACATGCCATGTGATACTGTAAACAGAGACAAAACTATGGTAGTATACAGTAGTATGAGTCATATACAGTGAGAACATTTACTGTATTGGCAGCATATACTGTTTTATAGCACAAAACCCCCATGGCCGTGTCATAACTTCATCACACGGTTTGATAACACTGGCTAGATACTATTACAAACAATATGGATTCAATTACATAAGTTAGGTAATGCAAGTTTTCTAATGTGGCAACTGTAGCCTGTATTACAGTTTTTTTGGTTACACTTTATTTTAAGGTGTCATTGTTACAGTGTAATTATATATTTAAGTACTGAGTAATATTAAGCAACAACATGTACTTACTATGGTTAGGGTAGAATTAGGGTTTGGTTGAGGGTTAGTTGCATGTAATTATGCATAATTTACTGTTATTACTATGGTAAGTACATGTAACATATGTAACAAGGACACTGTAAAATAAAGTTTTTTTATTCGCTTTATAACTATTTTCACAAGGTGTACATTTTCAAAACTCAAATCTAAACTGATCACACTTGTAACTAGTCATTCTTTCAAAACCTGATCTCATGCTTCCGTTACAGTTATACACATTTCACTTCACATAATCATTGTTTCAAACACATTATTATTGTAAAATGCAATGAGAACATTTGCTTTAATCACCGAAACACAACAGTTTGATTTTCTTTCAGTTTCATACTTTTAACACTCAGTTCGTTCAACAGCAAACAATGCAAGATACATGTTTCAAATCACCATTGTTGCTGAATTAATTACAGTAATACAGGCTTCAGTTGCCACATTAGAAAATACACTTACATTACCTAACTTATGTAACTGAATCCATAATTTTTGTAATAGTATCTATCTAGTGTGTGATCAAAAGGTGTGATGAAGTTCTGAAACTGCCATGAGGTTCTGCACACCAGAGTTTGCTGACAATACAGTAAATGTTTTCACTGTACAATATATGTTGTAGGGAGTTGTGGCAGTCTCTATCATGGTAATCTGTTTACAGTATCACATGGCATACATACTGTAATGTAAAATGCTGTATTTGATGCCATCTGTCTCTCTTCTACTGATCTTTCTCTGATCAACTGATGTTATACAGTCATTGACTGTTTACTCTCTCTTGAACTCTATCCTGCTCTGTGTTCACACATTGCAAATTTTTCCTTCTTTTTGTGATGACTATTGACAATCAGACTCCAGAGAATCTTTCAGCACTGGTTTAGTTCCAATCGTACAAAAAAAAACGATATGGCTAGTTCACAAAAATAGTTTTTTTTTGGGAAAAATCCAAAATAGAACGGTTTAGGAGTTATGAGCCATTACAGACTTTTGATCGCTGTAGCGCCACCATCAGGCCGATTGGGGCGAGCCTTGGTGACGTTGTAGACCGGATGGGTACTACCATACAGGTTTCGCATTTTAAGTCTGCGTAGAGTTTCACGTTTAAAGTCTGTGTAGAGTTTCCTGTTAAACCGGTGTCGTGTTAGCGGCCCCAAAGTTAATAACTAATGATCGTTGCGACGGAAGTGAATCAATCAAATTAACTCTAGCTGGAAAATAAATTTATTCAAGAACTGCTATAAAGCCAAAACAATCTCTGTTACTTTAAACCATCCTTGTATCTCTGTAAAGCCGCTTTGGAACAATCTACATGGTTAAAAGCGCTATATAAATGAAGATGACTTGACTTGACTACCATCCCTTAAAGTTTCACGTGTCTACGACTAACGGTTTGGTCTGCCCGATCACTTTTAGGGGAGAATTCTGATCCTTGGAAATTATAACAATTATAATATATTTTCAGTGCTACACACTTGATCCCCTAAAAAACTGTAAAACCAGCATGTTGGCCCTCAACAGGCCTCTTAACTAAGCTTCACCAGCTAGTTTTGCTATTCTGGACTATAGCAGCACCTCACCAGACTCGTGTTGGTATATGCTATTGCTTGTTTTCTTACAAAAGAAGCACAACAGAAGTGACGTCCCACATTAATGTGCGTCTAAACTGACAGCTGAGTAATTTGCTATAGCTGAGAATTGTGGGTCAGATCAAGCCGCCGTAAGCCACTTTGAGGCTGTGGGTTAGATAACGCTTTCTGGCTCTGGTCAGCGGTGAAGAATTGAAAACATGTCTGCCAGGGAAGGAACAGGAACTTCCTTCTCCACGCGCTAATCTTCAGAAACACGTCACTCCAGCTGCTGAGTTAAACTGCAATAAAAGCACAGGCTATAAATGAGAGCGGGTTAGGCCTGTTAGTCATCAGTTTTAATATATGCCCTGTCTGACACCAATTTAGTCTGATGTTCCATTCAGGATGAGAGATGAAGCAGGAGGTTGAGAAGGTCAAGGCTGGATAAGCTTTTCTTCACGCTGGACTTAGTGGATGATTCCTTATACAACATACTGTATAACTGTACTGAATGAATCCGCCTCTGGTTCAGTCACAAATTTCTAAACACTAGAACAAGAAATCACTATGGAATTGATAATCGCTTAAGATTTGAGAATCTTACACATGACTACTGGAATATGTTTCTGTAACTTTCAAACAAAGTCACCATGAGCTACTTGGAAGAAAACCTGTCAAGAACATGTCCAGATCATATTACTTTCTGCATAAAAATGCATTAATTTTGTGACTATTTTCATGACAATTAAAGCACTTATTTTTGTTGTTATTGCAACACAAAAATTGCATTTAAAGGGGCTATATGTAGAATTCGGAAACTCTTGTTATTAGCGACACCTCTGGCTGTTAGGTGAACTGCAGCCAGCAACTTACTGCTCGTGCTCACATCACGTTGTACGTAATTTCTTTTTGGTTCTTTGCTTAGTCGTAAAAAGAAGTTGGGAATACTTTTGAAGCGATATACTGTTAACGAAAATCCAGACACCGTCCATGCTGCTGAGAGTGACGTTTAGATGAATATGTAAATATGTGCTGTGCGTTTTCTTGTCAATAATAAAATAAACACACAACCAAAATGACAGCGGTGTGAAAACAGCAGTTTATAAAGCATCTGATCATAAGGATGTGGATATGTTTGCTCAAGCTCTGCAATTAACCAGCATCATGTCGACAGATTAAAATTACACAGTTATTATAGTCTTTTTGAGACTATAGATCTGAACATGTGGGACTATAGTTTTAATTAATCCATTTTCTTTGCATGACTCAATGCCATTACAGTACAGAATGGCTCTTTCGGCATTATCCTGAACATTGTATAAGCATTTATTTCATGTGTCATTGAACGGAAGATAGGCTTCTGTGAGCGCATGTAAACGTCACATCCTTTTGATTTTCCTGGTGAAACCGGCCAGAGTCCTTCACATAAAAATCAGTCTATAGGCTTTCATAGACAACCTAGAAAGTCAGGGAAGAAAGTCTCGTACTAAAGTTTTAAAGTTTCGCTTCAAGCTGTTCACACATTGGCAATAAAAAGTGATTAAAACATGAAAAGTCTTACATACTGTATATTTCTTGAGCAGCAAATAATTTTAAAATGATTTCTGAAGGATCATGTGACACTGAAGACTGGAGTAATGATGCTGAAAATACAGCTTTGATCACAGAAATAAATAACATTTTTAAATATATTCAAATAGAATACAGTTATTTTAAATTGTAATAATATTTCACAATATTACTGATTTTACTGTATTTTTGATCAAATAAATGCAGTCTTTTAAAAGCATTAAAAAAATCTTACCAACCCCAAACTTTTGAACAGTAGTGTATATTGTGTTCAGACAAGATGATTTTAATTACTGCATTACAGTAATAATACAATGTAAATCATCATGGAGGAGGAGAATGAGAATTATAAATTCAATGGAAGATATGTGTGCATTACAGTATTGAGAGCGACAAAGAACAAATTCTCTATGTAAAATATAATTTCTTATTTATACATATAAAATATGATCTATACATGTTCTTAGAGATTTGCCCTATTAAAGTATCAATATTACAGGACCATTAACTGACTTCAGAGAACCGTAAACATGCAAATGTGTTTAAACATTACCTTAAAATCTCAGGCGGTACTTCAAGAAAATATTTTAGGTCAAAGGGGTTCAAAAAATGTCTGAAATTGATAATAAAATATCAGATCAAGTGTATGTATCTGCGTGTCTAAAATGTTGCAGGTGCTTTTCTCTTTACTTTCCTTCATTATTTTTGCTCAGTGTGTTTGAATCAGCTGGTGTTTTGGTGATTTTTAATGTATGAAGTCAGTTTTCCTCAAGTTCACACAGATGTCTTAGCAGAAGAGCCACATGGCACTCTCAGAAGAAAGGTACAAGAGCTGTCATTGGGGTGGTACCTTTTCAAAAGGTACGCTTTTGTACCTCATTTACCCCTGAAGGGTGCATATTAGTATCTTAAAGGAACATAATATTATCTAAAGTGTACTTATTAGTACCCTTTCAAAGGGTACTGGTCCAGTGACAGATTTTGTACCTTTTTTTCTAAGAGTGGGAAGTTAATTTTAACGATGTGGGAAGTTGTGTTTTTGACTTCAGGTGCGTTCAAGTCACTTTCGTTGGAGTAAGAAGGCAGTGTACCTTCTCTTAATTGACTACACAAAATTACAGCAAGGCTTTTAAACTCTACTTCTAGGAAGAATGTGCATCAGATGTGTTTTGCTTTTTTATGTTATGAAGACACTGTAAACTTTATCATTGCATATTATATTATTATATTACAATGCTGCATATTGTGTGCAGGCAATTAGCTTACTTAGTTTGATAAAAAAAAAAGCCTGGCAATGCCACTGCTAAATGCCTATAAACAAGATCTAAAACTAACTTTTTGCCACACCTGCCAATGGCCGGTGAATTCAGAATATTTACTGGCCATAATTTTTATTTTTTTACCAGCCACGAAACCAGTAATAACACCAAAATTTTAGATACCAGTGAAAATTCTCAGTTCTCAATTCCAATTTTGATACAACAGCTACAACTACTTACTAATATACATTTAAGTAGGCCATCAGTAGTAAAATAAAAACAAATAGCACAAGCAAAAGCACAAATAAATACAATATAACAAAGATACAAATGAAATAAACAGTTTTTACTAAATCATGCGCATGATATAAAAATTCATTCCCTCGTTTTGCTTAATCGTGCGCACAATATAACAATTCATTCCATTGTTTTACAAAATCATGCGTAGCCTATAACAATCCGTTCCCTCGTTTTACTAAACCATGCTAATGATTTAATAATTCGTTCCCTCTTTTCACTAAATCATTTTTTCTGCATGCATGTGCGGAGCCCCATGGAAGTTTGTTTCTGTCACGGAATAAAACAATTTAAAAGATAATTGCGACTTTTTATCTCACAATTGTGTTTATATCTCACAATTCTGACTTTATAACAAGCAATTGCGACTTTATATCATGCAATTCTGACTTTTGTTCTCGCAACTGAGAGTTTATATCATGCAATTGGAAGAAAAAAAGTCAGAAAGAAAATTGCATTTACCTTTTTTATTTTTTATTCAGTGGCGGAAACAAGCTTCCATGAGGCTCCGTATTCACAGACTGGTGATTTGATAGTCTCGAGGTTACAGTCTTAAAAATTAAAGGCTCTTTATTGGCATTGATGGTTCCATGAAGAACCTTTTACATCCATTCAACAAAAGGTTCTTCACAGTGGAAAAGGGTTCTTTTGATTATTAAAATGTTCTTCACACTAAGATAAAAAATGGTTCTTTGATGAACTGTTCACTGAAAGTTTTTTTAGGGAATAAGAAATGGTCCTTCTTTGGTACCTCCTATTTGAAACCTTTATTCATAAGGGTGTATGAACTGGGAATTTAGATGATACACGGGGTACGTCCCGTGAGCATGAAAGTCCCTGAGGAATCCCCATCATGCCCTTGAGTACATCAGGTGACTCCAGAGGGACTCAACCCACAGTCATTCTGCTGTAAATTGCAAAACAACAAGCTCATAGAGTGACTTTCTAACTCTATTTTTCTCTCTGTCTCATGGCCGACTCCATCTATAGCTTTGAGTAACTTCTAGTACAGGACGATCAGGATGAAAAGATGGCGACCATGCTCTTACCAGCGGGTCCTGATGGCTTGCGACCGTACACTCGTGAGTCTCTGGCGGCCATCGAGCAGAGGATCAGCGAAGAGCGGACGAAGAACACGAAGGATTACAAGGCGGACCCCGGGTACACGGAGGAGCCCAAACCCCGTGCTGACCTGGAGGCCGGGAAGGGGCTTCCTCGGATCTTTGGTGATATCCCTGCAGGACTGGTCGGAGTCCCGCTGGAGGACATCGACCCTTTCTACTTCAAGAATCAGAGGGTGAGTCAGTCTGAGGTTACAAGTGGCCTTCGAGATGTTTTAGTGCATCTTAAAAAAAGACTAAGTGCTGTAAATGAGGCCTAATGGATGTGAAGTTCGTGTTTTTAGTTTCAGTCCATGAATAAACAGATGTATTTATAGAAGTGCATGTAAGTCTTCGAGATATGTACTTGTGCATTTTTAAAAGCTGTGGAAAAACATTTTCTGTTTTTTTCTGAATCATCTACCTTGAAATCACCCTCTTAGTTCTGCTCTGGTTTCTCCTGGAGAGCAATGAGATTAACTGGAGATAAAATGGAGAATATTTCCTACATCTCCTGAAAAACAGGACCCTCTAACTTTGGTCTCTTTGGCCCTGTTTACAGCTGGTATTAAGATGCGTTTCGGTCGATTGGATCACAAGTAGACGAGGGGGAGACATTCCCGTTTACACCTGGTGTTTTAATCCGTGTCTTTTGTCCACTTTCAACCACTTCTGTCCTGATTTCTTCAAGAGGAGGGTCTATGGACGAAATGTGTGGACTTTTTCAGATCTTTCGATCTAATGGACAAAATAAGCTCAAGCAATTTTCTCTGATAGCTGCAAGATATTAGAAATCAGGAATGATGAGAGAACATTGTGCTTGGTACGTTTTTCATCTTCGAAACCAAATCTTGGTCTAGTTTAAATCCCGTCTGGCTAGAGCGCTTCTCATAATGTTTACGCATTAGGTCAGTAGACAGTTTTCTGTGGCTGTTTAAACACATTCAATCACATGAGCGTTTACACTACGAAAGCAATCCGGTCCAATGCGTTTTCAACTACCTCTGGAAGTGGTCGAAAGTGGACAAGCTCAAAATGTTTTAGACCCCGTTCACTCCTGTATTTAGTGTCGTCCACTTGTGATCCGATCAACCGAAACGCATCTTAATACCAGGTGTACACAAGGCCTTTCAGAATAGATAATGTCTCAAATTGTGCTCAGATTTGCCAAGATAAAGTCTGCAATCAAACGATCAAGCTGCTGTCCACATTTATTTACAGCGCTCTACTATTACTATATGTTGACTAATTTCTTTCAAATGAATATTAGGAGAAACATCTGATCTGACACATAATTGAGAATTTCAGCAATTCTGCATTTCTATACGATAAAGCAACCTCTGAAATTTAAATAGTTTTCACTAACAACCCATTATGCAGTCATAAACATAATTGACAGCAGAAGACCAATCAGAATAAACTATTACAGAGAGTGATTATCTATTATTGGCCAATTTGGTCACTGCTATATTGTGATACATCTGATGAAATATTAGCTGAACATTTAATTTATATATCTATTTAATCAATTACTGTTTGAAATTACTGTACTATATTTTAGTTTGATAATGTTTTTTATTTAATATGTGTATATTTAGGGGATTTTATGGTACTAAATTATATTTATGCAGTTATGCAGTTAATTAATTCATTTATATACTTTTTGAGCATAGCAGTCTTCAGTGTCACATGATCCTTCAGAAATCATTCTTTTATGCTGATTTGCTGCTAAATAACCAATTATGATGTTTAAAACAGTTAAATGCTTAATATTATGTTTTTTTAAGAATAGAAATGTCAAAATAATGAATTAACATTATTTACATTTACACTTAACATTATAATATCATGAATGTCTTAAAACTTTTGATCAATGTATTGTTTCCTTGCTGAATAAAAGTATTAATTTTTTTTTAAATCATTCTGACAACAAACCTTTGCACATTATGTATCTTTAGATGCAGAATAGTGACATTTCATGTGTTCAGACTGACTGTTTCTCTTCTTTTTTCTCTTTTTACAGACTTTTATAGTAGTAAACAAGGGAAAAGCCATCTTCCGCTTCAGTGCCACATCTGCACTCTACATATTCAGTCCGTTTCACTGCATTAGAAGAATCTCCATACGAATTCTAGTCCATTCATATCCTTCCACTGAACGTTTCTCTATATGTGTGCATGTTTACTTGCTTGGAGAATTACACAGAGATTTGGTCTGTTTATAGCCGTGCTTCTGATTTGTGTTTAGCAACTTGCGCAGATATCAGACCTTAAGACCACAAGCTTCTCTAGAAACACAGCTGCACTGATTTCTTTTTTCATTTGCGAGGTATTTTATAACCATATAAATCTGCTTTCCAAAAGCGCCATTTCTAAAAGGTATGTAAGAGAAACTAGAGTTGGGTAGCAGGCTATTTTGACTTGGGCCAGTAAATAACCACCTAGCAACCATTAGCACTTCCTAACAACCACAAAGCAAAATGCTAAAAAAAAAATCTACCCCAAATATCATAGAGCGACTGCATCGCAGTGCATTGGCAACCATCCAAGACATCGTAGTATCATGCTGGTGATTTTTGCACGGGCAAACACCACTTACATTATCAGAAAACGTAGAAACAGAATTTAAAGTGGTTTGGGTTTTCCCATTTGGCCTCTGAAACTAATGAGGATATTATCAAAAGGCATCAAAAGCCAAAAATCTGGACCAACAGCAAAATGATATCCAGCTGCTCACATTGTGAGGCGAATCTGAAATATTTACCATCAGAGTTCTATTGGATTTGGTCTCATCTCTGAAACAGCTCTGTAATGTTCTTCCCTGGCATCGCCAACCAAATCCGCTGATATTCCTCTTCTAATTCCCCAAATGAAATAAGAGCGCAGTGATTTGGCATCATGTGACAGCTGCAAGCACAGATGTTTGAGTGTCCGCGGTCATGATGCACGCAGGTTTCCAGTCCTGTGTCAGACGTTTCTGTGTTAAAACAATTAAAACCATTCATATTTTAAAGAGAAAGGGACATACAGACTGTATCACAATGCCACTCCAGGTTACTGTCATCATGCTTTACCAGAATACACATATATTACATCCTACATTTCTACGGTAACATTTACTGTATCTTTTTATTTATTTAGTTATTAAACTCACCATTATTGAAAAAAAATACAATAATGATATTAATACAAAAATGCTAATACTTTACTAATTAATGAATATATTGATATTTTACCTAATTTCAAACAAGGTCACAATAAATAATTGAAAAACAAAAAACAAAATACAAAAAAAAAAAATCTAATTATTATTCTTTTTTTCTTTTCTTTTTTTTTTTACCATAACTAACCATTAACTTGTTTGTATTGACACAAAATATACATAAATTAATCTGAATTATATATATATATATATATATATATATATATATATATATATATATATATATATATATATATATATATATATATATATATATATATATAATAAAAAATCACATTTTACCAACAGCCATGCTCAGAAATGTACAAACAAAAAAGTTTAAAAATATTCTGATAATATGATGTAAAAAGTTACTGTTATCAGGAACATCATTACTAAATTTTCTAGATACTAGCAAGACTTTAGAATCATTTGTAGAATGACCCACATTTAGTTTAAACACTATACTGTTGTGACGCCGCATCTCCTCTGACTGGACAGTTCAGATAGGGCCAGCTATATCTTGTTATATCCTCAAATGCCACAGGCTCTGAAAATCCCTCTGTGTCCATGTTCAGGCTCTATTAAAACCTCAGATCCATAAAACAGAAAACAGAGTAAAGGAACAGCTGCTTGCCAATCACTAGGGTGAAATCCTTCCATATTTTCAGTTAGGATAAGCATAAATGACATCATGAATATTACAGGATAGCAACTTGACATGACGTACACCTTAGATCAGCAAAGTCCTCATTTACTGTGTAGTTTGGCCAACGATGCAACTTACTTCATGTCATGGATTTAAAAAAATATTTAAATGTTATGGTTAGGGTTAGGGTTAGGGTTACTTAAAATATTAATATAGTTTTTGTTTGCACAAAAAACAAATACGTTACACATACTTTCTTTAGAAAGTGACAGCCACATTACTTGTCTAGCATGCATAATACAGTGTTTTTAGTCATTTCCACGGATCCGTGTGAACGGGAATCATTTTGATGAAGTTTTTATCAATAGAGAGGGTGGAAAAAAACCTTTTGTAGTAGGAAAAGGATCTACCGCCTGCAGTTGATTTTGATATTGTAGGTATCATCAACTGGCCAGAATTTTGAGATCATAATAGACATGAAGGACTATAATGGGTTAAGAGCTCGCTCAAGTACTGGCAATCTAAACCATTTAGTGCTTTGTAAGTAATTAGCAATATTTTAAAATGTATACAATGTTTAATAGGGAACCAATGCTGTGTTGACAGAACCGGGCTGGTCATAGAAAGATGGTATGGTTCTTATGGTCTGGTAAGAACTTTAACTGCCGCATTTTGGACCAGCTGCAGTTTGTTTATTAAACATGCAGGGCAACCACCCATAAGAGCATTACAATAATCTAGCCTTGAGGTCATGAATGCATGAACTAACCGTTCCGCATTTGTCATTGAGAGCATATGTCGTAATTTAGATATATTTTTAAGATGGAATAATGTGGTTTTACAGATGCTAGAAACGTGGCTTTCAAATGAAAGATTGGTATCAAAGAGCACACCCAGGTTCCTAACCGACGACGAAGACTTGAAAGAACATCCATCACAGTATTCTAGGTTATTACGTGCTGAGGTTTTTTCAAAATTAAGTAGTAGGAAATTACTAGTCATCCAGTTTTTTTATATCAGCTATGCATTCTGTTAATTTCGTGAATTGGTAAGTTTCGTCAGGGCGCGAAGAAATATAGAGCTGAGTATCATCAGTGCAACAGTGAAAGCTAGTGCCATGCTTCCTTATGATCTCCCAAGGGTAGCATGTATAATGAACAGCAACGGTCCTAGTACTGAGCCTTGTGGTACTCCATACTGAACATGTGATCGATATGACACCTCTTCATTTATTGCTACAAACTGATAACGGTCAGATAAGTATGATTTGAACCATGCCAATGCAATTCCACTAATGCCAACATCATTTTCGAGTCTATCCAAAGGAATGTTGTGGTCGATGGTATCAAATGCAGCACTAAGATCCAGTAACACCAATAGAGAGATACAAACAAGATCGGATGATAAGAGCAAATCATTTGTAACTCTAATGAGAGCTGTCTCAGTACTATGATACGGTCTAAATCCTGATTGAAAATCCTATAATTTCTATCATTTCTTTCTAAAAAGTAACATAGTTGTGAGGATACCGCCTTTTCTAGTTTCTTTGACAAAAAAGGTAGATTCGAGATCGGCCTGTAATTGACTAATTCTGTAGGATCAAGTTGCATTTTTTTAATAAACGGTTTAATAATAGCCAGCTTAAAAGTTTTTGGTACGAATCCTAATGGCACAGATGAGTTAATGATATTAAGAAGAGGATCTATGACCTCTGGAAGCATCTCTTTCAGTAGCTAAGTCGGTATAGGGTCTATTATACATGTATATATATGATATAATATTGAATCCAATTTCAAATGACTTTTCTGCATCCTGCTTGCCACCTTAATTCAATTTTAGGAATTTAATTTGAATGGCATTTTCAGTTCAGTTATGGATAGTGCACAACCCTTAACTGCTGCTCATTTCCTTAACTTGTTCACTTTGTTTAGCTTGTTCATCATGTGCACAATTTTGACAAACTGCAGCTTCATGGCGATGTCGGATCCTCCGCTGTGGACCAAATACCTAGAGTAAGCAACACCTTTATTCTGATGACTGTTTTTAAATGTTTAAACATATATATTACAGTATATATAACTACAGTAAACATTTTGTATTTTACTACTGTTTTTAGTTATCTCTATAGATATTCTTATTTGATCACAGTTTTAAACTCTACAAACAGCTGCATATTTAATTTATTTTCACACATGCATTTTAAGGTCACAACCCATTTTACTTCTAAAATAATGCATTTCTGAGTGAAATAGGATATTTAATGAGAAAGCAATTTACATTAATTTCATGTTGACTGACTGTATACACGAGAATATAACGTTATGGGATTCTGCAGGTTTTATAAGGGGACATTTAAGACTTTTTCAAGACCTTTTTAAGACCAAGATTAAAAATGAAATAAAATATGAAATCTTGTTTTCTGTGAAATTGATCAAAATTAAGTATTTATATCTGCTAATGGGCTCAAAAACAAATCAACTGAATTCAAAGGGAAGTATAAGCATAAACTAACTTCATTCTGTTACATTTGTCAAGACTTAATTTTACACTTGCATCTCAAGTAAATGTATGTTTAGATATTTGTATTGGAAAACAGGACAAAAATACTGAGGAAGATGTTTTTTTTTTTTTTTTTTTGCAATGCATGCAACATTTAATGCTATAACTTAATGAATTTGAGACTTTCTGCTCTATTTAAGACATTTTTAAGGCCTTAATTTGTGCAAGGGAAAATTAAGACCTGCAGAAACCCTGCATAAGTGCTTCAGAATGTGTATCGAAATGCTAAAAAGAGTTTTCATCTTAATTTAATTGCTTTACTAGGGTCCTGATAACCACATTGGTAAGAGTTGCATCTTCATAAGCCTGCTGTCGCCATTCTGCCTGCAGCATCAGGAATGCCACATTTCCATGACAGTTCAATTTAAGCTAAAGCTGTGTAGCGCAGGTTTCCGGTGTCTAAGCCCTGACCTAGATTTTAACAGATGACCGGAGTTTCCATATTCACTGATTATGCCTCTAGATTCTCTAATACAAAGCCACGGTGACCCAGCTCAAATAAAACATCATATGCATGCATGGAATATATTTTAAGAGATTGAATCTGAGCATGCAGCATGTTAACAATTCACCACTTGCATCAAAATAATAACTGTGTGAATGTTATGTATGTTTAAAGGGGTCCTATTATGCTTTCAACATGCTTTTTTAGTCTTTAGTCTGTGATTTTTCTGTTTGAGCATGAAAAAGTTCTGCAAAGTTACAAAGCACAGTGGGAGTTATTCTCTATATCAGTGTCACTGTTTCTGAATTCCCTGAAACGCCTCCATTGTAGTCTTGAGTTTTCTTCTGGGAACGAACATGCCACAATAATCCCGCCCAAGGCCATACACAGAATAAAGGGGCGAGGTCTGGTTGAGTTAGTTAGTAGTGTGTTGAAACTCGCGGTTATGGAAAGGGGCGGGGCATTTCTCGCTCAAAGCAGATGACCAATCACAACACACTGGTCCAACCAACCAATCAGAGCATATTGTGCTTTTCAGAAGGAGGGGCTTCATAGAGACAGGAACTAAACAGAGCGTTACTGACAGGGCAGATAGAAGCTGTTTTTTTTGTTTTTTTTACATGATAACCTATTCTAAACAAAATCAAGACTTAATAGGTCCCCTTTAAAAAAGTCCAGTTAGTAGTGACTAGTAACAGCTCACCATAAATAGTTCATGTTTTCTCTTGTATTCTTTCAGGTATACATTCACTGGCATTTACACATTCGAGTCTCTGATTAAGATCTTGGCCAGAGGGTTCTGCATAGAGCCCTTCACCTTCCTCCGAGACCCATGGAACTGGCTGGATTTCTCTGTCATTGTCATGGCGTAAGTGTGACATTTCATTTTTATTAAGGCTAAAATAACTGTCTGTTCTGAAAGCTGTGAAATTAATATGAATAAGCTGTTCAGAAATATGAAAAGTCTGTCATCATTTACTCACCCTTGTGTCATTCCAAATTTATATGACTTTCTTTCTTCCCTGGAACACAAATGTGACCCTGGATCACAAAACCAGTCACATGTCGCACGGGTATATTTGTGGCAATAGCCAACAATACATTGTATGCCAAATTTTTTATGCCAAAAATCATTAGGATATTAAGTAAAGATCATGTTCCATGAAGATATTTTGTAAATTTCCTACCGTAAATATATTATTATTATTAACATATCTTTATTGCGAGGATTAACCCCTTGAGATGAAACATCTCGTTTTCGAGGGGGTCCTCCAGTACATCAAAGCAAAAAAGAACCAAAACAGCAGAGCAAATATCACGGTCAAAGACAGCACAACAAAACACAACAACGCACACACACCAGCTCACAATGCTCAACCCCACCCCACCCCACCCAACACGAATATATAAAATATTAATTTTTTTGAGTGAATGCAGCACAATCGGGAACATAAATTAACAACTTTAAAGGCGATTTTCTCAATGTTTCGATTTTTTTCAACTCTCAGATTTCAGATTTTCAAATAGTTGTATCTCGGCCATATATTGCCCTATCATAACAAACCATACATCAATGGAAAGCTTATTTATTCAGCTTTCAGGTGATGTATAAATCTCAATTTAAAAGTCAGTTCAAAATTGACCCATGTGACTGGTTTTATGGTCCAGGGTCACAAATGGAGAAGTTTAGCTTAATGTTCATGCTGCTCTTTTACATTTACATTTATGCATCCAAAGTGCCTTAAAAGAAGCACAAAAGCGTCAAAGAGCCAACAACATTCTTAATTTACAATGTCAGGTATGTTTAAGGGTGTGGGGTGGTTAAGTGGTTAATATAACAAATGCAAAAAGTGATTTATAATATCAAGCTCAAAAACACCAGTCTCATGTTAGTAGTTAATTAGTTAAATTCCAAGTCCTACAATTTATTTGTGTGAGAGACAGACTTAAATTTAAGTTGTTATTCACTGAAATGTAATCTCAGTGAAACTTTTTGTATATTCATATATCCTTTGTAAACATATTTTACTGAAAATGTGAACAAGTGTAAAAAAAACAAAAAAAAAACAACCCTGACTGTTCTTTAAGTAGATATTAGCATATCATAACTAAGGAGACAAGAGACTGTAGTTGAGTGGAATAGAAAGAGGGAGGAATCAAGAAAGATGTAAATCAAGGTACACAGGTATCCAGAAAGAGATTTGTCAGGTGACCTAAATATCCAGCATTTACAGCCCAACCAAATCAGAGGATTGGATTAACTAAAAGAGACAGACTACTGCAGGATGAACATTTCCCCTCATTAACAAACCGCTCTAGTTTGTCCTTCCAAGCTGTTTTTTAAAAGTTTAGAGGGTTTATCTCCTCTCATGCTTTGCATCTAAATTTTTGTAGGGTCAGATCAATGTCAGATGCACTCTTTCTCAGGACACCTGGGCATTTGTGACCCACTCGTGCCCTTATGACTTATTACAAAAATAAATAAATAAACAAACATATAATAATATTAATTATCAGTAAATGTTCATTATTATTTTATATCTCATTTTAATTCATACATACATATATAGATAGATACACAGTCACGTGAAAAAAGAAAGTACACCCTTTTGAATTCTAGGTTTTACGTATCAGGACATAATAAAAAGCACGTGGCCTTTAGCAGGTCTAAAAATGAGGTAAATACAACCTCAGATGAACCACAACGCATGACATATTACACCGTGTCATTAATTATTTAACAAAAATAAAGCTAAAATGGAGAAGCAATGTGTGACAAACTAAGTACACCCTATGAGTCAGTAGCTTGTAGAGCCACTTTTAGCAGCAATAACTTGAAGTAATCATTTTCTATATGACTGCATTAGTGTCTCACATTGTTCTGGAGGAATTTTGGCCCGCTCTTCTTTACAATGTTGCTTCAGTTCATTGAGGTTTGTGGGCATTTGTTTATACACATCTCTCTGAAGGTCCCGCCGCAGCATTTTAATCATGTTGAGGTCTGGACTCTGACTGGGCCAATGCAACTCCTTGATTCTTTTCTTTTTCAGCCGTTCTGTTGTAGATTTGCTGGTGAGCTTGAGGTCATTGTCCTGTTGCACATCGGCCAAGCTTTAGCTGTCGGACAGATGGACTCACATTTGACTCTAGAATACTTTGGCACACAGAGGAGTTCATGGTCGACTCAATGACAGTAAGGTGCCAGGGTCCTGTGGCTGCAAAACAAGCCCAAATCATCACCCCACCGCCACCGCTTGAGCGCTGGTATGAGGTGTTTGTGCTGATATGCTGTGTTTGGTTTTTTGCCAAAGGTGTCGCTGTGCATTATGGCCAGACATCTCCACTTTGGTCTTGTCTGTCCAAAGGACATTGTTCCAGAATCCTTGGGTTTGTTCAGATACACATTTGCAATCCTAAGCCGTGTTGCCATTGTCCTTTTAGAGAGAAGAGGCTTTCTCTTGGCAACCCTTCCAAACATGCCATACTTGTCCAGTCTTTTTCTAATTGTACTGTCATAAACTTTAACATTTAACATGATAACTGAGGCCTGTAGAGTCTGAGGTGTAGTTCTTGTGTTTTCTGCAGTTTCTCTGAGCATTGCACGGTCTGATCTTGGGGTGAATTTGCTGGGAACTGTCTTGAATGTTTTCCACTTGTGAATAATCTTCCTTACTGTAAAATAATGGATTTCAAATTGTTTGGAAATGGCCGTGTAACCCTTTTCAGATTGATGGCAGCGACATTTTGCTTCTCTAAGATCATTGCTGATGTCTTTCCTCCTTGTCATTGTGTTAACGCACACCTGAATGCTCCAGACCAGCAAACTGCTTCTATAGAGTTGGTCACGCTTGCTTACAATTAATCAAAGACATTTGATTAGCAGCGCCTGACTGCTACTTACTCTCTTTATTCCTATGGAAGCAGTGACTTAGTTTGTCACACATGGCTTCTCCATTTCAGCCTAGTTTTTTTTAAATAAACCATGACATGGTGTAATATGTCATGTGTTGTTGTTCGTCTGAGGTTGTATTTATCTCATTTTAAGACCTGCCAAGGGACCAGATTATTTTTCTTGATGTCCTGATATGTAAAATCATAGAATTGAAAAGGAGGTACTTTCTTTTTCACATGACAAAATAAATTAAATATTTTATTTTAAAATTGTGTAATGTTTACACATACATATGTATATCTATACACACACACACACACACACACACACACACACACACACACACAGGTATTTCTATCATTATGAGGACATTCCATAGTCGTAATGGTTTTTATACCCTAAACCTACTCCTAAACCTACCTAACCCCCCCCCCCCCACACACACACACATTATGTTCTGTTCTGATGATGTTCAATTACTAATTATTATTCATTAAGTTGTCTGTAAGCACACATAGTGGGAACAATCTGCTGCTAGTGTGTGACACCAAAATATCCGCTCTGCTTGTTATTAATTTAGCAAAATGGCCAAAGCCCATAAAGCCCAGCTGATTAGATTATTGTGATGTCTTTTTGTGTAATGTCACAAGAGGACAGAGACGATTTCAGATGTCATGTCCTCTGGTGGCAAAACTAGAGAAATACTGTGGTGAAACAAAGATTTTTTAAAAGATTTTAAAGTTTAGCTGTATGTACAGCATCTGTGACAAGCTGTTGACTACCACATTAAATCATTTAAACAAAATCACATGTACAGAAAACAGAAGTTTAGAGTAACTTGCACATGACATGCATAAGAATCAGGAAGGGTTTTTCCATCCACAGGAACAAATCCTGATGTTCATCCACCTAGACAAGTAGTCCTATAGGTAAAAAGGCAAATAAGAAACTTTATTAACTTAAGACATTTTTTTAAAAGAAGAATTGATATAAGCACTTGATTAAAAGCAAAATCTGCATATATTATATTTACACCCCCCTGAATGGCGTCCAAGTGCATTACTGTAAACCTGAATTTTGTTTGCTTTTACAAATTGAGGCGCGAGTCAAAATTATTATCTTTGAATGAATATAAATCACTGCTCACGGTCTACACTCTTTTGAATCGAAGAATGACTTTGAATCTTTTTCTTTCCAGGTATGTGACAGAGTTTGTGGACCTCGGCAACGTATCAGCATTACGGACGTTCAGAGTTCTGCGTGCTTTAAAAACAATATCAGTGATCCCAGGTGAGCGACACCTTCAGGACCACAATCAGCTTTGCTTTCATACTAGATTCGGTGATAAGTTGAAATGTGGGATATATTGCATATATTTTAATTTAATATTAACCTTCTTGTTTTTTTGTTTTTTTTACGTCTGTAGGTTTAAAGACCATTGTCGGTGCTCTTATCCAGTCGGTTAAAAAGCTAGCGGACGTGATGATCCTCACTGTTTTCTGTCTCAGTGTCTTCGCTCTGATTGGTCTACAGCTCTTTATGGGCATCCTACGGCAGAAGTGTGTCCGTAGCCCCGCCCACTGTGTTAACTCCACCTACCCTGGCAATGGGAGTTTCGTTTGTAACAATAAGACATGGCTGTCCGTCAAGGACTTCTTAACAAATGAAGGTTCAACCGACTTATATTGGATATAATGCTTTATATTGTAAATGTTAACTATTAATGTCACAGTAGGGGTGTAATGATTCATTTGTTTTCTTGATGCATCGCTTAAAAATAATTTCTTACCTAAAGCTGCGCTTTCTGTGTCAGTGCATCAAAGCTCATTTGCATAAAGTTGAGCTCAAGTTTGCCGCGTGATTGTTTATTTCATCACAAAAATGTAAACTGTACTGAAAACGCTGAATTTACAAAACAAAATCACTCTTGCATTGAACTGAAAACAAATGAATTATGAATCAAATCGATTGGCTGTCAACCCAAAGATTCAAACCTCTACATTACAGGTTAATATTTAAATGTCGAACAACGTTCAGTGATCAGCGCTGAAAACAAATCAATGAAACTCACCAAAATTGTCAGTCAGTATTAGATCAACATGACAGCTTCTGTTAAACTAAGTACATAGTGATGAAGTCTATAATTAAACTGAACAGCAATTGAAAGTGTCAGTGATTCTCAGTCTGACATGTCTTGTAAAATTCATTGAATTTTTCTCACTCTTGTTCCCGCAGACAATTTCTACAAAATTGAAGGATCCAAGGATGCCTTAATATGCGGATACAGCAGCGATGCTGGGTAAGTAATCTGACTTACTGCATTGAGCAAACCCAACAAGGTTTTCTGTACAGGGTTACGACTAAGAGATCTATCTTCAGACATTGCGTGCTTCAGCTCAGACTTATGTAGATAATCACTCGGTATCAGTTTACCATAAGCTCATCCAGCCTATTGTCATTACTATGAAATTAAACACTGTCGTAGTGCAGCAATAATATCCATAAATCCTAAAAGGGACCATGGTTTATCTGAGAACACACATTGTCGTCTCTGCGTGCGAGGAGACTGAGCGGTCAGCATGGTGACATGTGGCATATAATCGGAGGTCCGTGATAGTTGACCACAATCTCTCATGATGTGACTAAATGAGCAGCTGTCATTGGGACAGGGGGACTTAGGAAAAGTTTAGCAAAATTGCAAAAATGATGGTTTTCATATAGGTTTCCCAAACCAGGGTTATTATCATTAACTAAAACCATAAAATAAAGCATATTTTCGCCACTTTGAAACTAAATAAACATGAACTAACATAAAATAAAATAAAATAAAATACAAACTTTTGTTTTTCAATAGTTGCCAAGGCAACATTTCTCATTTTATTTAGTTTAAGTTGAAGTACAATAAAAAATAACTAAATAAATTAAAATTTTGTAGACATAAAAAAACTAATACAAATGACAAAAACAATTTTTTGTTTAACTGAAATGAAAATGAAAACAGACAATATAAAAATAAAGGTACCACTTTAGTTTAACTATTTGCTTATTAGCATGCATATTATTAGGATATTGGCTGTTTATTAGTACTTAAAAATATTATTGCACATATTAATGCCTTATTCTGCATGACCATATTCAACATCCCTTAATCCACCCAATACCTAAACTTAACAACTACCTTACTAACTATTAATAAGCAGTGATTAGGAGTTTACTGAGGCAAAAGTCATAGTTAATAGTTAGTTATTAGAGAGAATTGGACCCAAAACAAAAGTGTGACCAAAATAAAATCTAATTCAATATATTAACAAAAACTATGATACTAAAATAAAACTGTTCCAAACACTCCCCTGAAGATCAAATAAATAGATTACAGTATTTACACTCATCAAGAGAACTGACCTACTAGTTGTCTCTGCATTATAAGAGAAAGTATATTAACATCCTAAGCAACTCTAATAAAAAATAAAATAATAATCCTATTTTATAATATGTTGCTGTACAGCTATCCCAAAATGCTGTATTAATCTAACCCCACTGGTTTAGCCCTCTCATACAGAGCTCAAACCAATCCTCAAGCCTAAACGGTAATCGGTCCAATGCAGTCTAGAAACCACTAAGCTAATAAACCTGCAGTGATTCTCCTATGGGAAAGAGGCAAGAGATTATGATGCACTTTCCTCAAAATCTTAGATTGCATTGATGACTAAGCTGCATTGACCCAATTTCATTGATAACTCTCTTCTAAAGTCCTATTATGCTTTTGTTTGTTTGTTTCCGTTTTTTTTCTTCCACATTTTCAGCTTTCTTTAGTGTGTAATGTTGCTGTTTGAGCATGAAAAATGCCTTCAAAGTTACAAAGCACAAAGTCACTTCAGCGGGAGTTATTCTCTATATCAGTGTCAGTGTTTCTGAACTCTCTGAAACGCCTCAATTGTAGTCTTGAGTTTTCTTCCAGGAACGAACACGTCACTATATTCCTCATTTAAATAATTCCCGCCCAAGGCATATGCAAAAAAAAAAAAAAAAAAAAATTGTGGGAGGCCTGATTGAGTTAGTTAGTGTGTTGAAAATAGCTTGCTGTGGCGCGAAATGCAGATGGAGGGCACAATTATTATTTTTTGCATTGTTTATGGTTGCTCAAATCGATCAAACCGTGAGAAAACACAAGGAGGTTTAATCGTTTACCAAAAGTTGTCGCCTTTAGTGACGTTTTGTGTCTGTTTTGAACTGAATACAGATACCTGCTTACCTTTTGTTTTGTTTTTGACTTGGTTAAATATTCACATACTTCATGGCATTGTTTGCAGGAGAGAGAAGCTATTTTATCGCATTGCATGATCATTTGATGTTTTCACTGAAGTTAATCAGTGACATTATTATAGATTTGCTATCCGGCGCCTTCCCGTCACCTCTTCAACCTGCTGTCTTGGTGTTTTACGTGTAGAAAAGCCCGCGAAAATGGTTTTCTCTCTGAAAGATGATGTGAGTTCCTATGGCAATTCTCGATTCAGCAATAATGACCTACAATGGCAACATTTTTCACAATCACTGGGAAGAGAGGAGCTGTAACAATGTCAAATATTTGAAAAATAATGTGTTTTTTGAACATTCCAGCATGAAAACCTATTCTAGTAGAGCCCAAAAACTAAATCAAGACTTTGTAAAAGGGCAAAATATGGTCTCTTTAAAAAGTCTAACCACTGTAGTGGTCAAATTACAGCAAAGGCTTAAAGAGAGCAAATTAATTCATTTATTTGGCCATTTACATGAGCCAAATAATTAGAGTGACTTTATTAAAAGAATTACACTTTAACTGAAACATTTTATCATATACAATCCATGAACACTCAGTGGGGATTTTTGTTTGTGCATAAACAATCTCATGGAATAATCCGCTGAATTAAGAGTGAAAGTCCTTCATTGTGGGTCTCACTAACCAACTCTGTCTCTGCAGTGCACAGGGACATAATCCTGCAAATCCCAGCAACACTGTTCAGACCGAAGCCACGGGATGATGTTTGTTCAAGGATTTCATTGTGCTAAATACCCAACTGTGTTAATGTGCAATTCTGCTCTGTTAGGGCGAAGATTATTAATGACTGAGAGGTATAGAAGTAAAAATTAAAAAATTAAAAAGTCCACCGGACATACACACACACACACACACACACACACACACACACACACACACACACACACACACACACACACACACACACACACACACACACACACACACACACACACACACACACACACACACACACACACACACAAAGTATAGAAACAATTTTCACTCAGAAATTGCTAGTAAAATTCACCATTGATTACAAAGAAATGGCAAGTGTCATATTGAATTTAACATAAAATTTTGAAGTAGAAAGACTGCAATAGTATTTTAGTACAAAACGTACTTCATCTGTTTATTTGAAAAATATTTTTTACATCATTTAAATAGATACTATATAGTACAGGCTTTGAATTCTGAATACTCTGAATAATGCACAAAATTCACACTTTATTTAGTCTTAAAAAATAAATAAAATTTAGTGTGGACAACATTTTAAAAATCCAAAGAACCTTTTTCCACTATAAATAACCTTTTGTGGAATGGAAAGGTTCCATGGATAATTAAGGTTCTTCATGGAACCATCAATCCCAATAAAAAAACTTTATTTTTAAGAGTGTAGTATAGGGTTTTGTAATTACTTGAGATCATTCAAAGGTTTCACTTAATAACCACAAACCTCATCCTACGAGTCCTTATAACTAATATCAACCTCACCCAGTAGGAACAAACAATGATCTCTATTTTTAGTTTGTCTGAGATCTAGATTTAACACTTTCAGAGTTCCTCTGAACTGAACTGCTCTCCTCGGCTCATGGCACACATCCTAGAGAAGATTTCCCATCTACATTCACATTTGATCCATCCTAAGCCCCTTTGTAGGTTTGGTAATGGCTGTTTTTACGACAACAGAACATTGGGGATTACACTGCTCTTCTCTCTCTCTCTCTCTCTCTCTCTCTCTCTCTCTCTCTCTCTCTCTCTCTCTCTCTCTCTCTCTCTCTCTCTCTCTCTTTGTTATCATTCTCATAGACAGTGACTTGTTTGCAAAGTGTTTGGAATAGGGCCATAAAAATGGCCCTGCTACTATCCTTGATAAAACCATGCCACTGACACAAGACAAATTTAAGTTCTCAGCACATGCTTTCTACCCAAAGCAACTTATAAATACAGTGATGAACACTTCTTGCAAATACCAATGCAGACAGCTGAAAATAGCAAGCTTCTTGCTAAGATAGACAATTTGGTTGTTGTGAGTATTTGCAGCGTGTTTCTGTATTTTGTTGAGTTGTGAGTATTTGCAGCGCGTTTCTGTATTTGGTTGCGTTGTTGTGAGTATTTGCAGCGAGCTTCTGTATTTGGTTGAGTTGTGAGTATTTGCAGCGAGTTTCTGTATTAAGTTGTGTTGTGAGTATTTGCAGCGAGTTTCTGTATTTAGTTGTGTTGTGAGTATTTGCAGCGAGTTTCTGTATTAAGTTGCATTGTGAGTATTTGCAGCGAGTTTCTGTATTTAGTTGTGTTGTGAGTATTTGCAGCGAGTTTCTGTATTTGGTTGAGTTGTGAGTATTTGAAGCGTGTCTCTGTATTTAGTTGCGTTGTGAGTATTTGCAGCCCGTTTCTGTATTTGGTTGAGTTGTGTGTATTTGCAGCGTGTCTCTGTATTTAGTTGCGTTGTGAGTATTTGCTGCCCGTTTCTGTATTTGGTTGAGTTGTGAGCAGTGTTGGGCAAGTTACTTTAAAAATGTAATTAGTTATAGTTACTAGTTACTTCTCACAAAATGTAACTGAGTTAGTAACTGAGTTACATCATTACAAAAGTAACTAATTACCAGGGAAAGTAACTATTGCGTTACTTAAAAAAAAGAGTTAAATTAATTAAATGGACACTAAATAGAATAAATTATTATTATAAAATATTGTACACTAATTCACACTATTTTAATGTTAATTTGGTGTGGGACATTGTGAGAGACACCTATTACCTTAAATATTAAAATGTTATCTTTACTATGGAACAACAAAACAATAGAAGGTTTAGAACTTTTAATATTTATTGCACAGTCAACAACTGGCCAAGAAATAAGTCTAAAAATAAATGTTGCTTCTTAAGAAATCTACCAAAAATAAATAAACAGTAATAAAAAATATACATACACATACACTCTTTGTAGTGCAAATTAAAATGATAAAACTCACACACCTTTACAACTAGCCTACTTGAAGTATTTTCTTCCTCACGAAAGTAAGCAGTTTAACAAAATGTGCTCTCAATATAATACTGAACAATGTACCAAAATAAACAATAATAATAAAATATAATTTTGGGGGGGTTTATTTCTATAACCTACAGAGAACTTCACCATCAGAGGTTATTTAAGCCAAATTCTAGTCGTGTTTGCCGCACGTGTTCACAACCGGTCAGATGTGTTCTGGGAACGTTCTCTGCAGGTTATTTTGGAGTTTTGTTTCATATGTAAACTAATTAAAACATTGCAGATGATACCAATATGCTACAGATATTATTCAAATGCTGAAGTGTGTAATTTATTTATAAACAAACTATATTATGCTCGAACACATTCGGTCTCTCTCGCGCACTTCCGAGCGCGCTCTCCAACATACACACCGGTCTCTCTCGGACACATTGGTCTCTCTCGCGCACTTTCGAGCGCGCTCTCCAACACATCGGTCTCTCTCGCGCACTTCCGAGCGCGCTCTCCAACGGTCTCTCTCGCGCACTTTCAAGGGCGCTCGCGGCGTTCGCCTCGCTTTTGTTCGCCTTGCTCTCGCCTTGACTCGCCATGACTGCCGGTCTGCCGCACATAATTCATTTTAAAAAGTAACGGACAACGCACCATATGGTACCGGTAACGGAGTTAATTTATTTAAAAAGTAATGCGTTACAGTATTAGTTACTGTCAAAAGTAACTGAGTTACAGTAACGCGTTACTGCCCAACACTGGTTGTGAGTATTTGCAGCGTGTTTCTGTATTAAAGGAGAACTCCGGTCATTTTTAAAGTGATGTTAATTCAGCCAGCGCACATACCTGTATTTACATCCTGTTTTCGGTTGAAGTCCAAAGTAGTCGATTGTCGAGTTCACGCACGTGATCGTAGGTACTGAACCTATGCGCGTGAACTCGACTACTTTGGACTTCGACCAAAAACAGGATGTAAATACAGGTATGAGCGCTGGCTGAATTAACATCACTTTTATTCATATCTTTCACATCTACTGCAGTCAGATTCACCCGTGTTCACTCTGAAGGAATCACTCACATGGCTGGGCACTTGTAATGACACATCAAGGATGTTAAGAGGCTAAAAGCAGGTTTAAAACTTGCCCCATTGAAGTCAACAGGGTGCAAATTTTAAAAAGAGGATAACACGGTGTAGGCAACACCGATTTTTGTCGTTTTTCTCTGTACTGACAGCACTCCAAATTTACAAAAAAATGGTTGAGTTGTGAGTATTTGCAGACCGTTTCTGTATTTAGTTGTGTTGTGAGTATTTGCAGCGAGTTTCTGTATTAAAGGAGAACTCCGGTCAATTTTAACATTGAGCTAATTTTTTTGTACATTTGGAGTGCTGTCAATACAGAGAACAACGACAAAAATCGGTGTTGCCTACACCGAGTTATTCTATTTTTAAAATTCGCACCCTGTTGACTTCAATGGGGCAAGTACTAAACCTGCTTTTAGCCTCTTAACATCCTTGATGTGTCATTACAAGTGCACAGGTCATGTGAGTGATTCCTTCTGAGTGAACACGAGTGAGTCTGACTGCAGTAGATGTGAAAGAAATGTATAAAAATGATGTTATTTAAGCCAGCGCAAATACCTTTGTTTACATCCTGTTTTTCGGTTGAAGTCCAAAGTAGTCGATTGCAGAGTTCACACGCATAGGTTTAATACCTATGATCACGCGCGTGAACTCGGCAATCGACTACTTTGGACTTCAACCGAAAAACAGGATGTAAACAAAGGTATTTGCGCTGGCTTAAATAACATCATTTTTATACATATCTTTCACATCTACTGCAGTCAGACTCACTCGTGTTCACTCAGAAGGAATCACTCACATTTTCTGTGCACTTGTAATGACACATCAAGGATGTTAAGAGGCTAAAAGCAGGTTTAGTACTTGCCCCATTGAAGTCAACAGGGTGCAAATTTTAAAAATAGAATAACTCGGTGTAGGCAACACCGATTTTTGTCATTGGTCTCTGTATTGACAGCACTCCAAATGTACAAAAAAATGAGCTCAATGTTAAAATTGACCGGAGTTCTCCTTTAAGTTGCGTTGTGAGTATTTGCAGCGAGTTTCTGTATTTGGTTGAGTTGTGAGTATTTGCAGCCCGTTTCTGTATTTAGTTGTATTGTGAGTATTTGCAGCGCATTTTTGTATTTGGTTGTGTGAGTATTTGCAGCAGGTTTCTGAATTTAGTTGCGTTGTGAGTATTTGCAGCACATTTCAGTTTTTGGTTGCGTTGTGAGTATTTGCAGCACATTTCTGCTGTTTTGGTTGAGCATTTGCAAGTGTGCAAGTGTTGTCAAACTGATGAAGATGTTTTCTTAATTTGCTTTTTTTAATTTGCATGTGTTTTCTTCAGTTGCACATACTATTCACAATAACTCACTTCTCTCATTCGGCACACATCACTTTGGAAAATACGTTCTGAAGAAAATGTGCATGACTGTTTGCCTGTGCAAAACTAACCATCATGGTATTCCAGGTTGTTGCTATGCAGTTGCTAAGGTATTCAGTGTGATTTGTAGTACGTTGCTATGCAGTTGCTAGGAATTTTCTGGTCTATATGGCTCAGGTTTCTTCAATGCAAGTCTATGAGATTTGTTTGGTTGTTTTATAGTGTACCAAGTGAAAATCATAAGCCTGCTCACTTATAAAATGTATAATAATAGCACACCTGCATCTGGAGCACAAACGGTGCCACAGTTTATGTTTAACAGAAACACAAATACATGTTTGATTGGTCTTCTGTCAAATGATTGCATACTTGCTAAATTCTAAAGCAGCTGGTATGAAAGGTCAGCACTTACATGTGAGTGGGCAGAACCATCGTTTTAACCACTGTTACTATAGAGACCCGAGTACCTCTGTCCTCATGGCAACCTCAATCCTGACTATTTCATCTGTGAATTGACAGCGAACTGGACCAGACCTTCAGGAAAGGAAAAACACAAATGAATTCTCATTAATCTCTCTGTTTTTTCTCCTATAATTTTGCTTAAGTCTCCTGCTTCTTAGATGTTGCTCCTGAGAAAAAGATCCCAGCAATCTTTAAAATCTTCAGCACTAAATCTTCACTAGAACTATAGCTTCAGAAGAGATCTCAAAAATATCTCAGACTGTGCTCAGCGATACCAGGATACCCAAGTCTGTAAAGACTTCACACAGGAAAAGTTTATTGCTCAAATAATAAGACTTAATGGAGCTCTTAGGTAGCCTATGTGTCATTAGAGCATCAACTTTGTCTGAGATGTTTCTTATAAAGATTATTAGAAGAAATAAAAGTAGATACAAATTAGATTGTTGTACAGATCTAAAATTAAGTATAGATATATAAAATTATAGATACACTACTACCATTTAAAAGTTTGGGGTAAGGTTTTTTTTTTTGTTAAGATATTCATTATTTTATTCAGCAAGGATGCATTCAATTGATCAAAACGCTGTTCTTTTGAACTTTCTATTAATCAAAGATTCATTTTTAATGAAAAAATGCATCATGGTTTCCACAAAAATATGAAGCAGCACAACTGTTTTCAACATTGATAATAATCAGAAAAGTTTCTTGAATAGAAAATTAGTGTATTAGAATGATTTCTGAAGGAGTAATGATGCTGAAAACTCAGCTTTGATTTATATTCACATAGAAAACAGTTCTTTTAAATTGTAATTCTATTTCACAATATTACAGTTTTTACTGTATTTTTGATAAAACATATGCAGCCTTGTTGAGCATTATTTTTAAAAGATTAAAAATCTTACTGACACCAAACTTTTGAACGGTAGTGCATAAAGACATGCACACATAAAATTGTCAAAAATTCTCTCATTAGTGCCTATTTTATTCTCCTTTTAGAGAATTTCAGGATAATCATGAGATAACTTTCTGCTTGGCAAACCCAGTACTGTAAGATCTCTTCTCTTGTCTATGACACAGGTTGTATCGCAACAATCACTAAGCATGTTATTGTACTGCACAGTATTATATAAACCTGAGTGTGTTTGAACACATTGTCAGGGAGATCGTTTGCACGATCTCTCTCTCTCTCTCTCTTTCTGCCTTTGGGCGAGAGATTTACAGATGGCCTCGTTTTGCGGCTCTGCTGTCCAGCTGTTGGCATTTCCATTACTAAATGATCCCTCTGTCAGATTGACATGCGTCTGTCCTCTGCTTGGCCTGTCACTCAAACTTAATGTCACCATGGTAACCGAGAGAAAGAGAGGATGGACTGAGGTCAGGAGGAAAAAAATTAACTGCAACTCGATACCCATCTGTTTACTTATAATCTTTTTTTGGGACCTCAACGCATGTGACTGCTGTGCTGTCCGAGATGGTTTCATATCCTATAAAAAAATTGTACACTAACGTTCAAGAGTTTGGGATCACTGTTTTTTTTTTAGTATCTTTTATTTATCAAGGACACATAAATGATCTCAAATGACAGTAAATATATTTCTATTTCTAATAAATGCTGTTCTTTAGGATTTTCTATTCATAAGAATCTTGAAAAAAAAATGCTTTTAATATTGGTAATAATAATAATAAATGTTTCTTCTATTTGCAAATAAAAAAGTACTTTATAACACTATAGTTAGAATAAAGCGTTACCGTAATTTTTTTACGATAAAATATGTTTACGAACATTTAATTCATAAAATTAAATTAAAATGAACTAAATCCATGAAAACGATTCCCTAATGGGAACCCCTATATTGCAACACATTCTCACACCCAAGGCGTCACTTTTTGTCACTTTCAACCATGCTTCAATATCTGACGCTCAAAGCGCCCCCTAGCGTCCATATGTGACGCTTCGGTTATGGGTAGCTTTAGGCGTCATGTAACTGACGCTTTCGGAAGCGTCAATATTCGACGCACAAAGCGCCCCCTAGCGTCCATATGTGACGCTTCGGTTGGGTAGGTTTAGGTCTGTGGTAGGGTTATGCGTCTCAAATGGACGCTAAAGGCTGCTTTGAGCGTCAGATATTGAAGCATGGTTGAAAGTGTTAAAAAGTGACGCCTTGGGTATGCACCTGACAGACCCTTTAATGCCTGGTTCAGATTACAAGATTTTTTTGTCTGTTACGATAGTCACTGTGTCAGATTACACGATTTTGACTCCTAAAAATCTTGTCGTGTCCTGGACAAGAAACATGACAGACTACACGTTGCTTTCCGACCAGTCATCACGAGCCGTCTCACACACACATTCACTCGCACATATACACACTCACACACACGCACTCACACACACACACACACGCACACACACTCACTCTTGACGGAACCCGTCGTGGAGGACCGGAAAAAAAATTAAACATGCTAGTCTTTTTATGGTGATGTCGTGAAGCATCGCAGACTTGGTTGTCGCCCACTATGACACACTTAAACGAGATGAAACGATCGAATCTTGCGTCCCGACGCCGTTATCGTTTACGAATCCCCACGACACCCCACGTCAAACGGATCGTGCCAAAATCGGGCTAAAATCGTATAATCTGAACCAGGTATAAGGTTCTATATAGAACCTTTTCTTCTAAGAATGATATATGCTCCTATGTCTTCCATTATCATTCCCGCTGTTAAACATCTTCATGTTTCTTTCATACACAGGAAGTGCCCTGATGGGTTTGACTGTTTAAAAACAGGTCGGAACCCAAACTATGGCTACACAAGCTTTGACACGTTTGGCTGGGCCTTCCTGGCTCTCTTCAGACTGATGACACAAGACTACTGGGAAAACCTCTACCATCAGGTACAAGCCTTGACATTGAAGACATAATAACCTTTTATCACAGAGACTAATTATTATGACAAACCTCTCTTCTTCTCCTCTGATATCTTCCTCTCTGTGGCAGACTTTGCGGTCAGCAGGGAAGACCTACATGATTTTCTTTGTGCTGGTGATATTTCTGGGTTCGTTTTACCTGGTGAACTTGATCCTGGCTGTCGTGGCCATGGCATATGAGGAGCAAAACCAGGCGACCATCGCAGAAGCCTGGGCAAAAGAAAGAGAGTTTCAGCTGGCGATGGAACAGCTACGCAAGGAACAGAGTGTAATTCGACAACTATTCTTATTAACAGTCTGAAATAAAGATTCACCTGGGCCCGGTTTCCCAAAGCGTTCTTATCTCTAAGTAGTTCTTAACCTATTCCTTAACCTCTCTCTTAACCTTATGGCACGATTCCCGAAACGTTCGTTCGCTAAGTATATCTTCTGTAAGTCACACTTTCGTAAGGTTGGTCTGGACCACTCTTAGCTTTACCTTATCACTGTTGCAGGTCTATATGAGTATAATTCTGAAGTTTTAATACACCCAGACAGTATTAAATTAGGCTAATTCAAGTGTTTTCATGCAAAGAATAAAATTGTCATTACACTGATTGTTGTTAGATTTTTAATCATATTATTATACAATATTATTAATTTAATTAAAACGCTCTTTTAAAGGCCAGTGAAAGCATAGGCTACTGTCAGTTAAGTCCTATTCGGACGCTAATATTGTTTCTCATGGGCTCATCCGGTATTTTAAACATTTACAGGGGTAAGTCGGTGATTTTAGTGCCGTCCGAATCCATAATATCAGTGTTTTTCTCACCCAACCCGCGTAAAAATCCCTGGCCAAATTAGTACCTTCTGTTTTTTGACAAACAGGTCGTGTGGTAATTTAATTGCCGTCTGAATCCACATCTCTGAGTTTACAAGAGATTCAAAATTCACGGTTTAAATCCTTTTTGATCACTGCCGAGCACCGTACACAAGATGTAAACTTTTATTACTGAAATGCTGGAAAGTATTTACAAGAACAATATTTCATCGCAGCTCCACCTCAGCGAACAAAAATGGGAAAGAGAAGAAGGCACGTACATTTTTGAAAAGGTTATTGTGGCAGCAATATATGTTACAATTTTAAAATATGTAGGCTAGGCTATTATAGGCTATTATAGTTTGCATTATTTTTTATAATATCCAATAATCATAATAAATTGCAATTTCAACTATTTCTGAAGTGCTTCATTTATAAAGATCACCGCTTTCTCACATAAACAGCCCCTGCACGAGAGAATAATTGATTCTCGAGCCATCGATATCAACCAATTCAGCACCATCGCCACGGACAGCGCCGGGTAACGTCGCACGTAAGAAGGTATATCTTAAGCAGCTTCCTAAGGTATGGTTCGGGGAACACACTTAGGAACATAAACAACTTTGGTAAGATATATCTTTCGAGCTTTCTTAGCGCGCTAAGAGTGAGCGTTATCGGGAAACCGGGCCCTGGACCTTAACTTTTTGTGTTGGCCCAGATCCGGCCCACAGCTGGTACACGTGGATTCCACACGTATCTGGGCCGACACTATGTTGCTTTCTGGGATGGATTGCAAACGTTTTTGAATACAGCTTAAAATTACTGAAATTATGTTATTTTCCCAGCAACTACCTAAAATGTTTTGCTTTGCACTGCAAGAACTACTATACTTATTGCAAATTCAGATCAAGCACATCTGATTTGTCTGTTCTCTTTGGTGTTAGGCGTTAGCAAAACAGCGTAGAAAAGACGCTGAGATGGCCCTGGCAGTGGATTTATCTCCGTCATCCTTCAGTCGGAAAGACTCTTTGAAAGGCCAAAGTAGACCGAGATCCCACAGAACACTGTCAGAGGAGACGGAGGACAACATTTTGCCAAAATTTGACCCGTTTGATGAGAAAGTAAGTATTTCCAAACTATTTCAGAACTGTTTTTTTTTTCTATTTGGCTTTAAGGAACACTCTGGCTTTAAAAAACAGCATTTATTAATACTTGTTCATGCATTAACCTATGTTAAGAAATAAGACATTGTAAAGTGTTACCCTTTTTTTAATAAGGAAAAATGACAAGAGTGAACATTTAAAGCCCAAAAATAAATATAACAGGAGAAATAGTAGCGTAGTTCAGGCAGAACACTGATTGCTAAACAATATCAGCTGACGCTCAGCTGATTTGTTACTCCATCTACTCTATCTAATCAATTATAGTATTTAAGCTCATTTAACGAATGCTCTGCAGTCTGTCGACATTTACACCACCTCCACCTCCTAGCCTTTTCAATAATAGAGCCGTGGATTCTGTATAGAAACTCTATGTACGTAATCATTGTATCTCCTTCTGTAAACATATGCTAAGAAACATTTGGTTATCAAAGGCTTGGGGGATTTGTGTCTCAAGGATGTATATCTCAAGCTGTCTAGTACAGGTGAAACTCGAAATTATAATATCATGCAAAAGTTTGTGTATTTCAGTAATTCAAATTAAAAGGTGAAACTAATATATTTAGTATATGATTATACCTTTCAGAGGGCCGACATTTCTGTATTTGTTATAATATCGTGCAGAAGTTATAATTTTGGTGATTATGGCTTACAGCTTATGAAAAAAACAAATTAAAATTTTCTGAGATTTTGAATTTGTTTTTTTCATAAGCTGTAAGCCATAATCACCAAAATTATAACTTTTGCACGATATTCAAATTTTTCGAGTTTCACCTGTATGGCAGCTCGAGCACCTTGGAGCCTAAGCCTCTCGCCAAATCCAAATATTGTCAAGAAATTTCATTCTCAAAGTGGTCCTGACTGAAATATACAATGGTGGTGAAAAGTTTGGAATTATTAAGATTATTTCATGTTTTTCAAAGAAGTCTCTTTTGCTCAATAAGGCTGCATTTTGACTTTTAGTCAAAACTTGCCCTGTGTTTGGGGTAAGATCTTTTTTTAATTACATTTTTTTATAGAAATTAATACTTTTATTCAACGAGGATGCATTAAATTGATTTAAGTGACAGTAAAGACATTTATAATGTTACAAAAAAATCTATTTTAAATAAATCCTGTTCTTTTGATCTTTCTATTCATCAAAGAATCCTGAAAAAAATGTATCACAGTTTACACAAAAATATTAAGTAGTGACATTAATAATAAGAACTATTATTATAGCAAATCAGCATATTAGAATGATTTCTGAAGGATCATGTGACACTGAAGACTGGAGTAATGATGCTGAAAACTCAGCTTTGATCTCAGGAATAAATTGTATTTTAAAATATATTCAAATAGAAAACAGTTATTTTAAATTGTAATAATATTTCACAATATTACTGTTTTTACAGTATTTTCGAGCAAATAAATGCAGCCTTGGTGAGCATAAGAGACTAATAAAACAACTTAATAAAACTTTAGACAAACAAATAAATAGAGCACTTAATTAAATTTTAAATATAAAAGTACCACATTTTCCACATAAAATTGCTTCTGTCTTGCTAGATGAATGTGTTATATCATCTGCCCTCTAATCTCTCTTTCAACCTCTTGTCCTCCAGCCAGCTCACCCTCTGCTCGCCACTCTCTCCTCTCATCCTCTGAGCTCTCATCGCGGAAGCCAACTCAGTATCTTCACCTTCCGGCCGCGCAACAGTTCAGAGGCCGACTTTGCAGACGACGAACACAGCATCCATGACACCGGCCGGAGCCGAGCGGGCTCTATGGCGACTCCGTGGCACAAGCGACGTACGGGCAGCATCAGGAGTCACTCCTCACAGGTGTTCACGCCCACCCTCACTCTTAACGGCAGACTAAACCTTTCTTTGGACCAGAATGGCATCACCAGCATCGGCCTGCACACCCCAACCTCTTTTCCAGCGTTCAGTATGGAGCAGGTCAAGGAGGGCATGGTATGGTCTTATCTGCATCACACCAGATTTACATTGATTAAAAACCTGTATGTTTGTCCTCCAAAGAACACAAAAGTAGTTATGTAGAAACTACATAAAAAGTAAAAGTAGAATGTCCAGACACATCTATCCAATTAAATTTTTATGGAAAAGAGCAGAGTTGATGGTTTTTGTCCCAAAAGTTAGTAAGGAATGCATTGCAACAATCTCAGTGAAATAATAAGTGCAGTAAGTAATAATAATTTGATGCTGAAAAATATAAATAAAAAAAAGTTCAATCTAATTAAATATGGACTGTTTTAACCAATATGTGAATGCATGCTTGGCAGCTTGTGAGGAATGTTTCAAAATGGTGACTTGTATAGCACTTTTCACAATACACATTGATTCAAAGCAGTTTTACAGAAAATCATGATGTAAATGTTTATAATGTCTTAATATTTTCATGTCTTATAGTTGGGTTTAGCAGATTAGAGCTGGGCGGAAATAAAGTTAACATTTTGTGCTGATACAAGCATACAGGCAGTTGAGATTTGATTAGTATATATTGCTTTATGTGAGTGTACTATATGTACGGGGATAAATAGGAGTACAATAGCTGGAGACAATATAGTTACATTTTGCAATGAAAAAAAAAAAAATTCAGGCTATACACTATATACTGCTTTCCATTAGTGTACTGTATGTATGCAGATAAAGTTGGATATAATATGTATCCAACTTTTAATATTTCACTGGTCGATAAAATAGTTTACATTTTCCAACAAAATAACAGTCAAGCAGTTGAGATTTGCTATATGTGCCCCTGAATCACAAAACCAATCACATGTCGCACGGGTATATTTGTGGCAATAGCCAACAATACATTGTATGGGTCAAAATTATCGATTTTTTTTTTATGCCAAAAATCATTAGGATTTTAAGTAAAGATAATGTTCCATGAAGATATTTTGTAAATTTCCTACCTTAAATATATAAAATATATTTTTTTTGTGAGTGAATGCAGCACAATCGTGAACATACATGGACAACTTTAAAGGTTACATTTTCTCAATGTTTCAGTTTTTTTCAACCCTCAGATTCCAGATTTTCAAATATTAGTAGTATCTCGGCCATATATTTCCCTATAATAATAAACCATACATCAATGGAAAGCTTATTTATTCAGCTTTCAGGTGATGTATACATCTAAATTTCAAAAAACTGGTTTTGTGGTCCAGGGTCACATATAGTCTCAGTGCTTATGCTGCTTTAGAAGGAAGTTCACTAGGATTTGATGTTTTGATGTTCATTTTGATTGACAGGAGTCAGTGTGTCAGACTGAACAGACCAGTGCAGCTGCCAAGCAGGAGGAAGTCCCGCCCCCTCAAAGGAAGAGAGGACTGAGCTCTGTCAGCTTCTTCAGTGACGCCATGGAAGGTGTGATGGACTAAAATTATTTAAGAAAAAAAAAAAAACAGACAAATGAGAGAATTTTTGACATGCTGTAGAAGAATAGACGTAGATGTGAGAGTATTAATGTGGATATAGGATCATATCAGTAGTAGATCATTTGATTTTAGAAGAATTTGATGAGAAATATTTGAGTTCACATTGAGATTTTTTGCAGACACATTCACATTCAATGCTTTTGTTTGCAGACTTTGGTATCTTGACAAATCTGAGCACAGTTTGAGACCGTTGAACTCTCTTCTGAAACTCTTTCTCATGAGACAAATAGTGAGAAGCAAAAATGAACATTGATTGCACTCGAATTAATCTCACCTTGCCTCAAGGAGAAACAATTTATCTATTAAAAGATGATGAAAAAGATTATGATTTTACCTTAAATGCATGATTTTACCTTAAATCAGCTTAGCGCCCTTAATGTTACTTATTTATTGTTTTCCATCTCTTCTCTTAGAACTTGAAGAGGCCCATCAGAAATGTCCTCCATGCTGGTATGAATTTGCGAAGAAGTACCTGATTTGGACATGTTCTCCAGCCTGGCTGAGAGTGAAGGACACACTTAAAGTCATGGTGATGGACCCCTTCCTGGACCTTGCAATTACAATTTGCATTGTTCTCAACACATTGTTCATGGCACTGGAGCACTATCCCATGACTGATGAATTCAACAGCATGCTGAGTGTTGGAAACCTGGTGAGGACAATTACAGTAAAAGTGGCGCTCTTAAAAGCTTGGTTTATTTGAGCATCTCAAACAGCCCTGTTTCTTTGCTTCTTCTGCATCTGTAGAATTAAACTACTGGCCGACAGTACCAAGGCTGCATTTATTTGCTTAAAAAATACAGTAAAAATTGTAATATTGTGAAATATTATTACAATTTAAAATAACTGTTTTGTAAGTGAATATATGTTAAAAATGTAATTTATTAGTGTGATTACAAAGCAAAATTTTCAGCATTATTACTCAAATCTTCAGTGTCACATGATCCTTCAGAAATCATTCTAATATGCTGATTTGCTGCTCAAAAAACATTTCTTATTATTATCAATAGCTATGTTTCCATCCAAAGTTGCAAATTTAACTTGTGCGCTATATTGGAATATCATTAAACGCTATCATGTTCTCTTGCGTTCGGATGCTGGTGTTTGGGGACGCAATCATGCGAGACACCTCTGGGAGAGAATTAAACTAAATCATTCTGTCGTCGACAGACTTTGGCTCAGGAATTTCAGAATGACAAAACAAACTTTTGAAGATGCTGTGCAATGATTAGTCCACTGGTTAGTCCAGTTATTCAATCACATCCACTGTTGAGAAAAAGTCATGTGAGTTTTTTGTTGAGCATTGAGGGATTTATTTGGTAAATGTTTATGCACGTCATCTTATCGGATAAGAAAAATGTATCTGCCTCAATTGAGTGCACATTTTTGCACATCTTGGTGTTTCCATCCAGTGTTTTTTCTAAATGCGATATCCCAAAATGCACATAAAAATAAGTGGACTAAACTATATTTTGTGAAAACTGATTTTTTGGCGTTTTTGCCTTTTATGACGACAGTAGCTAGACAGGAATTGAGGTGTGAGAGAGAGGGGGGACGGGATCGGGAAAGGTCCTCGAGCCGGGACTCGAACTCAGGTCGCCCGAAGCACAACGGCGCTACATCTCGGCGCACTTGCCCACAAGTCTATTGGCGCCAACAAAAACTGACACAGGTTTTTTTTTTTTTTTAGATGTATTTTTGGGCGTTTTTGCCTTTTATGAGGACAGTAGCTAGATAGGAAGTGAGGTGAGAGAGAGAGGGGGGACGGGATCGGGAAAGGTCCTCGAGCCAGGACTCGAACTCAGGTCGCCCGAAGCACAACGGCGCTACATGTCGGCGCACTTGCCCACGAGGCTATTGGTTCAGGATTCTTTGATGAATAAAAAGTTCAGAAGAACAGCATTTATTATATTTATTCACAATATTATTGTTTTGACTATATTTTTGGTCAAATAAATGCAGCCTTGGCAAGCATGGATATCTTTCAAAAACATTTAAAAAATATATATATATTATTCCAAACGTTTGACCTGTAGAGTATGTAAAGTAAAATGTAAAGTTTTGTTCTTGCTTACCAGGTGTTCACGGGAATCTTCACAGCGGAGATGTTGCTGAAGATCTTTGCTCTGGATCCGTACTATTACTTTCAGCAAGGCTGGAACATCTTTGATGGAATTATCGTTAGTTTGAGTCTGATGGAGTTGGGCCTTGCCAATGTGGAGGGTCTGTCTGTCCTCCGCTCGTTCAGACTGGTAAGTTTCGATCCTGCTTGGAAATAGACATATTAAATTCTCTAGATTGGACATCAGTGGATTGTCACATGGACAATATATGAGAATGCCATAGGAGACCTGTGAATATTTTTGAGCGAATCATTGAATCAGAGTTTTGAATCAGTTAAAGGGCGAATTCACTGCTAGCAAAATGGGCTTTTGATATAACTTGGCTGTCTGTAGAGACGCAAAAAAAAAAAAAAAAAAAAAATGCTATGCGACCAAAGAAAACCGAGAAAAAGTGATGTGGTGTTCCCTTTTGCTTAAAACTTCAATACTGATAATGCCACCAAAAGTCCACCAGGTGATGCAAATTTTTTTTGTGTGTGTGTTATCCGATGGAATTTGCAGACAAATAATCAGGGATATTTGGGAGCAGGTGACATAAAGAAAGAATAAAAGTTGACATATTTTATATTTTATTTTATTTATAAAAATTATATTTTATTTAAATATGCTACAGATATTGTAACAATACAAAGCTGGCTGAAAATCAGCAAATTATCCATTAACTGAAGCAGACTATTTCAATTTATTGACACAAATGTTTAAATCAGAATCTCGGTCAAACATCTGTCGTAACACTCACATACTTATGGGTCTCAAGACATGAAACTAGTTGTCATTAGTGGCACGCAGAGTCCATCGGAACTTGTATGAACCCACGTGACCTCAAGCGTCTTACAATTCATTAACAGATTAAAACTGCACAATGCTTTTAACATCCCTTTATATTGTGATAATAAAAACAGTTGTTAAGCAGCTGACCATGAAAAAGTCCAATTTTTAATGTACACACACAGCATGTGTACATTAAAAATTGGACTTTTTCATGGCTTCACCCACATGTGCATATTTGGCTGGCCAGTAATCCTTTATCCATTAGTGAGATTAAATATGTTAGAGTTGACATCTCAAAAAGTGGATTACAACTTTCTTTTAGTTCAACATCAGTCATATTGCTAACTAAATATAGGTCATGCTTTAGCTCAAATAAAATGACCAGTTAGGGGAATTTACATGAGAAAATATGTATTTGATTGGCATACAAAATCTGATGGTTTGCAACATGATTATTAAATTAATAATTTGAGAGACATTACAGAGTACAGCCAAAACATATCTTGCAGTTTAATTCAACACGAATGCATTCACAACTTCTGAAATCTGATGTATTTCTTGAGATATTCAAGGAGAAAAAAAAGTTTCAAAAGTTTCTCTGTAGTGGTTCAATGGTACAGTATGAAAAATAAAAGCGCTTAGCGACGGCAGCTGATACTGAAAGGCGTTTTTGGTCTGGAATCAAACAAGCATGATAAGACCAGAATGAATTTACTGAATTAATTAGGGTTATTTTTAATTTCACGTTAACTATATTGATATAAGTTCTGTATTTTGTCCTCAGCTGAGAGTTTTTAAACTAGCAAAATCGTGGCCCACCCTCAACACGCTGATAAAGATCATCGGCAACTCCGTGGGTGCTTTGGGGAACCTGACGCTGGTCTTGGCCATCATCGTCTTCATCTTCGCTGTGGTAGGCATGCAGCTGTTTGGAAAAAACTATCAGGACTGCGTGTGCAAGATCAGCTATGACTGCACCCTTCCTCGCTGGCACATGAAGGACTTCTTCCACTCGTTCCTCATCGTCTTCAGGGTCTTGTGCGGGGAATGGATCGAGACCATGTGGGACTGTATGGAGGTGGCTGGACAGCCGCTTTGCATTCTGGTCTTCATGCTGGTCATGGTCATAGGAAACCTGGTGGTGAGTACGAGAGCTGTGTTTTGCTCAGGTTATGATAATGAGATGCTGTGGAATACTTGATTCTGATTGGTCAATCACGACATTCTGCAGTAAAACATCACTCAGCAGGCTTTTTCTTCACACATAATAAATTAGTCTGGATTACTGTATGAAGATGTGATTGATCAGAGTGGGATTATCCATGTTTCTAATAAATGCAAAAAATTTTTTTATCTAGTAATCATTTTTTAATAATTTTTTTACATACTATCTAGTAATACTTTAAAGCACCTAGGTTTGTAACACATTTGCATAATGCCAGCCTATGGTCTTCATTGGCTTCCCTCGAACAAGGTCTACTTTGATCCGCCCTCAAACACTGTAGTTGAGGCTGAGATTGGAATAGCTTGGTTTGTGTTGTCAACATGTGAAGATGCTGTTTTCTGTGCTGTGAATGCAAATCCACTTTGCTGCTCTTCCAAATTTATACTGTAAAACTGATTCCCTCGTTACTGTTTGTATCACTGTGTGTGTGTATACAAGTGCTGAGGAAGGTCTGGATCTGAAATTCAGATATGGTAATAGGCGTTTCTTTTCCGACATGCGCTGTAAGCGGTGGACCGATCACAACAGACTGTGCCATCTGACCAATCAGAGCAGAGTAGGCTCTCAGAAAGGAGGGGATTAGAGCGACCGAATCCTTGATTGAACCGTTTCAGACGCTGTGAGAAAAGAGCTGATGCTGCAATATATATTATGAGAAAGTGTTTTTTGACCTTGGATGCATGTAAACCTATTGTAGGAGATCAAAAAATAAAATTAGGAACCTTTAAAATAGCATAATAGGGGCACCTAAATACTGCTTGTTTAAATAGTTATTGAATAAAGAGGAAGGTAAAGGGGTAATTCCCCCATAAATTTAGATTTTTTCATCATTGACTATCCTTCTTGTCTTTTCCAAAAAAAGAAAAAGGAGACATTAGGCAGAATGCCCAAGCTAATAAGAAAGTGAATGCATATTTTATACTGACAAGCTCCAAGGACAATGTTTAGGATATTTTATGGTATTTTTTGGAGCTTGGCAGAATAAATTACCACTCACCTTTGTTGTATGCAAAAAAAGCATGCCAAATGTTTGGGTAAATTATTCTTTTAAAGACAACTTGAGAGAATGAATTTATGCACTGGCTAATTCAGAGGCATAGATGGTCAGTAACAGGAGACAGAAGCGGTGGCGTTTAAACACAGGATTTCCTCTACCGAGGTCGGATTATTATTGAAATGACTCTATGATGGGGTCATGATATCTACTGAACTCCTGACTCTCAAACGTTTAGACATCACAATCGTTTATTGACTAGACAAAAAAAAAACAAAAAAAAAACACCATGAGAAGAAACACAGATCACATACACAGAAGTTTTGCATCTTAAAACACTAAGTTGTCATAAATTTGCAGAGCTCAGTTTATATTCTTTTTGAGTCTCGAATTATCAACTAGTTTCTGGGAGGTCTGGTTCATTACTCTTTGCAGTGAAATATATATTTTAAAGATAAACCATCATACTCTAAGAAAAATCTGATTGTGGGGATTCATAAGATGGCATTAGAGAAATATTACTTAGGCCTAATACTCCCAGATGTTCTTGATCCAGTCATGACTAAAAATACCTCCAAGAAATTAGGGTCTTTTCCCAGAAAATAAGACGCTACTAAGCTTTCCTTCCTAAGTTTTCCTGTTTTGACATGATGACTGTCCTAAAAGAAGACACTGATGATGTTTCAAAGAATGAAATTGATGATGTAACAAGCAATTATTTTCAATCTCTATAAAATGGTTTTTAAAATAGCCAATAATCACAAACTTAAAAAATAAAAAAAAAACTTAGAAGATTTTTAAAAATTAAAAATCATTGGCCAAAAGGTGTGAGAATCCTGGTTTACTATGTTTGGCAGATTGTAAACAAAGGAAACCTCAGGGTAGATGCAAATGGAAACAAGTCATTGAGGGATAGAATCAGCTGGTTTATTGGCTGTACATATTTTGTACAGTTGTGTGTGCACTAGAATGCTTTTTGGAAAGACTTTTTCAATACGTTCCTTCCTAATGATTGACACCAATTAACACAAAAGTACAACCATTTGAACATACTGTACTTCTGTCCCTCAAAGTCAAGTTTTCCTGAAATAATAGTGTAAACCCTGACTAGCAAAGAAAAATCAGCACATTTTAGCCTTTATTATTTTACCCAGAAGTCCCCTGTCGCTTGGAAACACATTCAATATGTCCAAAGGCTTGTGCTTAAACATACTTAAGTACACTGTTGTCCTATTCTGGATTTTCCAGCTCAAAATTGGCAACTTGTGTACTCTATAAATGTTGTAAAAAAATAAATAAATAAAAAACGCTACAGAAGCAGCCGACATTGGTGATTCATTCACAATTCCTTTTAAAGCCGGGTAGAAGGGTAGACAGCATGGGCATGTCAAATTGTGAGGCACTTTGTCCTTTGTCCAGAAAAGGACAAAAAAGCCTCACATCTCAAGTGGTGTGGATGATCTCTCAGTGAAGGTCTTAAATTAAAAATCACTAAAATGAAATATGGTCCAAAATTATCAAATGGCCATTTCTACAGAAAATGTGCATCTTTTTTGGTGTTTCTTTCAATTTAATCACAGACCACTTAATCAAACATCATTTTATAATCGGAACTGGGTCTGAACTTCAGCATAAAATGTAAATTGCAAGAATATTTTCTCACCTATTGACCTTATTCGCATAAGCCTCCTCAAACCCTCTGTAACACAATCCGGTGAGATCTGTCTGGGATTGAGAAGTCAGTTTGGGATTATCTTTGCTGTCTTATTAAAGGTCAGAGTGCAACTAATCAGGTTTCCATGACAGCCCGTAAAGTGGCTCTTATAATAGACCAGACTGCAGGAAAAAAGCCTGTTATGAACATGGGACATTTTTGTAAGCGATTGACATTCCTGCAATAGAACAAGAGCTTGGCACAGGAGGACTGCCATGGAAACAGTTGATGTAACTGAAGGTATTTAGATCAACAACTGTGCTCACAATATCCTAGTCGGATATCAAGATTTACCATTTCAGTAAATGTACCGCTGTGCACAGCTGCAACATCAGAAAATATAATTATCTCTCTCTAAAATAGTGTTGGGTCCACAATCTCAATTGGTTATCTTAAAACAATCCCAGAAATCAAATTTGCTTGCAGATCTGCATTCTTTGTTTCTCTCTTAGGTGTTGAATCTGTTTCTGGCCCTGTTGTTGAGCTCCTTCAGCTCTGATAACCTGTCTGCGCCCGATGACGACGGAGAAATGAACAACCTCCAGATAGCCATCGCTCGAATCCACTGTGGTTTCTCTTGGTTGCTGAATGCCATCAAAGACCTCTGCAATGGGAACCTGGCAGGGCACAGACAGAAGGCCAAGGAGGTGCCGGCGCCCCTGAAGGAGAACCATGTTGAGTGCAACGGCGGTTTGGGAAGTTTGGGGCGGCATGGAGAGAAGTACGTTATTCCAGAAGGACAGGACAGTTACATGACCAATCCCAACCTCACCATCTGTGTGCCCATCGCACCAGGAGAATCAGACGTGGAATTTCCTGAGGAGGAGGAGGATGATGAAGACACGGTGTCATCAGAGGATGAAGAGCAGAAACCGGTGAGAGGTTATGAGAGGTGATTTATTAGTATTAGTGTTGGGAATTTGGTCCATTAGGTTCTTGAGGTTGTGTAGTCCGATTCACGAGCAAATGATTCATAGGAGTCGGTTCTTTTTAATGGATTGGTCAAAACACTCTTGGTTGGTTAATTCGTTTTCTGATCCACTCAGTGTTATTTTTGTATTATTGAGATACAAAAGTTTAAGTAATTTTGTGTATTGTGGTATTTTTAGTAGTTTCAGTTTGAGTTATTTTAGCTAAAATGAGGCAGTACTAACTTAAATGAGGCTTTCTAACTTAAAGGCAGTACATGTTTTCTTTATAATTAATGAGTATTAATTAATCATTTACATAATTAAAAAATACTTGACAAAAGTCTTTGTTTTTTGGGACCAACTATTTTTGCATCCTTAATTGTTAATGGAATTGTTTATTATGAAACCGGAATCATTTCCATTTTAGTTCTGTGAAATACAACTGAAATTCAAAGCCAGAATAATATCATTTATTTTGATTATGATCCCTAATTAGTAGTTTATACATCTGAACTTTTAAGAAATTACACCAAATTTTTTTATTGGTATCACAAATTTGGACTTAACAATGGACAAACAAGTTATTTCGCATATTGATATACAGTAATGCCAACTAACTTGCTTTTACACTGTTTAAATTCAAATGTCTGGATTTCTAGGAAAACCAAATGCATAAATGGCATCCAGACCAGTTAGATATATAACCCTAAATCCTTCATATACTGCATAAGATAGTTTATTTGTTTATCCCTATTGTGAGTGGCTGTGAGCTCAAACGAGCGAGTGATGTCAGAGGTCAGAGAGATGATATGATATAACATGTGTGAGGAAGCGAGCCAGTGGCTGTATAGGTGGGGAGGTTGGGGGGGGGGGGGGGCATCCAGATTCATAAGCTGATAAGCTGCAAAGCAGGCAAGGTGAACCCAACAGACATGCCATACAGTATATTTGTTATATAAGAGAAACGGGTTTCAAGAGGAGCATAGGAATATGGATATAAAATGGTGGAATGGTGGACCAAAAAAGTACCACCAAAAGTAGTCCATACAACAGCGTTACATTTCAGACGACAGCTTTGTTAGGAACTGAAATTTAGTTGTTATTTACTGTAGGTATTTGCTGTACCTCTCAAATCTGTTCTAATATGGTGTATCAAGATTATGTGGCATTATTGTCCTGCTGACACATCTTTTTGTCAAGTCAAGTCAAGTCACCTTCATTTATATAGTGCTTTTAACAATATGGATTGTTTCAAAGCAGCTTTACAGTGATAATAGGAAATCACCGGAACAGATTGTTTAGGCTTTACAACAGCTCTAGGATAAAGTTATTGTCCAGCTAAAGTTAGTTTTGATTGATTGATTGACTTCCATTGCGAAGATCATTAGTTATTAACTTAGGGGCCGCTAAGACAACACCGCTCTAACAGGAAAATCCTTAACGTGCTCTGGCCACCCATCCGCACAAAACAGAACGCACTCCCTGAAATAGGTTCGAAGGTGCAAACGATTATCCTTTATCTCTGCGCAAACCTCGAAAACGCAGACGTCGTGCACATGTGCATTACGTGTAAGGTATGCACGTTTGAATATATATGTGCGCAGGCGTGTTGTCCTTCTTTACAAATCAACCCTCAATAAACTATTTTTGTGACTTATTAGAATTGTAAGTTTCACAACACTGAAGAGTGACTTCATTGAAACTTGCAAGCGAAGTCTATGAGACCACAAGATGCCATTTGGAACAAGGCCTTTAAAGATCTGTTGTTTAAGTGCCCCTGTTATGCTTTTTCAGATATTACCTTTCATATAGTGTGAATCATTCAATGCATTAAAAGCATCTCAGGATGAACTTCCTGGCATTGTTTTGTTGCAAACTTCTTCCAAAACCTTTTTGACGTCTTAAGGCACAAAATTAAGAGTAATCCAGCGTCTCTCTCTCTCACACACACACACACACTCGCTTGCCTCGTAATGTGGGATTACATAAGCAGCACTATTGGATTGTGTTGGCACCTTTGGACCAGTAATCTCCGTAAATCATTTTAAATATGTTGCCATTACATGCAGGGAAAATCTCATCAAAATTGTATTAAGAAGGCCCACTGCCTACATAGAGAAAGAAACAAGGAGAATGAAACAGTATAATCTTGCCATCTCAGATTATACTGGAGGTTACTGACCTTGACTTGTGCGCTCGTGGATTAGATGCATATGCTAGTATTGCGCCATATGTATCTTGGGATGCATGTGTTCTATTAGCTGTCTGTGTTTTCCATGCCAAACCCAGAGGTTTTTTCAATCAGTGTTGATTTCCTGTCTTATATGTGCAAAGATACACTGCATTGACAGATATAATACCAGTATTTATGAGACCAATCAGCTAAATGGTAGCATAATTATGCATCACATTAAGCATTAGATGAAGAATGAACAGACAGAGGGAGTATAATGTAGCAATACAAAACTGAGATGGTTCATAAGCTTGTCCGTTCAAGCACACAGACATACAGTAATATATCCAATAGGTCCAGCATGATTTTAAGATCATCTGAGCCAAACTTGGAAAGAACTGAACATAATTTGTTGGATGAAGTAGCGGTAGGTGGATCAGTTTCCAAACTTCTCAGTAACACTCAGAACATAATGCTAAAGACCCCCACAAAGTTATGTTTTAAAGGGGTCCTATTATGCCAGGGTTCACCAATCTGGAGGGCCGCTGTCCTGCAGAGTTTAGCTACAACCCCAATTAAACACACCTGAACCGGCTAATCAGGGTCTCACTAGGCATACTAGAAACTTTCAAACAGGTGTGTTGGAGCTGGTTGGAGATAAACTCTGCAGGACAGCGGCCCTCCAGGACCGAGATTGGTGAACCCTGTATTATGCCCTTTTACGAAGTCTTGATTTTGCTTTTGGGTTGTTCTAGAAAATGTTTCCATGCTTGATTGTTAAAAAAATAAAAAATTTCACATATTTTACATAGGGCTGTCAAACGATTAATCGCGATTAATCGCATCCAAAATAAAAGTTTGTGTTTACATAATATATGTGTGTGTATGGAGTATAATTATTTTCTATATATAAATACACACACATGCATATATATTTAAGAAAAATGTGTTATTTATATATAAAATATTTATATATAATATAAATTATATATAATATAAATATATATACACAGTATATACATGCAAATATTTCTTAAATATATACATGCATGTGTGTGTATTTATATATAGAAAATAATAATACACCGTACACACACATATATTATGTAAAAACAAACTTTTATTTTGGATGCGATTAATCGCGATTAATCGTTTGACAGCCCTAATTTTACATTATTAAAACTCTCTCCCCAGTCTGTCCCGAACGAGTCGTTTTCGATAAAGCCTCTCCTTCCGAAATACGAAATGTGTTGTGATTGGCAGCGCTTAGTATGTGTTCAGGAAATGTACCGAACTGAGATCCATAACTGCAACACAGCATCCATAACTGAGCCATACCTGCGAGCTCTATTCTAGTGTAAATATGAAGGATAGCAGCAATTTTAAACCAATTCGAGTCCGATTCAGACCCTGACAATGTTAACAAACAAGAAGATCATCCAGAAAGGATTTCATGCACGGACTTTGCAATGCACGGATTTCACAGGACGTTTCAGAGTGGTATGTTTTTCTTATACATTATAGATATGATGTTATCCACCATTTAATCATGATATTTGTCGGAAAACTATAGTTATACAAACAGCAATCAATCACAAAATCATGGTTAATTTCCTAAGAGGCGGTGAACAGCCTTACAAAAGCGAGAGTAAACAACACTATATCAACACTAATGTTGGCTAGCAGGAGAGCGTAGCAACAACATAAAACTCATAATTGGAACTGTTAATAGAAAATGCAACTAAAAATAATAAGACATACTTGCAAGTTGTGATCCAACACTAGATTGTCCTGACAAAGTGGAAACTCCATTTCAGGAATAGCTTTTGTGTGTAGCCTGCATTGTGGTTCTGGAAACTGTTCTCCGTAAAATGTGCAGTAAAAGTTTAGAATGATTTCTGAAGGATCATGTGACACTGAATGATGCTGAAAATACAGCTGTGCATCACAGGAATAAATTACATTTTAAAATATATTGCAATAGAAAAAAAAAAGGTATTTTAAACTGAACTAATATTTCACAATGTTACTGTTTTTACTATATTTTTGATCAAATAAATGCAGCCTTGGTGAGCAGAAGAGTCTTTTTTAAAACACATTAAAACTGACGGTGGATTTGAATGGTATCTGTAATGGCTGATAAAATTCGAATGAAAACTCAATGCAAGCTTTGCTGCCTTGTTCAACAGGAAGTCATCAGCCTCTCTGAAGGAAGTACCGTGGACCTGAGGAAGCCTGGGGAGGATGAGGAGGAATATTCTGAGATGGGAGAAGATGTCATGGATCCAGAAGAGTGTTTCCCTGAGTGTAAGCAGATAAAACACGAAACAAGACTATATATAATATTTGTTCTACTGTGAACATTGCACTATGCATGGTGTTTACAGGGCCTAATCTCTCTGTATCTCTCCAGTCTGTATGCAGCACTGCAAGTGTTGTAATATAAACACAACCAGAGGTTTGGGACAGATGTGGTGGAGGTTGAGGAAGACGTGCTATCAGATTGTAGAGCACAGCTGGTTCGAGACCTTCATCATCTTCATGATCCTCCTCAGTAGTGGAGCTCTGGTGAGGAACAAAGCTGATTGGTGAACTTTAACCATTCGTTTACTGTTTACATCAAAGCAAAACCCATCTTCCAAACCGTGTTTTGTTCATTGAGTGCTAGAGCGCCAAAAGTTACACAAGGGTACCTCTAAATTGGTCTATATTGTGATTAAATGTGTAGCTAGATTAATCAGAATCAAGTTTCCTGTTCTCATTGTCTAATGATATTCTTCTGACAGGCGTTTGAAGACATTTACATAGAACAGCGGAAGGTGGTGAAGGTGATGTTGGAATATGCTGACAAGGTGTTCAGCTACATCTTTGTGCTGGAGATGTTTCTGAAGTGGATCGCGTACGGCTTTAAGAAATACTTCACCAATTACTGGTGCTGGCTGGACTTCCTGATTGTGGATGTGAGTAGAAGAATCTTCTCTAGCTGAATACTGGATCAGGGTTGAACTTTTGCGTTTCCATCTGGTAGACTTGGATCATTTAATTTAGGCCAAGACGCTTCTGAGATGGATATTTAGTATGACATACAGTCTTAAAAATTAAGGTTCTTTATTGGCATTGATGATTTTAACAACCATGGAACCTTTCCGTTCCTCAAAAGTTTATTTATAAGGGAAAAAATGTTCTTTAGATAATTAAAATATTCTTCACGCTAAGAAAAATCTGTTCTTTTATGAACTGGTCACTGCAAAGTTCTTTGAGAAACCTAAAATGGTCCTTATATGGCATCGCTGTGATGGAACCTTTATTTTTAAGAGTTTAGACTATATTAGATTTAGTATAATATTTAGTGTAACAATATATTGTGTTAGTATAAAGGGCCATGAATGTAAAACTAGATATATTCTAACTGGTCTAACTTGAGGAATCATTAATTTAGCAGATTTTTGAAGGCTGTTTGTTACAGTGATTTTACCACAAATAATATGAAACGTAGTGTCCTTAATCATGGAAAAACGCACAACGCTTTTATAAAATGTCTACAACAGCAATCTTATAAAAACACCAATGTTCAATAAATAGTTTGATTTATTAACGACTGGAATAAATAATTCTTCCATAACTAATATCATTATTGTTACTGTAGGCTGTTTACATTTGGAAAGCAATCGAGTAACTTGTTGCATTAATGTAGATGTGCAAATTTAGGATTCAGAGTTTGAGCTATACAATGACATTAGAGATATAGGGCCAGATTTACTTATTTCCCATAAAAGCACCGATGGGAGTGGCAAGTTTTCGCGCATGATCTACTGATAACGCGCAAATTAATGAACACAGACGCAACCGGATCATTTCCATAGTGACCAACGCAAACTAGCAGTTAGCTTCTGGTTTAAGACATGCTTTTTTTTGGGAGGTATAAATAATGGCGCAAATACCAGTAAATTGACTTGCGCAAACCTTAGTAAATCACCTTGCATGACTCATATAAATACTCTCCTCCCATAAATTTAGCGTCTGAAAGGGAAACTCCTACAAATGCATATGCAATAAGGTCAGCCTTTTCAGTGCTAATTTTTCACTGCGTGTCTTTAGTAAATCCTGACAGTAGTTTTTTAATGCCAAAAGAGGGTTTGCGGTGAAACAAGCTGTTAGTAAATCTGGCCTATAGTGCAAAGATTTCATTTTAAAGATTTGAATTTTTCTTTGTAAGTTTTGGTTTTATGTTTTTAATGGTTTTATGTTACCTCAAACATTTTATGGCAGATTGTAAACCAAAATTGAGATGTTATGGAAACACATCTCTCATACACTGAGATAATTCGCTCAAAATACATGTACACACAACTATACATGAACACACTGAATGAAAGGATCTGGAGTAGCTCAACTAACACTAGCAGATTGTGTGAGTGTGTCTCACCTGATGCTCATCTGACCCACACAGATCTCCACACACACCTCTAATGATAGGGTAAGTTCATAGTTCAAAGGTCAGAGGTGAGCGAAGGCTCACATCTGTATCTCAGCTGCAGTTCTCTTCTCATCCAGATATAAATGCCACTGTCTCTCTGTCAGCATTTATTTCGACCTGTAATTTAACATGGTGTCAAGTTTGAGATGTTTGATAAGTATCTTTACAGGACCTTGGCTTTTATATCAGAATATACACACTGTATCAAAGAATTATCTGGAGAAGATCAGTTACATTTAGGACTGTCAATAAAATCAATGATTGTAAACGTACATTACAGTGAGACGTGTTAGTAACTAAATAAAATATTATCTATACCGTAAAGTTTTTATGACTTTTTTTTAGTTTTAGTTGTTTAATTTTGCACTTTTATTTATGTCATTCATTCTTTATCTTCTGAAGTTTTGTTTTAGAGCCAATTGCACAGAAATATCTTCTTTAGATATATTGCAGTGAAAAGGGAAACTATAGAAATAGTTTTTTATAAAGAACTTACTATTCTTGGGACTTTTAAATTTAATAAGCCACACTATGAAACAACATCCTAATTGGAAATTCAGAATACTATTTGGACTGATGAAAATAATAATAAATTATGATCAAAAGAAATTATTCAAAAGAAAAACCCAAATTCTTTATAAAACCTCACTCTATTTTTATATATATGCATATTTATTATGCATATATAGTTGAGTATGTGGGTATGTACATTGATGTACATATGTGCATACTTGTCCATGTTTTGTCTTCATTTCACCTCATCGAACAAAATCCTACTGTACCTGTGAGCCACAACCTGCCATTACAGCAGAAGACCATTCTGTTCTACACTGTCTGTCGACTTTGACTGTAGAATAGAGTGGAAACCTATTGCGATTTGTAAAACCGATCTGATTTATATGCCCTAATAAATAAGTTCCTATAGAATGTCCCAAAAAAGCATAAATATTTAGTCAAAACGTGTGTTTTTTCTTATTATTTTATGCTGGTTATGCTGTTTTGATATAGCATTACCAGCTGTCAGTAGAATGTTAATGTCTCTACAAACATCTTTATTAGGTATTATTTTATTTTATTTTAATTTAAAAAAATTACGATTTTCAATCTTAGGCCATTTTTTAGATTGCCTATTACATCTAAAAAGCCATTCATAATTGTTAGAGTTAAATATTTTATTAAAAAGTTCTGTATGTTTTCTCATATTGCAGGTGTCCTTGATTAGCTTGGTTGCTAACTCTCTGGGCTACTCGGACTTTGGGGCCATCAAATCTTTAAGGACTCTCAGAGCTCTGAGGCCATTGAGGGCCCTGTCTAGATTCGAAGGAATGCGGGTAAGATGCTCTCTAAATATGTTATAAAACTGATAAAGCATGTCGAGTTTTCAGGGAATCTAGTCAGATTACACCACCCTCCATCATATTTGCTGAATGAAATCCAATTCTTGTTTCCTACTAATTTTGGCGTGCTGATTCGTTTTGCTTTCTCACAAAATGTGCATTTCATAGCATCTTTGCTTTCAACAACCATTTGTAAGGTTAAGAAGTCTTGTATCATCCACTAATCACCAGAAAAACTGCCACAAACACATGATTCCTAACTTGCTCTGAGCCAGGTTAGAATTATTTGTTCAATTCTCAGCCGATTTTCACATGCTTGACATTATTTTATGCCCAACTCTGATTTCAAGTTTAGAACTATGGCCGGTGACACAAGGAAATGTAATCATGACCCAGATGTTTTCTCCCACATCTGTGGGGGTTTTACTACATCCAAACAACAACAGAATTTTTTTTATAAACCTGTGTTATTGTAAAGTTCTATTTGAACATATTTTTCCACCCCTTTGCCGATTGTAAGTTAAATTACACATTTTGAATGCTTCTTTTTGACCTTTGACAGCTTTTAATATTTTAAAAAGTGCATTAAAGCTGATATACTGTATATATAATTAGGTAAAATTAGGTAATATCAAAGTCCCTTTCCGCCAAATCATTTAACTCGGCGGCCATCTTTGAAACACCTCTCGAGCAGCTATTACAGTCATGCAAGTGCAGCTCCTATCTCTTTGAATGGGGAACAAGGCAAGGCAAGGCAAGTTTATTTATATAGCACATTTCATACACTATGGCAATTCAAAGTGCTTTACAGAAAATAATTAAAATAATCACAAAATAAAGCAAGGAAAATTAAAATGGTTATAAAAGAAATTAAAAGAGATATATGATACAGTTACTAAATTAATTAAAAGAGTAAAAATATGATACTTAAGCCCTATTCGCACGGGATAAGGATTACCTGGTGACCTCTAGTCATTTGTAATAATTGGGTGGGTGGGTAATTTCTAAATCACACGAGGTCCCCAGATAATACTAATCCCATGCAAATAGGGCTATAGATAAACTTCTCATCTGGCAAAACATATTTTTCACAACTCCCGGTTTTACTCTGAGATTTTCCCATGGTGATTACACTGTGTCTGTGGTGTTCTTTCGGCGCGCCTAAGTAATCTATTGGACGTCTCTGATGGACTCGATTTCCCCCTTAAATCGGACAGGAGGAGCTCTAGGACTGACCTCGGGTTCACTGCCCCATCAGTCCGCACCCCAAAAACCCATTTGTTTGGAAGCTCTATATGGAATCAATCCAGTCCGCACCCCACAGAACCTCAAGTTTAATTACACATCAAACTCACAACTCCAACACAGACCCAGGTCATCAGCATGGTTTCATCTCTAAAGTTCCCCAATTAAGTGGTTTATGTTTCTCTCTTACCCAATTCTCAGTGCCATTTGAGTTTTAGAATCAAAAGGAGGAATACAGTGCAATCAAACATCAGCTCGACAGCTCAAATTCTCCAAAGCTGTTCATCAAGATTACGAGATCTCAAATGAAATCTGACAACTGTCTCATACAATTGTTTTGTTTTCGAAACGCTAAAATTTTCTGGCTGGACCAATGCGCACATAAGCGTGAATAAACGTGCATCTCACAACACAGACGGCTTTTAAAAACAGCTGCATAGTGACAATAACTTTACCAATTGGCGATTGGCTCTTTTATTTAGAACGTGGGATTTATTTCGCCTTATTGCACTTTCTCCCATTCAAAAGAGTGATGCAGGGGTGACGTCAAAACCCGGAAGATTAATCTTCCACTAGTTAACTTGAGATTTTCCTATGGGGTTTTATAATGGGGTTTTTCCATTGATGAGTAAAATAAAGCATGTGGTAAACATAACTTGACAATTCTTGAATGTTTTGTTCTACAATGTAAACGGCACACACTCACACCCAAAAAGTTCTTATCTAGTTATGTATTAGAAACATACGCGTTTTAAAAATTTAAATTAAAAATTCGCATTTTCGATATTGGTGTGTGTCATTTACGGTGTGGAACATCATGTTCAAATAAGTTATGTTTAACACAGACCTTATTTTACTCCTAAATTAAAAAAAAAAAAAAAAACTCATAAAATCCCCTAGTAAAATCTCAAGGCAACCTGTGGCAAATTAGTCTTCTGTGTTTTGACGTCATCCCTGCACCACTCTATAGTAATATAAGTGCACCATCTTTGTATATTTAAAGTCTTTGTTAATATTAGGCCTTCTTTGCTAATCAGCAGACTTCCCCCCCCAAGAATCAGTAGTTAAAAGGCTGATTAAATTACATTTACATATCTTGAGCAAAATATGCCTGAATTTGTTATTTAGCAGACAGATCTGATTACTTTATGTTTGAATTGCTTGTGTGATCCAGCAATGAGGTATCTGCATGCAGTCACAATATGATTGATTTCTGTATGGCATCACAGTCACCGGGATGTTGCCAAGTAAGACATGTTTCCGGGACCACATTCCTGTCTGAAAATGTATTCCTAACCATATCCCTACCCCTGACCAAACCCTACCCATAAGTTATCCCTAAAATCAGAGGGGAAGATGAATAAAACTGATGTAAAAGCACCTAACCCTGGCTGTAAGCCTAAACTTGACATAATCTGTAAACTTGGCCCTCAAATCTGATTGGTTGATTGAAATGTTGTTCTTGGATCAACAGAGATGTTGATCCAGGAACATGTTGCACTTGGTGAAATCACATTCACCATGGTATCACATCCTGATTTCTGTTGTTCAGGTGGTAGTGAATGCACTGATTGGGGCCATCCCGTCCATCATGAACGTACTGCTGGTGTGCCTGATCTTCTGGCTCATATTTAGCATCATGGGAGTCAATCTTTTCGCTGGGAAATTTGGGAAATGCGTCAACAGGACAGGATACATCCACAATGTAACCCTGGTCAACAACAAGACTGATTGCCAGTCCATGAATGACACCCAGTTCTACTGGACCAAAGTGAAAGTTAACTTCGACAACGTGGGACTTGGCTACCTCTCGCTTCTGCAGGTGGTGAGTGTCTTGAAGCTTGTGCACCAGAACTGGCAAACAGGAGGCAGAATTCTAATTTAAATTTAAATTTAAATTTAAGGAAGTGGAATAAAAATGGAATTCTGCTGTAAGTTTAGTTTTAAACAATATAAATTACATTTTTAAGCATTATCATACACAAAACATTTGGGATAGAAACATTTTTTACAAGATATTTTAATATTAATATTTAATGTCGATATTTATTCTTAAAATAAAATATCAATACAAATAAAATACCCAACAAAGTTTTAAATTATTCATTTATTTTTAATACAAATAGTTTTCATGGCTTTGTTAATTGTAAGTGCATGGGAATATTTCAGTTTAGGAAAAATGTATTTTACACATCAGCCAATAAATTAGCATAATTAGTTCAAATGAATGATGTTTGTCAAAAAACTTGTGTTGGACCTATAAAATGCCTCTGTAATTTGACTGATAAATGTCTTTGAATTGCAGTTCCGTAAATTCCTCTTCCTGTCATTCCATTCCATTATTGTGGCCAATTCAATTTCAAATTCAAGGGAGCAAATTCTTAAATTCTAAATTCTGACCTTCCTGAAGAATTTTGTCCAACACCTTTGGTGATTGTGCTGTAGAATCATCCTTCATATTTGTTAAGGTAGCCAAGCAACCAGAGTTCTTCAGGGCCCTGCAACTCCTCGATGGGCTTTAACTTGTTATTTACCTCTAAGAACAGTCTCTCAAATCACCACAGGTTATAATTTCTGTAACCATGGCAACGACATCCCAAAATGGCCTTGCTTAATAGCATTCATGCTGACTCTTGGTGAGTCACCCTTTGTCTTTACAGAAAAGAAATGACTCGTAAAAGCGTAATTACCTCAGCCTAAAAAGTCAAGTTTTGCCACAGTCAGGCATTGAAAGAAATGTGCTCACCTAGAAACAGAACATATATTTGAATAAATTGACAATCTTTCTCTTTTAGATGGACATTTTGAATGATTAAATACTTGAGTATTCTGTTTTTCAGGCAACATTCAAAGGCTGGATGGAAATCATGTATGCCGCCGTAGACTCTCGTGGAGTAAGCATGTTTTTTTTCATTACTAAAATTAATGACTTGCATGCAAACGCACAAAATAAGAAACAAGCTATACTTTACACTTTACAAGAAGGTCCCGATTAATGTTAACAAATGCAATAAAACAAGTGTAATAAAAAAATCCTTTCATATATTTACGGTAGTCTTAAAGGGGTGGTTGATTATGATTTCACTTTTCCAACTTTAGTTAGTGTGTATTGTTGCTGTTTGAGCATAAACAACTTCTGCAAAGTTACAACGCTCAAAGTTCAAAGCAAAGGGAGATATTTGCTTTTAAAGAAATTGTTTTTTAAGGACTACAACAAAGGGCTGGTAGGGACTACACGACATTCCTCCAGGGTTAGTGACATCACCAACCCTAAAATTTACATAAACCCCGCCCCCTGGAACACACAGTCCATGTTGAGAAGAGGAAGAGTTGTTGTAGTAGAGTACATTTGTGAGTCAGCTCAAACTGTAGCATCTGTCTTTTCACATGCAAGAAAGTGACTCTGTGTGCATCTCACAACAGTTCCTATATGAGCGATTTATAGATTAGCATGACAGAATATGCTAATTGAAGATAGTTAACTCCACATCAGCAACATAAATTCATCAACTAACCATTCAGAGACGTCCTGTTGCATTCTACGTGTTGCCATTTCTTCTTGAGTCTCTCCATCTTTGTCTGACTCCGTTTAAACATAAAAGGCAGAACAGTTTCTGTCTATTTAGTGTGTGTCTGCATGAGGTAATCGGAGCTGCTAACACACGAGCTCTTGAAGCTCCGCCCCCTGTGCCGGGAGCAGCAGCTCATTTGTATTTAAAGGGCCAGACACAAAACGGTGCGTTTTTGCTAACCCTCAAAAAGTGACAACTTTAACATGCTATATAAAAATATCTGTGGGGTATTTTGAGCTAAAACTTCACACACACACTCTGGGGACATCAGATATTTATTTTACATCTTGTGAAAAGGGCATTATACCACCCCTTTAAACTACAATCTAGTTCCAAAAAAAGAAAGTCAATTCAAAGAACCTAGAATTTAACAAGAACTTTTTTAACCTCCAGAGAAACTAATAGTAACTCAATTATCCAATGCAAAAAATAATAAAAACTTTTTTGATAAAAACTAAAGAGGGTTCACCTAAGGAGCCATTGAAGAACCTTCATTTTAAGAGTTTAGATTGTCTAAAAAAAACTGTCCTAAGTTTTATGTTTTTCTTGTTTGTCAGGTTGAGGAGCAGCCCGTCAAAGAGATAAACCTCTACATGTACCTCTACTTTGTCATCTTCATCATCTTTGGATCATTCTTTACCTTGAATTTGTTCATTGGTGTCATCATCGACAACTTCAATCAACAGAAACGAATGATAGGTGTTTAAGATTTACTTCTTTTCCTAAAGCATCCAGTTTACATTTAATGTGTTCCATGAAAATAATAGCAGCTGGTTGTTCTCTGTACTAAAGGTGGCCAGGATATATTCATGACCGAAGAGCAGAAGAAGTACTACAACGCGATGAAGAAACTTGGATCCAAAAAGCCACAGAAGCCAATTCCAAGACCAATGGTAAGAGTATGATTTTTATCAACAAAAAATTTGTAATCGACCTCATAACGAATGCCCTTTCTAATTTCTAACCATAAACACATTTCCATCTAGAACATTCTACAAGGATTCTTCTTTGACTTGGTGTCCAAGCAAGCCTTTGACATCACCATCATGATGCTCATTATCCTCAACATGATAACCATGATGGTCGAGACCGATGAACAATCAGATCGCATGGAATCCATCCTCAATAACATCAACCTGGCCTTCATCGTCATCTTCACCACCGAATGCCTCATCAAGATTTTTGCCCTTCGCTGTTATTTCTTCACCATTAGTTGGAACATATTTGACTTTGTTGTTGTCATTCTGTCCATCGTTGGTAAGTGCACGACTTTCCAGTCTGGTAAGTGGTAGTGTGGCTGATGTAAGATACGTTCCCTTCTGAAAAGACCAACTTGGTTTATACTAGTTAGTACTGGTCTATCTGATCACCATTATGGTGAAGCCAAGGAAGTTTTGCTGGTTAAAGATAGTTAATAAACTTGGGAGAGACACCAGCTGGTCTTTTCAACGGGGTTGAAGTGATCTGAGATCTTCAAAGTGCCATTTCTCAATTCCTCAAAAGATTTTTCATTGCATATGTTGATTTCTGTTCTTTGTTTGTCTTTCCAAACAGGAATTGTCCTGGCTGACATAATAGAAAAATACTTTGTGTCCCCAACTTTGTTTCGTGTTATCCGGTTGGCAAGAATAGGAAGAGTTCTCCGACTAATACGAGCAGCTAAAGGAATAAGGACGTTACTTTTTGCCTTAATGATGTCGCTGCCGGCGTTGTTTAACATCGGCCTCCTGCTCTTCCTGGTCATGTTCATCTATGCCATTTTTGGCATGGCAAACTTTGCCTACGTAAAGAAGCAGGGTGGGATTGACGACATGTTCAACTTTGAAACCTTCGGGAACAGCATTATCAGCCTTTTCCAGATCACCACATCGGCCGGTTGGGATAACCTACTGGATCCCATTCTGAACAACTCACCGGAAGAGTGCAGCTCTGCTTTCATCAACACTGGAACTCATACTAAGGGCAACTGCGGCAATCCCTCAGTAGGGATCACTTTCTTCGTCAGCTACATCATAATTTCCTTCCTGATCGTGGTCAACATGTACATCGCCATCATTCTGGAAAACTTCAGCGTGGCCACCGAGGAGAGCACAGAACCTCTGAGCGAGGACGACTTCGAGATGTTCTACGAGGTGTGGGAGAAGTTTGACGTCGAGGCCACGCACTTCATCGAGTACTCCAAACTCTCCAGTTTCGCCGACAGCCTTTCGGAACCTCTGAGAATCGCCAAACCCAATAAAATCAAGCTTGTCCAGATGGACCTTCCCATGGTCAGCGGCGACAGGATCCACTGCCTGGACATCCTGTTCGCCTTCACCAAGCGGGTCCTCGGGGAAACCGGGGAAATGGACGCTTTGAAGCAGCAAATGGAGGAGAAGTTCATGATGACGAACCCTTCCAAGATGTCCCATGAGCCCATCACCACTACACTCCGACGCAAGCAGGAGGAGATTTCGGCAACCCTGATCCAACGCGCCTATAGAGGGCACCTAGTTAGACGGCAAATGAAGCAGGCTTCTTACTTGTACAGGCACATAAACCAAGACACACTCTGGTCAGAAGAGGACGGTGCTCCGGAGCATGAAGGACTCATAGCATCTATGATTAAAGAGCACTACGGTCCCAAGAGGGGGCCACCGGTGCGGACACTGTACTTAGCTTCCTCTCCGCCATCCTATGAGGCTGTAACAAGGGGTCCTAGTGACTGTTTCACGATGTTAATATCTGACTCCAGATCCGGTGAGCCTCATAAATCAGAAGAGACGTATGACGAGACCTTTCTTTAGGAACTCTTTTCTAAGTAGACCATCTTTGCTTGCTTTTTTTACTTCGTTTGGATGTGTCTAATCAGGAAGAATCCTAAACAAGATTTCACTTTTTTAATATATAAGAACGTCAACAACCTATGTTGTTTTGTCTAAAAATATGACATGGCATCATGGTAAACAGACAAATATACATGGATATATCAAAGTGAGGATGTACACGCTAACCTTTCAGGTAGAGAATGTACTTCAGCTCAGATGTGTTGCACATATCACAACTGTAATATATTGCACAGATGTTATTTTTATTGTTTCCTATAAAGCTTAACAGGCCACATATAGTTTTTTCCCAGGATTACAGAATATAAGCAGAGTTTACTGTTGCTCAGGTGAGGCATGTTATCACTTTTTTACACTTGAGGAGTGTGACTGTGATTTTGAGTAACTGGTGCCAGGAAAAGGCCCCTAAAAGCAGTTTGAATGACTAGTTTGCTTCTTACAAAGTGAGTGATTTTTGCATTTTTATCCGTGCTTGAGGAATTTGTTTTTCTTGTTGAACACAGGTAGGAAACTGTTTAAAAAGGGTTTAAAATCAATAAGAAATCGAAATTGATTATTTGAGTCATTATGTATTGTGCATGTTTGGCACACATTATTCCAAAGAATGAACATGTCTATGTAATCTTTCTTCAAAATGTATCAACTTTCCTTTACAAGATGATGTCATGTATTTTTCAATCTCTTCTCTCCAACTGCTTTCCTCCATTTTGATATACAACGCCCAGTTTTAATGATTCAATCAACTCCCAATGGATTAAAAAAAATCCTGTGTCACTAAGCTCAAAGCAGTAAAATGGATTTCATGTTGACTTAAACTGAAATAAAATGGTTATACAACTATTTTTAATACAAAATCTGAATTAGCTAAAATTACCTTCAGCTCTTGTGTTTTATTCAAGGGCTTTTTTTACTGCAGCATTGTCAATATGTGGCACATGGAAATACTTACTAATTACTGGTAACCATGCATGCTTTATGTCAGAATAATATGACTGATATTTGCTGATAGAATACACATTTTAATTTTATTCATATACCCTAATCACCGTTTTCATGAATAAGGAATATGAATTCACATGCATCAAATGAATTTCTGTGACATTTTAAACTAATTATGTTAACCAATATAATGTACATAAGCGAATGGGAAGAAACGTACAGATGTATCAACACATGTGTACAGGTATATCAATTTCTGTGTTCAACAAGATACTCTTTTTTTAATGAAACAAAGTTCTCCTTTCCACAAAATGTATTTAATTTTATGGGGCATTTATGAAACATAAAAAACAATAAAAGTTCTCAATGCATTTTACAAAAATATTTAGGCTTTAAGAGAATGACTGAAGGATGGATGACAGTCACATATTTCAATCTAACTCTCTAGCTCTTCTGCTGTGAATCACATAAATTGGGAATTAATTGGATGCCAAGAATTATATAATTAGTTTATCAGCAAAGTTTTTATCTCTTCTCAAACATCAAAGAGCTGGGTCTGTAAGAAGCTATTGTCTGTCTTTGTTCCCAGTAAAAGAAAGACTGGTCCACATGATGTTTAACATTCAAAAACAGGTGCTTCATACTTAACAGCGGGGCAGTTTTTGTTGATTTGGTAACGTATGCATAGATTCGTGCTCTGGGCTCTTGGTTAGGGAGCCAATTTGGCTGCGTCCCCTGGGAGTTTGCCCTTTCTCCAGCCCAGGGCGAGGGTGTTCAAATCCTCCACAGACCAGCTGGACCTCCAGGATAATCCCAGCGGAAAATAATCACTTGTTTTAATTACACACAAATGCACGCATACTTTAGTTCGCTCTCTGTCACACAGTCACAGACCTTAAAACTGATAACTTTTAGAAACACACAAATTCGGTTGCCTTTTCCATTTGGAAAAGTGAAGGATTGATATTTCTTTTCAAAGATCTAAAACATTTTATTAGAAAAATTATCAATCTAATAGGCTTTAAGTGCTAATGAATTGTATAATGCTGTCTAAATGATGGTAAATTCATTTTAAAAAGTAATAATATGAACTGTGATGGACGGAAAATCTTGAACCAAAATGGTAGATTTGGAATTGCCATTTGCCAAGTCATTCTATAGAGAGCATTATTTTGTTTGATTTGATTGTCTAACACTCTACTACTCTCTATCTGTATATTTTTACAACTTTGTCCGGTTATTTTCTGAACATGCTTTAATTCTAATTCTTTGTGTCTCACTTTAAAGAAATCCACTTTAATGAATGTGCCTGCGTAACTGATCTGATGTTTAAACATCTGAACATGTGGCTGGGATTAAGCTCAACTAAAGGAAACCCATTATTAAAGATTAAAATGCACTATAACTAATTACATACACACACACATCTAAATTAACAAAAAAAGTGATTTTTAACAAAAAATAAAAACAAAGTGTTTTGCTATTTTTTTATTTAGACAGCAAAATAACGCAATCAATGAGTAAATGCGATTAGATTAGTACTAGAGGAGTGACAGATGAAGATAATCATTTGTCCACTTCCTGGATTTAAGGATGTGAACACTCTTAATCAGGATGTGTGTGTTACCATTGCCATGGCCACCATGGAAAAGCTCCACTTGATTGGTCTAACCTTCTGATTAAGTTATCACAATAGACTAAAAATTAATAATAGAAACTACAAATAAGTCAAAACCTGTATGAAAAGGTACTATTGATAATATATGAATATTCATGTTTACAAAATAAAATTAATTGATGAAGTCACTAACTCTAAATACATTCATGATGTGTGTGTGTGTGTGTGTGTGTGAGAGTAATACACATGAATGTTTGTGTGTTTAATATATATATTCATATAGATATATATTTATTAATAACAACAAGCCGGGTTAAACTCCTGAGCCATTAGGAAAAGATAACAGTCAAAGACTGCAAAATCCACATGCGTGTGTTTGTGAAAAAAACAGGCTGACACTGAGACATAAAGGCTCTCAGAAGCTCTAAAGTGCATGACATCTACAGTAAAGCACATTTGTGACCTTTGACCTCATGGAAATCCCCCCAAAAAATGTATATCATCATATCGTCTCTTGCTATTTTGATGTCTCTGATAAGACTTTTGGGAGATATGAATAAGAATATTCGAATGTTAAGGAATATTCCCACACTCATTTGTGGGTTCAAGCTAATCCGTAAACAGATGCATGAATTAATAAATGTTCATATGATGACATCATGGAACACTACAGTGGAAATATGATTCCAGTTCTTGAAATACACAAGCAAATGTGTACAGCACCATCTTCTGAGAAACAAAAAAATCATAATATGATCATAATAATCCGCCATAGGAAAAAAAATGGAAAAATGCAATTAACGCCGTCCATCTGTTGGTGCAGCAAAGGCTTAGAAAGGTTTGGAGAAATCCTGACCCGGAGGGAAGCTCTGCTTATTTCCATTAAACTGAAAAAGAGACTTTTCCGGAAAAAGGCTTTTTTGTTTGTTTTTTTGCTGTTCTTTTTAATGCATTTCATTTGCCATTATTTAATCTTGAATAGAGTCAGCATGTCATGATCACAAAATAAAACGTCTCATGACCAGACGTTAAAATCTGTTGAAATGATTCCACACTGCATTAATCTGAGGTCTTCAATCCTGCCAGATATTATATAGAGCTACAGTCTAACCTGTCTTGCTCTATTTAAAGTTCGTGTCTCTTACCGGTTTGTTGTTCTTCTGAGGGATGCTTCAGTTGAGCTTCTGTCCAATGCGTCATTGTTTCTCACGTTGCAATCGAAAACATCAAGCCAGTCTAAATATTTGTAACAGAGAGAGAGTTTGCTTGTGAACAAAGACTTCACTTTTGGTCTGTTTCTAACACAAAGACATTCTATAAGACTTGGACATAGTGCTCAAGACATGCTACTTTTAAAGATCTCTTGAAATGGCTTGACGAACGCAGCTGTCTTTGCAGTGTTGAATTGTTTCCTATTCAAACAGGAAGTTGAGGCGGGGCATATTAAAGGTCTTGTTTTTTGTTTGTTTTTTCAATTAGCCAATAGCCTTCATTTTATGTTAAACCGTAAACTATAACAAATGAAGGCTTGAAGGCAAGCTACAAGCTACACCAGCCGCGGAAGAGACAGACAGACAGACAGTCAGATTGCATCTGATAGGCGGAACTAGACCAATGAGACATCAGCTCCAACCCTATCAAAATTTGCATATCCAAACGCAAAGAAAGCGAAGGCTGCACTGATCCAGGGCAGACACAATACAGTACAATAAGCCAGTGTCAACGGTGGTAGCGGTGACAGCTGTATTAACACTGGTAGCCATATACACAGAGTCAACAGCATATCGGTAACCACTGCATACAACTAGAAGAGTAGAGAGAGGTAGAGAGATAGCCCTCAAAACTAGAGCTAGATCCCACGGCGGCACCGATGGCAGCCGTGAAGGACACATAGGGGACACATGGGGGAGCAACCATTATCTCTCTCAGGTCCGCAAACCAGGGCTGGTTCGGCCAGTTCGGGGCCACGAGGATCACTGACACTCTCTCCTCCATAGGCAGAATCTTCACCGGAGGAAACGCGTAAAGCCTGGCTTTCGGCCAACGCGATGTCAGAGCATCTCCCGTCAGAGGGGAGTGAGATGGCGAGAATAACGTCTGACAGTGCATGTTCTCGCTCGTGGCAAACAGATCCACGTCTGCCCTCCTGAATCAATCGCACCGATCCTGGGTGAAGCCTCCACTCTCCTTGAGGAATCCTGTTCCTCGAAAGTATGTCCGCTCCACAGTTTAGGAGACCGGGGATATGCACCGCTCTGATGGCGAGAAAGTGTCGATCCACCCACAACAGGAGACTCGCTGCCTGTTTGAAATGAGCTCTGGAGCACATGCCGCCCTGGTGATTTATGTACGAAACCACAGACATGTTGTCGGTTCGAATCAGTACATGCTGCTGCTCCAACCTCGAGGCAGGCACGCCCAAGCACACTGCTCCCCAGCCTGAGGTCAACGCATCCGTCGAGACCACAGTGCGTTGTGTCACTATTCCAAAAGGCACTCCTGGGCTGAACATATCCGGGTAGCGCCACAGTCTCAGAGCGCTGACTCAACTGTGAGTGACTGGAATGCGCGTGTGACCTGAAGACCACGCACTTGGCGTGACTCGTGTTTTCAGCCAAAACTGCAGCGGCCGCATATTCTCCTCGACAGGGGGTATGCGCACATAGCTGTGGACTTCCACCCCGTCCACGTGGGCAAACATAGCCTGCGTGGCAGAGTGGGTGCGCGGCGATTGGGGTGCAGACCATGACTTCACAACGTGCTCGTGGACGTCCGGAAAGAATGGAGTCCTCCTCCTTGAAGCAGCCAGGCGGCGGCCTGACTGGCAATACCACGAGTCCAGCTTACTCTTAGTAGGCTCGTCCGGAGCATTTCAACGTCAAGTCCAGCTCCTTGACAAACCTTGTCGAGGACCCTGACGAGACCCTCCACGAGGTCTAAAGGGCCCTCTTGGTCGGGGCGATCCGGTTTGGATGCTGCCCAGTCCTTCTTCGATGCCGACAGTGACATGGAGACAAAATCTCAACCAGCTCCGAAGGAAACGAAGTCTGCGGTGGCGTGGGGGGGGGGGGGGAGGCGGGGAAGCTTGTGTCCGTGAAGAGGACAGGTGAGCGCTATGACGGCGGCTCCAGGCCCCGTCGTCATCTCCAGGCGGGGGAAGGCCCACCAGCGGCTTGCTGGCGGCAGTGGGCCTCGTCCCCATTATAGCACAAACCATATCCCACCTGGTTTGGCGCAGTGGGCGCACGTAGAGCCCGTGAAGGCCGCCTCGGTGTGGGCGAGGCAGGCGACGCCCAGACAGGTGACGCTGAACTCATGTTCGTCGGGCGGGTCGATGGGGCCCGCACAAATCTGCCAAGTTGAAGCCATCGGATGCTTGGAGGAAAAGGTTGCTAGTCCTCCTGGTGCAGCTTCCACGATGGCAGCGTGAAGAAAGATTCTGACGCAACTGACGCGCCCATTAATTTTATACTGCCCGCGAGCCTGTCAGTATTTGCATACTTCTCGACAACTGGTCAGCTGTTCCAAGCTGGCGTTAGCCTATAAGATTTCAACAAAAGCGGAGAAGGGAGGAGTTCCCGCAGCGCTACGCAATGTAGTTACCGCTCTTAAGGGAACAAAACTTATATGTTTATTTTGTATCTCAAGTATCTTGATTTAAGGATATCTGTATTGGAAAACATGACATAAAAACTGAGGAAGATATGCTACTCATGTTTTGCATTGCGTGCAGCATTTAATGCCATGACTTCATGAATTTGAGAGTTTCTGTTCTAAAACCTTTTTAAGGCTTTAATTTGTGGAAGAGTGAAGTAAGACCTTTTTAAGCAAACAAACTTGCATTAGAAGGTTTCTAGGAAAGAATTTTTTTGTTTCACAATTTTGACTGATAAATCAAAACACTCACGGTCAAATGAATCGTCTTGTCAATAGAACCGTTAACGTCTATTTTAAGCAGGTTGTCTTGTGACTCTCTCTGAGGATTTCAGTCATTTGTCATTCCTGGTGTATTATCGTAGATCCTTACAGGGACAGAGGAGTCTGGCGAGATTTCTGCGGAAATTAAATATTTGGTACTGTCCATATGTCCTGTTTTCTAACCTTGCATTCAACATCTGTCCGACATGAGCGCATGCGCTGAGAGATCATGAGAACACATACTGCCCTCTGCTGCTGCATATAGTCATAACAGAGCGTCAAGTGTGTGAGTGAATGCAATCTAAAAAAAAAACTAAAAAAAACTGTATTTGTATAATTGATAATTACACACAAACTACAGGTTAGAATGTGTTTGTCTAAAAAAATATTGGCCTACTCGTTCACAAACGAATGTGGCCAGATGAATCAAGTCACATCTTATGTAATATCACATTCAATTGCGAGTTTACATCTCGCAATTCTGACAGAAATAAAGTCAGAACTGCGAGATATAAAGTCGCAATTACCTTTCTTTTTGAACATTTTCAAAGAAAAAGTCGGTTTTAAGGGTTAATAAAAAGACAAGAGAGAATAAGTAATCAGAGAGACAGAGAAATAAAAATAAAAAGTATCTACATCCTACAGCAAACGACAAACAGGACGTTAAAGTGAGAAACATGGGTAATGTTTAATTCAACAAAATACTGAACATGGCAGCAGAATCTGAAATGACCCAAACAGGGGCAACACAACACATTTACTACATTAGCAGCAGTAAAAATAATTAAAAAAACACATCAACAGACCTCCATCATCTCCTTAATGAGAACCAGCCCACATCAGGCCAGCAAAGGATCATGGGAAATCTGTACTCAGGTAGTCCTAATGGATGAACACTTCTTCAGTTTGTGTGAAACGTAGAGAAATATAACAAGAGTAAAAGATGCTTCAACTACATCAGTTAGCGGATCTAATATCGTTATATACATCACACATCAACACCTGATATAGGATACAAAGTTTGGCTTAAACTAAAATTTGCACAACTTGCACTGCAATACTTTAATTATATCTCAAATCCCTGATTTGATAATAGACAAATCCAACTTAATACAATTGTTAAGGTGGAGAAGGAAGAAGATACATGTACCACACAAACAAACAAACGAAAAACACAACTGTGAAAGGTTTGCATGTCCTCAGAGAACACTTATTCTTTCACCAGCGGATGCTTGACTCGAAGCAAAAAAAAAAAAAAAAAAACTTAGTGAAATGCACCGAGCACCTGGCGATCAAATTCAGAGCACCTTCTGTTAAAAATAACTGATTAAAAACAAAAAGATCTCCTTTAAATCACAGAAAAGCAGCTGTATATTAAATTATATTGCTACCACAAAACAGAATAAAATACTTTTTTTATATATATATATATATTTATACTGTATATAAAAAAACTCACAATATCTGAGGTATATCTAATCACTGAGCGTATGAAGGTGGATATTCAGTGAAGGTTTTAGTGTTACGCTGAATGAGTTTGATAAAAGCTGCCTGTTTCTGAACAACACCGGGAGTCCGTGAGATGATTGAACAGTTTGACAGAGCAGATTCCAGCACTACGGACATTCAGTCTTCTTCACTGCTGAAGTTATTGCGTGAAACAGGCCAGCTCTGAGAAATCACCACTGCCGAGATGATCGTGAATCAAGAAATGTCCAGGTCATGTTTCAACTCAAAAATCAACAGAAAAAAATAAGAAACTAAAACGCTGCCTTAAGTTAATAAAGTCTATTTTAGGACCATTATGATTTTTTTATATTGTGACATTATTTTAAAGCCATTGTTTTATTCTCATTACAGCAGTGCAAAACAAATTATATCCGTGCTTTAATTGTTTTGCATTATGATAATGATGCTTAATTGTTATAAAATAAATGCTGAAAAAAAAAAAGAGTTATTTTCTGCAAAATGTAATGTTCCATAAAGAGAATGAAACCTATTTTAGGACCATTATGTTTTTTATATTTTGACATTTTCATAATAGTTCAGCACATTTTGTTCTCATTACAGTAATGCAAAAAAAAAAACACTCATTACTACGACTCGAGAAAAAACATTTAAATAGTAAAATATGATTGTAAATGTATTTAAGGTCATTTTTGTTGTGCTTCACAGCAATAGAACAAAAATCTTTTAAAATTATTTCTATAATGCATGGCAGTGTTGTTTTGCATTTACAGTAATGATAACTTGGGGGACAAAACTGTTGCTTAATTATGGTTATAAAATGTATGCTGCATAAAACCCAAAATCCTATTTTAGGACCAATATGATTTTTTTAATATTGTTACATGACAATTAAGCCCATTTTGGCAATAATAATAATAATAATAATAAAAATCACTCATTGTGATGTGCAAAAAAATAAATAAAGTTTTACTACTGATGCAAGAATTTTTTTTTTTTAAATTTGTAAAGCATATCTGTAAATATATTTTCCAATTGTGCTCTACAAATTAAATATAATTTAAGGTAGTTTTTTCTGTGCCAAATTCCTTACACTAATTTATTTTTAATAATTCTTTTCATTTTAATTGTTTAGCATTACGCCAATGATAATTTGGAGAAAATGTGCACAATGGTTATGAAAATAATGGCACTCTTGGCCCTAAAAAATAAGCTTTACTTTCTTTGAGCGCAAATTTTCCTAACTGTATAATTCAATATTTTTTCCATTTTGATTTGAAGATGATTTATGACCCAGGTTTTTCTTAGTGAGATTCACCATACTGCTGAGAACTATTGCTGTAAGAGTGAGCGGTCACACAATCACGTGCACAGAGTTTACCTGAGTAGTGTAGTGGAGAAACATCACACACTTTCCTGATGCACCGATACATTTAGCTGTGATTGAAAATCAAACCTGTAACGCAGCGCTGGTCTTTGTGCGGCCGCAGCGCAAAATAATATTTCAACTGCAGCTCTTGTCACGCAGAAACAACGAACGCTAAAACACGCCGCTCGGGATGCTCTACTGATGGCACTTCAGATACTTCGATTTAATGCGTCAACGACAAGCGGATGCTACATTAAAATCAATCCCGACGCTCCGAAAGGCAACTCAAATCATAACAGTCCTGCTGCCTTCAGCTTCCAGTGTCCCAGACCACTGCCGTCACAAACGCAAATAAGAAAAAACAACATCCCACGAGACATTTCAGGGAAGAAAGGGTACAGGTAAACAGCAATAAAACTACGCTAAAATTCACTGAGAACAAAGAGGACCTTGTGTGCTCTTGGGAAGGTTGCTTTAGTGTAACAGTCATCAGATCGTCGCGTAGTCGAGATAAAATCGCGGTAGAGCGTTCGGATGGAGGTATTCATGGAGTGAAGGCAAAAAAAACAACATAAAAATGGCATTAAAACTGATGAGGTAACGTGTGCTCATATCCCAGCAGTCTGAAACAATCCCCTGAATGCCCTCTGAGAGTTCAGTCTTCTCACGTTTGAGGTTTTTCTTGTGTCTGCCTTCCGAGAGGAAGAATACAGTAGATGAATGTGCTGGTGAAACCGATCCAACGATGCGAAAAAATTAAATACATGACGATCGAGAGATCAAATTAGCAGCAAAGTTCACATTACTGGAGAGGTTGATTCCTCTGCAGCGTTCAGGTTCAGGTGCTGGACTCTTTGGGAGGAAGGTCCGTGTCGCTGTCAGATGTGACCATGGAGACCAGGCACTCTGAGGTAGACGTGTTGATGGTGTTGGTTGCCTTGGAGGCGGTGGAGATGCGCTCCTCCACGCAGCCCGCAGAGAGTCGAGCCTCGGCGTCGTGGTCCCAGCACTCCTCGATGGTCTCGCATAACTGGCCCAGACCCTGGTGGGGAGAAAGATGTCAAAATAAAACCTCTGATTATTTACAATAATTGATTTTGATTTGATTTTTAGGCCTAATGGGGGGGGGTTTCTGAATTTCTGATTTAAATTGCAATTAAAAATTATATATTGTATTATAAATAATAATCCAGGTTTGCTGTGTTGTGAATATCAAAATGGCTATAAAATGAATAATAATAATAATAATAATAATAAACACTATTACTACTAGATAAAAATGACTAAATTAAAACAAAACAAAATGCTTTTGTGAATATATCAATATGGCTACAAAATAATAATAATTATTATTAATACTAAATAAAAATGTAAACAATTGCTAAATTCAAAACCCCCCAGAAATTCTTGTTTAAGCTGAACAATGTGTCAAATTTTATAAATATTTCAATATGGCTACAAAATAATTATTATTAATAGTATTACTACTAAATAATGTAAAAATTACTAAATGAAAACAAAACAAGAAATGCTTGTTTGTTGAGCTGCACAATTTGTCCAAAATGTACAAAATAATAATTATGATTATTATTAATATTATTACTACTACTAAATAGAAATTACTATTAGAAAATTACTAAAAGAAAACTAAAATAAGAAATGCTTGTTTATTGGGCTGCATAATTTGGTCAAAATCTAATGGTCATTTATCAATATGGCTACAAAATAATAATAATAATGTTTTTATTATGATAATTATTATTATTATTTTATTATAAAGATGTTTGGAGCATGTTGCGTCCCAAATGTATGTTGCAAGAGCCCAAACTCAGAGCAGATGCAGAGATGAAGTTTATGTGGATCAGCATTTAGTGTGAACCGAGTCGCTCTCAGACGCTGAAAACGTGTAAAGGTGACAATACAGCACATATCGTGATTTTGGTTTTATTTGGATTAACAGTGCAGCCCTAATTCCTATTCAAATGTATTTTCTCACCGGATGTTTAATCCAGCAGTCTTTAAAGGTGGGCCGTATCTTCTTGTGGACCACCGCGTCTTGAAGGTCCTCCAGTGAAGGGTGCTGGCCCACCTCCTCCTCAAAGGGCAGCTGGTACTCGCCTACAGGACCTGAGTGAGACAGCACACACAATATCAGGGCTACCCCTAATAGTGGACTAAACGTTAGTCGACTAGAAGAAAGGTTAAAAAAAGAAGACTAGAAGATAAAAAAAAAGAAGGTTACTAGCTCACTCTAATGTTAACCTAGATAAATGTGCGCTATTATTAGGTAAGTATTCTTAAAGTAAGCTTAAGTAAACTTAAAGGGGTCATCGGATGCAAAATTCACTTTTATATGGTGTTTGTATATAAATGTGTCTTTGCAGTGTGTGGACACACAACCACCTTACAATGAGAAAAATCTATACTTGCTTCACAGACATGAGAAATATATCTATAGAAAGCTTGAAAATGTCTATTAAACTAACCAATTCAACTAAAATAGAAATACTCTCTGATTATGTAACCCGAATGAAAGGTGCATTTCATTATACAGCGGAGATGGCAGCCGACATTGACTCAAAAAACACTATTTATTAATAAATAATTAAAATATCTCCTTGCTATTTTTCTCCTGACACATTCATAATCATTACTTTTGTTGGACCTTTGCGGCAAGCTTTATGTGTGAGCTTGAGCGCTGATTAGGCTCTATATATTATACACTCATTATGGTTTAGTATTCTCCTCAGTAAGTAATTATATTAATATGAACATGCATAAATTCCAGAAGCAACTCATTGACTGCATACACAGAGCCGGAGATCATGATATGTGTGTGGACTCACCATCAGAGGCGGTGCAGCGAGACACCAGTTCCCAGAGCACCAGTCCTAGAGCGTACATGTCGATCCTTAGGAAGGCGTCCCTTTGGAAATTAATGGCTCCCTCCAGCACCTCTGGAGCCATGTAACGGCGCGTTCCCACCTGTGACGGATACAGAAAACACACACACGTGCTAGACACAGGTTCACTGTCATTCCAGTGGAGTTTGGGGACAACCTGGCAACATCCTATGATTCAAATGTGTACTTATTTTTACTTATAATTGGCTAAATGAAAAATTATGTAACAAAATTGTTACAAACCTTTTAAAAGTTTGGGGTCATTGATTTTTTTTTATTTTTTTTTTTAAAGAAATAACTTATTCAGCAAGGATGCATTAAACGTATCAGAATTCACAGTTAAGACAATGAAAAAAGTTCAAATTTCAAAGTTAAAATTGAAATTATATTTCAAATTACTGCTGCTCTGTTGAACTTTCTATTCATTAAAGAATGCTGCAAAAATGCATCATAGTTTCCACAAAAATATGAAGCAGCACAACTATTTTAAATATTGATAAGACATTTTTCTTGAGCAGCAAATCAGCATATTAGAATGATTTCTGAAGGATCATGTGACACTGAAGACTGGAGTAATGATGCTGAAAATTCAGATTTGCATCACAGGAATAAATTACATTTTAAAACATATTCAAATACAAAACAGTTCTTTTAAATTGTAATAATATTTCACTATATTACTGTTTTTATTGTGTGTTTTTTAACAAGTAAATGCAGCCTTGGTGAGGAAAAAAGAAAATCTTACTGACCCCAAACTGGTTGAGTATATTGCTGAAGAATGTTTGTTTTTTTTAACTTCAAAATGATATTTTATGTGGATATATGAAGTGAAATGTAGTCAAAGGCTTGGCTTCATCTGTTTGCACTCAGATCCTCACCTGACCGTGTGTATCTCCAGGCGGTTTCCCAGGCTCAAAGCGGACCGCCAACCCAAAGTCTGCAATCACTGCACTTAAATCCATCTTGAGCAGGACATTCTTACTCTTGAAATCTCTGCAAAACAAACATCAAATCACCCAATGCATACAGTAACAGCAAGAGTATAATATTTAAAGCTCTTTTAAATGTACACATCAAATGCTGCAAGATCAGGTTTGTGTACCTGTGTGCAATTGCTGGTTTAGGTCCCTCTGCACGGTAAGGAAGGTCTTCATGAAGGTATGCCAGGCCATGGGACATAGTTGCGGTAATATGGCACAACTGAGGCCAGCTCACCAGGTTCCCCTTCAGGTAATCTGTTAGCGAGCCCTGCAATGAATAAAGACATTTTTATGACATTATGATTGCTTCTATGCATATCTTTAGATACAACAGTTTTGGTGCATCTTTAAAACATCATTTGGTCCATTTCACCCCATGCACATTGAGGTTGTGTGTTATAGGGACATTTGAAGAAAAATGAAACACACACTGACCCTTTCGTGGAATTCTGTGACCAGCCACAACTCCATCTGAAGGTTGGTGCCTCGTTTTTCTGCTGAGATGTAGTGTAGAATATTCTCATGTTTAAAACCCTCTGTGAGGTAAATGTCCCTTTCGTTCTGCCATGACTGCTTGTCCTGTTAATATACACATTGTTTTAGAATCAAGCATTACATACACACACATTAGAACTCATTTGAGAAAACCAAAACAAGCAATCCTCTTTTCAAGGTGCATGAGTGGAATATGTACCTGGATGGGAAATATTTTCACCGCAACATATTCGCTCAGTAACTGGGCCTTCCACACACAGCCAAAGCGCCCCCTAGCCTTCAACTCCAGCAACTGCAGAGGCTTCAGTCCAACCAGAGGAGACGGTGGAGGAAGCCCGGCATCCTAATCAAGACAATCAAAATTAATACTCATTTAAAAGCACATATAAGTGCAGCTGTATAATCAAAGAAAATACATTTAGTATGACATGCATTTTGAAAAGTCTCTTTTGCTCACTATGCTTATTTGATCAAAAATATAGTATAACAGTATTATTGTTAAAATAACCATTTTCTATTTTAATACATTTTCAAATGTAATTTATTCATGTGAATTTTCAGCATCATTCCTCCAGTCTTCAGTGTCACATGATCCTTCAGAAATCATTCTGATATGCTGATTTGCTGCTCCAGAAACATTTCTTATTATTTTCAATGTTAAGAACAGCTGTGCTGTTTAATGTTTTTGTGGAAACCGTAACACAATCCTTTGGTGAATAGAAAGTGCAATAGAGCAGAATTGATTTGAAATGTAATATTTGTAACATTATAACTGTCACTTTTGATTAAAAATTAATGCATCATTGCTGAATAAAACTGAACTTCTTAAAAAAAAAAAAAAAAGAATGGTAGTGTATTGGGCAACAAAAATATTGAGCAAATTTTTATTCACGGGCGTTTTCAAATCTGTTTCGTTTGGCACGTTCATTTCTGCTTTAGTTCGAGTTGTTTAGGCATATGTGAACACAGCAATCATGCTCGGATCCACACCAAAACAATCAATCCGAGATTGCCTGAACGAGGTGGTTTCGGCCCGAATAAAAACAAACCATAGAGTGGTTCTGTGGAGGTGAGAAAGCAATCCGACCCAACGGACCAATGAACCAAGCGGTATCAGAATTCATAACGGGAAATGTGTAATATGAAAAGCAGCAGTGTCTGACTCTGTGAGTGAGCATATTAGTTATCACAGTTGAACACCAAAGAGTGTCTCTTCATCTTAAAATGTTGTGTAATTGCTCTTCTCCGTGCATTGCAAGAAAGCTGTCCCGATGAAGCCTTGATTCCCGCTCTAACTGCATTATGTATCATTTATCAGTTAGAGCGGGAATGACGGCTACGTTTGTATAGTGTCTGCATGTGAAACTCTGACTAATAAAAGGACAGTTGTACTTGTATGTGACTTGCATAAACACATTTTGGTACGCATCGAACCAAGAAGAAAATGCAACATTGTAACAAATTAAGTCCCTGTTTCGGAACAAAGCAAACGATCTACAGGTCTGAAAACGCACTAAGACACACATAATTGTCAGACCTGGCCGATGTCGACGTGTCTGTAGGGTGGTTTCCGTTGGTGGTACGTCCAGCAGGCGAGCACCAGGACCAGAGAGAGAATGGCCAGAGGAAGAAGGGAATAAACCAGCACGCCCAGGAGAGACGGGCCCGGGTCTGGAGGCTGGATTTTTACTAGAAGAAAACACACAACATAATATCAGCTCAATAGCAGACAAGGAATGTATTCAGGTGTAAAATAAAATGTAAATTATAAAAAAAAAAAGGTTTGAAGCCATTATAAAAATCGCTCAGCTATGGCCGCACATAAGCTTTATATTAATATTAATACAGAATATTCCGTGATAGTCACGGAAGGAGGAACAAATGAGTTTTGTTCTCGTGAGTCAAGCAAGTACACTTGAGTTTCTGTTTATGTTCGCTGATCAAAGTTTATATGTGAATAAAATTAAATCTGTTCATCATATAAAGCGATCGTATCTCTTCAGAAGACTTCCGCTGAATTCATATGGATTTATTTTATGATCTCTTTATGAACGTTTCGAAGTGTCAGAGTTTTGGGTGAATAGATGTTCAATGGAGGGACAGAAATCTTAAAATAAAAAATAAAAAGATCTTCATTCGCGTTCTGAAGATGAACAGAAGTCTTACGGGTTTGGAACGACACGAGGGTGAGTAATTAATGACAGAATTTTCATTTTTGTGTGAACTAACCCTTTAAGCATGGTAAAAACATGACAAACAGGTTGTTTTCTACACAAAACATTGACAATCATGAGTATTTGCAGTCCAAATAGCAATAAAAGTCCCATCCACAGATATTGTTGGCCAGAGGAGCCTGGAGGAGGAGACACATGAAGTCTGCTTTACCTGCAGGGGCGATGGCTTCTGGCAGGTGTGTGAACCTCTCGTTGCAATAGTTTCCCTCACAGCAGCAGAAAAACACCTGCGGACTCTCTTCTGTGGCCACACACTCCTGTCTGCTCACACAGAGAAACAGTGAAAGGGGTGAATTGAAAATTAGTTGTTGCTGTAACATTGTACTGATTTTTTATTTGGTTTAATTTAAAGGAGAACTCCAGTCAATTTTAACATTGAGCTCATTTTTTTGTACATTTGGAGTGCTGTCAGTACAGAGAACAACGACAAAAATCGGTGTTGCCTACACCGAGTTATTCTATTTTTAAAATTTGCACCCTGTTGACTTCAATGGGGCAAGTTTTAAACCTGCTTTTAGCCTCTTAACATCCTTGATGTGTCATTACAAGTGCACAGGTCATGTGAGTGATTCCTTCAGAGTGAACACGGGCGAATCTGACTGCAGTAGATGTGAAAGATATGAATAAAAGTGATGTTAATTCAGCCAGCGCACATACCTGTATTTACATCCTGTTTTCGGTTGAAGTCCACAGTAGTCGATTGTCGAGTTCACGCGCATAGGTTTAGTATGTACGATCATGCGCGTGAACTCGACAATCGACTACTGTGGACTTCAGCCGAAAACAGGATGTAAATACAGGTATGTGCGCTGGCTGAAATAACATCATTTTTATTAATATCTTTCACATCTACTGCAGTCAGATTCACCCGTGTTCACTCTGAAGGAATCACTCACATGACCTGTGCACTTGTAATGACACATCAAGGATGTTAAGAGGCTAAAAGCAGGTTTAAAACTTGCCCCATTGAAGTCAACAGGGTGCAAATTTTAAAAATAGAATAACTCGGTGTAGGCAACACCGATTTTTGTCGTTGTTCTCTGTATTGACAGCACTCCAAATTTACAAAAAAATGAGCTCAATGTTAAAATTGACCGGAGTTCTCCTTTAAGACTGCTATGTGGTAGAAAGGTATTGCTAAATTATAGAATCAATACCAGGTGTAAACAGGGTCAAAGTTACTACATTTAGATTAGCATTTTGGATCACAAGTGGACGACACTAAATACAGGTGTGAACGGGGTCTAAAACGTTTTGAGTTTGTCCACTTTCGACCACTTCCAGAGGTAGTTGAAACCAGATTGCTTTCGTAATGTAAACGCTCATGTGGTTGAATGTGTTTAAACAGCCACAAAAGACTGTCTACTAGTCACCTACTGGTTTGAAAATGAAAAACGCACCAAGCACAATGTTCTCTCATCATTCCTGATTTCTAACACACACTCACAGTGTTCGGCTGGTCCTGGCTCAGAGCAGAAACTAAAGCTGATGCTCTCTAGGTGTTTTTCGGTCGTCTCCAGGCACGTTCATATGTAAATTGCATGAGCTTATTTTGTCAACTAGATCAAAAGATCTGAAAAAGCCCATACATTTAGGCTACCCGCCCATAAACCCTCCCCTCAAAGAAATCAGGACAGAAGTGGTTGAAAATTGACTGAAGAGACGGATTAAAACACCAGGTGTAAACGGGAATGTGTCTCCTTTGTCTACTTGTGATCCGATCGACTGAAACGCATCTTAATTAAAGCTGTAAACAGGGCCTTTGATGTCTGCAAGAAAACCAGAAAGCACATCTGCAAAAACACCACTGTTTCAGCTTTTCCAAAAAGTTCATGTTTCCAGTCCTCATTGATCACTTTCTAATGTGATCTACATCTGCACTTTCACTTAAGAAAAGATGGCTCTTGGCTGAATTTTATATATATATATATATATATATATATATATATAAAATTGAAAATTGTCGTCATTTAAATCAGATTGTAATCAACAAAAATGTCTAGGGCCCTATGCAAAACATGATTTTCTTGGTCGTCAAAGCTATTCAAGTGCTTTTTATTTTCCCTAACAGTTCAAAATAAAATGGTTTTATTTGCAAATATAAAATACATATGATTTATTTTCATTATCCACTACCGTTCAAGGGTTTGGGGTCAGTAATATACTTAAGTTCAGCAAGGATGCATAAAACTTTAATGCAAAGGATGCAAATAAATGTTTTTCTTTTGAACTATCTATTCAAAGAATTTTGAAAAAAATATGCATTACGGTTTCCACAAAAATATGAAGCAGCAGCACAAAATGGATAAGAAATGTTTCTTGAGCAGCAAATCAGCATATTAGAATGAAGGATCATGTGACACTGAAGACTGGAGTAATGATGCTGAAAATTCAGTTTTGCATCACAGGAATAAATTACATTTTAACATATATTACAACATAAAACAGTTATATTTGACAATATTAATGTTTTTACTGTATTTTTGATCAAATAAATGTAGCCTTGGTGAGCATAAGAGATTTCTTTAAAAAAATAAATAAAAAAAGATTACCGACCCCAAACTTTTGGACAATAGAGTATGCTTAAATAGCTTCTATCCAATACAGCCAATTGAAGCATGTGATATTTAAAGTGACTTTGGATTTTAAACCATGTTGTTAAAACTAGATGCAAAAGATTGTGATGAAAACATTTGTGGGGAATGACCAGACCATATCAGTGAAAAAAATAAAATAAAATCAAACAGAGTCAAACAGTGACATTATATAAAGGTGGTTTTGATGAGACCTGTCGTAACAGTTGAAGTCGTCGAGCCAGCAGCCTTTTTTGACCAGGCGGATGGTCCCGGTGGAGTTCAACCAGGAGGCGTAACAGTGCAGTCTCTTGTCCTTCTCCCCCTCACACCTCTCAAAGCCACTCTGATTGGTTTTCTCTGTCCGCCAGTTATCATTGTAGTAGACGCACTCTCTGGTCGCCACCTCCGCATGACTGGCTCCTGATAGAGAAAGACAGACATAGAGATATTAATACATTGAATCATTTTTCAATTTAATACATTGGCCAGGGACAATTTTCTAGTCTAGAACCCAGAAATCATTTGCACTTCCGATTCCATCATCCTGAAGTCAATGGCTGTGTTTGGAAAAACGGATGGATAATTCAGCTGGGGGCGGCATCTTCATGAGCAGGAATTCATTTGGCAGGCTCTCACAGTGCATTATGGGTATTCTCTAGCTGTTGAGTGTACATCGGTTGTACACTCGTTATCACGGTACATTGTGGGATTGAATGAGTGTACTTGATAATGTCCACTATGGTTTGGGACACCACTACAAATGGCTGTCCCCTTTTGTTGCATTTAAGGGTATAGGGGGTCATTTCGGACACAGCCAAGGTTTTGGTTAAATGCCGGAAATAAGGTCTGTGGTGAACACATGCTTTAAGATATTTTCACATTTTATTCTATGACGTAAAATACATCAGTAATACCCCCTTGTGATATTTTTTTTAAAAGCTTTTACTTGTCTTGTAATAGGCGGTTGCTAACAAGTGTCTAAATGAGACTATATAGATTGTCAGGAATGTTACGTCTTCAGGCTAATAGGTAAACTCATCTACTCCCTCGCTTTCATAGCCTTGTTTTTATAAACCACGTTCTTTCAAACTCTTCTAACTCAAACTTTCAGAGAAAATCAATGTTTTTTTTGTTTTGTTTCTTTAAATAAGGATTTAAAGAGCTGTCGGAAGCTTATTGGTGGTGACTGGAGTCATGCGACTTGTGTAGTTCGTTTACAGCCTACATTTAACTTTTTACTTCTAGCGATTGTATTTAGGCTTCAAATTTCATAAAAGTTCATCTGTGAATCTCAACATGAACAAAAAGTTAATTAAAATTATAAACTTTTGTTGGTCACAGAGCTTTTTTTCGGCAATAATCCAAAAAGCAATGAAAACATCTTGGGGTTTTGTTGAGTGAAAAAGGGTCATGCTAACTTCCAGGTTGAGCTAAAAAAAATACATCAATGCAGCGCTCTATTAAGAAAAATATATTTTAAAATGTCTTCTGAAGCTCACTGGGATTCACTTATGTCCGCCTTTTTAATGCATTGCACAGTAGTTACAATAAACTAGTGTATTAGAAAACAAAATATAAAACCATAGTGTATGCAGACAAATGAAGCATTGCAAATGATTTGCAACAAAAGACAAATGTTTTGCTTTTGCTATCTTTCATTATTTTTATTTTTTTTGGTAAGCATAATGCATTAGAAGTGTGGCTGCATCTATACAGGTATAAGTCAACAAATAACTGAACTGAATAACTATTATATATTATATCAAATATTGGTTTTCATAGTTGCAAAGTAGTTCAATAGATAACAAGCAACATTTACCTGTCAATCAAAACCTAATGAGACATTTGAACACTTAAAAACCCTTCATTAGAAACCTCAGTGTGTGTTCAACTAGCCATCAAACCTCAGTACCAAAACACACAGCCGCAAACCACATGCTTCAGGGGTTGATGATTTAAGACCCGTGAATTGAGTTTCTGTGGTCTTTAAGAAAACCACCAAATCAAATCCAGATGTCGGATCAGCTGTCAGAAAGCACTTCTTCAGATAACCGACTGCGTGCATCACCGCACACATTTGCACAAAGAACTGGGTCATGGATTGTGAGATGTTTACATAGCATAAGATCCACACAACAGGCGAGGAGAAAGACCTCCTAGGGTCAGATTTAAATGGGGGGAAATACAGATTATGACATAATGTTGGATGGGCTACACCGACAAGGAGGTTTATGCTCATTGCATCCTTTAAAAAATAAAAATAAAAACAAAGCCTGCCCCTTTAAATTCAACGTATAGCTGCCGGCCACCCATCCCCCCTGCAAATGTGACCCCACCTACTCACTAAAGCACCCAGGATCAACAGAAATAAGGGCTACAAGAGCTTCAGCACCAGGGTTCATGGTATAAGTTGATGTTCATCATGTTTTTAATGGCTAATTCCTGCCTATAGATCTGCACATGTTCGATCTATAGCTTCTTTGTCACTGATACTGGGTGTCACATGATAAGAGTGAATTACATCAGCAGCCCCCAACTTAAAACCCACAGCACTCCACTTTCCTCATTCACACACACACACACACACACTCACACACACACACACACACACACACACACACACAGTAGTGTATTTCTAAGATCCCCTGTGGTGCGCTTTCACGCCGAAGCGCCCAGATTTTACCTTTCTTCACCCTGTCACCACCCCACAGCTGACACACACGCTGATCTAGAGGGGTGTATCAAAGACTCTTTTGTTTTGAGGGGGTTTCCTCCTCACAGCGACCTGTAAGGGACTCCTACAAATCAGCTTTAAGGATAAGATATCCTCACTGTTCCTTAAAATAATTATCAAAATCTATACATCAGCATCAATAATTGGACAAAGCAGAACGTTTGTCTGCTGGTCAAACAAACAGACTGGACTAAGGGAAATCAAAAGTGGCTATATCAAAAGACACACACACACAAATATTCATCTTATATATATATATATATATATATATATATATATATATATATTATATATTCATCTCTCTCTCTCTTTTATATATGTATATATATATAGAGCCACTTTTTATTAGATTTATATTCTTATATATATTAATTTAATCTAACTTTTATTTGTGTTTGTTTTTTATGTCACTACACCACCTCAGCCTGTTATTATTATTTACTCTTTATTTGGCTTTTCTTTTTAAACACAATTGAACGAAAGATACATGGATTCATTATTATTAATAACATTTGTATTTCTTTTCTGTCTTTTTGACACCATTAAACCCAATGATCAACCTGTAACCATTAAACAAGTTTTTATTTGCCTTTATTAAAATAATAATAATTATTTAAAAATAACTTTTAATATGTTGTATTTGACAGCACCGGCACTGAACCTGATGCTTACTTTAGTGTTATTGTTATAATTTTTTTATATTTAACTAATTTAGTTTAATTTCCGTTAAAGTGCATTGCAGTTTTGAATGAGCTCATGATTATAACAATAATAAATAAATAAAATAAATTTAAAAATATAATATTTTATAATACCAATATTGTGTTTGTTTATATTATAAAGGACTGAACACAAACACAATGTAGAAAAGCAACAATCCCAGCCAAGAAATGAGAGATGATTATTGTTTTATATCTAAAATGTCTTAGAAACCTGCCCTGAAAACAAACCAAGTTGGGAAGCCAAATGTTGCATGAAAACATGAGGTGAGTCTGCTAAATGTTTTGAGGAGAGCGATTGTTTCAACACGCCACCAGCTGTTTTTTACTTTGTGCCCATTGAGCCTTTAAACAACCAGAAATCTCTCACGAGAAACTTTAAAACAGCCAGGGCGAGCTACCTGAAGAACCACAACTAAAGAAATATATCAAAGTACCCACATGAGTGAACAACAAATTAATGTTACATTGAACCCAAATACTCGCTGGAATGGTTTGGTAACACTGGCCGTGTTTCCAAACCTAGTGCGCTGCATACCTAGGTAGCATTATTGGGCTTCACGTGCGAACTAGAACGCTGTCTTGATAGGCAGCTGACTAGGTTTAGTAACAAAGCCAACCAGATACTATCGTATTAATTGAAGATGAACCAAATCTCTGTAAACGAACGCCTTACCTGTGCACCAGATGAGTGCAAAAGTCAGCCAGGGAACAAACATATTCCTTCCTTCGAGGATCCTGGCGCTAAATGTTGTCCTTTATGCCGTGAAAGCATTTAAGAATGAAATAAAACACTTGAACGCGAAGGAGCCGCGGGCCTGCGCGCGTTTCTTCAACGCTACAATAACAACACGAGCTCTCATTCACAACACAATGTATCCCTCAGAAGCGAGCTGATCGGAAATAAAGTCCCTGATGCCACAATCATCCAGCAGTTCATCCTGCCCGGGCCAGCATGGAGGAGCTCGTGGTGGAGCGCGAGTTTGGCGGACGCTTGGAGTAGAAGCGAAGCCCCCTTGTGTGCACGAGCTCGTGTGTTTCTCCCCCTCTGCCGGGGCAGTTGGAGGGGGCAGGAGGGACTGACATGCGAAAAGCTGAACAGCTTCCAAAATGGCTCCTGTGAGCCACAGCAGCGGTGCCAGCGGGAAACCCGGATGTTCACCAGGGCCAGTGTGTGTGTTTGTGTGTGGACTCACTGCTGCACTTCATCATCACAAGTCAAACGAAAGAAATAATAAAAAAAAATCCACTAGAAACTTGATTAAGTTCAATTGCAGTTACTATTTTTAATTTTATCTATTTAAAATTCATTAAAACAATAAACCAATTAATTAAAATACAATTCTCCTATACAATTGAACAATAAGGTTCATTCGTAAATTTCAATTGCATTATTACTGCCCCCATTTTTAATGTTAAATTAAACATTGTGGACTTTAAAGTAACGGCACATCCCACTCGAATAAAGGCACAACAACCCAATAATTAATAAATAAAATATTGTCCTATATAGCCTACTTAAACAAAATTTATATTATTTCAAAATACATAAAAAGGGTGGACTTTTGCCCCAATATATATTAGTGCTGTCAAATAGATACAAATGAAAAAGAACAGAATTTATTCAAAATATTATTTTAATTACTACCACTATTAAAAAAAAAAAAAAAAAAAAAAAAAAAAAATATATATATATATATATATATATATATATATATATATATATATATATATATATATATATATATATATATATATATCAATTTAACACATCCTTGCTGAATAAAATAATTAATTTCTAAAAAAATAAAATAATTACTGACCCCAAACTTTTTAACAGTAGTGTATATTGTAACAAAATATTTCTATTTTAAATAAATGCTGTTCTTTTTTTTACTTTTTATTTATCAAAGAATCCTGAAAAAAGTATCACAGGTTATAAAAAATAAATAAATAAATAAACAGCACAACCGTTTCCAACAATGATAATAAATCAGCATATTAGAATGATTTCTGAAGGATCATGTGACACTGAAGACTGGAGTAATGATGCTGAAAATTCAGCTTTGATCACTGGAATACATTTACTTTTCAAACAGTGCTATTGTAAAATACACGCAAATATCACCTGACACTAAACTACATTATTTTATGACAGGGATGGACTTTTAAATTGAAAGTTTCAAATCTCTGATGAACCAGTCATGCTGATCTTGGTCAGGTCAAACGTTTTCTTCACAACTGATTGTGTGAGAGTGAGAGAAACCCCCAGCGCTGGCTGACCCCGGAGGTCATGGCTTTGTCCTCTCTGTTCCCTCCGCTAACAAAAAAACTTCAGAGGGTCACATTCCACCCCACAGACCCCCGGATACTCAGCTGTCATGAACAAACCCAGGATATTCCCCTCTCACAGACTTACCAACACAAAGACTCGCACTGTTGTCCAAGCGAGGAGCAAACAGGACTGTTACCTTGAGATTTAAAGGGTTAATTCTCCAAAAAATGAAAATTCTGTCATCACACTCATGCTGTTCCAAACCCATAAGACTTTTGCTCATCTTCAGAACACAAATGAAGATCTTTAGGTTGAAATCTGAGAGCCCTTTGTCCCTTCATTGACAGCTCCGCAACTGACACTTTGACGTTTCAAAAAGTTCATAAAGAGATCATAAAACTAATGAATTCAGCAGTTTAGTCAAAATTTTCTGAAGAGACTCGATTGCTTTATATGATAAACAGATTTAATTTAGGCTTGGCAAATTCATTACTGGTCAGTATATTACAGTCATCATACACTGAAAAAATAAAAAATAAATATAGCTGCAAGCAGCGATGACGGGCCCAAGCCCCAGCACAACCCCCACCCCCGTTTACACTATCCCGATTTACTGCAGCCAACTGATGCCACCATGACTGTGAACCACAAGGTTTATATATATATATATATATCCCTATAGGCAAAGGTGCTCCCTTTTGGGATGCAGCAGGCACAGGTGCATCCTTTTGGAATGCAGCAGGCACAGGTTTTTCCTATGGGGACGCAGCAGGCACAGGTTCTCCCTTTGGGGACGCAGCAGGCACAGGTTCTTCCTCTGGGGACGCAGCAGGCACAGATGCTCCATTTGGGGACGCAGCAGGCACAGGTGCTCCATTTGGGGACGCAGTAGGCACAGGTGCTTCCTTTGGGGACGCAGCAGGCACAGGTGCTCCCTTTGGGGACACAGCAGGCACAGATGCTCCATTTGGGGACGCAGTAGGCACAGGTGCTTCCTTTGGGGACGCAGCAGGCACAGGTTCTTCCTCTGGGGACGCAGCAGGCACAGGTGCTCCATTTGGGGACGCAGTAGGCACAGGTGCTTCCTTTGGGGACGCAGCAGGCACAGGTGCTCCCTTTTGGATATTCTTCTGCCTCTGCTGCTGCCCCCACTGTTCCCTCAACTCCTTCCTCTGCTGCTTAGGGATCCTGAGATTGTCCTTGTCTGGCATTGGTGCTCCATGTGAGGACAGGATGGGCATGGGGGTTTCTAAAGCGGCCTTTTTCAGATGTTCAGTCAAATTTTAAGGAACCTAAGTTTTCCTCTTTTTTGGGACCCTATAGGCAAAGATGCTCCCTTTGGGGACGCAGCAGGCACAGGTACTCCCTTTGAGGATGCAGTATGCACAGGTACTCCCTTTGAGGATGCAGTAGGCACAGGTGCTCCCTTTGGGGATGCAGCAGGCACAGTTGCTCCCTTTGGGGATGCAGCAGGCACAGTTGTTCCCTTTGGGGATGCAGCAGGCACAGTTGCTCCCTTTGGGGATGGAGCAGACACAGGTGCTCCCTTTGGGGACACAGCAGGCACAGGTACTCCCTTTGAGGATGCAGTAGGCACAGGTGCTCCCTTTGGGGATGCAGCCGGCCTAGGTGCTCCCTTTGGGGACGCAGCAGGCACAGGTGTTCCCTTTGGGGATGCAGCAGGCACAGTTGTTCCCTTTGGGGATGCAGCAGGCACAGTTGTTCCCTTTGGGGATGCAGCAGGCACAGTTGCTCCCTTTGGGGATGGAGCAGACACAGGTGCTCCCTTTGGGGACACAGCAGGCACAGGTGCTCCCTGTGGGGACGCAGCAGGCACAGTTGCTCCCTTTGGGGATGGAGCAGGCACAGGTGCACCCTTTGGGGACGCAGCAGGCACAGGTGCTTCCTTCGGGGACGCAGCAGGCACAGTTGCTCCCTTTGGGGATGGAGCAGGCACAGGTGCACCCTTTGGGGACGCAGCAGGCACAGGTGTTCCCTTTGGGGATGCAGCAGACAAAGGTGCTCCCTTTGGGGATGCAGCAGGCACAGGTGCTCCGTTTGGGGACGCAGCAGGCACAGGTTCTTCCTTTGGGGACACAGCAGGCACAGGTTCTTCCTTTGGGGACGCAGCAGGCACAGATGCTCCCTTTGGGGATGCAGCAGGCACAGGTGCTCCGTTTGGGGACGCAGCAGGCACAGGTTCTTCCTTTGGGGACACAGCAGGCACAGGTTCTTCCTTTGGGGACGCAGCAGGCACAGATGCTCCCTTTGGGGATGCAGCAGGCACAGGTGCTTCCTCTGGGGACGCAGCAGGAACAGGTGCTCCCTTTGGGGACGCAGCAGGCACAGGTTCTTCCTTTGGGGACACAGCAGGCACAGGTGCTCCCTGTGGGGACGCAGCAGGCACAGATGCTCCCTTTGGGGATGCAGCAGGCACAGGTGCTTCCTCTGGGGACGCAGCAGGAACAGGTGCTCCCTTTGGGGACGCAGCAGGCACAGGTGCTCCCTTTTGGATATTCTTCTGCCTCTGCTGCTGCCCCCACTGTTCCCTCAACTCCTTCCTCTGCTGCTTAGGGATCCTGAGGTTGTTCTTGTCTGGCATTGGTGCTCCATGTGAGGACTGGATGGGCATGGGGGTTTCTAAAGCGGCCTTTTTCAGATGTTCAGTCAAATGTTCAGGGATCCTGAGTTTTCCTCTTTTTTGGGACCCTATAGGCAAAGCTGCTTCCTTTGGGAACGAAGCAGGCACAGGTGCTCCTTTTGAGGATGCAGCAGGCACAGGTGCTCCCTTTGGGGATGCAGCCGGCACAGGTGCTCCCTTTGGGGATGCAGCAGGCACATGTGCTCCCTTTTGGGACGCTCTATTTGTCATTTTGTGTTTCTGTGAAAAAATACTAACAATGAGGCTAATAGGATACGCTACGGGGGAAATAGGTTGCTAATACAATGCTAAATAAGATATATGTAGCCTACAATAACAATTTTAGGGAAAGAAATAACATTACGATGTCTAGAAATCCATTTCAATAGTAACTTTACATTGAGTTTAATTCGCCTTTTAATGAGATCTACCATATATTGTTAGAGCCAAGAATTTTCACGCGAATAAATGCATAGATCCGCGAAACTTTCGTGTACCGTAATGGTCTGGTGGTTAGAACTTTTGCCAAGCGTGTTAGATGTTAAGGGTTCTAATTCGCTCTCATAGTTTTTTTTTTCTTCTTTTTTTCTCATCAAAACCGAATATTTTCATCAGTGGTTACAGTATAAAGCAGGGACACGTTTGTGTGCATTTTTGCGATGATTTCACTGGAACGAATAGTCTCCGCAACGACGTTAAGTGATAGCACGCGTCCATAGCAATTGAAGCAATTGATAGCAATTGAAGCACGCGTCCGTGTGAAGACTGTGCGCGAGCCTCAAGAAAACACTGAAGACACTGATAGCAGAGGAAAAGCACTTGATTTTAGCACACATTTTAGTGCTAGATTGTCTCTTATTTAATAACGAACTAAATGAATGCTAGTTAACTGGAGATGTTTTATTTATTTGTATTAGGTAGCCTACATCCGTGCCTCGAAATGTCCCAGCCGGTGAATCAACGTCAGGGACCAAGGTTGAATCAACGTTGAATTGTGTTTCGGTTTTGCAAATTGAATCAACGTTGATATCATGACGTTGTTTCACCGTCGAATTATGCTTCGGTTTTGCAAATTGAATCAACGTTGATATCGTGCCTGCTAGTTTTGTTGGTGACTCCTATGTTCTGGCATCTGTTGCAGTATCATGCCTGCTTGTCCTGTTATTTGGCCAAGAAATCAAAATTTGTGCAAAAATGTGCGCATGTGATCCATTTATATACACAGTATCAAGAGACCAGTGGTGGAAAGAGTACTAAAAAAAACATACTCAAGTAAAAGTACCATTACATTCCAAAAAATTTAGTGTGAGTAGAGTTAAAAAGTACTTGTCCAAAAAACTCGAGTAATAAGAGTAAAAAAGTAGCTTATTTAAAAGTACTCATGAGTAGTGAGTAGTGAGTACTGAGCTGCGGACCCCCTTATCATAAACACTGTGCACTACAATTAATGAAGTAAAAAAAAACATTGTACATACTGTACTTCACATTATCTTTTGTTCTTTGTCAGAAAGATTTAAGAATATATCCATCTTTTTAAAATGCATCAAAACAGTACACGCCACCATTTAAATCATATTGCTTGGAAAATAAAAACATTTAAAATTAGACCTAAGGCCACTGAGCCTGAGCATGCTTGTTACACATAAAATATCTATGTTCATAACTGTGCAAATAATTCAGAAACCTTTATAAACTCATACGATAGTTCAGCATCACACACCATGAGATGGGTTAAATAGAGAGATTGAAAAAATACCCAATTTCTCTCCAAAACGGTACCAGTTTTTGTGTTCTGATAAAGAAACGAGAATCACTAATATTATCAGTTTACCTCACCTAATAAACTGAAAAAGACTTAGATAGTGAGCTAAATTAAATATGTTACAATTTAAATGTAAGGCGACGCTACACAACAATCGAAAGAGATGAGAGGAGAGATTATTGCGCGCGCTCTGTTTCTGACGCACATCTTTTTAAAATCTATATATTACAGTGTATAGGCTATGAGAAAGACAAAAATAACTCCTATATGCATGTTCTTGCAATTTTATTCTGAAATGTGATACATTTCTAAAAAAGAAACGTACAGGACTGCTGCAATGTGGGTGTTGCTATGGAGTTGCTAGGGTGTGCTGGGTGGTTGCTAGGTTGTCTGTCTTCAGTTTTTTTACATGTCTTCTGCCCCCTGGTGGATGATTCATGTTCTTCAGGAAGGAAAAAAATCTTAATCTCAATCTAATTGTGAAAATGTCTGCATGTGTCGCAAATTCGCAATGCACGTGTTTCTGATGGGGAATGCTGATTTTGACTAAGGATAAAAATTTGTATTATTATAGATATTTCAAAATCAACATTTACTTATGTAAGCCTACATACTTAAATCAAGATATCAAGTTTCTGAAAAATGTTTGTGTAAAAAATCGATTTAATTCAAAGAGAAATCTCACTCAATTTTCATACATTTTTCAGAAAACAAAACTTTCTGCCATTTTGCTTATCAAGTTTATATATCTTGAATTAAGAATGTTGACATATTTGTACGGGAAAACAAGACAAAAATACTTTTTTTGCAGTGTATTTATTACAGAATGCCACTGAATGTTTGGAATTCTGAAAAAAAAAAAGAACAACTCTTTCACAATTATTTCTTTCTCTATTTTTAGCTTATTGCCTCAGTACAAATACAAAATAAAACAAACAAGAATATTTGTGATGATTGCATATTCTTTTAAAATAACCAATTCATCATTGAGGATAAAAAGCACATAGCTATGTAATTCATTAATACAAAAAAAAAAGGTAAAATTCTGATAATTTGATCTATGTTTTTATAGAGAGCAAGGCTGCTTTAAAAGTTTAGAAATAGTTGACCACTTTGCGGATAGATTGGATGTTGGGATTCTCAGATTGCCACTCCATAAATGAGCAGTAGTTTCCTCTTTCCACAATGTACATGCGGCCACGATAGTTCGGCTCTTCGTACATGACCCAACTAAACCAGTAAAGAGAAAGAAAGAAAGAAAGAAAGAAAGAAAGAAAGAAAGAAAGAAAGAAAGAAAGAAAGAAAGAAAGAAAGAAAGAAAGAAAGAAAGACATTTTATTTGGGATATTCATGTATGATTTATGAGCTCTGCTGTGTGAATGACATTAAATCAGACACTGTTGAATTTGTGCATCTTTTAAATTGCACATTAAGTTGACATTTTTCAATCAAGTTAAACACTTTTACAAATGCTAAACTTGATGCAAATAATGTGGCAACAGGGATTCACATCGATTAATAATATACTGAGCTTCTGCTCTATGCAGTTTTGATTAAAACATATTTAATTGCTTTAAACAACGTATAGTTTTACAACAGTGAGGGTTAAACAGAATGATTTCATTCTGCACTTCAAAAAACGGTTTTCTTACTAAGAAATTTTGTCTTGTTTTTCAGTACAAATATATAAGCATTCTTAAAAGAAGAGACATTTTCCTTAAAAGCAAAATGTCATAAGATATTAAGTCTTGTTTTCTAAAAGAAATGATCAAAATTAGGCGAGTTTATGCTTGAAATCTGCAAGAAAAATCTTGTTTTCCCTTGAAATAAAGTTTTTTTCTGAACCCATTGGTAGAAAACAATCCTTGTTTTAAGCATAAACTCACTTCATTTTAATAAATGTTTTCAGAAAATAAGACTTAATATCTTGTGTCTTGAATTAAGAATGTTTAGATGTTTGTTTGTACTGCAAAACTAGACAAAAATACTATGTAAGAATTTTTTTCTTTTTTTTCTTTCTTTCTTTCCACGCCAGTGTTTTTTTTGTAAATTTAAAATTTTAAAAAAATATATATCATTTTGAACAAAATTATGAGAAATTCACGTTTTTGTACGTCTGGATCGGGTTCAGAACGATGATGATCAAAACACTGATGGAGTAGATCGAGTCCATCAACACCCACAAACCTTCACTATGGCAAGCCGTTTTAACTTTTATTCATTTCCAGGATATGAATTGTTGAATTCAAGAATTACATTTTTGATATCAACAATTACTTTTTTGATATCAACAATTTACTTGTTTATATCAACAATTGAATTCTTGATATCAAAAATTGTTAAAACGGCTTGCCATACTTCACAGTCCTATAGCTTGTCCTGAGTCAACATTTCATTCGGTAACGTTAGGTAGTTTTGATAGCCTATGCTGTATATCGATCACACTATTTTACATGTGCAAAAGCAATGCTTCTATCGCTGTTTCTGCTTCTTCTTCTCCGCCTGTGTTTTGATCTGGAGACTCTTTGAGTATATGCGTAATAGCGCCCCCTAATGTGTAACAGTGAAAACATGGATACATGGAAAATTCCGTCAATGGCGGGGAAAGAGTTAACTATTAAAGCGTTTGGGACATTGGAATAATAGTGTACAGTTTCACTCATTGATTCAGATTGTTTGGCCCTGCAAGACTTACGCGCCGTCTCCGTAGACTTTAACGGAGTTGAGGCAGTTCTGGCTGATTCCAGTGCTCTGGAGGAAGGGACAATCGTCACACAGTTCAACACACTGACCAGTGAAGTTCGGCTCCTCGTAAAGCTCCATCCTGTATTGCTCCCCGTGCTGACACACACAGAGAAGCACATTGTAGCAAGGTGAGTGACACATTACAAAAATATCATACAGTCAAGCCGGGATAGTTCGCCCAAAAATGAAAATTCTGTCATCATTTACTCACCCTCAAGTTTTTCAAAATCTGTATGAGTTTCTTTCTTCTGAACACAAAAGATGATATTTTGAAGAATGTGGGTAACCAAACAATTCATGGACCCCATCGACATTTGGGAAAATACTGTGGAAGTCAACGGGGTCCATCAACTTTTTGGTTACCGACATTTGCCAAAATATCTTCTTTTGTGTTCAGCAGAAGAAAGCAATTCATTCAAGTTTTGAACAACTTCAGGGTGAGTAGGCCTAAATGAATTTTCATTTTTGTGTGAACTATCCCTTTAAGTCTTGTTTTTCTAAAAAAAGCATCAAAATTAAGAACAAATATCTGCTAATGGGATCACAAAAATAAACTTAATTCAAAGGGAAAACAAGTTTAGTTTTCTTTCTCCACAGGTAGATATTTTTCTTGTTTTAAGCAAAAATGTACAGAATTTTTATACATTTTTCAGAAAACAAGACCGAATACTTGGGTCATTTTGCATTCAAGTAAATGTATCTTGATTTAAGAATGTATAGATATTTATACTGGAAAACAAAACAAAAATTACTGAGGAACAATGTCATTTTTTGCAGTGACTTGACCTTCAATGCTACCATTCATTTTAAAAGTGATAAATGATCTCATGATTTGACTGGACTGTCAAAAATTAAGACATTTTTACATAAACAATTATAATGAAACAAATCAAATGCAATACCAATTTTTAGTCTGGACTCCACTTGATTTAAATAATTGAATGATGCAATGTGACAACAAAATATCAATAACACTTTACTTAAAGCCTTTATGTATAATGTATTGCAAATGTATTAATAATGTACATTATAATGCATTATATCTTTTCATAAATAATTGTAACCAAAGTTAAAATGCATTATAGTATTTGCAGATTCCTTTTTATGTCTGAAATTGGTTGTTTGTCATGTTTTCACGCATTGAAGGTTTTAAAAGGATAGATGAGCATTATGTGGTTACAACAGTAACTTTTCATTTTCACACTCACCATTTTGATTGGCTTACAGGAGCCCATGTGATCATTGTGAGCATTCCAGCGTTGGAATTCTGGATACTCTCCTTTCTCCAGGATGTACTGCTGTCCCTTGAAATCGGGATGGTCGAAACACACCCAAGCCCCGGTCTCCACGCGGATGGAGTTCACCCTGTTCATGAAACCAAGGTCCTGGAAGTTATCACAGTCTCCAAACACCTCCAGCTTCCTGCCAGTGAAGCACTTGCCCTCGTAGAACACTATCTGCGAGAAGATGGAGGCGTGTCAGGTGCTTTCGGGACTATTGCTGAGGGTTTTCTTTCAATTGCAATCACTGGTGGTGTAACAGACTCAGTGAAACTGAAGCTACATCTGAGCATCACACTGGTGACACTTTCCATCTTCTGAAGTTTCCCCGGCATTAAACACCAGGCAAATGGAAGTTAGAACAGCTTGTTTTGTCAAATGCATTAATTATCTTTTGGTTTTATTTACTTCTGGAATAATTCTTATTTTAAAAATCAATTACTTTCGAAGATGAAACCTGTCAGAGATATTACCAACTTTTGATCATGTTTGAAGAGGTAGACTGTCTGAATCTTAATTAGATCAAAGTTTAGTTTAGTTTAGTTTAGTTTAGTTTAGTTTAGTTTAGTTTAGTTTAGTTGAGTACAGACATACAGAGAGTTGGATGTACTCACACACGGATGCACACCGAACACACTGTTACAAAGGTAGCGCAAAGGCGCCAACTAGTGGCTATTAGTGGATAGGCGGGAAGTGATCGCGTACGTGAAATGCGCGTGAGGAATAACAGCTGCGCTCTCCTCAGGAAGACTGATATAGAAGTCACGGTGCAGTGTTCGTGTTGAACAATAATAACTGTGTACGTCCTTGCGAGAAAACTACACTACATACACTACACTGCATTCATACCTTCGAATACCTGATGTAAACATACCATTCCTGTTAATCTGAACTGAGAGGCAACTACTTAATTCAAGTTTGCATCTGTAACCAGTGTCTAATGTATGTCTGTGCTGCCGAAGATAATTCAGTAAAATGTTTAAACTGACTTCTGCCTCCTGTCCTGCGTTCTGACCGACGCTCCAGGGCGAGAACTATAGCCTCCTAAGCACCTGTGGTCCTTTCTCTTTAATATTTGGTCCTTCGAGCCGGATATCAGTGCTTACCTTGGTTAAGAATGGCTACTTCTAAAGAAATGAGTGAAGCCCTTTCAGAATCTGTGCGTCCAAAACGGCAAGTCAGACTGCCGGCCTATTTGGCAGACTACAAAGTGAATATTATAGGCCACAGAGAACTGACTTCCTCTTATACAGAAGATACTGCAGCACAGACTACATTTAGACTCGAAGAGGAGTACAATGCAGGGAGTGATGAAACTGCCAGAATGAGGTACATAGCAGGTTCAGCAGTGGCCAGACCTGGAAGTCGGTATGTAGAAAGAGATGAGTGGGGAGCCTTTTATACTGAATTAGAGGACATTCAAGCTCAAATTGGCCAAGACACTAAGCTCATACAAAGTTTACGTGATCAAGTGCGCCATCATGTGTTATCCAAATACCGTGGGACTTTGGAGGAAACCTCAAGTGTAGATACTCACCTATCACTGAGAGATGACCGAGCCTCTTTTCCTGAAGCAAGGCAGCCACTTTCACACTCTTCTCACTTATCCTCATCAGCTTCCTTCTCTGCAACACCCCAAGTCTCACCACTCCGGTCCCAGGGATCAGCGGCGTCCTTGGCTGAGTCCCATTCAGTTACCCATCTAACACCACAGAGACCTAAAACGACAGTGGACAGTCCTCAAGAGGATGAGTCATGGCCTGAACCACCACCTCCGGTATGTGACGATGTCCCTTACAGAGCTAGGAAAGAGCGTGCGTTCCCAGTCACTTACGTTACTTCTGTTAGTTATTCAAACCCAGTGAAACTAGCAGCAGAGAGATTAGTAGCACAGCCCTATTTTGGACAGCATGCTCCAGTCAAGGGAAACACATTCCATAATCAATCATTTAGGCCTCAGAGAGGGGATATCATGACAAACCCCATGCCATACAATACTCAGGGTCAGGGCAGTCCAACATATCATTCTCTCACCTGCCCTCCGACTACTGCTCCATATTTGACGCCTCATCCTGCACCCTTGCTGGATGTTCCTTCGCCACCTCAGCAACAAACTGTGTATGCACCACAATCAGTGCAGCAGAGTGACCCATGGCTTATTCACCCAGAAATGCCATGCAATCAGCCACAACACCAGCCTTATGAGATCTTTCCCTCATCGCTGCCAGCACAGGAGAAAGTCTATCTCGGCCCCAAACCACGAATTCCCATGTTGATTCATCGAGACCCTGCGGAGTTCGCCAGGCTGAAGATGTCGTTGGAGAATCTACTGCCAGCTGGTGCTACCGAGCTCTTTAAATATCAAATATTGGTAGACCATCTTAAATTAGAGGAAGCCTCCCTTATCGCTGACTCTTACCTGAATTCTGTCACTCCATATTCTGACACAATGACAGCCTTAAATGAGAGATTTGGTCAGCCGCATCAGTTAGCACTTAAAAGAATAGCACAGGTCATGGATGCTCCTGACATCAAGCGAGGGGATCATGAGGCATTCCAAAGATTCGCACTGCAGATCAGAGCTCTTGTTGGGATGCTGGAAACCCTTGGCGTAGAGGGAGAAGTGGAATTAAAATGTGGTTCACACGTCGCCAGACTGCTTGGTAAACTACCTCCAGAGTTGTGCGCGGACTTTCGCAGACACCTGTATTATCAGTCTGATTCAGTGTATACATTACCTGAATTCTCCAAGTGGCTCCAGTACGAGGCATGGTGTCAGGGCTATACCGAACCTCCCAACAAACGAACTCATGAAAGCCGGGCAAAGCCAGCACGCTTCACCAGACCAGCCACTATCCTCCATGGTGCCAAAGCTGCCTCAGAGTCGAAGAGCCCAGAATCAGGACCTAAAGCATTCACCTCAGGCAAGAAAAGAGGGAAAGTGCAACCATATTGTCCATATTGTGAAAGCTCTGAACATTTCCTAAGTCAGTGTGCTACTTTCCAGACTTTTACCCCTGAGCAGATCCATAAGTGGATTACTGAGAACAAGAGGTGCATAAGATGTGGTCGTCCTCATGCTGTTACCGACTGCACTCTAAAGAAACCCTGCAGTATTTGTCAAAACAAACACCTCCTGATACTACATGCAGTAAATTCTAAGTCAAGTAAAGAGGGCATATGCATGTTGAGCTCCGCAGTTGGCACTGCTTATCTAAATCGACCCACTGACTGCAGCCGTGTATTGCTGAAGGTGGTAAAAGTTCGTCTGCAGTATCATGAACAAGCTCTGGAGACTTATGCTGTACTCGATGACGGTTCAGAGAGGACCATACTTTTATGCGAGGCAGCAAATAAGCTTGGCCTGCGTGGAATTCCTGAGGAACTGGCCTTGAGAACAATCAGGCAAGAAACCCAAGTACTTCAAGGAGCATCTGTCTCTTTCAGTGTTTCCCCTGCCTCACAGCCAAAACGGAATTACCACATAAGTGGAGCCTTCACTGCTCAGAGTCTGGGACTGGCTGATCATTCCTACCAACTAGCCGTCTTGCAGAAAAGGTACAAGCACCTCAGAGGCTTGCCACTTGAGCCCTTTGATAGAGTTCAACCTCTTCTTCTCATTGGAGCTGACCAGTCCCATTTGATCACTCCAGTAGCACCAGTGCTTTATGGACCACCAGGAGGACCGGTCGCAGTGCGGACCAGGTTAGGGTGGACGCTACAGGGCCCAGCTAGAGGTCTATCACAACATCTTAGATCTCAGAACTGTTACCTGACCTCAATAAACACTGAAACAGCTGAACTTCTGAGGAATGTGGAGAAGTTGTGGCAGGTGGACACGCAACCATTTAAGTCAGAGAAACAGGCAACTCGATCACGAGAGGATCAAGAGGCACTTTCACTTCTGGAAAGTAAGACGATCCGTGTGGAGCATAATAAGATCCAGCACTATGCGACCCCTCTGCTACGGAAAAGAAATACCTCCCCTTTCCATGCAACCAAAGATGCTGTCATGCCAAGCCTCCGAGGTACAGAGAAGCGACTCGCTAAAGATGATGACAAAGCCTCAGCATACATTGCAGAAATGAGCAAGCTTGAACTGGCAGGCTCTGTACGTAAGCTATCTGAGGAAGAGGATGCGCAGAGTGAGGAATCATGGTTCATTCCCCATCATCTGGTACAACATAATGGGAAGAACCGCCTAGTATTTAACTGTTCTTACCAATTCCAGGGCTGCAACCTCAACGAATCTCTCCTTCCTGGGCCTACCCTTGGCCCATCACTCTTGGGGGTCTTGCTTCGCTTTCGAGAGCATGCCATTGCAATAAGCGGGGACATAAAGGCCATGTTCCACCAGGTATGCCTTCTGCCTGAGGACAAGCCCCTTCTTCGGTTTGTGTGGAGAAATCTCTGCCGTGATGAGCCTCCTGTGGTCTATGAGTGGCAGGTTCTGCCGTTCGGTACCACATGTTCTCCATGTTGTGCCACTTTCGCCCTCCAAAAACATGTGCACGATCATAGCACAGAGGGAGAAGATGTCAGGAATTCCGTAGACAGGTGCTTCTACGTAGACAACTGTTTACAGAGTCTGTCATCAAAAGCTGATGCCAAAGCTTTGCTTGATAAATTACGTGTACTGTTGGCATCAGGGGGCTTCGAGATCCGCCAATGGGCCAGCAACGCCCCTGACATCCTTAGGCATCTCCCTCAAGAAGCACGCTCCGATAACGTTGAAATGTGGCTCACCCAAGATTCTTCTGATGTTCAAGAGTCTACCTTAGGCCTAAGATGGCACTGCCCTACAGATATCATCGGCTATAAACATCGACTGGAGGATTACGGCCCAACCACAATGCGCACTGTGTACCGTACATTGGCCAGACAGTATGACCCTTTGGGGCTAATATTGCCATATACAACTCGGGCTAAGGTGATTGTACAGCGACTCTGGGATAAACAACGAGAATGGGATGACCCATTGCTGCCTGAAGAGCTGCTCCAAGCCTGGAATACATGGGTAGCAGAACTGCCTGAATTATCTCGCATCACCTTACCTCGCTGCTATGTTCCCACAACCATGGACCAGCCAGAAGTGATACGAGATGTCCATGTGTTCTGTGACGCATCTGAGAGAGCATATGGATCAGTGGCCTACCTACGCTCTGAGGACGCTGAAGGTGGTGTTCACTTGGCATTCCTGCTGGCCAGATCTCGAGTTGCGCCGAAACGACAACAATCCATGCCAAGACTGGAGCTTTGTGCAGCAGTCACTGGAGCTCAACTTGCAAAGCTGATAATCAGTGAGCTCACCTTACCGATCCGGAATACCATCTTGTGGTCCGACTCGACCACTGTCCTGACATGGCTCCAGTCAGACTCGTGTCGATTCAAGGTCTTTGTGGGAACCAGGATTGCTGAAATCCAAGCGCTCACAGATCGGCGGGCATGGAGGTACGTGAGATCAACACTTAACCCGGCAGATGATCTGACCAGGGGTAAATCCTTGGTGGAACTAGCACAACCGAATAGGTGGTGTCAAGGTCCATCTTTCCTTTTACGAACCCCTGATGAGTGGCCAAAAGCTCCAGCAGGGACAGTCGGAGAGGATCCTACTGAGCTACGGCGTTCCTTGTTCTGCCATTACATCTCAAGTTCTGATAGGCATGTCCCTGATCCCAGCAGGTATGCTACATGGAGTGAACTAGTGGAGGCCACAGCCAGCACCCTTCAACATGAGGAAGCGGAGCAAGCTGCTCCATCTAGTGCAAGAACTTATCAGCAGGCAGTCTCCCTCCTCCTTAAACAGTCCCAGCTCGACAGTTTCCTAGAGGACTATAACCTTCTTAAAGCCAATAAACCAGTTCCTTCTAGTAGCCGCCTTCTTGTTCTGGCTCCTGAGTTTGATGCAACAGAAGAGGTCATTCGGGTTGGTGGACGCCTCCGAAGAGCAGAGGATTTGGATCCTAACTTCAAACATCCTATTGTGCTGGATCCGAGCCACTGCATCACCAAACTGTTAATCCAGGATTTTGACCAGAGATTATGCCATCCTGGACCAGAGCGAGTCTTCGCTGAACTCCGACGGTCGTACTGGATATTGAGAGGGCGTGAGGCTGTTCGGAAGCATCAATATGCTTGTCTGGAGTGCCGGAAGTTAAGATCCAAACCTGTTTCACCGAAGATGGCTGATTTGCCTCCCGCACGACTGCGTTTGTTCAAGCCAGCGTTCTATTCCACTGGGATGGACTGCTTTGGGCCATTCCATGTGAAGATTGGTAGGCGTACAGAAAAGAGATGGGGCATCATATTCAAGTGTCTTACCACTCGAGCAGTGCATCTTGATGTACTTACCTCTATCGACACAGATGCCTTCTTGTTGGCAGTACGGAGGTTTACAGCACGTCGTGGTACCCCTGCTGAACTTTACTCTGATCAGGGGACAAATTTCAGAGGGGGAGAGAAAGAGTTGAGAGAGGCTTTCACTGTCATGAATCCTAACCTGCAAGGGTTGCTGGCAAAACATCAGATCAACTTCCATTTTAATCCTCCAGCAGCTCCACACTTTGGAGGAGTGTGGGAGCGAGAGATTCGCTCTGTGAAAGCAGCACTTAGCACCACAATTGGAGCACAAAGCGTTCCTGAGGAAGTACTGAGAACGGTTTTAATTGAAGTGGAGGCGATCTTGAATTCCAAACCGTTGGGGTATGTGTCAGCTAACATCTCAGATGTTGACCCAATAACACCAAATCATCTTTTGATGGGGCGGCCCAGTAGTTCATTGCCACAAGTTGTCTATCAAGATTCTGAACGCCTAAGTCGCAGACGGTGGAGACAAAGTCAGATAATGGTGGATCATTTCTGGGCCAAGTTCATCCGCTACTACTTACCTGGTCTTCAGCTCAGGCAAAAATGGCAAAGGACTACCGAGGACCTTACTGAGGGGTCCGTTGTAATGATGGTTGATAACCAATTACCAAGGGCTCTATGGTTAGTAGGCAGAGTGGCGAAGGTGTTTCCAAGCACTGATGGGCATGTGAGAGCCGCTGAGGTAAAGGTTAATGACAAGAGCTTCATTAGACCTGTGGTAAAGCTAATTCAGCTGCCTGAATTGCCCAAGGAGGATTAACAGTCAATTGGAACACATTTACATTGCAAATGTGGGGGCGGCTGTTACAAAGGTAGCGCAAAGGCGCCAACTAGTGGCTATTAGTGGATAGGCGGGAAGTGATCGCGTACGTGAAATGCGCGTGAGGAATAACAGCTGCGCTCTCCTCAGGAAGACTGATATAGAAGTCACGGTGCAGTGTTCGTGTTGAACAATAATAACTGTGTACGTCCTTGCGAGAAAACTACACTACATACACTACACTGCATTCATACCTTCGAATACCTGATGTAAACATACCATTCCTGTTAATCTGAACTGAGAGGCAACTACTTAATTCAAGTTTGCATCTGTAACCAGTGTCTAATGTATGTCTGTGCTGCCGAAGATAATTCAGTAAAATGTTTAAACTGACTTCTGCCTCCTGTCCTGCGTTCTGACCGACGCTCCAGGGCGAGAACTATAGCCTCCTAAGCACCTGTGGTCCTTTCTCTTTAATACACACACTCACACACTCACACACACACACACACACACACACACACACACACACACACACACGCACATACGCACACACACACACACACACACACACCAGATGCTGCTCAATAACATCATGCATTGGAGTTTTTATGCTTTCCAAACATAAACATCTGGTTGCACTGTTGTTACAAATTTTGCTTTTTAAATTTTTAAAATATTAAAATATGTTTTCTAGATAATTTTTTTGAAAAACAAAAAACAAACAAAGTTAGCAAGCTAGATAACTAGATAAAAGTTATCTAGCTTGCTAACACAGATAGAGTTGTGTTTAAATCGAAATAATTTTTATATTTAGGGAAGCATAAGCTAAAATGAGCTGAAAGTCATACTTTATATGATGTGTAATAATAGCTAAATTGGATGATTAATGAATTAGACATTATAATTTACAGCTAATATTACCAATTAAACCTAATAAATTATATGATGCATGTTTTTCTGTACAAAAGACTTAATGTTATGGAAGAACATAGAAGGCTATATTCTTTCTGACATACAAATTGCTAAAAAATAAAATGCACTTGTTTTATATTGGGGTCAGTGAAAATAATTCATTGTAATTAAAAAATATTAAGTTCAAATCTATTAGAACTACTGTGCATAGTTCTCATGGCTCATAGTTCAGAACTACAGTCCTGTGCATTGAAATGTATAATGTAAATATATGCATTAATTTGAGAGCAAATGTGTGCATGAGAATTTGGTACAATGGCAGTAAAATATATGATCAGCCTCCAATACACACTCATAAATATAAGTTTACATGCAGAGTTGTGCAACATTTAATGTCTCTAGATGGTATACAGGTATGTTCATGTTTATATGTTGTTCATGTATATGCAAAATTGTATATGTGTGTATAAAAGAATGCATATATGTATTACATATAAATGTTGCTTTGGTTGGTCAGCAGGTTATAGTCAATCATTCCCTGAAACTCCTCCAGATATGACTCCGGTACTCACCTTCCCTGAATACTGTGACATCTTTCCCTGCCTGGATCCTGGACACCGATCCACTGGAGTGAGAGAGAGCAACCGGAGGGAAAGATCCGGACTGTCTGATATATGTGGCCTATACGCCGCGAGGTTTTATCGCGAGGTTTTGCCCACAAAAGCGGCACAATGAAGAGCTTAGCAGTTTTTGCATCATGGACAGATTCTCTTACACTGGGCTCTGCTGATATTGGTGTTCAGGAGGGCGAGAAACACAACGGCACAATCTATTGTGTTAAAGCTCCGATTTACAGTCACTTGTTTGGGTGTGTGATCAACTGAAGCTGGCAGACAGTCAAAACAACACAACACAACACAACACACACACAGATCAGAGCTGCAAGAACATAAACATCAAGAGAAGAACTAGACTAGAAGAGATGCACTATCTATCTGTCATTATATCTGTCTATCCATCTATCTATCTATCTATCTATCTATCTATCTATCTATCTATCTATCTATCTATCTATCTATCTATCTATCTATCTATCTATCTATCTATCTATCTATCTATCTATCTATCTATCTATCTATCTATCTATCTATCTATCTATCTGACCCAAGCTATAAAGCTACAGCACAGGAAGGAAGTTGCAGACATCTCTTTCAAACACACAGTTACACCCATAAAGTTGAGAAATACTGTTTAATTTTCTTGGGCCAAGACCATATTTGATATTGATATAGTTGTGTTGCATGAAGTATGACCAGGCTTGGTCTGTTTGCACATAGAACGAGAGAGGAGGGAGGTGATAAGAAACAGTAGGATAAAGGTGAGGTTTCATAGACATACAGACAGAAAGCGGATCAGTTTTACTCAGTCCACTGCAGCACAAAGGTGAGTTACGCAGTTTTATTCATTGAAATCATTTTTTTTTTACAGTACATTAAAACATACTTAAGGGATGCATCATAAAACATAAGATAAAACTTTATTGATCTACTCTTGGCAATAGCATGGCCTTTGACCATATACTCCCTCAGACTATTTACAGGTTTATTTTAGTATGTTTAAGATGCTTGGGTTTGGTTTGAATTGGTTGGTTGCTGTCTAGTGAGTTTTAATACTCTTTAGAGTAATCTTGTTTTTTTTTTTACCAACAATAAATGAGTCGCTTCTCTTCTTCGGTTTGTTTCACAGAAAGATGAGGTTCCTCGTATTGGCTGTTGTTCTCATGCTGGTCGTAACAAGCGGTGAGTGTGATGATTGATTTCCCGTCGTAAAACGGACTTCATATCATGTATGATGCAATGAAACACTCCTTTGTGTGCTGAAAAATACATGAGAATATTCATACAGGAAAAAAAGAAAGAAAAGTCTGTTAATACCTGTAGTTTAACTACTGTATGTGGTGTGTGGGCAGGTTTTGTTTGTGACATTTCTGAAAATGTCCACATGGAGAATAGCAAAAACATGTCCAAACTACAAGCACAAAGTGTGATTTGAAATATTGGCCCGTGTGTGTTTAAGGCACGGCCCTGGACTGCCATCTCTGCACCCCAGTTAAAGCAGGAGGGTCCTGTGAGGTCACCGCTGTAACCTGTCCACCGGAGAAAGACGCGTGTGCCGCCGCCAAGTTTCGCAGAAGTCCATGTGAGTGTTGATGTCCATTCAGACAACAATGAGCTGTTTTTAGGCAATGCACTATTATTAATGTAATTTTAAAAATCTGTTTTTTTTTAAACAGATGGTCATTTCCAAAAGTGCATGTCAATGTCAGACTGTGAGATGCAGAAACAGAACGCCTACATCAACATCAAGTGCTGCCAGAAGGACTTCTGCAACACCTTTGACTGATCTGAGCCGTATATGAGCCGGATTCATAAAACAGCTTGCAATAAAATAGATTATACATGATGACAATGCTTCTGATTTGTGACTTAAATAAAATAAAGCAATATTTCCTCACTGAATTTTTAGTTGTGCAAGTTACAAATAAACAGTCGGTGGCAATTGGTCATTAAAAAAAGTTTTTTGGTGATGCGATTTGCTTTTTAATACAGATATATCATACGAACATATTCTCATTCACACAAAATTGTTTATCAAATCAGTTTGCTTTGTTTTTTTAAAAGATCACTTTAAATCTGCTTTTCAAATTATGAAAATGTAAACATTCTAAAAAATAGTTTAAAGATTTTGAAAAATGGTCATTAACATTAAAATAAAAGCATGTTAGCATTTTTGTTGATGTGATTTACTTACACAATATCAAACAAATACATGCTCATTCTCACACAATATACAATATAGCAATGTGCAATAGAAGACTACTGCAGTTAACCTGTAATGAATTCACTGGAGACAAGCTGGTAGAGAACCCAAATGCAACTTAAACAGAACTCAGAACTCAGAACTCAGAACTCAGAACTCAGAACTCAGAACTCAGAACTCAGAACTCAGAACTCAGAACTCAGAACTCAGAACTCAGAACTCAGAACTCAGAACTCAGAACTCAGAACTCAGAACTCAGAACTCAGAACTCAGATTCAATACTTGACCAAGACACAGAGCAAACATGAGGTCTTAAATACACAGACTAATTACAAGACAAGGAACAACTGTGAACAGTGATCAGAGGATTAACCAATGACAAGACACATGGCAGGATCACATGACAAAACACAGAAACATGACAATGACAAGAACAAGAAACAAAACCCAAACCGTGACATAACCTTTCCATGTTAAAACATTAAGATGAGCGAATCACATTGTGAAATGTTGAAGTATTATTAGTGCATGTCATCTATAATATTTTTCAAACACAGATTTCAAGGACAGCCTATAACAGCTGTGAGGTATGAAGCTTGTTTCCACCACAGAATAAAACTATTTAAAAGGTAATTGCGACTTTTTATCTCACAATTCTGACTTTTGTTCTCGCAATTGTGAGTTTATATCACGTTATTCTGAGAACAAAAGTCAGAATTGTGAGATAACAAGTCACAATTATCTTTTTAAATTGTTTTATTCTTTGCTGGAAACAAGCTTCCATAGTGAATGTCAATATCAGAAGTAAAATATGTGACAGTTTTACATTTCCACAATGTCAAAATCAGATGTTTGTTGCCGACTCATGCATTTAAAAGCAAATGCCTTTTTGTCTTGTTTTTCAGTAAAAATATCTAAACATTCTAGAATTAAATTAATTTACTTGAAGAGCAAAATGAAAGTCTTGTTTTCTGAAAAAGATTAAAAAATAAGTTTGTGCTTAAACCAAGAAAAGTATCTGTCAGTGGGGTAAGAAAAATAAACTTAATTCAAAGAGAAAACCAGATAATATTTGGTAACACTTTACAATGAAACGTCATTAGTTAACATGAACTAAGAATGAACAATACTTCAACAGCATTTATTAACCTTAGTTAGTTCATTTTAACATTTACCAATTCATTATTAAAATCAAAAGTTGTACTGTTAACATTAGTTAATGCACTGTGAACTATCATGAACAAAAAAAGGAACAGCTGGATTTTTATTAACTACCATTAACAAAGATTAATAAATAATGTAATATTGTAAAAAAAAAAAAAAAACTTTTTTTTGTATACTTTTTTAGAAGATATCTGTAATGAAAAAGACAAAAATACTACAATTTTTTTTTTCTTGCAGTGACTAACATTAGCTTTCATAGTACAATCTCAATAACCAGCAAATAAAATAAGTTGAAAATGGCAACTGTTGTCTGACTGCCATATCAATGAGCTTTACATACCCGGTCTTATGTTACATAATAAGAGCATTAATCACTGATAGATCAAAGATGATGAGCTTTCATTTAATCTCATTAGCTAGTTAAATAAGCCAAGAGCAGAGCTAAATCCAACAGACATTAAAACCTTGTGCACACATGTACCTTGGACCCAAAATACACAGTAACTCACACTTTCTGGAACATTTCAAATCCAGTAAACGCTTGCAGAACAGATTCAGACACTAAACAATCATCAAAAGTCTTAGAATATTGCTAAAGGCTCATGAATTACCAAGCCTCTCAAAAAGATATTATATACCTCTTAATCCTAAATCTGATATTTCTCCCCTCAGGCTCTTGTGTCCCTCAGCTTTATTGAACTTTCCTGCCACGTCCTCATAGGATTTGAGAAGAAAACATTAGTCATTTGTCCAACACACAGTGTTGGGAAGGTATCCGTCATGTTCTCATGAGACTCATTGGCAGACATGCTGTTTAATCGACCTTTCTGACCTTTCCTGAACCACTGAAGGGGAGCTGATGCTGACCATCATTCACTAATTAATTATAAAAGATGAAAGATTAAAGAAAAGGGGCACTAATATAACATAAATCCCCATCAGGGTACAAGAACATTTTCACTGTAAAAAAACATTTGATCAGTAATCTTGACAACAAATGGTTTTCCGTCACTTTAACTCATCAAAATAATTTAACCAATTTTAATTAATTTTTTTAAGCTATAAAAGACTCAACTATGCAAATTTTTTTTTAAAACGTTTGAAATTACTAGAGCCAGTTTTATTATACTTTAAGGCAGCAACTGAACTTAAGTTAAGTTGAATTAGGGGATTTAATTAAATTTTTCAACAGTTGTTTACATTGTTTTGTATATTATTTAACCCCGATAAGCTATTCAGGGTCTTTCTGACCCCAAATGATGTTTGCAAAAATTAAAAAGAATCTAATCTAATCGAATGCAGTGTTATTTTACATTTGATTATTCAATTTCTGCCGAATACTGTTAGACCTACCTGAAAATATGAAAGCCGTGTTTATTTAATTTGTTTCATCTTTGTTCTGTTGTATTTAATTCTGCAGTTGCGCCCGCTAGTCAGGACTAACAGATTCATGATTTATCATTGATTAATTATTGAATGCCGAACTCGTAAAATGATCACTTTGGTACATTGGACAGGAAATAATATAAAATAATGATAATAATAATAATAAAAAGGCCAGCCCACAGAGAATCCCAATGCTCCCGATGGCCATTCTGGGCCTGCACCACCATATTTGTGTTTGATACCCAAATGCAGATAATATTGAAAAAATATTTGTAATTAATATGCCACGTTAAAAACAAGTTAAGAGTGGTTTATTGTAGTAGAACGGGACAGAACAGGATCTTGCACAAGAACATTGCACAATCAGTACTGAAGATCTGAAGCTAATGCATGAGTAAACAATGATCAAACACACAGTTGAGCAAATGTTATTGAGCCTTGAGTGTCTGTGGCCTCATTTTAACACAATGAACAAGTTCCAAACTCTCTGGGAATTCCTTAATTACTGGAAATGATTTACTCCTGAGTGCGTGACAAGTATGCTATATAAGAGATTCGAGATACACACAAGTGCTTATGAACTTACAAAACTCTCAATACTACATCACTTAGGAGGTAAGTTTTCACATTATTATCCTAAAACAATACACATTAGATATTTGCACTACTTCAGTATACAATTTAACACTTTCGTATAATTTGACGCTGTCTATAAAGCGCTTTAACACAAGTTTTATAATTTGCCTGGTGAAAATCTAAGCTTAATCGCTTGGTAAAGTAACACCACAAATCTCTTCAACCTGACACATGAATTGAGGAATAATTCATGTCAAATCATTCAAGTGCAATAGATAAGGTTAGGGGTTTGTTCAAAGCTCTAACACTATAGTAACAGTGATGCTTGACTTGCAAGAACAGAGTACAGTTCATTTTCCGTTAACGGATTTCCACATCTGGGCCGACACTATGTTGCTGTCTGGGCAAGCTGATCAACCAAAAACGAAATTTCACCACAGATATACTCTTAACTCAGATACTGATGAGTGTTGTACTTATTAATTATAATAATTATTATTTTCTCAGCTCTAATCAACAGAATAATGAAGACTTTGCTGGTGGTTCTTGTTCTTGCTCTGGTGTTGAACTATGGTGAGTTAAAGCTGCTGAATTTTAATAACAGCATAAAAAAATTGAAACGTTCCCTATTGTCTCGGTATGTTACTGAGTATGTTAATGTGATTTATAAGTGTACATTACTTCAAAAATGAATTGGAAAATAATAATTTTTCCATTGATGTCACATGACTGCTGTTTCTGGCTCCAAATTAAGATAGTTAGAACGGTTTCTGTTCTACAGATCATAAACAATGGTCCTAATCTAATCTAATCTGACTGTGCAAACTATTGATACAACATAATCATGTTGTGACTGTAAAATCCCCATACTAAAATTCCGCAATACTGTTACCATTTCTTAATGAGAGGTTTTGAAAAAAGTTTTACATCAGTGTTGATTTATGCACATGTGTGCTATAATCCTTTGCAGGATCTGCACTGAAATGCCACCACTGCGTTCCTCAGTCTGGAACACGCTGCACGCCATCTCAAGAGACCTGTGGCATTGGAAAAGATGCCTGTATAGCGGCCAGATTCAACTTCCCTCCCTGTGAGTTTAAAGTTTCAACTTTCTGTCAGTTTCACACTAAGAAATGCATATAAATGTCCTGAAAAAAAAGTTAAATTAAATATTTTTTTTATAAAATGTATTAAATTAGAATAAAAAATATATAATTAATTGTAAAATGTGGAAAGTAATAAAGAATGAGGAGGTTTGTCCAAACATTAGACATGAACCAGGATTATTATAATTAACTAAAACCTTAAAAAACTGTTTTGTTACTTGAAATTGTCACGAGTGGATTGCAGCAAGTACGAACGGAGTAACAAACAAACAAACAGTCTTTATTTATAATCCGTAAAACACCCAGGAGAAGCGTAGGATAGAAAGCAAAACCAAAATATCCATAAACAAGAACTGACGAAGGACTGAACAGGGAGTGTATACGGTATATGGCAAACAAACAAAGAAACACAGGTGAGAATCATAAATAACCATAGAAACAAACAAGTACATAATCAGTAACCAAGGAAACCAAAGCTAAACAGAACTGGGAAACAGAAGCTTTGTCAGAAATCGAATACTTCCCTTCTATATGGTTAAAAAAGCTAGTTGCCAAGGAAACATTTCTTATTTTTATTTAGTTTAACTTGATGTATGAAAATAACTAAAAATTGAACTGAAATAAATGTATTTTACATTTAATTACATTAATTTAAAAAATATAGAAATATGCAATAAACAACAAAATTACTAAAACTTTAACTAAAATGAAAATGGAATATTTACAAATAAAAACTAATTTAAACTATTAATAAAAACTATATTAGTAGGCCTATCTCACTCACATGACTAAAATAACACTCACATGGATGCTAACAGAAACAGCTGTAGTTTGATTCTTTGCATTTCATTATATGCAGATAAATGTTCACTTTGTGATTAGATCAAGTCATGATGTTCATAAACTGCTTTTATTTTTGTGTTTGATGTAGTCATGGGCTTTCGGAGATGCAGCAGTAAGAGTGAGTGTGCTCTTCTCCAGAATAACACCGCCATGAAGATTAAATGCTGCCAGTCGGACCTCTGCAACAACGTGGTCATCTTGTAGACGGCGTTCTGTCAACTCAGAACATAAAACTGCTAATAAACCTTTCATGTTTACAATACAGTTCAAGAGGCTTCACCAGCTCTCTGATAGGGTTTCTTTTCCTCACTGAAAAATACAAATAAATATTTTACACACATTGTCAGAATGTCCTCTGCTTTTTGACTCATGCAGACAGTGATACTGTTTGTTAATCTTTTTCAGGCTTTTATTAATATATAATCATTCATCAACTCACATGTGGTAAACTGAAGCTCAAGCATGTTCACTTCTGTTTCTGTTTCTGTTTGAGCTTCTGGAAAACGTTTGTTCTCGCACGTCAAGCAGTTGAGCCGGTTGAGCTTCTGTTTATATTCGCTGATCAATGTTTATATGTGAATTAAAGCCTAAATTAAATATGTTCATCATATAAAGAGATTGAGTCTCTTCAGAAAGTTTGGACTAAACTGCTCAAATTATATGGATTAGTTTTATGATCTCTTTATGAACTTTTTGAAGCATCAAAGTGGTAGTTGAGTAGCTGTCAAGGGAGGGACAGAAATCTCTCAGATTTCATCAAAAATATCTTAATTTGTGTTCTGAAGAGTAATTACATTCTTAGGGGTTTGGAACCACATGAGGGTGAATAATTAATGACAGACTTTTCCTTTTTGGGTGAATATCCCTTAAACAGTAGATCCATGTAAACCTGCAGCTTCCAGTCCAGACCACTTGGTGTCACTCTCACCTCAAACCTTTTTTTTTTCTTTTAAATTATTTTTTACAATCGCTACATCACATTTCTCAATACTTAGGTCACTTTTTCAAAACTCTTCCCACAGTGAGCACAACAGCAGTTTATGTGGGCTAAACTATGGATCATTTATCATTGCTTTGGCACAAAATGCATTCAATGACAAAATCTTTCAAATTACATGAATTATTTTCTCACTTAGACACAGGCACCACCAAAACTATGTACCTACAGGCCAATATGCACATGATTACATATACTCTTTTCAAAACATAAAGCTGCAGTCCGTAGTTTTTCCTCTTTGTCGCCAACTCTGTTCGAAATCTGCAATTGCAGTTATTCACGGAATTATCAACTTTACGTGGGTTGTGCCTCGGCATGGCACAGCGCGGATGAATCCAATGTTTTGAGGAGAATGTGCGCTGTCAGTCACCTCGCCATGTGGATACTGTCATTCGCAATCACAGATTCTACTTTTTTGGAAGTATGACCAATTAAGAATTTTCACCGGAAACTGTAATCTGAACAAGTTAGTAACATCCAATTTTGCTCTGACCAACTAAGAAAAAAAAAAAGAAGCATTGCAGTAAATCGCGCTGATTAAATCTAACGATCACTTATCATATCATGTCAAACTGTGCAAATTATACTTTGTTCTCAAATTGTTAATGTTAACAACATCAGCATTGAGTGACTACATTTAATGCCCCAATATTTATCCTTGTTTTCGAATGGGCCCGGTTGCAGTCTCTTTTTTTCTGTATCCACTCCGAAGTCCGAAGTCTTTTGCATTTTACAACGGGTGAATCTCCAGTTGTCACTGGTGATTGTCATTTGAACCTTTCTGGATACGCCATCAAATTGCTATGTTTATATCAAATGCTGTGAGAAAAGGCTATAAATCTCCACCTCCAACATCCACACGCCTACATCCAGTATAGCCTATTAGCCGAGACTCCTTCTTTATGTGTACAGATGTGACGTAATGATGCAAAGACATGCTCGAATTTCCCACGGAAATCCACCAGTAAAACTGGAATTAAAAACATTATTACAAGCTTACCGTTTTGAATCGAGCTAAGGGAAGCAGATAGTTTTGAACACTGGCTGGTTATGTACCTGCTCAAAAAATTATTTTGGATAATTTTTAACCCAAAAAAGTTACGGACTGCAGCTTTAAGTTCAAAACCTAACATAATACAAAAATGAATAAGACAGCAATTTGCTACATTTCTACAGTAATAAAATATTGAAATATATTCTGAATCTAAAAATGAAATACCGTACTATCATTCGGTATTCTAATTCTAATGCATCAGTTGTGATTATATTATGACTATTTTAATTCCTTTTAAACTTGCCTTACTATCTATAATGTATATCCACACGCAGACGCAGAGAACACAGTTCGACCACACACACACACACACACACACACACACACACACACACACACACACACACACACACACACACACACACACACACACACACACACACACACACACACACACGTCTGGTTCACTATCTTTGTGGGGATTCTCCATAGACTTAATGGTTTTTATACTGTACAAATTGTATATTCTATCCCCTTACACTAACCCTACCCCTAAACCTACCCATCACAGAACACTTTCTGCATTTTTACATTTTCAAAAAAATATAATTTAGTATGTTTATTAACCCATTCCCCTCATGGGGACCGCTGGCTGGTCCCCACAATGGAGGTGATCTCAGGTTTTACTATCCTTGTGGGGACATTTGGTTCCCACAATGTAATATAAACCAACACACACACACACACACACACACACACACACACACACACACACACACACACACACACACACACACACACACACACACACACACGGCTGCCAAAGGAAGAGCAGTGTCCTCATGCACAGAGAATCATGTGGAAACAGAGCTGCACTTTCTGAAATCCAGCCCTAATTATACACACATTAGGGACACTTTCTATCCCCATTTCACAACCCACCAGAAAGACCTCCATCAGAAAAGAAATATGGACAAACTCCCACACCAGCTAGGAGAAAGCCCAGCAAGCTCAAACCTGGCTCAAAGCTGAATTCCTGTCACGACAAAAGAGCCTCCAGTGGGACAGAGCTACCAACACACTCATACATGCCTAGAGACACACTGTTATAAATATCAGAAGATTAAACATTTTTATTGCTATGTTTATTTTCATGTTAACATTTTTTTTCTTCTTCATTGTTATTATTTTATTATTAATTATTTATTTATTTTTATTGTATAGTGTTTTTAATGCTTTGGCAATGTAAAGATTTTTTTCCACCATGCCAATAAAGCTTTTTGAATATTGAATCTTAAATCTTGAAAGGACTCAAAGGACATGTTTGGGTGTCCATTCAAATCTCACCAATGCAAAATAAATATATATATATATACTGTATATATATATATGGGTGGGAAAAAAGGTAAGAAAACTGAAAAAGGTTAAAGGGTCGAGGTCTGGTTGAGTTGCGTTAGTAGTGTGTTGAAACTCGCTGTTATGGTAAGCGGTGTGACATTTCCCAAACACACTCAAACGCTTGACCAATCACAACACACTGGTCCAGCCAGCCAATCAGAGCACATTGCGCTTTTCAGAAGGAGGGGCTTCATAGAGACAGGAACTAAACTGAGCGTTACTGACAGACTTGGAAGAGAGAAGCTGCAATAGTGTAAAATATGTGAATAATAATGTTTTTTTTCTTCTTATTTACATTCAAGCATGAAAGCCTATAGGTAGATCCCAAAAACAAACTCCAACCATAATAATCAAGATGTTCAGAGTAATAGGCAGGTGAGTTTGATCAGGCTTTGAGCTAAACACTGCAGGGCTAAAAACTCGGCAGATTTGAGGAACCATGACCTACATGTAAACATTTTATCAAACGTTCCAGTAAATGTTGCTTAAGCACATTTAATACGATAAGGGAAAAACAATGTATCTGTTGTGGCACAACTGGAAAAGACCAGATCAGAACAAAACAAAAGTTACACAACCACACTGACCATGCAATAAACCAATAAAAGTGGCACGTATCATCTGAAACTTAGCCAAGAGCACACAATGATCAAATTGTGTTACTAGTTTCTTTGGCCTGAATCCAACAAGGAATTTCCAATTCCTGACAAAGATTCCTGGAACTTTACAGGCATCATCACAGTATATAAGGGACACACAACACAGGTGTGTATGAACTACATTCAGCTCTGCTTCACAGTCAAGGTACGTTTACAGCATTATGCAACTTTGTTTTATATATACTGTATATAAGACTGTAATAAGTTAAATTCAGTGCATATTAATTGTACTTTTAATGGAAGAATTGTATGAAATAATGAAAATAGGTACTGGACCTTGACAAGCATAACTGTGTTTTAATAACTCTTTGACAGTCATATTGTTCTCTGATTAGTCTAGAATAAGAAATGAAAAGATAATTTAACAATAATTTTGAGAAAAACTTTATTTTTTCACTCTAAAATCTAAATAACTGCATTTTGCATTGTAACATATTTTCATGAAAACAAATATATTAAATATAATCTCAGCATTATAATGCAATAAATTGCAGTAGTTATGAGAATCATACTTTAAAATCAGATAAATAAATTCCACAATTAAATACAACAAATGTTGCCATGCTATGCAAATAGTTTACCTTTTGAATAAATTATCATAAAAAGTCACAATGTAAAAAAAAAAAAGAAGAGAATTTTAATGAATAAATAAATAAATAAATATATTTTTCCATATAATTAATAATAATTATATAATAATGACAAGTTTAAAAATTCATATTTGTGGTCTAAGTACTGCAATTAAAAAAAAAATATAGGGACATATTTGAACAATGTAAACTACATGAATTTATTGCTCATTAAAATATGAGGGTGCATTAAATGTTTCATAACTGTTGTCAAAGAATGAGCATGGATGATACCTTAAAACACTGTTCTAATAACAAATGTGATTGATTAGTAAATGGATTGTTTTTTTTTTATTATGATTAGGACTTTATTCAACAGAATGATGAAGGTTCTGCTGCTGACTCTTGCTCTCGCCCTGGTGTTGGCGAATGGTGGGTTTGCATGTTTAAAGCCAGAAGTCCAGTATTAAAAGCTAAATGTTTCCATCTTGATGCAATAGTTAGTGTCATATGTTTTGCAATAGTTCATAATCGCTTGAACTGTGTTGTAGTCTCTGCCCTGAAATGTAACAACTGTGTCCCCCGCAATGGAGGAAGATGTGTGACCACTCAGGAGACATGTGGCTATAAACAAGACGCCTGTGTATCTGCCAGATTCACCACATATCCCTGTGAGTCTCTATCTTAAATTGTCATGTGTGGAACGGATTTTGCACACAAATATAGAACGTTTAGAAAGACTTACAGCAAAATATGTCAAGATGAACAAAGACACTCATTTACTTTTACATTCCTCTAGTTTCCTACTTCCGGAGGTGCATTAGCATGGGAGATTGCATGATTCTTCAATCCAGCCCCTATATTACAGCCACTTGCTGCCAGAGAGACCTGTGCAATTAAACACAGCAACAGACCCCTGTCCTTTAAACACACATATACAGTCTTAAAGGGGAAATTACTCAAACTACTTACTAATGCAAGACCAACATACACTATTTAATTACAGGATGTTACACAACGTGTACATTTGAATTTGTGTAAATCTGTAGGCTACTATATGGGCACTTTCACATTTGTATTCATATTCATATCACTGCCATACTGATTGTTGCATGAATAAAATGTTGCATTAAAGGCATGATTTTGTAAAACCATCATCCTTACTGTGTCTTCAAGTCCAAGTTTTTTGTCAATTTTTTACATGACAGATGCAAAATGAATAAATCATTCATAAATGACAATTTACTATACAGTAGGTCATTCTGGTATTGCATGTAAAATGAAAATGAGAATACTGTGTGCAATATAGAGCATAACTAAGACTACTGTGGTACATATTAATAAAAAGCTCTTTAGAGTGTAAAATAAAAAGGTTCTTTAGATTATAAAATGTTCTTTACACCAAGAAAAAAATAAGAACTGTTCACTGAAAGGTTCTTTAGGGAGACAAAAATGGTTCTTCTATGGCATCTCTGGAAAAAATAAAAATAAAATAAAATCTGGAACCATTATTTTTACAGGTGTGTTCACACTTGCAAGGTTTGGATTAAAACGAACTCAGGTGCGATTGCTCTTTTAGTGCGGTTCATTTGAGTAAGTGTGCCATCTGAACCCAAGCGTGTAAACCAGACGAGTGGATTGAACCCCCTGAAAAGTTGGGCCTCGGTGCACTTCCAAACGAACTCTGGTTCAGTTCTACTTAAATATGCCTACAACACGAACCAAAGACATCTAGATTAACCAAAAACAGGACGTGGTGTCACAAGATGCACCTGTTACAAGGACAGAATGGTCTAGAAATCGCTGTCTGAAAAATAGTGTATGGTACTATATTTGATTTGAAACTTATATCACGACACGAAAATTTGTTCTATATAGTACAATATGAATGTGTACAGTATGAATGAAATTCGGACGTAGCATCTCGCCGTAAGTAGTATGTCATCCAGCTACTTCTTGCTTCCAGTTTTATGAATACTATCAGTGTTGGGGAAAGTTACATTCAAAAGTAATGCATTACAATATTGTGTTACTCCCAAAAAAGTAACTAATTGCGTTACTTTTTATGAAAAGTAATGCGTTACATTACTTTTGCATTACTTTTTCTCACCTGGGCTGGGCTTGCTTGTTTCTATTGAAAAAAAAAATCTATTTTTGGCAAATGTTAAGGCCCTTTCACACCAAAAGTAAAATGAATAAGCCTCAGGCTGAAGGAAATGCATGTGTATGCCTGTACAGTAGAGGACGCCGCTCAAACAAACCTTTCAGCCATTCTGGATTAAAGAACAATAGGATACAGGAGAAGGAAGTTCAACACTCTTATTTCTAAATCTAATCTTAAGTTATTTAGGGTTTTTAAACATTTTTAATTTATGATTGAATTAGTTCATTGAAGGTCAGCAGCAAAGACATTGATTAATAAAGTAAGATTAAATAAAGTATATTTGTGTAATTCAATATAGTTAATTATAAAAGTTTTACGTAAAATTCTGAGATTGCATTTCACTGTTTTTATTCATTTTGAGGAATACTGAATGTTTTCGTGCAAGTGAGATGAGCAAATGCATGTTCACATTTAGTCTAGATAGAATAATAACCGTTGTTTACACAGCGCACACAAGCACAACACCTCCTCACTTATTTCTCTCAACATGTGGACAGGAGAGCTGTCAGTCAATAAATGTGAAAAAGTAACTAGCGTTACTTATTTGAAAAGGTAACTTGGACATTTTTGAAAAGTAATGCGTAACACCGAATACTATGAATTCGGACATAGCCTATACTACTCAGCTCACATACTGTTTTTCACATACGGAACATCAGACTCAGACAGATGGTTAGTGGAAATATAGAGATGTTATTGCAGCAGATGAGCAAATGGTAAAACAGGTAAGCAATTTAGAATTATAGCAATTAGAGAAGATACTTGGATTGTAATAGAGGTTACGAACCGTGATGTGACATTTGAACCGAGGCTTCGGAGCTCGTGTTGAGCATAGACAGTAAAAGAAATGGACACAGCGACCCCATTGGATTCAACGGAGAAAAGTGAAGTCAAATAGAAGCACTCACTTCCTGATGGCTGAGCGTACTGCGCAGACTCAAACTGAGCTTGACGACGTAGATGTGACGTGAGCAACCCGTCTGTCTTCTAGTAGCTGTGCCAAGAGAAATCTGAATCATTCCCTTCTGAAACTTGCAGAGACGGAGAGTGTGAGTAGGAGGTGTTCATGAGCTGGAGCAGGAGAAACTTTTGCTAAGTATTCTGATTAATTATTTTGTTATTTTGCCTCCACGTCCCCCCGATTGCCCGCGAGCTTCTGCTCCTGTCCATACGGTAATTTCTCTACTGTGCGACAGAGAGTCGCGTGGTTATGACGCAATTGTTAGCCTATTTTTACAAAAACTGCTTCTACGGGGCCATAACGTAAGATACAAGGTAATGGAGCCTTTTATACATTTTCGTTTTTCTTTAGAAATAAATAATGGACAAATGGAGTCTTTAAACGCCTCAGATGTAAAGTTATTCGCTGTCAAAGTGACGCCAAAATGAATGGGAGTCAATGGAATGCTAACAGCAGGTGATGGTCTGCTAATGCTTCAATGCTTTCTGAAACATTGGCCCACTGGTGTTGAGCATAAATGGGCGTGCCAGATGAAGCCGCGATTCGAGGCTTGTCGTAGAAATGACGTGACCAATGACAAACAAAGCCTCGCTTTCTGTCCAATCACGTGTGCGACGTAATGTTCGAACCCCCAGATCTTACTTTACGAGTTTTCATTCAGACTTATTAAATTATATTTTTAAATATCCAGTCATACAAATAATTGAAAGAATACAAAATTATTTCAGGAACATAAAATATTTGCCATATGCAATTCATATGTGTACATTATTCTTCAATTTACATCATATTGATATTTATACTGGCATTAAATACCACAGTTTATTGGGCACATTAATTTATCACAAAAATAAATTCAACACACACACACACACACACACAGTCCACATAACATGAAACTATCTTTGGAATGTGTGGTGGCTGCTTCGTCCGACGAAGCTTCTTTCACAGGGTTTTGGCTGCTTTATTTTTTGCTAAACAGCAGATAGCGCTGTTTTCGACACTCTCGAAGCTTGGAATCCTTTCTCGTAACAATCAGGGGAAAGCCTCAGAGCTTCATGGGGCTTCATTTGTCCATCCCTACGGTATTGCAGGTGATGGTAGAGATCGAGAAAGAGAAGAGGGTTGTACAAAGAAGCACACACCTCGTCTTGATGGCAGTAGGCCTAATGACTGGCAATCAAATTGACTCACACACACAGGTAGACAAACTGAAGAAGAGCAAAAACATACACAAGCTTTGGGGATGAAGGTAAGAGTCCTGTCTCGAAAGGAGACCAAGCGAGGTGTGTGCTTATGAGTGTGTTGATGAGACCGTGATGATCAATGGCAGGGGCAGGTGATGGCTGAATGAGTGCAGGTGAGGATCAGGAGGGATGCTGGGAAGTGTAGTCCAGAATGTGAGTGAGGGAGTATAGCAGTGAAGGAGGACCGGTCCGGTACACTCGTGAAAGTATGGAAGTAGGCATATTCGGACTTGCCACTTTTTTTTCTTGTCATAGTCGCGATGTTGCCCATACAGTTCAGTACAGGGGTCGGAAACAGCAGATCTTGCAGCAGATCTTTGTGTAGGCTATGTGTGCAACGGAGGGATTCTTGTCGCTGTTTTGACTCCTTCACATATTTTAGGCTACTCAGCTCAGCTGGTAAAAATACCATCATATATACGCACATTCATTAAATGTGCGCTTTTAGCACACAGCATTGTTTTGGATCTTTGTTAAGCAAAAAAGTAATAAAAACCGTTTTTTTCCCCCGTTTTTTTTTATTTTTTTTGTATCTTTAGGTTCAGTCTTAAAAGTGTGAACGCTAAGTGAACCGCTACCAAAGTATAATTTTCTGTTTTGGTCTGGACCAAAAGAACTGAACTACACTATGGTGTGAGCACACCCAAGGGTCACACAGAACGTGTTTTGTAGGTCAGTTCAATGTTCAGTTCCGTTCAATTACTGTGTGATCATCAAATATGAAATTAGTTAAATTTAGTTATAAAGCAGCTTAGAAAACAGTGATATCAGCGTAAAGCTCAGTTCAGTGAGTCTCAGTGCAGTCAAATCAATAATTTTGCGGAATATTATGTGCCCCACTAAGCAAGCCAAAGGTGACAGTGGCAAGGAACCCAAACTCTATCAGGCGACATAAATGGAGAAAAAACCTTGGGAGAAACCAGACTCCGTACGAGGGACCAGTTTTCCTCTGGCCAACGTACCAATGTTAATTCCAGTCTGCAAAACAAGTCAGATTGTGGATTGGGATCATTGGTATTATTCCTGAAACAAATGACTCTTATGAGCCGGTTCTTTTAATTAATAGCTCAAAGGAACCGGTATGGATCAGTTTGCCCTATATAATTTAAACAGAGAGATTTCTGTTAGACATGTTAGATGCAGTACCAATGCAGCCCTTTTTTGTATGCAGTACCAATGCAGCCCAAAGTCAGCATTTTTTTTTTTTTTGCCTCAAAATCCAATGAATTTGTAATATTGTGTCGTGATAATAACAAAACTCCCTTAATTTTCTTTCTCTGTCCAAAAAAGAAATTGCAGATATAATTCAGATTCATTTGTCACAATCAAAAATAGGAGGTCAAGTCTATACATCACACTTTTGCCTTGTATTGTAGGTCATCCAGTTATTCTATGCAAACACACATTTCACATACTATAGACATTATACTTAGCTTACTATATAGTACACTGCAAATCTAGTAAATATAGCATGCATTGATTGGGTCACCTCTTGGGGAACCACTGTCCTAGCTCCAAACACTAAAAGAGCCAGCTAAAAGAGCTCTTCAGGATCACTTGAAAACCACAAGCTGAAGCAGGTTCAAGGTTGGATAGAAACTTTGCTGGGCAGTGGGTCTCCAGGAACAGGGTTGAAGACCTCAGAGTCAGAACCCAAAATAGAGAGACATTTAGAGCAGTATATATGGCCTCTGCCTCTAGAGGGCACTCCATGATTCAAGATCAGTGTTTCCCAGTTTGGGCTTGTCTGCCTGGATGGTAACCCTCATTCTGTGAATCTTTAGCATTCGGTGACTCCAAAATAACCCTGCCCTTGGTAGCAGCAAAAGCTTGCGATAGCTTTCACAGAACAACAACTACCAATTAGACAGCATTACAGTTCAGTCAAATCTGACTTAAAGGTATAGTTCGCCCAAAATTGAAAATTCTGTCATTAATACTCATGTCATGTGACATTCGTCCATCTTCAGAACACAAATGAAGGACTTTCTGATGAAATCTGAGAGCTTTCTGTCCCTTTATTGACAGCTACTCAACTACCTCTTTGACGCTTTAAAAAGTTCATAAAGAGTTTGCAAAAATAATCTATATGAATTGAGCGGTTTAGTCAAAATTTTCTGAAGAGACTCGATTGCTTTATATGATGACTAGATTGAATTTAGGCTTTTATTCACATATTCACATTTCGTGCATCAAGCAAGTTCGGTTGAGCTTCTTTATGTTTATGTTCGCTGATCAATGTTAGTAAGGAATAAAAGCCTAAATTAAATCTGTTCATGTAAAGCGATTGAATCTTTTCAGAAAATTTGGACTAAACTGCTCAATTCATAAGGATTAGGTTTACAATCTCTTTATATCTCATATTTTCCAAAGATGAACGATTGTCTTATGGGTTTTGAATGACATGAGGGTGAGTAATAAATGACAGAATTTAAATTTCTGGGTGAACTATCTCTTTAAATTAGTTAACCCAACTCATTTTAGTTAGTACTTTCTGATCTGAATTGGGTGGGTTAGATTGTGAGATAAGAGAAGCGGATGTTTTATGGATGAATCACCCTTACGAAAAATAAGTTTTCTTCAAGTTCATTTTATGAAGTATACTTAAGTAATGTTCAAGTATATTTTTAAGTATAGGCTACTTTATGTAGTAACTATACTAATATCAATGTGTACTTGTAGTAAACTTGTAAGTGTACTATTTCAATACTGCTTGGGACTAAATTGGCCCACTTAAACGTATACTTTTATATACTAAAAGTGGGCCAATTTAGTCCCAAGCAGTATTGAAATAGTACACTTACAAGTTTACTACAAGTACACATTGATATTAGTATACTTAAGTAATGTTCAAGTATATTTTTAAGTACTTTATGTATACTAATATACATAAATATCGCACCTCTCCCACGTCATCGGAACGCTTCCCCCGCTGGACTACATAGTGCTGAGCGCACCGACAGGCTGCATAGAAAACCCGGACTGGAATACAGTGCTTTTCGCACAGATCTTCGTCATCGGAACGCTTCCCCCGCTGGATCACATAGAGCTGAGCGCACCGACAGGCTGCACAGAAAACCCGGACTGGACCACAGTGCTTTTCGCACAGATATTATCCAATCATACGCAAATAAACTCACTGTCCCTCCACAACTGCATTACCATCACACACGCACTGTTAACTGGGACAACCTCAGATCTTTTCAGCCTGCACCCATCTCTCCACCCTCTCACCATGCCAACTTTGCCCTACTCAACACTCGATCGCTTAACAATAAAGCCCCTGCTCTACATGAATTAATCCTTGACAACACTTTGGATTTCCTTCTGCTCACTGAAACCTGGCAACAACCCAATGACTACTTATCCCTCAACCAAGCATCCCCCACTGGCTACAATTACATTTGCAAACCCCGCCCCTCCCGCCGTGGAGGTGGTCTTGCTGTTATTTTCAATCAGAACTTCCGGATCACTGAACTCACTCTCCCCTCAGTATCATCATTTGAATATCTCGCCTTCAAAGCTCTTTCATCCATGACAGTTATCCTCATTTACCGGCCACCGAAACCAAATCCCTCCTTCCTCTCTGATTTTACTGAACTCCTCACACTAGCCTCATCTCTCTCTCCACGTCTGCTGCTACTCGGTGACTTAAACATCCACATAGACTCTCCCATCTGCAAGCTGTCATCAGAATTCAACATTTTACTGGACAACTTCACTCTCACTCAACATGTCACATTCCCCACCCATGAAAAAGGACACATCCTCGATCTGGTCTGCTCCACTAACCAACCAGTGCTCGACCTCCATCCTTGCCTCTTTCCCCTCTCTGATCATAAACTGATACGGTTCACCATTCCTTCTCCAACTCCACGCCCCCGCCTCCTCAGAGAAATCACCTTCCGTAACCTTAAATCTATTGATTCCCATCATCTCTCTGACTTGATCTCCACCACTCTCCACCTGGACCCAACCCTCACCTCACCTGATGATCTCACAAACCACCTCAACTCTGCTTTGAGTACCTCCCTTAACACTCTGGCCCCCCTTAAAACAAAAACCGTCACTTTTAACACTTCGTCACCCTGGTACACACCTGCACTCCGAAAAATGAAACAAACTGGTCGCCAACTCGAACGTTTGACAAAAAAATCAGCTCTTACAGTACACCATGAAGCCTATAAACTCCACCTCACTTCCTACAAAGACGCCCTCATTCTTGCCAAATCTGCCTACTTCTCCAGCATCCTCACCAACCCCTGTCAAAACCCTAGAACCCTCTTCTCCATATTGAATAACCTCATCAAGCCTCGGACCATCACCCTCCCTACCTCTACTCCTGATCTGTGCAACTCATTCCTTCACTTTTTCGCAGAAAAAATCAACATAATTTATCAGTCTCTATCCTCTGCAAACGACCTCCCAGTAACTACTTCAGCATCGGACATGGCCGACTTTCCCCACCTCCCTCCTGACTTTACTCACCCTCCTCCACACTGCCTTCTCTCCCAGTTTAACTTGGTCACCACTCCTGAAATCTACAAACTCATCAGCTCCTCCAAACCTACTACATGCTCACTTGACTACCTCCCTACTCCACTCCTAAAGTCCTGCCTCCCTGTCCTTTGCCCTTACCTCACTAACCTCTTCAACTCCTCACTGTCCCTTGGATCTGTCCCCTCTGCTTTCAAAACTGCCGCTGTCACCCCAATCCTCAAGAAACCTGGTCTGGATCCCTCTTCACTCAACAACTACCGCCCAATATCCAACCTCCCCTTTCTGTCAAAAACCCTGGAACGCATAGTCGCCTCACAACTACAAACCCATCTTCATGCCAATAATCAATATGAACCCCTCCAATCTGGTTTTCGCCCCCTCCACAGTACAGAAACTGCTCTCCTCAAAGTCCTCAATGACCTCCTCACCTCTGCTGACACCGGTTCCCTCAACATTCTTATCCTTCTCGACCTGAGTGCAGCCTTCGATACCGTGTGCCATAACACTCTGCTTACCAGACTTAAAAACCTTGGTATCGAAGGCACTGCACTCAGCTGGCTACATTCCTACCTCTGCAACAGATCCCACTTCATCTCTCTCCATAACCACACCTCTGCCACAGCCACAGTCACCCAAGGCGTTCCCCAAGGCTCCGTACTCGGCCCCCTCCTCTTCATCATCTACATCCTTCCCCTTGGTCAGATATTTCGCCATTTCAACCTGAATTACCACTGTTATGCCGATGACACCCAGATCTACCTCAGCACAAAGTCCCCCCACAATCCTCCCCTCTCCCACATCAACTCCTGTCTGTCAGCTACTAAAATCTGGATGCAACAGAACTTCCTCAAACTCAACAGCAATAAAACAGAATTCCTCATCATTGGCTCCAAATCCACACTCGGCAAAACCAATAACCCCACTCTCACCATCGACGGCACCATTGTCTCCCCATCTCCCCAGGCACGCAACCTTGGCGTGATTTTTGATTCAACCCTCTCCCTTGAGCCCCACATCCGTCAGGTAATTAAAACATCCTTCTTTCACCTCCGCAATGTTGCTAAAATCAGACCCTCACTCACACCCCCTGCTGCTGAAAGACTCATTCACGCCTTCATCTCCTCACGACTGGACTACTGCAACTCACTACTCCTTGGTATTAGCTCAACTTACATAAAAAGACTACAACTGGTCCAAAACGCAGCCGCCCGACTCATCACCCGCTCCAAATCCTGGCACCACATCACGCCAGTTTTAAAACAACTGCACTGGCTTCCCATTTCCCAACGGATCAAATACAAAATTCTGGTTCTTACCTACAAAGCCATCCACCACCTGGCCCCATCATACCTCACTGACCTCCTCTCCCCCTACCAACCCTCACGGTCCCTCAGATCCACCTCAGCCGGTCTCCTATCCATCCCCAAGTCAAAACTCTGTAGTTTTGGGGACAGAGCTTTCTCGAGGGCAGCTCCAAGGCTCTGGAACTCCCTTCCCCTTGAGATCCGCACCTCTGAGTCCCTTACCATCTTTCAGTCCCGCCTCAAGACCCATCTCTTCACCTCTGCCTATCCATAGCCCCCCCAATTTATATATATATATATATATATTTTTTTTTTTCTGCCCTGTAAAGCGACTTTGAGTTAGAGAAAAGCGCTATAAAAATTCAATTTATTACTAATATCAATGTGTACTTGTAGTAAACTTGTAAGTGTACTATTTCAGTACTGCTTGGGACTAAATTGGCCCACTTTTAGTATATAAAAGTATACGTTTAAGTGTACTATTAGTGTAAGAGTAGTAAACTTTAAGTACACAACTAGGTTTCTCATTTGTAATGCATCTGTACTACAAGTAAACTTATAAGTATACTAGTAGTTTACTATTTTAATACAAGTAGTACATTTTTTAGTTTATGAAAGTACACACTGAAGTGTACTCTCAGTAAACTACTAGTTTAGTAGTTTATACTGCAAGTATACTTGTAAGTTTTTTTAAGTGAACATAACATACTTATAGTTTACTATTTATATATTATTTTTGCACTTGCAGTATACTACTATGTTCAAATGTAGATATTATTTTTTTATACTTGAAAAATACCTTTAACTGTACTTTAATTTTAAAAACATTTTATTAGCTTCATGCATCCTTTTTTATCAACACTTGAATGTCGGTAAGTTTCATAAAGAAAGGCAACATTTTAAACAAAAGAGTTGGGAAAATCCAATATTTGTCAAAGACTACACACCTTGATCAGATTCAGAAACGTGATCAAAACACAGATGGAGTAGATCGAGTCCAACACCCTCAAAGCTTCACAGTCGTTTTCTCTTCATGGGTTACGCTTCATTTCATTTGGTAATATTAAACAGTTTTGATTTACATGCTGTTTAATGTTTGATGATCACATTATTTTACATTTGAGTGAGCAATCTTCTATCACTTGTTTCAGCTTCTTCTACTCCTGTATTTTGATCCGGAGATTCTGTACTAATTCCTATACACTACCAGTGGACTAGCCTACACAAAAATTCAGATACGCAGAATTAGAAGCATATCTGTTTTATATCAATATTCTAATAAATATTTTCAAACAATGTAAGTTTCATAAGACTGTAAATTAAAAACTATGTAAAAAAAAAAAGAGTATATTTAATAGGCTACTCGCTCAAAACATTAACACAACTACAAGCCATGTATACTTTGAATACTTAATTATACTTTTAAGTATATCTCGATCAAAAGATTGAGTAAGTACAGGCCAAATATACTTGGACTTTTCTCTCAGTATAAGTCAAGTACACTTAAGTGTAATTCTAAGTATATTTCTGAGAAGTATAAGTATATTTTTGAGAAGTATATAAAATGTAGACTGAAAGTATACTTTCTCATTTTTAGTTTAAAAGAAGTATACTAATAGAAAATTTGAATAAACTTCTTTCGTAAGGGCAGACGAGATGAATGACGCTGCTCATGATGATGTATTTCCTAACAGCTTTTTTTCTGAATGGATTTTTGTTCAGATAAGAAAAAATAAGACACACCCTCATTGCTTAATCCTTCTGACACATTTGGTGCCACCTTAATTTTTCCCCCACTACAGACTCTATGAAGTCATAACTTATCAATCAAAGTATTCACGTACTATATGTTGTGACATATAACCATATGAATCAGAGAGTGTAAAGTTTGTGTCCGTAACTCTTCTTACTCATTTCCCGTTTGCTCTCTAATTTAGCAGAGAAAGGTTGCTTTACTCAATACTCATTTAGTCTTGACGTCAAAGCTATGCCCACCAGTAATTTTTTTTTCCTTTTAGGTCATAAATTGCAAAATAAACTCTGGGTACTCTTCATGCAAAAAATATAATTTCTTATTAAGAAGAAAGTGAGAATGATACAAGTGTTATGAGAAACATAAAATTAGTACAGTTGCGTGTGAAAATCACAAGTCTGGGATGGCAACGGTCAAAAATAAAGTTTAACATCACAATACAAAAGTATTTGACCGCATAATGATGCCATTGACCAATTAATATGGAAGAATAAGTGATAACATTCTATTACAGTAATTTAGTCAGACACTTGTGAAACTGTGAACTCTGAGGTTTTCTTTTCCTGTGCAATGGTTTTACTGGAAACCACATACAGTACTTTCAAAACTTTCCACTGACCTGAGTAACTTCTGCTGACTGTCTCATCAGTTACACATTGTGTATGTGTAAAAAGAATTCAGCACATTCCAAAAAGTATCAAAGAACCTTTGAAAAATAAAGCAGGCACAATGAAAACAACAACAAAAAAAGCCTAATTCACATTCACATAACTAAATGAAAGGATTCCGTGTTGACATGTTTCTATGAAAACAGGCAAATATGGGAGGCATATTAAAGAGAGAAACATTCTCATTCTAGAGACTATATTTGACTGGACAAAAATATGGATACGCCCCTGAGTGCAGGATGATGTCATCAATTTTCTTGGTCCATTTTCCTTGAAGAGAAAGGGGATTTTAAATGTGTATGTCCGATTAAATTATATTTAGTCAACTTAGTAGTTAGTAATTAAAAGACTTGGTAATTAACTTTGAGACATGGACTAAAATACTCAAAAGTCCAAATTTGATTTTATGACGTCTTAAAAATAAACTTTAATATTTTTTTGACAGAACGCAACATTGCTTTGTTCTTATTTCATAACACACTGTGGTTGTACTTTAAAGTAATGCCCTAGTGTAGGCAAATGTAAAAATGTTTTAACCAACAAACTTAAAAACGCAATAGAAAATCAGATCTTTATGAAAGGGTGTATAGCTTACACTTTCACTTCCTCTAAACTATTATTAGGGCAGAAAGGAAATTGCTCTTGTGACATAACCCAGTCCTTTCAAATAATTATTTAGAATAAAGTTAAATATCAAGACTGGTAACGGCACTGCAAGCATTCATATTCCTTACTGGAAAATGTCGACTCATGAACTGAGCCCTTTAATAAGACTTTAGGAGAACTGTCCATTTAACAAGTTAAGGGGAGACTGTGGGGACAAGTACATTTTAACATCTTACTTCAGTCTAGAAAATATAGCACTACCATTAAGAAATGTACACTGTAAAAGACTAGATCATAATCTTCAATAATAAAAAAAAAAAAAAAAAAAAAAAATAGCCTATATATTTTTTGATTATTGATATCTCGATTCTGTCACTAATGTAAGCAAATTTATGACACCATGTGAACTCCTTTATGAAATGTATAGATATGATAGATAGATAGATAGATAGATAGATAGATAGATAGATAGATAGATAGATAGATAGATAGATAGATAGATAGATAGATAGATAGATAGATAGATAGATAGATAGATAGATAGATAGATAGATAGATAGATAGATAGATAGATTTTTAAAAGCACGTCATTGCCGAGGGGGTGGGCGTGTGTCTCTGATGGGCGTATTATGAACGCGGTTTATATGTGCTAGTCTTAGTACAGTGTTGATCTGACCCTGCTGCGAGTTTTGCGTTCTGCACTCATTTGAAGAACACTATCGGAATCCCGTGAAGAAAACCAGTTTACTAAAGTAAGGCGAAATCTTTTTTCTTTTCTTTTTTGTTCAATGACTTACTGTCAGTCGTGTTTGATCTGTGCAGAAGTATTACTTGACTTTGCGTGGTCTCGCGCGCCTTGCGTTCCAAGGTTTACGGTTCTGCAGATCAAATTATCATCCATAATTAGTCTATAGTAACTATTACTGCGTATGTTTATGTTTAAGTGAACCGTAGCACTTTCACGATGTATTTGTAGTCTCGTTTGGGTGACTGATGTGTGAACTTTTGAGAACAGGGAAACTAAAACCACAGTTACAAGCCACAGTTATTCTTTTTTTGGGTATGCAATTGTCTAATATGCCTCAAGGATATGCAGTGCATCACGTATTTGGACTGAAATCACACATGTCTGAATGTAATTTCATTGTTTGGCAAAATATCAAGCCTTCGAGCAAAACATTATTAAGTGAAGTTCTGTGCAAATGTTTATGCAGCTTTTAAGAGCAGATGCATAATGCAATGACACTCATACTTCTTATGAGTGCAAATATTTTTTGGGATCTACATAGGATATACTGTATGTCAGTGTTTGGCTAGAAACACAGTTAAAGCTACGCTGGACACTGACTGCATGGTTTCCAGATGTTTTTGCTTATGGATTCCAGCTGTTTCTGATTTGATAGGGTGGGGAACTGAACAAAAAGCTCCTCACATTGTTCAGATACTTCGGTTCATCAGAACCTGAGATCTGTATCTCTCCATACCTCTCCCCTGGTTTCTGCATAAATGAGTGAGTTAGATTCTGATGGTTTAAAAGCCTTTCCTGCTGTTTTTCCTTTTTACATGTATCTGTTTATTTTACTAGTCCCATTTCTTGAGGCTGCTGCTTTCAAGAATTTTTTTCTTGGGCATCCATTTGAAGGAGGATTTTGTGTATTCCACATAACTGGTCAGTGTGATTATCATGTGCTCTTCTCCTCATGACTCCACCGACGGCTGTAAACATGAACTTTTATGTGTTTAGCATCTATCTCAGTTATCATTGACAAACATTTCATTTCAATGGAGAAAATGATGAAAATGATGACAGAATTATTATTTGTTTTCTGTTAACTTTTCCATTCATATGCACGTGTTTCTTGTGCTTTAGTTATTTTCAAACATTTATAAATTTGATTGTATAGCAAAACTCTCTGTCAAGATCTTCTCCCCTCAAACTAAACTTCTGTTGGATGGATATTGTGAATGTTATGTTTAGTAACTCATAAACTGAATAGAGAGCCAAGAGACATTTTTAAACCCTCTGGAAAGGAAAGGTAAAGTAATTTTATAGCAGCAGTTTTGGAGTGTTTGAGTCTTATCTGACCTAACCATTCCTGCCCTATTGCATTCCAACAATAAGGGTCTGGTTTTGACAGCCAAAATCAACACATATGCACACACATCCTGATGTGAACCACAGTGGTGCAAAAAAAGTGGTAGAATCCAAAAAAATCTGTTTTGGGTGGTTGTCAGGTTGTTGCTATGTGATTGCTTGGATAACCATTACCACCCAGCAAGCTAGGGTGTTCTGATTGGTTGCAAGGTGATCCCAGCTAACAGAACATTCTCAAAAATTCTCCCTGTAACGTTAACAGAACATTTGTTTAAACTTATCGTGAAATCAAAATCAAACTCAATCAAAACTCAAAACGCACAAAAACGTTATTTATATTGTTTATGAAACGTTTTAGTTGGACATTCGTCTGACATATTTGAAATGTTATTACTTGTTTCAGAATGTTCAGAGAACATTCAAAAGTAACGTTCCCATAATGTTTTCTGAGTAATAAAATGGAACGTTTCCTGAACTTTCGCATAACCAAAAAAAAAAAAAAAAAACTATTTAAAATGTTTTTTTTTTGTTTTTTTTTTTACCTTTTAAACGTTCAGAGAACATTCAGAAGTAATGTTTTCATAACTTAATGGGAATGTTTGCAAAAGATTGTTAGAACATGTTTTTGTTATAGCTGTGATGAACTAGAACATTAACTTATCTAAAACATCTATTTGCTGTGATGTAAGAATGGCATGTTGAGTCAAGTTCTTTCTCAACCGCTGATAAACCCAGTCACTGCATCATAGAAATGATGAAAGTTTGAAGAATAGAGGAATAAAGGTGTGTCACATGATGACTTCATTAGGTGTGTGAACTTATGCCTTCAGTTGTTTATTTTCATTGTGTTTATAACTCTGTTGCCAGGTGTAACGGTCTGGGACGTATCCATAGTATCCGAGTTGGGTGTTTGGCCCTCCAAATGTGCCTTGTGGTGTGAAATTAAAATAACTGGCATCCATATAAAACTTGGATGTGTAAACCAAGATACAAGATGAACACACACGTGTGCACTGCTTTTGTCAAATAGTTCACTCCAAAATGACAATATACACCATAATTTACTCACTTTTATGTTGTTTCCATATGATTAGTGGAATACAAAAAGAGTCAGCTGTTTTGCACAGAACGACAGACTGAAATTGAAGCTCTATGCTTCTGCATATTCGAGCCATCATTGACATCAAACTATTAACAGTGAATGAGATGATTTCAAGTGAATAACGTGAGACTGTTCCTTACACAAAGCTAATGTATTTACATTTGTCCCAAAAAGAGCAGTTTCAACTTTCGGCTTAGCATCTCCTTTTGTGCTTTACGAAAGAAAAAAGTGGTTTGGGGCTCATTAGAGTGAATAAATGACTAGAGAATTCGCTTTTTGGGGGTAAACTAGGCTATCCCTTTAAAATCTAAATACAGCTCAGAGGAGTAGATCTGCAGCCGCCGCCCCTCTCATGTGCACATATTTGTCAGTTGCTCGCTCTATCTTTGGCTTTAGACAGGCTGCTGGAGTTACATTAGCCCTCATACACACACTATCAAAAAAAGTGGGCATATACAATTCCAGAAGTTTAGGGTTGGTAAGATTTTACAAAGAAGTCTCCCATGCTCACCAAGGCTGCATTTATTTGTTCAAAACAGTAATATGTGAAATGTAATTACTATTTAAAATGACTGTTTTATATGTGAATATATTTTTTAAAATGTAATTTATTCCTGTGATCCTTCAGAAATCTTTTTTTTTTTTTTTGTTGCATTTCTTATTATTATCAATGTTTAAAAACCGTAGTACATTTTAATTTTTTTTTTTTTTTTTTTTTTTTAGGATCTTTGATGAATAGGAAGTTTAAAAGAATGGGATTAATGGCAGTTTTATTTTTGGAAAACTTATATTAGTGAGCAGGGTTCATGGGTCACAGTGAATCATGATTTAGAGAGAGCAGATGTGTGAGAAAGGCTGTCCTGCATTGGAGAGGTCAGGTCAGGTCAGGCTTGAGTATGCATTCTAGCATTCCGATCATAGCTGTCTATGTATACATGTAAGATTCATTCTTAACATCCATATATCCCTGTGGCATCTCATGACACCCAGTGGAAAAATGTGCTGCTCTTATATAGCTCATGAGACCTAACTGTTCTCAGTCATAGTTGATGCTTAACTGAAACACAGCAAAGATATTTCTCCTAAAAGTCCTTTGTTGAAGTCAAAATAGTCATACAGTAAGTGTATAGAGCTATAGAAGGAATGTGCATAACAGCACAGATCATTGATGAAATATTGAGATCTCTTTGATACCTTTGGTATCTTTTGGTATGTTATATCGTTAACCCTATAAAGCCTATCATATCTAATGCACATATCTAAAGTCCCCTAAATTATCAACATAATCAAAACTTTGCTGAAAAAAACATTGTCCACAATTCTACATGCTTTCTGTCGCCTGATATTGTAGACTTTTGTTTAGCAAGTAAGAAGTTTTTTTTAATAATTGTAAAAAAAAAAAAAAAAAAAAAAAAAAATCCATGATCAGGTGTCTTTTTGCTATGAATTATTGAAATCTTGCTGTATAGTTATGAAGATCTCATTAATCAGAATTTCTTACTTTTTTGTAGGCATATAAATATGAGCATCTGCAACAAATTACGTCTGTGTTGCACGTCAGACGCATCACACACATGACCAGCGTCGGCCAATAGTGAGCCTACGTGGTGACGTGCAACACAGACGCGCTGCGCAAAAACACTACGTGAACCAACTCGAGGCCCAGATAGAAGGAAATGAATAGTGGAATAAAGTCGTTATTTTTGTTTGTTTTTGCGCACAAAAAGTATTCTCGTCGCTTTATAAACTTAAGATTAAGCCACTGTAGTCACTTGGACTATATTAACGATCTCTTTAACCCTCTGGGGACCAAAAACGCGCTCGCGCGTTTTGCTCGTTTTTTTTTTTTAGCAATGAAAATAAACACTAAATGCTCTGTTAATTTTGATCTTTCATTTTCGTGTAATACATCAAACGATCCTGTTCAGTTTCTATTTTTTTTCTGTATACTCACAATAAAAATAAAGTGTTTTGCTTTTTGACAAATAAAGAAAAATTAACATGATGCGATTTCTGCCTTCTCACTGTCAGTAAACTCCCATTTGAAACGCGTTCGAAAATGATCTATAACTCCGCGAAAATTCAGTCAAACAGGCAAACAGACCCACGGGCATAAAGCTTGAGATCGCATCTGTTAAATGAAGTAACTTATATAAAAAACAAATATTCTCATCTTCTGTAATCTGTATAAAAAGAGAGCGACTCCAGTCGAGCTCATTACGAGCTAATTCACAGTAATGTGACCACTCCCCGGAGAGCGCGTGCTATTCAAACGCAAATTCTGAGAACTATTGAAGATCTGTGAAACGCCCACATCAGCTGTAAACAAAGCGCGTCGCGATCGAGTGAGGCATAATATAGCGGCTATATTATATTGTTTATATTATAGCCTACCTTATGGAGAAAAGATTCCTCAGAACAGTGCTGATATGAGGAACAATATATCCTGATATGAGGAGCAGATCCCGCTGAGGAGTGAGGTAGGCTGTTTTCTTTTCTCAAGTGTGGAATAACGTTATGGAATAACGTTAGTGTAGGCCTATGCAAACCGCAAAAAGATGAATCGCATTTCTATAATATGACTCGCCTTTCTGTGAGATGAATGAAGGGTACATATTTGTAAAGACTGTTTGAATCGCGCGTCTGTGTGTGAAAGAATAAACTGCTTTGCTATAGCCTACTGAGATGAGTAAAAATCGACTGGAATATGTTGAAATAAAATGTATTTGTATAAGCAACGTATTAAACTGCAAATTAGCATTTATATGCCCTAATATTTCATAAAAACAACGTTACAGTCAGTCACTTGTTGACTAGATTTGGGTACAGTTTTTAGGCTACTGTAAAATATACTGCCACATAAAATAAGCTTTTGTTTAGCAATTTCTGCTCATATCTAACGTTTTATATATATATATATATATATATATATATATATATATATATATATATATATATATATATATATATATTTGTCAAAAATAAAGTCATAGACTAAGATGTTAGATGTTCCAATGTTGGCTATATTCAAACTAATGAATACATATGATAAAATATAGGCCTATAATCTTTTTTCTTTTTCTTTTTTACAAAGAAAGAGTACACTTGAAATATTGTTGAAATTGTAATTATTGTTGTAATTGTAACATTTTTAATAAAATAGCAAAACATATTTACAAGAGAGATGTAAGCAAAATCTTAAATGGTCAATATAAGTCTTCTTCTAAATACATCCTTTGTCCTTGCATTGTGGCTCAGTCAGTGTCACACCTGAAAGAATGGCTCATTAGGCAGAGTCATTATGCAGAGTGGGTGTAAACTACTCCTCCCCCTCGCATATTGGCTTTCCAAGCAAAACCTGTTTTACACCATTTAAATCAATGTATTTTTTTTTTGTGAACGATAAAGCAAGACTATTTTCATATAATTTTGAAGCTAGAACTCAAAGGGACCACATCCATTAGTCAAAAGTCTTGTGGACACATATTTAATATGTGTTTTGTGGTCTTAATTCAGCAACTTTCATTTTTATTTTTTCCAATAACCACGCATAAACATTATTCTCTTAAAAATACAAACATCTACATACAAGTTGCTCGCATATTATGGTAGCCCTGTTTGTGCTATATATAGTGAATTTACACCTTTGTCATTAACATGTTTATAAATAACTGAAAAAAGCACAAATGTCAAGGCATGTCAGAACATCTCAAGGGCCCCAAAAACACCTTGGTCCCCAGAGGGTTAATAACTTTTCTGGGCCAGCAAGTTTCAGTCACCTAGAAGCCTATGGAGGAGTGAGACAGCTCTCAGATTTCATCAAAAATATCTTAATTTGTGTTCCGAAGATGAACGAAGGTCTTACGCGGTTGGAACAACATGAGAGTGAGTAATTACTGACAGAATTTTCATTTTTGGGTGAACTAACCCTTTAAGATCTATTCTATAAAATTCACATTACACAGATTCGCCTTCCTTGACCGATATAACCCTCTCAGTGTTGTCTCACTTTGTGCCTCCAGGGCCATAGAGGTTGTGACCTCTTGAGGCTTGTGTTTAGGAAATTGGGGCGGTTCGTTGGTTGAACACAGAGAATTGCTTGAATGAAGTCTTTGAATGAGCAATGGCTCTTTTGAGAATCTTTAAGCTTGAGGCGACTCATCACGCATTGTGAAAGGTCTCAGGACATCACAGTTCAACCTCATCTCGTCATGGGTACATATTTCCTAATTGAATAAAACAATAAAGCAGATTCACATTTGTCCTCTGTAGTCTGTCCTGTAACTGTAGTGTTAATGGCGTAGTCTACAGGCTTCAGTGACTTACACTCATCCAGAGCAGCATTGCACACATTCTTGTGCTGCACATGATCACATATACAGCTGCAAACTTATGAGCAGAACTGTGTGTGTTTGGCTGTATTAAACTGGTAAACCGTAGGACGTTTTTTGCTAAATGTGACTCTGGATCACAAAACCAGTCAAAAGTCTCACGGGTATATTTGTGGCAATAGCCAACAATACATAGTATGGGTCAAAATTATCGATTTCTCTTTTATGCCAAAATTCATTAGGATATTAAGTAAATATCATGTTCCATGAAGATATTTAGTAAATTTCCTACCATAAATATAGAAAACATTTATTTTAGTGAGTGAATGCAGCACAATCACGAACATGAACAACTTTAAAGGTGATTTTCTCAATGTTTAGATTTTTTTCAACCCTCAGCTTCCAGATTTTCAAATAGTTGTATCTCGTCATATCCTAACAAACCATACATCATTGGAAAGCCTATTTATGCAGCTTTCATATGAAATTTACCTTGAATTTTCATTTACCTTGAAATGCAATGTAAGTCATTTTGGATAAAAGTGTCTGCCAAATATGTAATGTAATATCCCAAAACGAACAAAAAAAAAATATATGGATGGAAACATAGCTATTGAGCTATAGTTGTTATCTCTTTAGTCTCCTCTAGAGTTTTAAAAGAGATTATTGGGGTTTTAAGAGAAAATTCTGATGAGAACAATCCTACAATAAGTCTCAATTTGCTGTCCATTCAATCTCTTTGCAGTTGAGGAGAAACCGTTGAGATGTTAAAGAGAATGTAGAGACGTGTCTGGTTTGTTAAACTGAAGGGAATGAGTCTCAGAAATGCTGCTGGTTGGTTGTTGAGAGTTTGGAATTTGGTAATTGTGAGAAATGTCTTCAGAAAACAGAAGAAAACATGCTGTGGAGATTAAAGGAGGAGAGCACGAGGCCATTGGGAGGAAAACACATGGTTCTCATTTTCAATTTTCAACGTTTACTCAGCGTCACTGGGACAGAACGCACATGCGACGTCAGCATTTCTGATCCTCTTGATTAATCTATTTTGCACCAAAAAACTACCGATCACTGATCATTTGGGAATAATTACTGATGTTTATTTGGCAATGGCAATCTGAGACATAGTATCTGGTGGTGGAAGCAATGCTGGGAAATTCCAGTATCTTTAAGCGGCATGTTAAAGTTTACAGCTCATGACCAAAAAGGCAATTACTTTAACAACACTGGAGAAACGCAGATGTATGTGGACTATTCCTTTGCATGGTGGCTTTAACTCATGCACTTTTTGATTAAATGACATGGGAGAAAGCCTTATAAGAAAACTTATAAAGTGTGTGTGTGTATATCTTATTTTATGTTTTTTAGGGAAAATAAGGGGTCGTCGTTAGAGAGTAATTATGTGAATCTTTTTGTTTTGTGCTGTTCCTAGACAAATGAATGCATAAAAAAACTAGTATGGGAAACCATATTCACTATGATTTAACTTTTCTAATTGTAGAATGCATTTTTGCTATGTTTAATTCCATGAGATGCATCCAGTTATCATCATAAAAACATATTTTGCATTTTAAACCAATTTTGTATACTAATTTTTATTTTGTGCAAATGTTTTACTTCAAGCATGATCTTTAAACACCATTTAAATTCAGTCTTGAATGGGAAAATACAAAAAGAAACAATTACATTGCATTATTGCATTATGCATTTATCTTATGTGTGATTCATACTGGATGCATATGTATGACCCTTGGTTTCATTTTTATTTTGTTTTGTGCAAATGTTAAAGTCTTATTCACCTACAAAAAGTGTTAATCAGTTACATGCGTATTGCTAGAGAACATAAGCAGGGGAAATAGTCTTGTGTTAACCTCAAAAACTAAAACTTCACACTTTACATTTCCTCAAGCCAGGCCCATATCTATCTCTAACTTGTTTTTGTTCCATTTCAAAGTTGAGAACTGTTTTATATCTTGACAGAAGCATTATGCAAATGCTTAATGCTTAACCCTATGAATGATATATTCACTTCACTCTTGGCTCTCTGATTAATGAGATCTTGTTTGTATCCTCTTTGAATTTGCTTCACCGATTAATCATTATCAACCAATGTCATTGTGAAACTTATATTGTCTGCTCATTTCACTTGCATCAAGTCTTTGATTTTCCATGTATTAATTACTTTGTACGATGTCTTTCAGGATGCCAGGAGAAAGACGGTCAATCCGAGATAACTCCGCTGTCGGACGTTTCCACGGTGTTTCTGATAGCAATGGTCTGGCCGTCCCTGAGAGACAGACCGAGGCCAAAGTGAAGAAAGACGAGAGCGGATGTCGACGTTGGTTACGGAAGGCTTGTCCATGTTGCTTCCGGCAACAGAGCAACTCGTATGATTTGACCTCTGAAAAGGATGCTGTGGTTGTCGGGGATGAAGAAAAAGAAGAGCCGGCATCTCCAGTTCCTCCTAGCGGTGATACAGAACTAAACGGTGAGAAGCTCAGTCTCAGACAGTCAAAATACTAAAAACCTCATCTGACGTTCCTCAAATTCAATCTTTTTTCTCCACCTTTTCCCATCAGAGTTGTCTCTAGCAGTGCGTTCTGTGGATCTGCTCAGCCGGAAAACTGATCGGAACAAGAAGGAGCATCACACGGATCAATACTATGGTGACCAGCTCATCATCCGCAGAGGACAGACGTTTCAAATGGAGCTTGAGCTCTCACGACCTTTCAACCCAAACACAGATAAACTTCACCTGGAACTGAAGACAGGTGAGCGTGAAGAGAAGTCGCATAAATACGTGCTTTATCTATTTTGAATGTTGATTTCAAACATAAAGTAAAAACCATGGGATTGATAGATAGATGGTAGATTGATTGATCGATTCAAATTCTTCCTCTTTCCTGCATCTTTTGCATATTTAAACCCTTTCCAGCAGTGACTGTATGATTTTGAGATCTATCTTTTCACACTCAGGACAATTGAGGGACTCAAACACAACTATTAAATAAGGTTCAAACATTCACTGATGCTCCAGAAGGAAACATGATGCATTAAGAGCCTGGGGGCGAAAACTTTTTGAATTTGAAGATCAAGGTCATTTGTACATTGTCTTCTGGGTAACATGTATGTATCTTTTGTTGCTTCTGGGGTGCAGTACTAAATGAAATTTTTTTATATTTAAACAAAATAAGAAAAATCTTCATCCTGTTCAAAAATGTTCCGGGGGCTCTTAATGCTTTGTGTTTCCTTCTGGAGCATCAGTGAATGTTTCCCTTTTTATGTGGAAAAATTAAATTCAGAGATTTTATAGTCAAGACCTCAAGGTATTAAACATTCAGAAAAAAAAAAAAAAAAACATTTACCAGAGTAAAATGTGTGACAATAGCCCCAGTTCCCCCTACACATTTTCTCATGGACAAAAATATCACATTGTGATTATTTCAAGTATAGTCTTTCTTTCTACTGTTTCTGTTGACTGCTTATTTGAAATGAGTATTTACAGACTCAAGAACACAACAGGAGTGCTCATCTCGTCTCACTGATAAGGGCTTAAACATCTGTGGTATTAAAATTTCTCTCTCAAGCCGCACCCAATGATACAGCTCACTTATTTTGAAGAGACAGGAAGTTAAGGAGTGAGAGATTAACAATAAATCCAATTCACACTGATACAAGATACAAGATACCGATAACTCAACTGTTCAAACTAACTGATGCGAACAGATTCGCAATCCATTTCAGAGTGAAACAGGATATTCAACTCCCAAAAAATGTCAGGATTTGATTGGATCATGAAAGTAATTTTTCATAAAAAAATATAACTTGACTTTTCCTTTCTGTTGATGTGCACTATTTTTCTTACTCAGCTATTTTCATGTTTCACATCTGACACATAAACATATAAATGCATGACTTATTTAACTATTAATAAATATGTCAGATGTCTTCTACATAAAGAACAGGAATTGAAAAAGGAAGGACCAGATTTCATCATTTGTGCAAGCCTTATGTGTTTTATTACCAGCTAACTGCTTTTGGCTGACCTTGACCTTGAGTGACTGAATCAGTATTTCAACATAGTTGGATTGCTTGGATTTGGCTGAAATCCTCCCTCATGCAATAATTTACCAGAAATTTCTAAACTCAGATCCAAATTAATCATGTTCTTCTCAAAGCATGTGTTTCATGTCCATGTCATCATTCAGGCACGCTCCCGCTGGTGTCAAAGGGCACGCACATCATCATACCGTTGGTGGAAGAACTCCAGGATGAACGCTGGGAGGCCAAGATCGTGGAGCAGAACGTCAACCGGGTCAAGCTGTCCGTCAACTCCTCCACCACTGCTGTCATCGGAAAGTACAAGCTGACCGTCGCAACGCAATGTCTGAAGACGGGCGAAACTACCACACACGACCCTGACAAAGACATTTACATGCTCTTCAATCCCTGGTGTGAAGGTAAGACAAAAACACTTTGTTCCAACATATGCGATCTTATTCGTAATACAGAGCAGTGATCAGATTGAAAAGCTCATACACTGATGTAGATGTGTCTCCACTCTGAATGAATGCATATACCTCACATTTCGTGATATTGGTTTAACTTTGCTTTTTAAACCAAAAAAACGGCTCGGAAAAACAGAAAATATCCACTTTCCCTTTAAAGGGTAACTAAACCCCTGGTCAGAGCCTGACTCCACCCACTGGCAATATTTGAAAAATGCTGGAAAGTGGGCAGACCCCAGCGGAGATAGAGGGGACGAACCGAGGGTGGGGCTGAGCGGGGGGGCGTGCACCTGAGACCCGCAGTGACGGATTAATTGACAGCTGCTGTCAGACTCTAAAATGGAGAGTGACACACAGGGTCGCAAGACGACGTAAAGTACATGCATCTGATGAGTTTTATTGAGTTGATGCCAATAGGGCGCGCTCTCTGTAGGCATATTCATATTTTGCCGCTATGTGAAAAAATCCAGCAAAATGCAGGTTGCACACTTGAGCTCTAGGCGGGAACTCACGGTCTTCCAGGCCAAGTGCATGCAACCACTGGCGCCTAATTTCCAAATCTGCTAGAAAGCTATGCAGTCCAGCAGTGCTGTTGCAACCAGCAACACTACAGCTACATACCCTCCTGACCACTGTACTAAATACAGATAAATCTACGCTAGCTCGTACCAAGGGCGTGGTGAGCTGGAACCTGCTTACGTCACGCAGTACCGCTTACGTCATGTAGTACCGCACACATCCAATAGGAAAATTCAACTGCAGTAGCCACCGTTCAACCTGAAGAGGGCAGCACTCAGACATTTTTACACCATATATTGTAGAATTAAAACACTTTATACCCAAATGTCAAAAAAGTTACTCGAAACAATGAACAGCACTAATAAAGCCCCATTCTTACAGATCATTAACTAAAAAAAGTTGGTTTAGGGTGTAGTTACCCTTTAAAGTGCTCATATTATGCTTTTTTCAGAATCACCTTTTTTTTTAGTGTGTAATATAGCTGTTTGTGAATGGAAAAGGTCTGCAAAGTTTCAAAGATCAAAGTGCACGACAAATGGAGTTATTGTCTCACAAAAGAAAGAACTGTTTCTAAACTGCCTAACACGAGTCGTCAGTAAATCCAGTCTTACTTCGTATCAAAGCCTATGTATGTTTGTAACAAAATTTGCATAATGCCCATATATAGACTTCATTGGCTCCCTATGAACAACGTCTACTTTGACCCGCCCTCAAACACTGTAGTTGTAGCTGAGTCCAGGAAAAGTTTGGTTTGTGTTGTTAACATGTCGAGAAGACGCTGTTTTCTGTGCTGCGAATGCAAATCCACTTTGGATGAGGAGTTGGGCGTGAATTCACAGTGTAAAACTGATGCCATCGCTACTGTTTGTATCACTGTGTGTGTGTATATACAAGTGCTGAGGAAGGTCTGGATCTGAAATTCAGATATGGTAATAGGCGTTTCTTTTCCGACACGCGCTCTAAGCAGTGGACCAATCACAACAGACTGTGACATCTGACCAATCAGAGCAGAGTAGGCTCTCGGAAAGGAGGGGTTTAGAGTGACCGAATCTTTGATTGAACCGTTTCAGACGTTGTGAGAAAAGAGCTGATGCTGCAAATGTATATTATATGAAATTAAATTAATGTTAAATTAATGTAAAATTAATGAAATTAAATGTTTTTTGACTTTGGATTCATGTAAATCTATCATAGTAGACCTCCAAAACAAAATTAGGAACCTTTAAATTGTATAATAGGGGTCCTTTAATAAAATAAAACAACGGGTGCTATCATTGTTACATTTTTCCCTGTAAAAATCTCAAAAATGTGTTATGGTTTCATGATCCTTTAAGAAGATATTTTATGCTCATAATTGCCATAGTACCATTTTCATCAACACAGAGAATGTAATGCATTTATGAATTACGTCATGTCACAATGTCGAATGCTGCGAGGATGACTGTACCAAACTCATCCATTGACGAGAAGCCAAACTACACCTCCACTGAAGCTTGTCTGAGAAACGCTGATATATTTAGTCTAAAATATTGCACAGGCAACTGTTAAAGCAATATAACATGAAGGTGCAAGTTTCCTCTTGTAGCCCAGTGACTTACATCAGTCTTCAGGAGGATTGAACGTGTTCTTGCAGTCCATTTGTGTTGCAGAAGTTTGGATTAACAACTACTTTGGCTTCACTGCAACGACTGGCTAAACTAATTTGTAATATTTCACAGAAATCACTGTATTTTAGTGCAATATTACATCTGCATAGGCGATAAAATGCAGATGTGAGAACTGTTAACCGTTAATATGTATGTAAACTACATTAAGAAAAGAAACTAAATTTATAAATAGACTGATGGGGGAAAATAAATAAAATAAAAAAGTTCAGCAAATGTGGATATGGCTTTTGAACAACTTGAGATTCTCTTCCATAGAATTACAGTTTTGTTTACAGTCACTAATAAAGGTAATGCAAGCCGAATCAGCAGACAATACAAGTTGGATAATGATGTTTGTGATAAAGAATGACAATTTTAATCAATGATTACTTGGTGAAGCAAATACAAATCGATTAAGGAAACATAATATCCCAATATTTATATCGAAATAAATGGGCGTGGCCTGGTTGATTTAGTTAGTAGTGTGTTGAAACTTGTGGTTATAGTAAGGGGCGGGGCATTTCCCAAACACGCTCAAAACGATTGACCAATCACAACACACTGCTCCAGCCGACCAATCAGAGCACATTGTGCTTTTCCGAAGGAGGAGACAGACTGGGAAGAGAGGAACTGCAACAATGTTAAATATGTGAAAAATGATGTTCTTTTTGAACATTCGAGCATGAAAAATTACTCTAGTAGAGCCCAAAAAGATAATAGGTCCTCTTTAAAGCTTGTTTTGTAGGGTGGTTCGGGCTTTGCACTCTTTCCTGCGCTTGAATGCCAGAGATGATTGTTAAAGAAAGAGAGAGATCTGCCAAATCACCTTTCACTGCTGGCACTGTAATCTTTTCTCTCTCCTTCTATTTTTTTCCTCTGTCTGCAATTTTTTCTGACGTTTCTTCTACTGTCCCACCTCATCTGGCAGTTCACATGTCAAATAAATCTTCCCCTCTCCCGCTCTCTTTCTCTCCCTCGTTGGCCGCTCTTTCACTCCAGGCCCTTCCTGTCATTCTTTACTGGGTTCTTTCAGCAAGGCTTGTTTTATAACACTACATTTGGCTCATTCTTGAACTTCAGAACATGCTGAACTCAGTAACTCTGAATGTAATGTTGTAATTTAAGGAAGTACTTCAATAACAGGGTGTAGCTGAGTTTCAGATAAATGTTTGGTCAAGCTCAGACTCTTTATTCATTATGACTTGCTACACAAGGGCACAATGCTACAATTTAGGGAGTATTCTATTATTAGCCCAATTTTTACAAAACATTAAATAAAAGCTTGGAAAAATGGAATAAGTGACCAATTAAAGGGATCATGAACTGCATCATTTTCTCTCAGGTCCAAGATTTGTACATCAAAAAACATCCTAATTTAGAAGTAAAAGGCTATTTTCTATCCTGTTTTTGACCCTCTCTTTGTTTTAATGGGCATTCAAGACTTGGAAGTAAACACGCACTGCTATGATTGCTTAACAGTTTTTTGCATATTAAAATAATTTTCAATGTCCCAGCCATTACACGTGTGGAATTGTTTTGAAAACTCAGAATGTGGAAAATATCCTGTTACATACTTGAAACATTTGCCAACAACGTGAAACATTTTTGCATAATAAATATGCTTTAAGTCTTGGTTGTGACAAATACAGTTTAAGTACTTGGAGTTACCACAGTTATAGTTGATAAATGATAACTTGCATTGTTTCATGTAAACGGAATTATGAATAAATCTACCGTCATTTGCCATTCTTATAGGCTATTAGTTATTTTTCAATAAAGTAAAAAAACTTATGACTAAAATGTTTTATTCAGCGAATGGCTTTGATCAAAATAATAACAAAAGCGGTTTCTACGTGCTTTCTTCCATATTCGGGGACCCTCGCATAAACCACATAAATGCCCGAAGCCAAGGACAGAACAGCGAATCACAACAATTTTATTTTAAGTAATTTTAAGGTTTCCATTTCCAATTAGATTTAATTTTTCATTTTAATTTAATTTAATTCATTTATTTCCCTTTAATTTTAGTACTTTAAACTTATTTTATTTAGCTGTCAAGGCTTTCAAGTTTAGGTTTTTCATCTATTCTTTATCTTTTATTTTATATTTTGATTCTATTTTTAGTTTTTTTGTTTTTGTTTTAGACCACTGTTTTAGAAGTTTGAAAATCATGCCCTATGTTCAGGTAATTGTGATATTGTGTTAAAGGAAAACTAATATGATTTACATAAAAAAAAAAGAAAAAAAAAAAAAGAATGACCCTGATGTGTTTTTCTGTCCTTCTGATCTTCTTTTGTCTCACTGCATCACTCTTCCAGGCCTCTTTCCATTACACTGGTCTTTTCTGAGTCATTCTTTTCCATTCATTTAATCTTTCCTCTAGAACTAATCTAGTTCTCTACTATCATTTCCGTTACTTTATAGTGCCTCCATTCTCTCCCTTTTCCCGTCTGATTGCACCACACTTGTGTTCACGCCCTGGTGGAGAAACATTCCAATGGAAGCAGAACAGATTCCAGACGTTGATGATGTCACTGCTTTCCTTTAAAATGAACCAAACCTCCGTATCAAATCCTGGAACTGTGTTTTCATCCTCCCTTATGACTCTCTCTGTCTTTCTTCTCAGAGGACACGGTGTACATGGAGAGTGAGAAAGAGCTGAAGGAGTACGTCTTAAGTGATACTGGAAGAATCTACTACGGCACTGAGAAGCAGATCGGAGCTCGGACGTGGAACTTCGGCCAGGTGTGGAGATCAGAACAGAGCACTTTCTCTGGGGAAAATAAAACATGTTAATGAAAATTCTTGTGAAAACTTATCTTATACAATCAAGAAAGCATGAAGCAAATCATAATTGACACATGGAGTCTCAAATTTAATTTTTACCACAAATGCCAAAGGCAGGTGAACTTACAATTTACTGGCCATAAAGAAATGACCTGCCGTGAAACTGTGTTTTGCATTATTTTCGTAAAATATATATATATATTTGTCAGGGTGAAATGTTTTAGTAATTTTCCCTTTCCATAGCATTTATAACAGTCAGTGGTATTTTAGTATTATTAATACACCATTATAGTATTTATTAGGATTTTGCTTGAATTAGCTGTTGTTATTTTTTTTAAATTTTAGTTTAAGATTTTGTGATTTTGTTATGTGCTTTTGTCAATTTTATTATTAATTTTTTTTTTTTTTTAATCTTTCATTTATTTTTATTTCAATTTTAGTTCATCTTCAACTTCAAGGCAACAGTTCCAATTTCCATCTAAGTTTTTTAAGTTTAGGTTTTCATCTAAGACTTGTATTTCCTTTTATTTCAACTTTCAATGATCAAAAACAATTTTTAATACGTTTAGTTAATAATAACAACACTGATACTAGTTCGTTTTTTTGTTGTTGTAGTTGTATTACAAAAAAATAAGCATTTTCAACTTATTCTCGCTAAAATCGCCCACTTAGACAGGAAAAAAAAACATCTTAACAACACGTAAAGCACCAAACCACAGTTTGTTTTGTTTTTTGTGACATTTATGGTAAATCTGACATCAATTATACCACAATTATAGATTGCATTGAAAAAACAATGGGGAAAAATTAACTATGAAAATGTGTGTCGACTTTGCAACCAGAATTTGTTTACACAACAAAGCTAATTTTAGGGAGTTAATTTTGGACCATGTTTAGACTTAGTTGACAGCACCATTGAGATTTTACACCAAATGAAAGTTGTCTCTCTGGATTGTCTCTCTCACAGTTTGATGAAGGAGTTCTGGAGGCCTGTCTGTTTGTGCTGGATAATAGCGAGGTTCCTCCCTCAGGTAGAGGAAATCCTGTCAGTGTGGTCCGGGTCATCTCTGCCATGGTGAGTCACACCTCGCCTGACTATATTAATGGAACACATCTAGTAAAAAGTGCCGTATTATTCTTTTTTGTTATCAACTTTTGTTATGCGCAAAATAACATACATGCATATTTTCAATCTTCAATCGGCCTGTATTTCGGTCTTTCGATGCAGACCACAACAACTTCGCCAGGCTTTTCAGTCTCTGCTGATGTCTTGTCTGAGCGAGTCCCGCCAATTATATTTAGGCATATAATATATATATAAAAAACAATAACAATACTTAACACAATCTATTTACAATTGCCTTTTTTTCACAGAAGCATGAGTGTTTAAAGGCCCCAATATACTCACGGCGATTTCTTTTTCGTTGTTCGGTTAGGGGCAAAAAGAAGTCGGAAACACATGACCAGCGATATACTGTTAGCAAACATCCCAATGTTGCACACTGCTGAGAGCGGCATTTAAATGAATATATAAATATGAGCTGTGCACTTTCCTCTCAAGAACAAAATAAGCGTAACAAAAACACAGCGGTGAGAAAACAGCAGTTAAAGGAATAGTTCACTTTAAAATGAAAATTCTGTCATCATATACTCACCCTCATGTTGTTTCAAACCTGTATGCATTTCTTTCTTCTGCTGAACAGAAAGGAAGATATTTAGAAGAATATCAGTAACCAGACAGTTTCTGGTCCCATTGACTTCCATAGTATATTTTTTTCTACTATGGAAGTCAATGAGACCAGAAACTGTCTGGTTACTGACATTCTTCTAAATATCTTCCTTTCTGTTCAGCAGAAGAAAGGAATTCATACAGGTTTGAAACAACATGAGGGTGAGTATATGATGACAGAATTTTCATTTTAAAGTGAACTATCCCTTTAAGAAAGCATCTGATCATAGCGATTGATCAGAGCTCTGCAATTCATCTCTCCCGTCAAGTCACGTCACGTTTATTTATATAGTTTCTTTAAATTAAGCAGCTTTGCATGAAAAACCCTTAAGAATTACAATTTCAATTTCGACTCTGATGCAGCTCTCCAGTGTTTTCATGTTTTAACTCACATCTGACCTCAACGGACTGAACAGAAGGAATGAACCAGAGTAGGTTCTGCGTCAAAGAAGGCGGAGCCTCAGAGCCACACCCACCTATTATTTAATCGCCATGGACCAATGGTAGTTCGAAGGTGTTTTCCAGTAACTTAGCTTCAGAAAACTGTTCCGAACTACCGAAACGAACTTTGTTTTGGCCTGATTTTGTTCGAAATGACGTCACATACAGTTTGTACTTCAAATTCACTCAAAGTATATCGGGGCCTTAAGTGATCTGCTAAATCTGTGCAATAACAAGTGGTTTTAAAAGTGCACCAATAGCTTTATCCCAAGCCTCTATAGTAGAAACTTGTGCTTTATGAATCACAGCTTATGATCTCTCCATGAAAACCACTCTTTCTTTAGAAAGACACTTTACCCGCTTGACCTCAGAGACCCTTGAATGAACCTTTTCTAGATCAATTCTCCGGATGACCTTGGCGTTCTGGAGGGAAACTGGTCTGGGAATTACGCGGGTGGAACGTCTCCCACGGCCTGGAGCGGCAGTGTAGAAATCCTCAGGCAATACCACAGCGAAGGAGGAAAGCCCGTCAAATACGGGCAGTGCTGGGTGTTTTCTGGAGTCACGACCACAGGTGTGTGTGTGTGTGTGTGTGTGTGTGTGGAGATTCCTGGAACAGGATTCTAGGATTCCAGTTTCTAGCATAAAAAACTTTGACTGTGAAAAATCACATGTAAGCATAATGTATCTAACGCTCTCACTAAAACCCCTCCCTCCAAAGACACATCGGCCAATCCGATATCAACGTTTGTGATTAGCTTTGTAAGGGTCCGTTCACACAGAACGCAGTTTTCCATTGCACTAAGATAATTTGTCATGGTTTTTCTATGTAAACAACATGCGCTAGACGGACATGTGTTCGCGACTTGTGTCATCCTTAAGCGCTCAAGCTTAAAGAAGTTCAACTTTTAAATAAAACGTTTTTTCATTTGATTCACGTCTCACATTTTTAACCGCAAAAACGTTCTGTGTGAATGGCCCCTAAAAAGTGCAATTATTTAATAAAAATTACTAAATAAAATAATAATGTATACATAAATGAATTAATCTTAAAGTCAACACAAAATCTAAATCAAAATCAGAGATCAAGTTAAATTGCTGTCCTCTATTCAAAAATTTTCTCTGGGGAAAAAATGTAGACGCATTAAGTTCAAACTTAACTTTTTACCACACCTGCCAATGGCAGATAAACTGAGAATATAACAGCCATACATATTTGACCTAACATGAAACTGTAACCCAAACATAAAACATGCATTTTACTCTTTGTCTTTTTTCCTGTTTATAGATTCTAGTCACTGTACAGTAAATCCGATTTACTGTAATTAAACAAATGTTCCAGAAATATTAAATGAAAATTACTTACAGTAATGTGGAAAAAATAATAATGTATAAGTAAAATTAAATGTGTTATTCTTAGTCAACACAAAACGAAAATGTTCATTATAGTATTTTCTAATTGCATGTTTTTGGTGTTATTATGTACAAATTATCAATGCATTTCATTCCACATACAAAAAAAAACAAAAAAAAAACATTTGTTTTCATAAAAACTGATTTTTGATATCTGTCAAGTAGTGAGAACATTCTATGAATGATACAAAAAATTCAACCTTGCTTTTTTTTTGGTTGCAATTCCTAAAATAAAATAAAAAGTCACTGGCCAACTAGTAACTTCACAATTCACAAACAACAGAAAGACAAAAATAAGTCCTGAAAATATCCTAATTTATTGAAATTTGCAATTATCTTATGATGTTTTACACATCAAAAGTACAGGGTCAAATTGTAATATCAGTGGATTTCAGGAGGGTGTTGATGTCATAGGACTAAAAAAATATGCTATTGTTTACAAGTTTAAATAACCATCGGAATCCGGAGTCGCCAGCCACACACTCTCTCTACAGCAGTCCGAGTGCTGTGACATTCATAGCTGACCCCGTTTAACAGTACTGAACTTCAGTCTGCACACTGTTCACTCCACACACTGACATTAAGTGTTTGACTCTTGCACTCATTACTACTCGTCTTCAGTGAATTATTTTGCCTCAGGTTTCTCTCATTCTTTCCTCTTCCTAGTTTGATATGATTCACTCTACCATTCAAAAGTTTTATTTTTATTTTTAAAGAAGTCTCTTATGGTCAATAAGGCTGCATTATTTGATCATCAAAAATAGCAGTAAAATATTGTAAAATATTATTAACACTTAAAATAAAATGTAATGTATTCCTGTGATCAAAGCTGAATTTTCAGCATCATTACTCCAGTCTTCAGTGTCACATGATCCTTCAGAAATCATTCTAATATGCTGATTTACTGCTCAAGAAACATTTATGATTATTATCAATGTTGAAAACAGTTACGCTGCTTAACATTTTTGTAGAAACCATGATGCATTTGTTTCAGGATTCTTCGATGAATAGAAAGTTTAAAAGAAAAATTTTATTACAGAAATTTGTGTAACATTTTAAATATCTTTTACACTTTTGATCAGTTTAATGCTGAATAATAGTATCATAATATAATAGTATCGTACTGACCCCAAACATTTATGTATATTACTGTATCGAATCTCTACAAACAGACGAATAACTCTCTCTATATATATATCTGTCCCAGTATTGAGATGTCTAGGTATTCCTGCGCGTTCCGTAACGAATTTCCAGTCTGCCCATGACACGGATGTCTCCTTGACAACAGACGTGTATTTCGATGAGAATATGGAACCGATCCATGAGCTCAACTCTGACTCTGTATGGTGAGCATTTGTGTTTTTTCATGGAAGAATTAATATTAGGTGTGGGTCAGTATAAAATGATAAAATCCAATACTGCCGTTGTATCGGTCGGTCAATATTGCAATTTATTATTTTATACTGACATATATATCTACAGTATATACTGTATATATATATATATATATATATATATATATATATATATATATATATATATATATATATATATATATAGTACATATTCTCTTATTTCTCTTTCTGTATCCCTGATTTCCTCTGTTTTCTCAGGAACTTCCATGTTTGGAATGATTGCTGGATGGCCCGTCCGGATCTGCCTCCTGGAATGGGTGGCTGGCAGATCGTGGATTCCACGCCGCAGGAAACCAGTCACGGGACGTTCCGCTGCGGGCCGGCGTCACTGGCCGCTGTACGCTCTGGACAGGTCTATTTGAAATATGACACACCTTTTGTGTTCGCTGAGGTGAGTCCAGACTCGTCAATGTTGAAATTATTTTCATTTCATTTTCATTTTCATTTTTTATTTTTGTTTCGAACATATTACAAATAGACAAAGAAAATACAATATAACATATATAAGTTGTAAACAAAGCAACAAAACAAAACAAAACAAACAAAGTATTTATCCACAATATTTGAATAAATAACTAATGTGTTCGAAAAGGAGCAGGAGGAAGCCAAAGCTTAACATATTATTATTATAATTATTATAATTATCATTATATCCATAGAACAACCATCCACGTCCTTTCTGTCTACAAAAGTGCTCATTAGTTTAGTCAAATTGACTGCAAACAAATAAAAGACAATTACTTGAAAATTGGTTCTTATTTTCTTTTACCACATTTTCTGGAATATAAGGAATAGTATTACTGGAATATTATTAATGGCAATTTACATTTCTGAATGTAATCATAAAAAGTGACTTACACATATAATATTAGTTGCATCAATGTATTTTTTTCAACAATGCAATTTTGATACTTATAGTCAGGTGCGACTTATTTTCTGGAAAATATGCACATTCATGCAATTGTGCATGATTTTAGAATATAACAACTTGCTCCAGCTTAATTCTTAAAAAGCTTACTTTTTTGGCTAACATCACCAGTGTTGTTTTAATATTATTGGTGTACTATTTTAATATTTATTAATATTTTAAATGAGCTTCCATTTTATTTTAATATTTTCCATTTTCGTCATTTTAGTTTTAGTCATTTAAAAAAAAAAAATTATATTTCTAGTTAGCTTTAACTTATATTTTATTTAAGTTTTTCAATTTTTAACTTACAAATAAACTTACTTCTTTTTAGTTACAGTAGTTGCAAAGGCAACTTTCCATCTAATATACATTTTTTATTTATTTTTTATTGTTTTTTTGTTTGTATTTTAATTACTCAGAAATTATTTTGAATATTTTTAGTTACAACAAAAAAAAAAAAAAAAAAAATCAAATCCTAAATTGAATCAAGTTCTGCTCTCATTTCACTCCTGTCCTAGAGGACGGGCTGGCCCTGACTTGTTGGCATCCATGTTAAATATTTTCTTTATACCCTCCATAAAATCCTGTTTGAAACCTGCATTTATCCTGACAGTCATGTCTCTTTAAAGGATTCTCAGCTCTAAACCTGTGCTGTTTTTTTTTTGGTGCAGGTGAACAGTGATAAGATCTACTGGCAGAGGAACCTCGACGGGAGCTTTAGTCAAATCCACAGTGAGAAGAAAGCCGTCGGTCACTGCATCAGCACGAAGGCTGTTGGCTCTGATGAGCGTGCTGACATCACAAACCTTTACAAATATCCTGAAGGTGAGAAACACAAACATGCACACTTTCAGACATCTCAGTGTCTCGCCCTGCATGTACCCACATGAAGAGACAACAGCAGGCTGTAAAATAGAGGCCCTAAGCCTAAGCCCTATTTTTTTCTCTCCCATTGTTGATCAGAACAGTGGATGTTACTTACTTGTTCAGATTACATTTCCGGTGAAAATTCTTATGTTGGTCATACAAAAAAAAATAAGAAGCTGTGATTGCGAATGACAGTATCCACACCGGCGGCGACTGACAGCCTCACATTCTCCTCAAAACATTGGATTAATCCGCGCTGTGCCGAGCCGAGGCACAACCCACGTGAAGTTGATAATTCCTCGAATAACTGCAGTTGCAGATTTCGAACAGAGATGGCGACAAAGAGGAAAAACTAAGGACTGCAGCTTTAAAATTATGATATATAATTATTGCATTTTTATTGGAACTTGTTCAGTTTCCCAGAGAAAATTGTATTAGATCCAAATGTCTATCGAAAAATAAGTCATATTATGTAATGTTACATTTTAAAATCAAAAGAAAACAGAGGAAAATGTATTTTAAAAGAAAGAAATGAAAGAAATTAAGCCTATTTTGGTACCATTTAAGTTTTTTTAAATTGTTACATAATTTTAATTTAAATAAATCACCCACTACAGTAAATACATTTATATATACACATTTGATACTATAAATGTATTACTATAAATATATTCAGAATCTTACTATTATTTCTTCATAATATGTTTTATTTATATTAAATCCCCAAAAAAAGATATATATATTAAACGTAAATTATAAATATAGATTTTATAATTGTATGTACATACATGCAGTAGAAAATGTGTTCATATTAACAAATGTGTATATATACATATATTTAATTAATTTATTGTATTGTTCTTTTTAATGGCACACACCGGCACAAATTGAGCACAAACGATCGACACTGGTTTGGAATGATTTGGACAACATTGGGTGGAGAGTGACGTATTTGTTCCTGAACATTTTTTCCGACATATATTTAAGACACAGTTGTAGTTAAAACAATTTTAATGGCATAAACCGGCAAAAATTTAGCACAAACGAATGGCTCAGGTTTGGAGCGATTTGGATGGCATGGGGTGGAGAGTGACGTCACAGATTCAGAATTATATTGGCTATTTCTAAGAAGGGGAAATAGATACAGTTTATTCATTTTAATGGCACAAACCGAGCACAAACAAATGGCTCAGGTTTGGAGCGATTTGAACAACATGGGATGGAAAGCGACGTCACACAACCAATGTTCAATATCTCCAAAACCACCACATGGCACAAACGAATGGCATAGTTTTGGGGATTATTTCGTTTTATGGGGTGTCAACTTCATGGAGTTTTATCCATACTGTAAATTCATATTCTTAGCCAATGCTGTCTTACCAGAGCAATTTACAATACAGAGCATGAATTACTGGCAAAAGCCAGGACAGATGCAGCCAAGAACACACAATGCGCAGTTTAACTGGCTTAACATTCCACTGCCTTCACACCAAAATACCTGTCATTATCTCCAAACGGTAGTTTAAGTTTAACGGAGACCCACCCACAGCAAACAATGGCATCACTGTCTCAGTTAGAGAAAAAATAAACAGATGAGACAATTAAACAGACTTAAAAGTAGGAGTAGACTTAAAGTAAGAGTAAAGAGCTGTGAGATGGATATATATATATAGCAGCTTATATCATTTAGTATGGGAAGTGTTGTGATCCCTACTTAAAGTCCTCATTTGTAATTTTCTTTCCCTCATCAGACTCGGAGGAGGAGCGCATCGCTGTGGAGACGGCCTGCCGCTACGGCAGTAAACCCGATGTCTACTCCAGTCCCATTGCTGAGGACGTGCAGGTGGAGGTGAAGATGGAGGGAGAAGGTCCACGCATGGGAGGAGACGCTAAGCTGAAGATCATGGTGAAGAACACAAGCTCTCATCCTCGCAGGACCACCCTTCACAGCCAGGTGGCGGTCATGTACTACACCGGCGTGCTGAAGGACACAATGAAGAAGGAAAAACTCAATGTGGAGCTCATGCCACATGAAGGTCAGTTAGTTTTAACGAAGTGATTACTTCGCGACTGCTAAAAAAATACGTTCTAGTATGAATGTAATCCCAAAGTACTACATTCGCCATGTTGTCATTACCACCTACCAACGTCGGTTGCGTTGGTGCACTGCCATTCATAAACCCTCTCCCGTGGCATACTAGCTACACATAGTATGTACAATACACACATTTTCTCAATGTATAAAATACTTGCATTAGGCAATGCATTCTGCTATGCATTTCCTGCCATATTTAACATAAAACCACATACGCCACATTTAACATGTTCTTTATTCATTATATGGTAAAATGAACACTAATAACATTAATTTATTATTGTTCAGGTTTAGCAATTTTTGTACTTTAACGCTAAGGGATACGTAGTTCATTTACTCACCCTCAAGTTGTTCCAAACCTGTGTGAATTTCTTTCTTCTGCTGAGCACAAAAGAAGATAGTTTGACCAAACCAAACCATTGACTTCCATAGTATTTTTTTTTATCTCCATACTATGGAAGTCAGTGGTTCATCAACTGTTTGGTTAATGACATTCGTCTAAATATCTTCTTTTGTGTTCAGCAGAAGAAAGAAACTCTTACAGGTTTAGAAAAACTTGAGGATGAGTAAATGATGAATACATGTATACAGATTTGCTACTGTACATTTACTAGAAACTATTTTAAATTTAATGAATTAAGTAATTAATAAAATATTAATACTTTTTTTTGTCAAATTAAATGTTTTATTATAAATGATAAATAAACAAAGAAAAGTAAATGTTTTATTTCTTAACATTTTAACAATTATGTTATTTATTTAATTTAATCCACAGTGTTTAAAAAATAGGCACTATACAGTATATACCGTGACATCTCATTTCAATTCACCCTTCTGTCTATTTTACATCCTTTAGAAAAGCACTTCAAATTAAATAAATTCAATAATTAATAAACTATTAATGAATAAAAACACATTTTTATTTCATATAAATGATAAATAAACAAAGAACAAATAATGTTATTATATATATTTTTAAATATTAGATTCATTATCATTTATTTAATCAAGAGAGTGTTTAAACAGTATATATTCTCATGTGTAAAGCTCATGATCATTGCTGATTCCTCTTATTTTTGTCCTTCAGAAAAGATCATTGATTGGATCCTGCCTTACACACAGTATCAGAATCAGCTGGTGGACCAGGCCGCGCTCATGCTGACCCTGTCTGGACGGGTCAGTGAGACCCAGCAGGTTTTGGCCAATCAGACCAGCTTTAGGCTCCGAACACCTGATATCCAAATCGAGGTGAGACACCCAGAACCTTCAGCTGCATTTGAACACCGTACAGATGTGTTTACCCTCAAATTTTTTGTGTAGAATATTTTATTGCATATTAAAATTTGTCTCATACTAAAACAAATGAGAGGGTTTGTAAATATGCTTTGCTTCTCGTTGTAGCCTATAGGAGAGGCGTATGTGGGCAAGGAGATGTCCGCGAAGATCACGTTCACAAATCCTCTGCCCTGTACTCTGCGCAATGTGGTGGTCCGAGTGGAAGGACTGGGGCTGAGAGACCTCCATCCCATCAAAGTGGGGTAAGAGCCTCAAAATTATTCAAGATTACTCCTCACTAGTTAGAATGGAACATGTGCAGGATTCCATCGGAATTTTGGAAACCATTTGGAAACAATTCTGAAGGATTCTAATGGGATTTTTTCTTATAGCAACCCAACAAAAAGTAAATCCCATAGAGCATAATTAATCTAAGGCCTAAACCTGGCTTAATCTAAGCCCCTGTCTGTGAAACTAGGCCTATATCTTTTTGACTGATTCAGTTTATTGCTCTTGTGTCTTAGGCCGTGTGTCCACCAAAATGCTTTTAGCCAGCTGAAAACGTTATACCCTCTGCTGAAAACACCCAGTTGCGGTGCGTTTTTTTCAGTTGAGACACTTTGCTTGTTATGATCAGGAATATCCGCGAAAGTGTTACTAGTATCTCATTTCACACATATTTTGTTTCTGTGTTGATTCTATATTAAAATGTCAATACAATGTAATGTATTTTCTCTGGCTCTTGTTTTAAATGATTTTGTTCCGTTATTATGCTTGTTGTTGTCATCTGTTGACATTGTACAAGCAGAATGTGGCGGTTGGTCAGTGTGGTATTAGTCCCGCCCCTCCTCCACTGTGATTGGACGGTTGGGTAAAAAGTGACAGTGATGAGCGCTGTGTTTTATCCAAAGTTGAACATTCTTCAACTCTCAGCGACCTGTAAAAAAAGGCGAACGCTCGGCGCTTCAGCGTGAAAAAGACGCTCAGCGCCTCGTGACGCTCATAGTGTTTTAAAAACACGCCAGCCACGTGAAAAAACGCTTTGGTGGACACACGGCCTTAGTGTTTGAATAGTCACACATATAGAAGTCCTCGCTTTTCTCCCACCAATGAATGCGTTGCATTTATCTCTTTCTTCCATGTTTTCTCAGTGATGTAGGCAAGCATGCCAATGTAACTGTGACGGAGCACTTTATCCCGACGATCGCCGGCCAGAGGAAGCTTGTGGCGTCTCTGGACTGCAAACAGCTCTCGCAGGTGCACGGCGTAGCCGACATCAACGTTCACGAAAGCCAGTGAATTCAGTCTGCTGTTATGGACTGTATTCCTTCACGGTGTTATTTCAGTATCATCAGAACCTGTATGTGTCAAAGCCAGTGTTGGGGAAAGTTACTTTTAACTTTTGTAAAAGTAATGCTTTACAATATTGCGTTACTCCCAAAAAAAGTTACTAATTGCGTTACTTAGTTACTTTTTATGAAAAGTAATGCATTACATTACTTTTGCATGACTTTTTCTCACCTGGGCTGGGCTTGCTTGTTTGTTTTTTAATGACAACAAAAAAAGTTCTATTTTTGGCAAATGTTAAGGCCCTTTCACACCAAAAGTGAAATGAATAAGCCTCAGGCTGAAGGAAATGCATGTTTACGCCTGTACAGTAGAGGACGCCGCTCAAACAAACCTTTCAGCCATTCTGGATTAAAGAACAATTGGATACAGGAGAAGAAAGTTCAACACTCTTATTATTTCTAAATCTAATCTAAAGTCATTTTTGCTTATTAGTGTGGTTGAATTGGATCTTGAAGGTCAGCAGCAAAGACATTGGTTAATAAAGTGAGATTAAATACATAAAGTATATTTGTGTAATTCAATATAGTTAATTATAAAAGTTTTGCATAAAATTCTGAGATTGCATTGAACTGTTTTTATACATTTTGAGGAATACTGAATGTTTTCGTGCAAGTGAGATGAGCAAATGCATGTTCACATTAAGTCTAGAACTATAATAACCATCATGTTTACACAGCGCACACAAGCACAACACCTCCTCACTTTATTTCTCTCAACATGTGGACAGGAGAGCTGTCAGTCAATAAATGTGAAAAGTAACTTGCGTTACTTATTTGAAAAAGTAACTTTTTTCATTGAAAAAGTAATGTGTTACTTTACTGGTTACTTGAAAAAGTAATCTGATTACGTAACTTGTAATGAGTTACCCCCAACACTGGTCATAACTGCCTGTTAATGAACTACATTAACCATTCTTAAGTGGTTTACACTGAGCCACACGATTATTTTTTTAAGGTTAGACATCTTAAAGAAATAACCCTCTTTTTCAACACACTATGTTATGAAATACCTACTGTATGTGCCTAATTTTATATTGTTTATTTCATTTTACACATTATTTATTTTAAAAATGGTTTTGCTTTGCTTCACTGTATGTATTAACTGTTTGTTAGTTCAGTTTAGCTGATCAAATGTTTCTGTTCACCACTGAAAAAACTAAGGCCTGTGGTATTACCATATATGAGTATTATAATTTTACATAATGAATCTTAATCTTAAAAAAATATTTGTTGCCAATTTATTTTATTTTTTTTGCCTTTCTGCTGCCTTATATTGGATATTGTTCACAATAATGGCTATTATGAATTTGTTTAATGTGCCTTCAAGGAACTGAGTTAATATTGAGTTTCATTGGTCTTATGCAAAATGCTGTCGTATCTTCACTTAATTTGCTACTGCAAAAACTGTAAACTAACACTATTCATGTACACTTAAACTATGAAGACATATGAAGTTACTTACTTCGTTATATATTAGATTTTTATGAAGAATATAAAAGTTTTATGTATGTTTGTATTATTTATCTATGTAATGTATTTTTCTTTAACAAATGACATTTTATTAACCGCATATTTTGTTCTCTGTAGTTGTTTTTGAACATGTTTGGCCTGCTTGAACAAGACAAGACATGTGTGTTTGATTTGGAAAGATGAAGTAAAACACTCCCTTAGTGTTTGCATTTGAACAAATGTCATCTGTCTTCTTGAGATAACCCGTTGAAGAGTTTTATTAAACAATCCAATAACACCAAACACTTGTGCATCACCAACTGCTCATTAACGCAAATATGAAATCAGCCAGTCACATCATGGCAACTCGATGCATGTGGGCATGTAGACGGTGGATGCATCGAAATCACACACTTCTCTACAGTATGGTAGGCGAAAAACGTTGTGGAGAAAAGTCTTCCTTCTTGTAAATGAAGCTCAAGAGGCAAAGTTACAGAAATTAAAATAAGACTTTATTGGACAAAGCTGAGATGACCGCGGGAATTTCCAAGGATCCGTATTTTCCCCTAAAAGTGATTTGGCAGACCAAACCATATAAGTCATAGAGACTTGAAACTTTGAGGGATGGTAGTACCCACCCCGTCTACAACGTCAAAGGCTCGCCCCACTTGGCCTGATGGTGGCGCTACAACAATCAAAAGTCTGTAATGGCTCCTAAATTGCTCTTTAATGGATCTCTGATTCGATAGTCACCGGCCAACTTTTGGGGTATTTTGGGATTTTTCGAAAAACCTACTTTTGCGAACTAGTCCTAGGCTTTCCGCTCGATCGGAACCAAACCAGTTCAGAAAGATTCTATAGAGTCTGATTGTCAATAATAATCATCCGCGATGCAAGCCAATACGTTCGAAATTGGGCGTGGCCACTTTTAAAACAGCAATCCCTAATGAGATAATTTCACCAAACTCGGTATACGGGCTCGGTCTGTGGTCGTGTGAAATAGAAAAAAAACAGCTACAGCTACGCAACAGTCAGTCTGATTGACTTGAAAACTGGCATGCAGTGTCTTTGTCCAAGATGCCGTGATTGTCTACGAGAACATTCACGTATTTAAAAAAACACGGGTGCCATCGGCCAATGAATTTCGAGCGGCTGTCAAACAAGGTTAACGGAGGCCGAATGAAACTCGCTGGGCCTGTTTGACTCGCGGCCCTAGAGGCCTGTGATAAGTTCGAAAGACATTGCCACCAGGGGGCACCTTTGTGTTTTTCATGTGCGTAAAGGATTGTAGGGCTATATCACAAGATTTTTCGCACATGCCCACGACATATATGGTAGAACTCCTCATTCTGAGCAACGGACCACCGTTGTAAAACAAATTGTTTGTTAAATATTTAAGATTATTTAAAAATATATATATACTTTCGCGAACTAGTCCTAGGTTTTTGTCTAAACCTCGATAAAAGCTTTAAAACTACTATATTTCCTTGGTAAAATGCCTGTATTGGCTGAAAATGGTCTTTTCCATCTATGAGCTAAGTGGTTACATGCTTGCTAAATGTAACATAATACCTTTTTACAAAAGTGCTTAAAGGCCTTAAAGCTCTTGAACCCCGATTATAGCTTATCTGCTGTTTGGCAATTACTATGCAACTTTTTTTTTTTTTTTTAAGATTCACCCCACCTGTTTCCCACAATTAAATCTTTCTCCTCTCGTCTTTCTCTACTGGAATCCTGCCAGTATATAATCAACCCTTTCCCAGAGGCAAGATGCTCAAATAATCTTTAATTTAACATTTTCCAAGGACAATCAACTCTTTCCCAGAGGCAAGATGCCTCCAAAAGACATATTTATTTCACACTTCTTTAATAATGGTTTGATATATTCTTTGGTCTTTCACAGTCATCTGTTTGATGGAAATCCCCTGACTTTACAATCACTGGTCAGTGGGCCACAAGACTTTCTCAGACGCATCTGACCTTTGTAATTATTATTTCTCGCAGCTTCATAATACTGCTGCTACAACTGTTTATTATAAATTGAATAAATATTCTCTGCAAACACCATATGTGACAAAAGAAGCATGTCCAAATTCACAGTACTTCCGGTGAGTTTTTAATTTTTTACTATCCCATGAGGCCATTGAAGAGGATTTATGAATGGCAGTGAACCGACGCAACTGATGCTGGTAGGTCACATGATAATGAAAACATGCCCAATGTAGTAGATTTCATACTATTTACTATTCATACAATATAGAACACACTTTTTAGAAGTCATGAATGTAATTACTTATTCAAAATAAGTACTTAAGAGTATGCAATTTTGGATGCAGCCATGATCAAGATGATCTGCTGAAGTTCAAACCGAGCATTAGAATGGGTAAGAAAGGTGATTTAAGTGACTTTGAACGTGGAAGGATTGCTGGTGCCAGACGGGCTGGTCTGAGTATTTCACAAACCGCTGATCTACTGGGATTTTCACGCACAACCATCTCTAGGATTTATAGAGAATGATCTGAAAAATAGAAAAACATGTTGAACCTTGAAGCAGATTATATTGAAATGGATTAAAATACAAAATCATATCTGTGATACAGTGAGATCATGCTATAGCTGTTTATTGTTGCATACTGAATATTGATTCACATGCCATTTTTACAATAGCAGGAACTATACTGTGTATGCAATGAGCAAGTTTTAATGGGAATGCTCTGATGAAATCCGAAAAAGCAAAACTTTGCATCTAGCACCTCTTAGTGTTACTTAATTGTAATCACAAGAGGAATGAGAACTGCTTCCAGAAACACATTTTAAAATAAAGAGAAACAAATGCAGACACACTGTATTAAAGGTACAGCCTTGTATTGAGATATGCACGTTATAAAATACAGACAACCGTTTATAATGCAGAATGAAATAATTATTAAACATCTCTTAGTCAATATGACCATCCAAACATTGTCAATGCATTCATGGCACAGGTTTAACGGGTAGCATGACTTTCTCAGTGCATGCTAAAAAAAGAAATCTGAATAAAATATGGGTTAGAAAATACAAATACAACCAGCTTCCAGTAAATTCTGCAGTACAGTCATTGAGCTTTTCAACATTAAAGGCCACAAACAATACAATTTGATTATGAAGTGACAAGGTCTGAGAACAGCTTTGCCTTTAAATGTTTCTATCAATCTGATCATCCCACAAACACAGGACAGAACTCTTTCAAAGATAGAAATGCCAAAACACAAATCAATGTCCATCCTGTCTGATCATATTCAGTCTACCGTATTGCAGATATTCTCAACCACTCGGTTGAACTCGTCCGGCTGATCGGCGTAGACGTGATGGGAAGCATCTTCAATCATCTGCAGAGAAAAGCCAACAACATTTACTCATTTTTGTTTTTCCATGAATTGAAAACGTGCAAACGCTGTCGTTTCTTACTCACCGTGACACTGGTGAGGTTTTTGCCTCTGATCTGAATGACAGTGTTTCCAGTAGAGCTGTCCACCCATGAGAGCGATCCGTACAGCATGCTGACGGGTGTCGACGGTGGCAGCAGGTTCACACGCTGAACCATAGGCCTTTTGGCCCAGCCGAGAGACTCAGACATGGCTTTGAAACCCACTTCACCACTGAGAGGAGAATAGAGAAAGAGAATAAAATACACTATTGCTTCTACATCTGTAAAGGAATGCATCTCTAGAAAATCAAAGTTAAAGAGGCCATGTTATATCCCCTTTTACAAAGTCTTGATTTTGTTTCTGGGGTCTACCACAATCTTTTTCAAGGTTAAATGTTTAAAAAACACATTATTTTTCACATATCTGACATTGTTGCAGCTTCTCTCTTCCCAGTCTGTCAGTAACGCTCTGTTTAGTTCCTGTCTCTATGAAGCCCCTCCTTCTGAAAAGCGCAATGTGCTCTGATTGGTCGGCTGGAGCAGTGTGTTGTGATTGGTCAAGCGCTTCGAGCGTGTTTGGGAAATGCCCCGCCCCTTACCATAACCACGAGTTTCAACACACTACTAACTAACTCAACCAGGCCCCGCCTCTTTATTTTACGTATGCCTTGTACAGGAATTATTTTAATGAGGAATAGTGACGTGTTTGTTCCCGGAAGAAAACTCAAGACTGCAATGGAGGCGCCTTAGAAACAGTGACACTGATATAGAGAATAACTCCCGCTGGAGGGACTCTGTGCTTTGTAACTTTGCAGACCATTTTCATGCTCAAACAGCAACATTACACACTAAAGAAAGCTGAAAATGTGAAAAAGCATAATAGGTATTGTTTAATAAGACTGTACCTCGGGCTCTGGGCGTTACAGTGGTAAATGTATTGTGTCATGGTGTCGTCATCAAACAGACCCTCAAACTTCCTCTTGAAGTCAGGACGGAATCTGTTCACCAGCCCTGGACCTGCAGATGAGGACGTGATGTGAGCAAATGTTTTTTGTTTTCTAAGTGGAAATGAAGTGCTTTAGTGTTTTCTTAAATAACAGATAAACATTAACTTTTTGTCAAAAGTCTAGTATGCTGCCTAAATAGACAGCATTATAAGCAAGGTAGCATAAGATTATCCTGGAAATCCAGAGTTCTCGCGAGAGCACAAGTTGAATTTGCTCAGCGAGTTCCTCTGGCGTCGAGTAATGATGCTCATTAAATATGCCCTTGTATCCGAGCTGCACCAATCACATCGGGTTATCTGATGTAGGCGGGCCAGAGGCGAGCTAAACGGAAGACGACAGCGCTGTGACGTCGAAGTCATTAGTAAACATTGCAAGATGGCTATGGATGAACACCAGTTGTTTGAAACGGCTTTGGCCGCTACAATGAACGAGTTAGACTTGGCTTTTTATCTAAAAGAGGAACAGAAGACGCCGCTCGAATCGTTCCTTTGCAAGAAGGGCGTTTTTGCTGTTTTGCTGACCGGATACGGCGAGAGCCTAATCTACCAGTTAGCTCCGCTGGTAGCTAAGCGTATGGGGCTTGTTGTGATTGGTCGTAGTGTTATCCAATTGCGTGCAGTGAGATTTTCAAATGCATGTTTGGTGCCGCCCCTCGAGCTGGCCGATTTTCATTAGTCGATGCCAGACCATTAATCTTACAGATTTAGGTCTGGATTTCCAGGCTAGCATAAGATACCAAGTTACGATCAAAGTTTTAGGTGTATTCACATATTTAAATCACAGAGATTTTAGTCTCATGATGCATTGTGATCAGCACAGTGAAAAAAAAAAAAAACAGAAGAAGCAAGAGAAACGTTGATTATAAATATAAGTCAATTAATACTGAAAAGTATCAGTTACAAATAGTTGTTCATTATTATTTATATATTTATTATGAACAAGAAAAGACTTGTGTTTGAATATTCGTTTATGCTTATGCATAGTTCCAGATCAGTAGCATGTGATGTTCATTTCAGTTGGTGCCACTGTATGAACTAGACATCACTGCAGGTTACTAGGCTTTGGAGACATCATGCTCATGGTTCTCACACTCACCCCACGGTCCAGCTGCTCTGATGACAGCCAGTGGGTTGAAGAGGCTGAACACTGAAGCAAGAGCTTTCACCCAGCGAGGCGGCGATACCCTCTTCAGCTCTGACCCTTGACCTCCTGACTCCTGTGACTGAGGCTGGGGTCTCTCAGGGAAACCCCACGCGTCCACCAGGATGAGGTGACTGACTCTAGAGGACAAAAACACAACTGGTCTCAGGGTCGTGTAGTTCAATATATTAAAGGTGTCCTTCATGCAAAATAGAAAATTCTGTCATTAATTACTCAGACTCATGTCGTTCCAAACCCGTAAGACTTTCATTAATCTTCAGAACACAAATGAAGATCTTTTTTGATGAAATCTGAGAGATTTCTGACAGCTACACAACTACCACTTTGACGCCTCAAAAAGTTCATAGAGTTCGTAAAACTAATATACATACATATTTATTTACATTGATGCATTTAGATGCTTTTATGCAATAGAGGAATATAATCAATTCATCTCATAATTTTGCTGTAGGATCTTTTATGTTATTTATATTTTTACTTTTTTGTATGGTATTTTTTATTTATATTGTTGTATTTATTTATATTTTATTTTACATGTGCAAATTATACATTTATACATTTTCAGTAGTGGCTTAAATGTCTAAATACTTTGCAAAGTGCTCAAATCGAACTTTCATTTCCAATGTGAGGAATGAACCAAAAGTAACACCAGTAATATAAGATGTTAAACCTTTTTTTGTCTCACTATTTGTTCAGACTAACAAAAGTTAAGATATTATTTTTTACACAAAATTTTATTTTGCATAACATGTATACATTTTTTAAAGCAACTATAACATAAAATAGAAAATGGGTTTAAAATGAAATAATAGTGAGTAGCTGACAACTCCTATTGTAAACTATTATTATTATTGTGCTATAATTTGACTACATAAGCTTTCTTAGATACCTTTCTGGATATTGAATTGTATATGACGTTGCTAGGTAACCACCCAAGCTGTGGCCCAATAAGATCATGCGTTCCAGCCCCACTGATTCTCTCCATTGCTCTATTGAATTAACAAACTGCTCTTCGGCCAGTGAGGCTTCAGATGGGAATGACGGGCGAGAACTGCGCCCGAAGCCCAGCAGGTCAATGGCGTAGACGGGTCGAGAATGACACAATGCGTCCAAGTTACGGATCCAGAGGCCGACCCCCCCTCCAAACCCGTGGACCATCACTAGGGGCGTCTGAGTGGCTAGAGAAAGAACGAGACACAGTCAGGCTTTTTTTAAAGGGATAGTTCACTTTGAAATTAAATTTTGGTATGTTTTAGCTTTCCTCAAGGGCATCCAAGATGTAGGTGTCTTTTTTTCCGCAGTAGTTTCAATTTTGATATTTTTAGGTCAAACCGTTCTTGTCTGTCAGTCATTTAATGCAGGTCTATGGTCACGGTCTCAAAGAGCATGCACAGAGTCCAAATTAAAACAATTCCCCATCGTCCAAATTAAACAATTCCCCATCGTAAGTACACATTGATGGTCTAAGACACGAAACGAGCGGTTTGTGTGAGAAAACGAACAGTATTTATATCGTTTTTACATCTTATACACAGCCACGTCTAAGTGAGCTGAGGGCGCGGGCGCTTCCTGGTGTGTGTCGTGTGCGCAGACTGGTGCATAGATATATACAATAGATGTCGCCTTAAAGACATTCGTTCCAATGAACTGCCATAGACAAGGCGACACCTAGTGTATATATCTATGCACCAGTCTGCGCACACGACACACACCAGGAAGCGCCCGCGCCCTCAGCTCACTTAGACGTGGCTGTGTATAAGATGTAAAAACGATATAAATACTGTTCGTTTTCTCACACAAACCGCTCGTTTCGTGTCTTAGGCCATCAATGTGTAGGCTACTTACGATGGGGAATTGTTTAATTTGGACTCTGTGCATGCTCTTTGAGACCGTGACCACAGACCTGCATTATCTGACTGACAGACAAGAACGGTTTGACCTAAAAATATCAAAATTGAAACTCTTGCGGAAAAAAAAGACACCTACATCTTGGATGCCCTTCAGGTAAGCTAAAACATACCAAAATTTAATTTCAAAGTGAACTATCCCTTTAAGTGTGCTAAATACTTTTGCAGCTACTGTAGACGAAGATTAGAAACTCTACCTTGGTCTTTATGTTTGAGTGCTGTCTTATTGGTGACTTTAAGGGTCCATATTCTGTTTTGATTTGGCAAAGTCACAAATCTGGACCAAACGTTATTCTGGATACCTGGACATATTAAACAGAATAAAAACATGTATCGGTAACACTTTACAATGAGGTTCATTAGTTAACTACCTTTGTTAACATGAATTTAGAATGAACAATACTTCTTCAGCATTTATTAATCTGATTAATGAATTTAAACATTTACTAATACCTTCTACCTAATACCTAAAATCAAAGGTTGTATTTGTTAACATTAGTTAGTGTACTGTGAACTAATATGAACAAACAATGAACAGCTTTAATTGTATTAACTAACATAAGCAAATACTGTAACAAATGTACGGCTCATTGTTAGTTCATGTTAGTTAATACATTAACTAATGTTAACTAATTAACCTTATTGTAAAGTGTTACCAATGTATCCTATACAAATTCTAAATATTAAAAGGGAACTGTGAGGATCTTACAGGCAATAATTTTAGCTTCGGCACTTTTCAGTAAGGACATGGATGTTGGTCTCCAAGAGGGCCACCAGGACCAGTTCCCAGAGGTCGGCCTGCAAAGACAGAGACATGTAAAGTCACTGAAGGGGAGAGAGCAATAGAAAGTATATGACACTGTGTACATACTGTGTTACATCATCTGCCTTTATACACAGTACAAGCCTGTCACCTGCTGGCAATAAAAAATTAATACTGAATAATGCTTTGTGAGTACAATTCATTCACAAGCACACAAAAGAAAATAGTTTTTTTAATAAACAGCTAATTATTATTAAATATTGTTTTTTTTATGGTCTACTCTGAACTGTACATAATGTGAATAAAATGTTCATCTTACATGTAAACATTCATACTTTAGAAGTAAATTATTTTAGGAACATTACTATAAAATATTTTTATTTATGTTCTGTTCTGTACATCAAATGAATAAAAGGTACCATTATCAATTAAAATGTTAGTCTAACTTTTAAAAATAATACTCTTATGAGCAAATAAGTCAGAAAAGTTAAGTTATTATGTTAGGAGTATCACTTTATTATTCAGTACTTTTATTTATGGTCTGCTCTGAACTGTACATCATATGAATAAAAGGTCCCATTAACATTAACATTTCCCTCTAATATTTAAACATTAATATTCCTATACCAATAATAAGACTAAAAACTTTAGAAGTAATTTTTTTTAGAAGCATCACTTTATTATAAAATGTTTAAAGGTCTACTTTTTTTATTGGTCTATCATATAAATAAAAAGTGCGATTAAAATTTACATTTAAATTTTTAGTCTTACAGACGGAAAAGTTAAGATATGAATTATGTTAGGAGCAACACTTCATTATTCAATATTTTTTATTTATAGTCTGCACTGTATATCATATGAATAAAAGGTGCCACTAAAATTTACATTTTAAGTCCTAAATTTAAAAATGAATATGATAATACAACAAAAAATGAAGCTGTAAAGTATTCTATATTGTTATCTTGTTGAAAAACTGAGCCATAACTACTGTGACGTAGGCTAATAACTCAGCATGACTCTGCATAACCTTATGAAATCATCCAACACAAGTCATACCAGCATGTATGATTTATTCTATTACTTCATTTCAGACATTCACGGCAGGGATCCTGAAAATAGTGAAATGTTAAACATACAGTGTTACATAATAGAAGGACACTTCATGTTACATGAGCGACTCACATATTGTATAATATGACTGCATTTATTAAAATATTACGGTACTCACTCTGTGTCAGTCTCGTCTTGCATTGTGGCGTTTGCAGGAGACATTATGAAGCATAATACAATAACTATCTAAGACGAAAGACTGTTACACTTTCAGATTCGTATGTTTGCTACCGGACCTGTCACACTCAGTCTCTTTAAAGGCCCGTGTTTGTGTTTTGTAACACTGACGTAAGCGCATTTAAAGGAGCCGCACCATAGAAATAAAATAAGTGGGTGAAATGCATAGGTGAAATGGCATGAAATTGTCTCAATTCGTGATTCGTGAACATATATATAGGCCTATATTGGACATTTTTATGTTTCAAAACATTACTGTGGTAATGAGATTATAAGATAAGGAATAATCTTAGCTCTGATCTATTTCCTGTAGCATTTTCTTGATAGTATTTGCAAGACTTGGAACGAATTTATCTGGATAATTAGGTTTTCTGGAAAATTTTAACCTATCAGCCTATTATTCTTTAGTTTCACAATTGTCTCTAGTTATCCCGAGTGGATTTGGAAAATTACAGGCCTACTGATAGAAAATTAGGTTGTGTAGTTATAATTGATGTATTTGATGTGTTATTTTGTTTTAGACATGTATTTTGCAATCTAAGGAAATTGTATATCTGATAATTTGGCTAAATTGTATTATGCTTTATATTCCAAAAAAATATATATTTCTATTTAAAACGATATAGCCTATATAAGTAGTCAAATCATATGTCCGTCTTTTATAGTGTTAAAGTAATTGGGTTTAACGTCATTATTTTCTTTGATCAATAGCAATGTTCATAGTTTATTGTTGTTAATTAATATGATTCTGTTTGTTTTCTCGAACACGAACGCTTCACGAGCATCGGAACTAAAATTCACCTGCAGTTTCAATGGGGAACATTTAGTGGACGCACATCTGTCTCTCTCTGCTTACACGTCATTCATTTCCTTGCTGCTTGATTTCTAGGGATATTGTGCTCGTGTTGAGGAGAAAATATGTCTAACTCGGTATTTTCTGTCTTGTCGCGTTTTGTGGAGGAGTACAGGAGCAGCACACCGAATAAGCTGAAGATGATCGACGCTTATATGCTGTATATTTTGCTGACAGGAGTGTTTCAGTTCCTGTACTGTGTGTTGGTGGGAACGTTTCCCTTCAACAGCTTCTTATCTGGATTCATTTCATGTGTGGGATGCTTCATACTGGCGGGTATTTACGCATATTTAATCATATATAAATAGAATCAAAAGTTATTGTTTAAAGGGCTTATTTTGTATCTTTGTCCAATTTATATATTTATGTCTGTTTATAATGCTAATTAAAAAGGGACCAAAATTAACCAAAAAGGCAAACGGTTATGTGAAACTTTTTTCTTTTAATTTAATTGTCTTTACGGGTTCAAAAAAGTTTGCAATAATTAAAAAAAAAAAAAAAAAAATGTTTTTGGAATAGCTATATTGTGCCCAACAAGGCTGAATTTATCTGATCAAAAATGCAGTAAAATTGTGAAATATTCATGCAATTTAATTTTCATACTTGTTTATGTTTTATAATGTGTGTTAAAATGTAAATTGTTCAGCTATTATTTCAGTCTTTAGTGTTTATATATATGTATGTGTATATATATATATATATATATATATATATATATATATATATATATACATACATACACCCCATTTAGATGGTAAAACAACTTAATATTAAAGAATAATAGCATATTATAATATAAGATAAATATTTATTAATTATATTGCATTGTTTTATCTTTATTTTATGTGATTATTTAAAGAACCTCAAATCTGAGTTTTGGCAATCAAACAGATAAATATAAAAACAAGGGCTGTCAAACGATTAATCGCGATTAATCGCATCCAAAAGAAAAGTTTGTGTTTACATAATTTATGTCTGTGTACGGAGTATAATTATTTTCTATATATAAATACACACACATGCATGTATATATTTAAGTAAATGTGTTATTTATATATAAAATATTTATATATAATATAAATTATATATAATATAAATATATATACACAGTATATACATGCAAATATTTCTTAAATATATACATGCATGTGTGCGTATTTATATATAGAAAATAATTATACACCGTACACACACGTATTATGTAAAAACAAACTTTTATTTTGGATGCGATTAATCGCGATTAATCGTTTAACGGCCCTAATAAAAACAAATTGCTATCGGTCAAAAAATAAAAACTTCCCATGTTTTCTAATCATTAATCACTTAAATAACCACCTACACCAAACAATGTTGATATATCCAGGTCTTGTATGTGTGTTTAGTGCTGTAGTCAATCATAAAGTAGGCTATAATTTACTGATCATTAGTGTCTTTATGTTCTTCTATCTTCAGTCTGTCTTCGCATCCAGATCAACCCTCAGAATAAAGGAGAGTTCCTGACCGTCTCTCCTGAGAGAGCATTCGCTGACTTCCTCTTCGCTCACACCGTTCTGCATCTAGTGGTCGTCAATTTTGTTGGCTGAATGAGAGCGTCACAGCAGGTGTGTGTACAGCAGATGCTTGTGTTTTAAGAATGGTTCAAAATCACTTTTCATGTGTATAAATTGTTAGACAATCTATTTAGTAAAATCTGTGTGTGATTCATTTCCAATTGTATATGAGGTTATGTTTTGCACAGATGAGCTGTCTCATAGCTCAGAAACCAGAAAAGAAAACAAAGCAACAAAATTGCAGATATGTATCCTGATCCTATTTTAAAATACACTCTAAAACTGCTTGCTTCCTAAGCCAATTTCTCTAAAAACTCTCTAGCTGACATATAATAAACCCTCTGGTGCCTAATATAGACAAGAGACCTGACACAGCTGTACATGCTTCCTTTTCCATGTCATATATTGATTTGTGTGCAATGAAATGTGTAGTTGGACAGAAGTGCCTTAAAGGGGACCTATTATGCAAAATTCACTTTGTTTGTTTGTTTTTTTATTTTCATAACAAAAACAAAAAAAACAAAAAAAAAACAGTGTTATTCATTTCACAAAAAGAATGTGATGGACAATTGCCGAAAAACCCTCAAGGGGCTTAATTAGTGGCAATCTCCATATAAACAATTATATTTAACAAATTAAAAACATATTATAAAACAATTTAAAATTGGATTTAAAGCACAAACCCATATGGAAAATTCAAACAACTTAGTAACAACAATTTTACTCTGTTTAAACTGTTCTTTAGAAACCTCAATAAATGATGTGGGAAGACTATTCCATACCTTTGACCCTCTGTATAATATACTAAACTGTGTTTGAGTCATACGAGAGTAGGGAGGCCTAATAAGAAAACTACTACGAGTCGAATAGTGGTGAAATTCATTATTAAAAATAAAAATATTACAAAAGTGCTGGGGAAATAACTTTTTTATAGAGCTATAAAGCAATTTGAAGCTGATTCACTTGGTAAACACTAAGAATACTTGCCTGAGCAAACAGTGATTGGGAGGAGTGTCGACGATTTACACAAAATATTATTCTTAAAGCTCGCACATTAGAAGGTGTTTGAACACAGATGTGTGTATGCAGTGTGTGTAAACAACCTGCCTATAATGGTAAAATCCACCCACTCCTTTTTTATAATGTTTAAAAAATAATTATAACCGCCCATGACTGGTGACGATCTGCCCTAATTAGCATAGATCACACCCTGAGTGAGCCATAACAGTTCGCTATTGCTGTTTACTCACTGTAGCAGCTGAAGATTTACAATTAATGCACCAAAAGCATTACAAATGTTCTTTTATTGGATGTACTAATGAACGTAAGTCCAAAGCCTGTCTACGCAAAGCCTGTTCACTCTAACGCCCTATTAAGTCCTATTGGTTGTAGTTCCAATCAGAGTTCCACTGGGGGCGCTCGCTAGGAGTGCAAAATGAATGGGAGTCAATGGGGCTAGACGGCTAAATTTGTCTCCCTCACCCGACTGCCGTTGAGAAATCTCAGATTTGATTGTAGGTTTTGCAAGTTCAGCATGGGTTATAGGTCGAAAGTTGAATGAACGAGTACTTATTTCTTTTCGATTTCTTACAGGTTGAGTTGTTGTTGCCCATAACACGCTAGCATTCTGCTAATGACGTCAGCATTCTGACGTCATTGACATTTTGAAAGACTTTTTAAAGCAAATAAGTGACTCTAAAAAATCTAACACCAAGCAATGTGTAATTTCATTGCATCCCCTTTCGAAAACAACATTCAAATTACTAGACAAAAAATTATATCCTGAGAAAAGTGGATTTTGAGCGGTATAGCTCCATAGACCTCCATTCATTCTGCACTCGTCATGTGAGCGCCCTCATATGGAACAAGAGTGGAACTGCAACCGGAAGTTTATTGAGTGGCACTTCTCCCCTCATTAGACTTTCTCTGGTAAGTCTCAATAGACTCTCGGCATCTGAGCCACTGAGGACACCGTAGTTGAATTTCATTTATGTAGAAAATGTGCAGAAGAAAGTCGTTAAAGTGTAATATATTTGCGCAAATCATTTTTCGCCGGACTGCTTCACAAACGAGGGTCAGTGCAATGCTGGATTTTCCTAAAAGTTGTTTCTGAAAGATTTTTAGATTAATATGACAGTACATGCTAGTTTGAATCAAATCAAAGGGATACTTCACCGATTAGCATTAAGCTTTGTATTCAGTAGAAACCTGGTAGTATTTTGGAGTGACCGTGCTTCCCTCCCTCATGTCCCCCTGAGACGAGAGATTTCTGTATTGTGTGTCTGGAAAAAAACCCTCAGATGACGCAAAAATCGTCATTTAGCTCATCAGAGGCTCTTTTGTCCAGAGGCGAGAGACTCCAGCCAGTAGGAGGAGCTCGTCCCGCATGTGTTCAACCCGCCCATAGGGGGATCTCACCATAAAACACCATCTTTTCAGTTTCCAGTCGACTAGTAGCCTAGTTGTATCATTTCTCCCGATACTGCCCTCTGTAACTGGTAGGCGTGGCTTGGGAGTGTCCTCGTAGGGCAGCGAAGCAAGTGCATTCTGGGAGTTGTTGTCTTTCATCCACATGAGCCAAAAATACATTTTCTGGCTTTTCTCAGTCTAGAAGGCACCAACTTCTAAAATAATTTCACATTTCTACTACATAAATGACCCAATTTAAATATACATTCGTCTTTCCAGCGGTGAAATATCCCTTTAAATCCACATCCACTACATAAATTTACCCACTAACTTTTCAGAAATGTTGTAACTTCTCTATCTGTCTCTATCAGAGAGTCTCTTATCTGTGTCAGACTCCGGTTTGAACCTGTAAGGCTGAACACCGCAACTGACAATTTCTGACGTTTTGGCTGCGTGACATTCTCCAGTTTTGTTGTTGCTGGAGTATCCGAACCACAAGCTGTACAGACTCCGCCCTCTTCTGGAAAGGGGGTGGGATCCAGCAGCTCATTTGCATTTAAAGGGACACATACAAAAATGTTGTGTTTTTGTTCACAGCCAAATAGGGGCAAATTTGGCAAGCTATGATAAATGATGAGGGACTCACCAGAGACTTATATTACATCTTGTAAAAAGGGGCACAATATAGCCCCCCATTAATCTGTCATTGCTTAATTCTATCTTTCATTCTGTTACAGCATTTTGTGTTCATGTTCGTTCAATAAGGCTTTCAGTTACCATATGTGACCCTGGATCACAAAACCAGTCACAAGTCACACGGGTATATTTGTGGCAATAGCCAACAATACATTGTATGGATCAAAATTATAGATTTTTCTTTTGTGCCTAAAATCATTAGGATATTAAGTAAAGATCATGTTCCATGAAGATATTTTGTAAATTTCCTACCGTAAATATATAAAACATTTATTTTTGTTTTATATATTAAACAACTATTTACATAAAAAGTTGTATCTCTGCGAAATATTGTCCCATCCTAACAAACCATAAATCAATGGAAATCTTATTTATTCAACTTTCATGTGATGCATACGTCTCAATTAAAAAAAAAATTGGCCCATGTGACTGGTTTTGTGGTCCAGGGTCACATATGTTATTTAGAGAAATGTAAACGTCCAATGTAAAGTCATCATCATGATATGTTCATGATAGGATGAATTATTGGAGCATTAGGAAGAAGTCATCCCAAAATAAATGTCTGTAAAAAAAGAAAATGTGTTATTAGTGCTGTCAAGTCAATTAATCACATCTAACATAAAAGTTTGTGTCTGTGTTCTTTTATGTCAGATGCGATTAAGCAATTTGACAGCACTATTTTTTTATGTGTAACTTGTTTTCTCAAGATTTACTGGTCTTGTATTTTGCAACAACCTTTGATGAATTATATTTGTTTTCCACAGATATGAAGACCAAATCCTGCAGAACAACTACAAACCCAACAGTCTGTGGATCTCTCAATGTTAATATATGTTTTGACAGAATTGTCATTCATGATCAGTTCTCGTCTTGTTCCTTAATTTTTCTACTTTTGTAAAACTTTCTGAAAGTTATAGAAAGAAAAATAAATGCCATTAAAAACAATTCAATGATCCTGTGGTGTTTTATTCTATGTAACATATCTCATCTGAATCTTTGTGTTTATTTTTAAAAAATATATTAAAATGAAAACATTGAACAATAGGCTATTTTATTTTATTTTGAGTCTAAATGAAACCAGAGTACAGTTAATGTTACAATGAAGCAATTCATTTATGCAGGCATCAGTGTGAAAAAACACATTTTTTATAATGCTTATAGGCCACCATATATTAGCATTGCACTGAACACAATTGCAGTGTGGAACACAAATGGTAAACCTCCCACATCTGGATATGGTTTAGCCAGAAGGAAGTGAGAGTAAACGCAGAAGAATTCCTTCTTGCAACAGCTGTCATTAGAAAAGAGGGACTCCGATGGTTTATCAACGATGACTCTTCCGCTACTTCTAACCATTCTTGTTCTTGGTGAACTGCCAGGTGAGCTTTTATCATTCCTTTTGCAAAAACAAATGTTAATGAGGCATTGAAACCATTTTCCAAAACTATTATATGGAAGGGAGCTTGGAAACATGTTTAGAAAGCCGTTCTGCTGGTAAAATTGGTCATGGGTTTAAACTTCCTCTCTTTGGAATATTATATTGAACTGTTTGCAGTTTTAAAACCCAGAATTGAAAAGCGTTCCTAGTTGAGTTTTCATATGAAGGAAAAGGCTGTGACCCTAAATTCCAAGTATTTTGGAGTGTTGTCTGGTAGCTTTTCCAAACACAATGTTTTTAGTTAAGTTTTCATTTTCAAAAGTGTCTGTTGAAAATACATGTGAAAATTTTATATTTTGTTATTTGCCTTTTATGCTTGATTGTCGTTTTTGGAAGACTGATGGACAACAGCTTGTGGATGTTTTGAATTTCATAAGTTAAATGGAAAAAGTGAAAGTAAAAACTGGACTGTGAAAACAGGCCTTATTGGTCACTAACAAACGGCCATTTCATGCAGCCATTGTAAGATATTTACAGTTTTCAATAATTTAACGTTTCTAAAGAATTTTAGCTTTATAAAGAACTTACAGTGATGACAGTCATTTTGTGACTATTTGATTTTTTGCTTTTGTGAGTGTAAATAATACCAGAAGCATTCTGGCATTATTATTAATGTTAGAGTGAACCGATGTATTTTTTTGCAGGCACGCAAATCTACAAAATTATGTAAATGACTAAATAAGCAATAGTAATTTGAATATGTACTAATGATTTAAGAGTCACTCACTCTGATCATCTGCATTCATAGACAGAGAAAGTATGTGTATCACTGGAGAGACATTTTGAGTCTATTGAGGTCAAGGAACAAAATTCTCACAACTATGATATATTTGCATTAAAGAATATATTTGAATTGCCATGAACTCGTTTTTGTAATTTATTGCTGTTTATAGCCAATATAATACTTTTATTTGTAATATCGGTAACACTTTACAACTTACAAGGTTTCATTTAAGATTAGTTAACTACAATTGTTAACATTAACAATAAACAGTACATCTACAGTTTTGATTAATCTAGTTAATCTCTGCATTTACTAATACGATTTTAAGATCAAAAGTTGTATCTGTTAACATTATTTAAAGGTACATTTTTTTTGTTTAAAATTAATAAAATGTGAATGAGTCAATGCATCATCGTTCCTTCTTCCAAAGCATATTTTCACAGGAAATTGTGTCACTCACCCATGTGTGTCTCGTCATCTTTATTTATATAGCGCTTTATACAATACAGATTAGCCATCTACAGGAATAAACAGGAAAATAATGATTCTATAATGCAAACAGAATTCAGTTCTGTTTTAAAGCAGTTCTAAAAGGACAGTAAACAGGGATTATTCAGTTTAGTGTTGATTCAGTTTGGTTCAATAACTGTAAAGTTAATCAATTGTGAAATGAGTTCAATTCACCCATAAAGCAACCAGCTCAGTTCAGCTCTTATCCAATAGTGTCAGTGTATTCAACTCAATAATATTGCAGAATAGTAAGTCATAAATAAATAGAGAAGTTGCTCCGGCTACTTTGACCCGTGTCTGGTGTGGCAGAGGTTAGTTTTCTAGAGTGAGAAAGGTTGACATGGAGCAGCTAAAACTCAAACCTCCAGGGCTGCGTTCCCAAAAGCATCGTAAGCCTAAGTTGATCGTAAAAAACGATCGTACGACTGATCTTAATATTATGGTCTGTTTCCCAAAAGCATCATAGCTTAAGTAGCACTTGAAAATCTTCGTAGATCTACGAGTGCTCTGGAGTAATCGTACATCCCCAAGTGCATCGTAAGAAGACAGATTTATGAGGACACCTGCAGGACAACCGGCAGATTACATCTTTAACTTTATTCAAATGTATGTGATTATAATATAAGTTTTTGATTGTACTTTATTGTACACTTTATTACTCTTTTTTGTTGTTGGTTAATGTATAAATTAAATAATTAAAAAGGTCAGAAAAAAAAAATAGAAATAATTTAATCAAATAATTTTAATCAAAATTAAATGAATGAAAAAAAAAAAAAAAAAAATCCTTTAAATCTGTTAAAAATTGCATCTTCGTTTCGCTCTATCTCCTCTAAAAGGACATTCATTTCATCTTTTTGAAAGGTATCTTTTCGTGTGTTTTTTTTTTGTTTTGTTTGTTTTTCAGCCATTTTGTCAGTGCCTCCGCCTGTAGGTGCTTTAAATAGACTTGTCTTGATTGCTAATCCACAACAGATGACAATTATTAGGTTAAACATTCAGAATACGATTCCATATAAGGTTATGTTTCAGCTCTTCACGAATGGACAGCGACTCTTAAGTAGCACGTAGAGCGCGTTCTCGCGCGTTCATGTTAAGTGCATTTTTAGGAAACGCTCGTGGAATTGCTGCGAGCGTTCGTAACTTTGCACGTAGAAAGCGCTCTTAAGAGCTAATATACATCGTTATCGGGAAACCCGGCCCAGGGAATCACCCATTTAAAGAGGAGAGTCTGCTGGCAAAAAGAGAATAATAAACAGGCAGAGCTCGTAATAAAACAAGAATCAACATTGGCTTGGCTTTTCGGAGATGGTGAAAAAAAAAAACAGGGATTTGAAATGTTGTAAACGTGACGCGGAGATGGTGCAGCATCGTCCTGGATAATGCGACGGCAGCCATATTGCTCCAGAACGCCCACCACACACCAGCTTACTGGTGGAGAGGAGACAGTGATGAAGCCAATCAGTATATAGGGATTATTAGGAGGCCATGATGGACAGAGACCAAGGGGCAAATTTGGCCAGGACACCAGGGTTACACCCCTACTCTTTTTCGAAGGACATCGTGGGATTTTTTTTAATGACCACAGAGAGTCAAGACCTCGGTCTAACCTCTCATCCGAAGGATGGTGCTCTTTGACAGTATAGTGTCCACATCACTATACTGGGGCATTAGGACCCACACAGACCACAGAGTGAGCGCCCCCTGCTGGCCTCACTAACACCTCAACCTGGTTTTCTCAGGAGCTCTCCCATCCATGTACTGACCAGACTCAAACCTGCTTAGCTTCAGTGGGCAACCAGTCTTGGGCTACAGGGTGATATGGCTGCTGAATATTGGCAGTTGATTATTATTCAACTGGTAAGGCATTTTGTTGAACTGATAAATTGCATCATGTAGCTCTCCAACAGAGTTCCCTGTAAAGCATTATCTATTGTGAAGGGTCACATTCATCCGCACAGTCACGCAGAGCCGAAGCACAACCAAAACAATGTTCTTCTGCACAATGCATGCAGTTTGTATAACCTTTAATGCACTGTGAATGCGAACTAACATTAACAAAGGTTAACAAATGATGTTAACATCGTTACCTCATGTTAGTTATTGCATCAACTAATGTTAACAACTGAGACCTTATTGTAAATTTGGTGTCATTATCTGTCCATTATCTGGTTCGGTCTGTTTTTAGGCTCCTACTGCACCGTGACGACTGTAGGAGATCTGACTGTGCTGGAGGGTCAATCCGTCACTGTCCCGTGTCACTATAACCCGCAGTATATCAGCCACGTGAAGTACTGGTGCTACGGCCGGATGAAGGACTTCTGCTCCAGCCTGGCGCGCACCGATGACCCCACATCAGCCCCTAACGTCAAGGGAAAGGTGACGATCGCGGATGACCCCACTCAGCATGTGTTCACCGTGAGCATGCAGAACCTGACGGAGGGGGATTCGGGGTGGTACTGGTGTGGGGTGGAGCTCGGAGGGATGTGGGTTGCTGACAGCACTGCCTCCCTTTATATCAGCGTCATTCAAGGTGAGTTAAGAAAATCATTTAAATGAAAATACAACTAAACCTTCACAAACTAAAATATAGGCCATGCTAAATCCGTCACACTACTACATCTTGTATCATCAAAAAAGATAATTAGCAAAAAAAGATTACATTTTTTAAATAAAATTGTTAATGTTATAGTGATAGATAAAACATTTGCCTATATAGCTGATCATTATTTTAATGATATTGCTATGTGAATTCAACAAAACTTGAAAATGTTCAGGTTGCTCCATAAAAAAAAAAAAAGAAAAGAAAAATAGCATTGTGATTATTATTATCATGACAATTACATTTCCTTCTATATTTGTATTATGTACTAAAATGCAGAAAAATCTCATTCACATTACTGCACTGTGGAAAAAATAAATTTAAAATATTTATAAATTATATATAAACATTTTATTCATCATTCTAGTATTTTTTGTACATCCTTTAGTTTATGCTGATTTAAAACTAAGTCAAATTTGATGATTTGGTGGGGGAATAAAAAACAAATCCTAGTATTCCTAAAATAATCCTACAAATGTTTTGTTTGTTTTAACATTGATAATAATAAGAAGTGTTTCTGAGCAGCAAATCATCATATTACAATGATTTCTGAAGGATCATGTGACACTGAAGACTGGAATAATGATGCTAAAAATTCAGCTTTGATTCCAAGAATAAATTACATTTTAAATATATTCAAATAGAAAACAGTTATTGTAAATTGTAATAATATTTCACAATATTACTGTTTTTACTGTATTTGATTAAATACATTTTCTAGTTTATGAAAAAGGCATCTTTTAAAAACATTAAAAAATCTTACAGACACCAAACATTTGAACAGTAGTATATATAAATGTGTGTGTATTCCCCTTTTGAAATGTGACCTTTTCTGCTGACTGTATTGATTTATAATGATTGTTTCTCGTATTGATATACTGATATTTTGTGCATTCCTAAATGAAATCTGTAAACCACTGAAGCGTTTGTGAAGGTGTCATAGAGGTGTAGTAACTCATGGTGGTTTTGTTGCAGGTGTGTCAGTGGTAAACAGTATGGTGAGTGCAGATGAAGGCAGAAGTGTCACTGTTCAGTGTCTCTACAGTAAGAACCTCAGGTAGCCTATATTTATATACATATGTAATACAAATTTTGTCTATGCCAAACATTTTGCTAATTCATTTCTTTTTTTTAAAATCCTTGTATTACTGTTTTCACTGCAGGTCCAGTGAGAAGCGGTGGTGTCGCAGTGGGAACTGGAACTCTTGCATGGTGACTGATTCTGAAGGAACATTCAGCAGTAGAAGCGTGTTCATCCACGATGACAAGAACAGCATGTTCACTGTGAAACTAACGCAGCTGGAGATGAGAGACTCGGGCTGGTACTGGTGTGGAGCCGGTCAGCAGCATGGGGCTGTTCATGTGTCAGTCACACCACGAGCCACTACATGTATGTTACACAGAGCCTATCGCTAACATCACAAACTACATTCTTACAGTTTTTTTGTAGAAACGTGTATGCAAAACTCGCTGTCACAATGTCAGATGTCAACATGTTTTAAGTGCTGTATGGTTGCTGCCGCATTGCATCACTATGGAAGTTTGTTTGGAAATAGAAAATTATAACTTCATTGTGACTTTTTATTTCACAATTATGACTTATGATTTCTTAAAATTACGAGTTTAGATATAAATTTCAGAATTGCAGGACATGAACTCAGAATTGTGAGGAATAACATCAGAATTCGAGAAATAAACTTGCAGTTGTGAGAAATAAAGTAAATAAATGAGAGATATAAACTTGCAATTGCAAGAAAAATTCTAATTAACTTATCTAGAGTTTATTACTCTCAGTTCTCACTTTTCTCATAATTGTGAGTTTTATGTCTCGCAATTCTGACTTAATAGCAATTTCAAGTTTATATTTCACAATTCAGACTTTATTTCTTAAAATTACGAGTTTAGATATAAACTCATAACTGCAAAAAGTAAAGCCTGAATTGTGAGATATAAACTCGTAATTGCGAGAAGTGTAGCAAATTAATATAAATAAGTAATCATAACTTGTTATTATTAATTACAGTGAGGAAAATAAGTATTTGAACACCCTGCTGTTTTGCAAGTTCTCCCACTTAGAAATCATGGAGGGGTCTGAAATTGTCATCGTAGGTGCATGTCCACTGTGAGAGACATAATCTAAAAAAAAAAATCCAGAAATCACAATATATGATTTTTTAAACTATTTATAAATAGCAAAATAGCAGGGTGTTCAAATACTTATTTTCCTCACTGTATAAATATTTGGATCAGTTAATCGAATAACTTGTTGCTGATTTAATATTACAATCAAATAATCTGTTCATCCAATGAACACTTAGTATTGATCGTGTCTTAACTCTCAGAAAGGATATTTTTTATGGCCACAGAAAATTAACTCTTTCCTTAGCATGTAGCTGTGATAGCATCGTTAAATTGACGTTGATTTACATGCAAGGGACCAGAATCCACTCGTTGTGTGAATGTACACACCGTTTTATTTAACTAAATCACTAACACATAACTATCTAAACAAACACATTCATACAATCCTGCATACATGGGTAAAATGGAAAGTGAAAGTGAATGAAACTGGAAACAGAAACAGGGAATGAAGCAAGGAAATGAGTCATTTAACCATCTAAACAGAACCATTCTGACTTCAAAGCTCCTTGTTAAGAGAGGTCCACCTCTTATACACTGAAAAAAATGAGTCGTTGGATCAAAGTAAAAAAATTACTTCAACTTGTTACAAGTAATCGGTTTACTTTATCTCAACTTAAAAAAAATAATTTACTCAAATCACATTTCCATAGTCAACTTAAAGTAAAAATACTCTTTCAACCAAAGAGATTTGTTTAATTAGCATTAAATTATAAATTATTATTTGGATTAACTTAATTTTTAACATTTTTTATATATTAAATATCAAAATGAATACAAAATCAAATTACAAACATGAAATATAACCGAATTTTTGTCTGAAAAAATAAGCCTTTTACACTCTGAAATCAACATTTAACTGTTTATTTAGTGCAATCTTCCAACAAACTCACAGAAACCAGAATTTCCACTTGTTAAAACATGTGATGAAGAATTCATTTGATTTACAAAAGTCAATTCTGAAACCGTTTATGTGCATGACTTAATAAAAAAAAAAAAATACATTCAATAATAAAACCGTCAACAATGTAATTTTGTACAACAAAAAAAAATCATCCATCAATAAATGTATACATCAATTCCATTTGCTATAGTAAAATTGTCACTTGACATTTCAGATTACCTTGCATTAAATTTAGGAATGTAACAGAAAACATTGAAAAGCCCTTAATATGGCATTGATAAATCATCCAGTGTAACATCAATTCTTTGAAAAAAAACAAGAAAAAAAAAAAAAACATTGAAAGCTCCTTAAAAGGCATGACATGCAGGAACATTTAAAGGGTTAGTTCACCAAATTAAAATATTTTTAATGAGATCTGAGAGCTGTTTTACTCCTTCATAGGTTGCTATGTAATTTCATTCTGCCGGCCAAGACAAGTTAGTAAAGACATTGTTAAAATAGTCCAAGTGACTACAGTGGATCAACCTTAAGTTTATCAAGCGACGAGAATACTTTGTGTACAAAAAAAAAAAAAAAAAAAAACCTTTCGACTTTCTTCAACTATTAATTTTTTTGAGTTTGGGTCTTGAGTGAGTTCCCGAGAGCGCCACGACACAAGCGCGAGAACTGAGAAGATGACGCTCACGATGAGTGAGTAAATACCACCAGAATTTTCATTTTTGGATGAATTAACCTTTTAAAATCCATTTGCATCTTCGCTATGTCCATGACAATTTTTTGAAAGGCCTCAAAGGTATATTTAAGTACTTCAGGATACCTCAAGTTCTCAGTACGTGATTCCAAACATCATGGCACAAGCAGATGCAACTGAGGACAACTCATGTAAAACCTCAGTACCATCAATGACAATGCTGATGTCCAGGGGAGTGCTTAGACCATCACTTTCATAGAGCACAAAAACTGTCCAAGTTCACTCTGTGCTTCATCTTTTTGGCCAATCTGAAAGACACAATAAAAAAAAAAATTTTTAAAAAAAGGAAACAATTCTTACTCCGAGAGCTAATTCATAAATTCAACTCTTCTTACCAAAAAGAGACCAATTACTTACCGTTATCTTCTGACTGGACTACAATGACTCCAAACTGTTGTCTTTCAACATCTGTATCTTAAAAAAGACAAACACAGCAATCACCAACTTTCATAAAGAAAATTAAAATCCATGGATATGCTTTTGCACCTAAGAGCCAAAAATTGTGCAAGTTTAGATATTTATAAATAATATGTTAAATAAGTTGGTGTAATTTGAACATTTATCAATAATTATTTTCAAAGTTGCAAAGATGTAATTTCATACAGATTTCATAAAATAATGTATTTTGTGTAACGTATTATGTAATAGGTCATTGCGTGCGTGTTTAAAATGTTTAAACTTTTATGACGTAATCGGAACCTACTGCAGTGTGTTAAAACGTCAACAACGTAATTGATCAATCAAGTATTTACCATATATTTATTCTTTTAAAGGGGGGGTGAAATGCTATTTCATGCATACTGAGTTTTTACACTGGTAAAGAGTTGGATTCCCATGCTAAACATGGACAAAGTTTCAAAAACTAAGTTGTACGTTTGAAGGAGTATTTTTGTTCCAAAAATACTCCTTCCGGTTTGTCACAAGTTTCGGAAAGTTTTTTTCGAGTATGGCTCTGTCTTACGTAAGAGAGAGCGGAATTTCCTTATATGGGTCCTAAGGGCACTTCTCCGGTAAGATCGCGGCCGCGCGCGCACTCGTAGACCAGAGCAAGAGAGTGAAAGCAGTTCGCCATCAAAGCGCCCTGCCCGGCTTTTGGGAAGTCAGTGTCACCAAAGAAGTGTGTTTTTGGTTGCCAGGGCAAGACAACCCTGCACAGATTCCCAAAGAACCCAGCGTTAAGGAACCCGTGGATGGAGTTTGTTTTCCTGAGCATAAACGGAGTTGTGTAAGACTGTTGTTCCCTGCATTTCGACGATGATTGTTTTATAAACAAAGCCCAGATCTACGGATTTGCAGATCGTCTAATGCTTAAGGATCGAGCAGTCACAATGATAAAGGTTCGCGGTCGTGCGTTGGAACCGGACGGTGAGTAACTGTTGAACAAATAATGTCTCTGTGTGTTGTCACTAGCTCGGTGCGTTAGCACAGCTAAGCTTCGCCCACACGGCCCGCCCCCAGCCGCTCGTTTTTTTCCGGAAAGACTCGGTACATCCTATCTTTCAATTAAAAATATAATAAAACAAAAGACTTTTTGGAGATATGAAGGATGCAATATTACTCTATTGGTACTCAAGATTAACAGGAGATTGAGTGAAAATGAGCATTTCACCCCCCCTTTAAGGTTATACAGTAGTATGTATATATGAGGCTACTGTCACTTTAAGAATTAACACACATACCAACAAAGACAAACTCGATTTTTTGGCAAATGTTTAAGACACAACCAAATGTGTTAAAGTGAATACTTGGCAAGGTAGACATTTTCAATTAAAATAAAATATCTATGACCATTCAAACGCCATATGACACTAAAAACCCATACACAAAAGAAATATATTTGAAATATATTTTCAGGATATATTTTGGAATATATGCAAATATTTGAAATTGGCCCAATAAATATTTTTCATACTTATATTTCATATATTTTTGTTATATTTCAGAATATATTTCAATGTATTTGGAATATATGCCACATATATTTTTAACACTTTTGGGGACCCATACAGAAAAAAATACATTGAAATATATTCTGAAATATAACAAAAATATATGAAATATAAGTATGAAATATATTTATTGGGCCAATTTCAAATATTTGCATATATTCCAAAATATATCCTGAAAATATATTTCAAATATATTTCTTTTGTGTATGGGAAGAACTCAATTCAGTGCTCTGCAATATATTGATAAAGTGTAAATTCTCTGATGTCCACTTTGAATTCAAACTTTGAATTATTTGATAAAACACGTTTGCATTAATCAGTTAACTGATCCTCATGTGATTATAAATGTATGATAGAAACAAACGTAATTTAATTTGTAACATTACTCACCATGTAATTTTGGGTCCACCATGAGGTTATCCTGCAGCAAAAGAAGATGATGGTCGAGAAGAATTTTGTCCGTGCGTGGTCGTCCGTGGTCACTCGGCTTAAACAGAATGCAAACTTGTCATTTGATTTGAAGCATAATCACACCAACTTAACTGTTGCTTGACTCATTTTAAAGTATTAACCACTCTTGCTACTTTATTTTTCTCATTCACCAATGTTTCTACATCAATCAAATGTCAGAAACTTATGCAATCCACTCAATGAACGAAATGTATACACGCAATGTATTATAACGTTAACGTTACAATCTCTACCGATAGTAACAATTATATACTATTTTAAGGTTTTTCCTGTATCAAAATGAGTTGAAGGTGGTAAAATCCTGCTTGGAAAATAGGTATCTGAACTTGGGCTGTCACGATTATTAAATTTGGTAGACGAGGAGTTTTACCGCGACGCGCTGTTTGAATGCTGAATGGATCAAATGATTGACAGCTGCAACGGAGGGAAGACGAGATTGCGCAAACTTTAATTTAACGATGTAAAATTTCTTCTGTCCCTCACAAGAAGATATGAAATGGCTTTACACCACTTAAATCATTATATTAGAATTTGTGAATGATTGAGTAACAATATTTCTGATTATTTATCGCGACAGGCCTAATCTGAGCCTGTCTGAGTTTTGAGGACAGCCGGATCGGGAACGCCATTTGACGGAGGCGGGAGGCGGTCGCCTTGTAATTCTCAATGCAGGAAAAACCCAAATAAATAATGTAATTAAAAGTCCACAAATTATCTAACGTTACTGACGTTACTTAAGTATCTATTAATGGCTATCCATCGTTACTAGGCCTAACAGTTAACGTTATAGCTAACATTAACTGTACACTTGAAATATCAGATGACTCTGACCAAAATAAAACAGATATTCAACCAAACACATGCATGAATGCATTGAATTCTACTTTAATATTATAGAAATGTATATTAACGGCGATAAAACTTAATGAAAACTTATTTTAGGATTACTCACCAATACTGTGGATCCGCAACGGTCTTCATACAGCAAAACAAGATGGCGGCCGAACAGAAAATTCTCGACCCAAGCTTGATGACGTCAGTAGTCACGTGGTTTGGACGTGGACGTAAAATTGTAATTTGATTTAAAGCAATTAGTTTAAATTACACCCAAAAATTTTTTTTACTTCAAGACAACTAAACTCAATTACATTAGACCAACGACAAGCCAGAAAAGTGAATGTATTGAGTCAGATCAAGTATAAAAAGTTCTTTAAACTAATGACAAGCCATATGCACTTTTTAGAGTGTAATAAACCTCAGTTTAGTTAATATTTAGTTAATTTTACGATACTTGCATTGCGTTAGCTGTTGAAAAAGCGTCTGGATGCAGAGGATAAAGTCTTGGTGCTTCATTTTGTGAAGACATTTTGATGAAGTTGCGATGTTAGTCTGACTGTTTAAACATAGCTGGCATTAGTCGAGGCCTGAGGGGCCGGGTGAGTCCCTCAGAACATCAACCAGAAGATGCAGAGAAGAAGAAAGTGGGATCTGTGCGCTTTAACCTCTGAGCATGGTCTCTCATAGGGGTCATGAGCCTGCGGTAACTTAAGCTTTCGGAGGGAAAGTTTACGATTATTTCTCTTCAAGCATGGTAATTTGCATATTTAACTGGATTGGGTGTTAATGCAGAAACTATTAAAGACAACTACTCTATTCTTGTAATACTAATATGTTGCATAGGTATCAACGTATAATATACACATTAAAATACAAATTCGTAGATGCCTAACATGGTATAGGTCAGGTTACATTAACTGGTGGTTCTATCATAAAGCATGCATAAAACAGTATACAACACAAAAGACACTATACAGGACAGTAATAATCACACACAATGTTCTGAAGATATGCACGTTCCTTCATAGAGAATGAATGTGGAAGAGTCCTTTTTTATGGTCATAAGGTGTGTTTCAAAAGGGGTATAGATTTAATTTGAGAGTCTTTCACATTCTTTTTGGTAAATGGCTTTCATGCCTGGGTGTTAGTTGCTCTCCGGGGGTTGTCCACAGATACCCTGGTGTCTCGTTTTGTTGTTGGTTGAGGGGTTTTAAAGATTGTTAAATATAACAAATAATTATGTCTGATTGGTCCAGCTGTTACAGATGAAAAGTCAGAATTGTCTGATTAAAAAGTCACAATTATTATTGTTTTTGTCACGTGGTGGAAACAGGCTTCCATACATCACTGATCTGAAGTTAAACTCTGCTCAATTTTGTCACATTTGATCTCTGTCCTTGTGCCAGGGGCCACAGTGTCTCCTGTCCAGTATCTGAAGACAACAGTCCGGACTCCATCTGTAATGGGCACAAATGACCCTCACAGGTGACCTCTGTATATTTCCTCATGGCAGATTTCAGATGAAGGGATAAAACGATTTCAGCAATGAGCAATACTGAGATCTGTCACATACACTCTTAAAAATACACTCTTCTCTATTGGCATTGATGGTTCCATGAAGAACCGTTAAAATCCACGGAAATGCTCCAATCCACGGAAATGCTCAATGCTTCTTTACAGTGGATAAATGTTCTTTAGATTTTTTAAATGTTCTTCACACTAAGAAAATAATGTTTCTTTTAAGAACTGATCACTGAAAGGTTCTTCTATGGCATTGCTGTGAAAAACTAATTTTGGAATCTTTATTTTTAAGAGTGTATGAATGAATATTCTTTTACCATTAGTTGATATTTGGGTAACACTTTAATTTGATGGTTCCTTTTGAACATTCTTTTGACTATGTAACTTTGCACCTACATGTCAACTAACTCTCATTAGAGTATTAGTAGACCGTCTGCTTAATATCTGCTAACTCTTTATTGTTCCTCCAACAGACACTCTACTGACTATAAAAAAGCACTAAATGGTTTAGATCCCCAGCGAGCTCTTAACGCATTATAGTCCTTTACATCTATTGCGATCTCAAAATTCTGGCTGGTTGATAATACCTAGAATATCAAAATCGACTGCTGGCGGTAGATCCTTTTCCTTGCACCAAAACTTTGGAACAGTCTTCCTAAAATTGTCCGGGAAGCAGACACACTCTGTCAATTTAAGTCTAGACTAAAAGCACATCTCTTTAACCTGGCATACACATAACACATTATAATCCTCTATAATTCAATGTTAGGGTCTATAGATTAGGTCAGCCGGAACCGGGAACACTTCCCATAAATCCTGACGTACTTGTTACATCATAAGAAGAATGGCGTCTACGCTAATATTAGTCTCTCTGTTTATCCCGATGTTTACCGCAGTCCGCCGGATCCAGGCCGTATCCAGATCTGATGAAGGACCTGCGCCTGGACACGACGACAACGCAGTCCTGAAGTGTCAACTAGTCTCTCCCCTGTGAAGGCCTCCTTCCCTTCCCTTTAACTCTGCAAAGATAAAACGCTGTCAAAATAATTCCGGTTCACATGTATGGCTAAATAATTCTGCATTATGCATTTTTAAGGCCAGACAAGTCATTTGTTGAGGTCAATTTGTAAAGAAAGAGCCTGCGCACATATATATTCAAACGCACATACCTATAGACTAAACACGTAATACGCATGTGCACACATTCTCACAGGTTCGAGTTTTTGAAGTTTGCGTAGAGAACTTTTTTTTGTTGTTGTTGTTCTCAATTTTTCAAGGCTTGCACCTTGGAACCTGTTTCAAGGTTTGCGTTCTCGAGCCGCCAGGCACTGTTGATGTGCGAATGAGCAGCCGGAGTGCGTTAAGGGTTTTCTGTTAGAGCGGTGTCGTGTTAGCGGCCCCTAAGTTAATAACTAATGATCTTTGCAACGGAACGGAAGTGAATCAATCAAAACTAACTTTAGCTGGACAATAACTTTATTCTAGAGCTGTTGTAAAGCCTAAACAATCTCTGTTTCCTATTATCACTGTAAAGCTGCTTTGAAACAATCTATATTGTTAAAAGTGCTATATAAATGAAGGCGACTTGACTATAAGTAACTTTGCAACTACTTATTCTAACCCTACCAGTCTACTAATAATCTACTTACACTCTAATGAGAGTTAATAGACATGTAGGTGTAACGTTACCTATAGTCAGTAGAATGTGTTAAAGGGACCATTAAAATAAAGTGTACCCGATATTTGACCAGCACTAATATTGGTATTCGACTAACACATCATGTCTGTTTCAGCCGTCCTGTTTGGGAGTCTGTTCTCGTGGTGTGTGGAGTAGTACTTCTGGTCATGACTGTCTCTCTGGCACTTTGGAAGTTGCGGAAACATTATAGTAAGTTTGTGTTTTAAGCGGCCTAAAAAGTTATTGGTTACTTAAACTCGTCTGGAACATTACTCCATTCTGATTTCTAAGCTTAAATGATGTCTCTGGATTTGTAGACTACCTGTTTTCCTTCATTAAACCTCAAACTCAAAAGGTTGTGTTCTCATTTTTCTGTGAATAATGCTTCACAACTATTTTTTTGGTTCATTTTGCAGAGAAAAAGCAGAAGCATCAAAGGACAAATGAAACGAACGATAATTTCACAGTCAGTGCAGTTTATCTCTGTTATCTAACAGTCACATCACCCAATGTACTTTCTTCGTGTATCTAACCTTGTCTCTTTGAGGATGATTCATTGGTGCATGTTATTATGGAAACAAAATAAAAAATAAAAACAATTGTTGCCACTTTTTATCTCACAACTGTGACTTTTTTTTCCCTCCGAATTGTGAGATATAAACTAACAATTAAAAAAGGGTAATTGCGATATAAAGCTCTTTTAGTGACCAGTGGATGTTTAATAATGCAAATATTGATGACAAGTTCTTCTGGGTGTGGTATTTGATAGTATTCTCCTTGTTTGCAGATGTGTCCATGGAGAGAAGGAGACTATAAGAACACCTCAGTGATTTTCCTGAATGCTCCAGCTCAGCAGGTCCAAATGCTCTAACAGAGGAGCCTCGTGATGGGAAACAACTCATGGACATTCTGATGATGGAGAATTTAAAGTGAGCTGATGGACACTATGACTCTAGTCAATGAAAGACCCGCAGAATCGAGAAACTGGGGTTATATTTGACATTTCTTCACATTTAACAGTTAAATGGAGTATAATCTTTCATTTCAGTGCATTTTTCATGTTGTATATTTCATGTTTATCTGTCTAAGTAAAGGTGGATTCGGAAATATTGTAATTACGAGATTCCAACTTGTAAACTCTGAAAGCTCTGACTTGTACCATGTGACTGCTGTACCACCTGACTGCTGCAGTTCATTTTGGCGTTGATAGCGCTGCCATAGAAACGCATTATTCCGAGTCCGAGAACAGCTTTGAGTAGAACATCACGGATTGTCATCTAGTAATTACGGTAATTATGGTAAAAACACAGCTTTTGTTATTGTTATGAGTGAGTAGTGTAGTGTGGAATGGATGTGTTCTTACTAAGCGCTGTTTATTAAACACAGTGAAGGAAATGTGTGAGACACTTGTGCGTGATTTTAGAAGAAGGGAAGTACTGAGTGTCTCACTCTTGTTATTTTTGTCTTGTCATGTTTTTTTTATCTGCATTTTTCCATTATTAAATTCTGTACTGAAAAAGTGCTTTATTCACATTTTGTTTCAAGCTGTATTGAAATCTTTAACTGAGGTTGTTTGTCACCTGCTGTCTATTCTTTTGCTTACAAGTGTTGACCACAAACAACCCAATTGTGGTGTGACTGCAGTAGTTTTTTGACACAAGCAACCACAGAGCACAGATACAGGAAGTGAGTCTAACACAGCTAGAGCATTTAAATCATGGGCAAACCCTCTTGAGTCTGTCTCTGTAGTATTAAGAAAGGGAAAAGAAGACGTATGCAAAGATGATGCAGAGAGAAGAAACATTGCAACTTTTTTCCAGAAGGAATGTCAGCTTGAAGAAGTTCATTGTGTTTTTCCTTTGGTTTGTAACAGGCAAGTGTTGAGTTTCTTCATACGGTTAGTTGGCATGTTCTGCTGTATGACATGCTGTACTCCAGTTAAAACCAATTCAAACAGCATTTTGCAATATTTATTTTATAATTACAGACTTTATTAATAGAGAAGTTAATTTGTCATGCCACTGGACTATTTAAGATAAACCAAGTGAAGATAAAAAATGCCTTTGAAAGAAATGGTGACTAGTTAGACAAATACTGCATTTTACTCCTTATACATTCATATTGATTTTGACGTGATCTTGATTTAAATAAAGTCCAAGCACATGTTTTGTGTTGCCTATGTATTAATTTTGTATTTTTTTACTGATACTTAAAAGAAATGGTGTATAGTATGTGCATGTAAATATGATTATTTTGTCATTAACATTGACAAATAAGTCAAACTAAAGTTGATCTTTTCTTCGCGCAGGTCCTGAATGCACAACAGGATCAGTAAACAGAAAGTTAACGGTTCAGACTGGAGGATCTGTCATTATTCCATGTTATTATGACAGGAAATACACAGAACACAAGAAATACTGGTGCTTTCATGCAAAATCAGCATATAATTACTGCTCTATTCTGGCATATGCTAATGAAACCAAAGGAAAAGTGTCTGTAATCGATCATCCAGATCAGAGTTTCTTTACTGTGACTATGAGAAACCTGCAGCTTAAAGACACTGGATCTTACTGGTGTGTTGAGGAGATTAGAGGATTATTTCAAGAGGATGAAAAAGAGCAGCTTCATCTCACAGTTCAATCAGGTATGAGATGAGTTTCACATTCAGACGAATAATTCTGATCCTGATTCCTAATAAATCTCAATCTCAAACGTCTGTGTGTTCAGCTCCTGATGTGTCTGTGATGAACAGCAGTGTATCTGGACATGAAGGTGATAATGTCAGTGTCCAGTGTTTCTACACTTCTGGATATCAGTATAAACTCAAACAGTGGTGCAGATATAAAGATCAGAGCTGTTACACTGAGAAGAGGACTGACACATCCCAGAATTCATCAGTCCAGATCAGTGATGATGGGAGAAGCTCCTTCACTGTGTTGATGACTGGACTGAGACTCAGTGATTCTGGATGGTACTTCTGCTCTGCTGGAGATCTGCAGACTTCTGTTCAACTCACGATCACTGGTAAAACTCATTCACTAATCAAATCTTTATAGGTTTTTCTTCTAGGAAAAAAGACTAAAATAAGTTTGCATCTTTTTCTGTGTTCAGTTCCGGATGTTTCTCTTGAAGATCCAAATGTTCCTGTTCTCACCGTCGCTGCACCAAAACCAGGTAATACAGACTCTTGTTGGTGTATGACAAAGTCATAAATTATTTTAATATTTTCTTAATTTCTTTTTGACAGCAGTTGTGACCACAGAAGCATCTGAGAGAAACAGGTTAGTAGCTAATTAAAATGTAAGATTTATATTTTCTGTCATGGTCTTGATTAGATGCTTAACTGTCTGTGTAACAGTTGAATTTATTGTCTTTCTGAACATTTAATTGATTTTTGTGTGTGTTGTCTTTGCTTATTTTTTGTCTTTTCTTTAGTTTTCTGATCAGATTAATTGTGTTTAATTTCTCTCTGTTTCTTAGCAGAAATGCAGCTCTCTCATCTACAAAACCAATTAACAACGGTCAAACGGCAAACAGTGAAGAGCAGCAGAATGAGTATTGAAATAGGATGTTTATTGCTTAAATTAAAACATGAAAAACAGATTAGAACTTTTAAATTAACTATACAGAAATTATTATGATTTTTTAATTTTTATTAAAGATGGAATATTGTCCATCGGATGAGGATAAACATCATTGTTCTAAACATCGCTTTTATCACTGGGTAAAAGAACGTTTCATACTTGTAATCTAAAAGCTGGGTTACCTCTTTTACCCACTGTAAAAAGCGTGAGTGGCAGTGTGAAACGATGCAGTGAATGTCTAGATGCTTAGCAACCAATCACTTTCATGCTTGGCAACTGAAAGTCATTCGTGCCTCATATTCACGTGCTTTGTCACGGAAACACCACACGTTGAAAAAACATTTGTTTCAAGCCAGCTTCACATCCTCTAGGAATGGATCCCAATCTTTTCCAACTCACGACCCCAAACACGTACGTCTCCATGGCCCACTGCAAGAATTTTAACTGACCCGACTATTTGTGTTGCGTTTGTTAATGAGGACTTGTGGCTATATTGCTCAACACTGCAAAAGCACATTGTAAAGAGAAACATTTGACGCTCTCCAGAGAGCAAACACAAATATGCACTGGAGCGTTTTCCAAATCTGTTTAGCCAATATCCTATTATTACAGCTTCAACTGAGGGTGCTCTTGGTTTCATTTAAGGGTGTTTAGCATCCTCTATAGCACCCCTGTGGAACCAGGCCTGACCGAGCCTCAAGAGACTCTGGGACATAAGATAGACCTAAGACCTTATAAACTAAAATCTTTGTGACTTACCTAATGCAAAGGTTGGCGTTGTTTAGCATTTACTAAGCACTTTATGTCGGGCTAAAGAGAAGAAAGTTGCAAGTGGAAATCAGACTTGACGTGAATCTTATTCTGGTAAAACAATGTGTAAGGCTAAAATAAGCTAAATAATGTAAAGCTTAATTTGAGCAAAACAAAGTTGCTTCTTCTCCGCCCCCACATATGTGAAGATTAGTGCTAAACTTTATCTTCTTCATTTAACTTTATTCCTTACTTGTAGATGAAGAAACATCTGCATTTGTCCTTTTCAGTGACTCTGTTGATAACTATTTAAAAAGGTTGAAAACCACTGATATAGCCTTCCTCGTCTATAGGCCTGTAATATGAGGATGCGCATTGCTAGAACATTTTATGCAAACATATCCTTTGCGGATTTTGTCCAAATGGTGACACTGACACCACAAATATGCAAGGACATTAACCCAGGATTTAGTGTACAGGGTGAAATGGCAGTTGAGTTATTTGTTAATTATAAGCAGTGTGAAACATGAAGGAAAATAACCCAGGTTTCCATGTATCCGGGGTTTGGTCCAGGGTTAAAGGTAGGGTAGGCTTTTTTTTTTTCAAAAACACTTCTTGTTATTCTGGTTGAAACTCTCTTCACATCCTGATAGCAATCAATAATATTAAAAAATGTACATTCATTCTACCCAGAGACAATGTAAATAATAGATTTATTGTTTGAAATGTAAGTGTTATCGTAAGCATGCATCGGTTTTGAGATTAATCATCTGCTACAGGATTTATTTAAAATTTTCGACTGTAACTGGTGTAGCAAAAAATAGTCTACAGTAAAACAGTAGCTACATGAGTGAGGCCATCGTCTTCTTTTGCATATGCTGTTGCCTATCTTTTTTTAATTTTAGCAGAACTGCAGTTAAACTGCATCTGTGGTTGGTGTGAAATGGTTTAGAACCACAACAAGGTATTAAAGTCATTTGAACAGCTCAAAGCAATTCAGATATTTAGTTTAGAAATATAGTGAAGCAAATGTATGTGTATGTATGTATATATATATATATATGTATGTATATATATATATATATATATATATATATATATAGGCTATATATGTGTGTGTGAGCAAATTATAGGATGAACTGAATACCTTTTTCATGATTTGTTCATGATCACAGGCATTATGGGTATCTGGAGGCGTGGATTCCAGTTGTTGTTCTATTGCTGCTGATGGTGGTTGTGGTTGTGTCAATCATAATATTGAGAAAGAAGCGCAGTAAGTAATGATACATTTTCTGGATCACAAAACCTGTCACATGTCGCAAAGGTATATTTGTGGCAATAGCCAACAATACATTGTATGGGTCAAAATTATATTTTTTTCTTTTATGCCAAAAATCATTAGAATATTAAGTAAAGATATTTAAGATCAGTAAGATATTTTGTAAATTTTCTGCCTTTAATTAAATGCTCTTCAACTATTGTAAACTGGTCAAATTCAACTGCTTGAACACTGAGCTGCACTTCGGTCCTGGAGGGCCACTTTTTGTGAGTGAATGCAGCACAATCACGAACATAAATGAACAACTTTAAAGGCGATTTTCTCAGTGTTTCGATTTTTCTACATCCTTAGATTCCAGATTTTAAAATAGTTGTATCTCGGTTAAATATTGTCCTATCCTAACAAACCATACATCAATGGAAAGCGTATTTATTCAGCTGCCAGATGATGTATGAATCTCAATTTCAAACAATTGACCCATGTGACTGGTTTTGTGGTCTATGGTCACATATGACAGATTCCATCAATCATTTAGGGTGCTTTCACACTTGATTTTCGACTGCCTGATCCAAACCAGTTCGATTGCTGCCTCCGCCGGTTTGTGTTCATATTACATTATTTGAATATGAACCATGTTGCGCTTGCAACATTAAAAAGTAGTAGCTGTTTAACCCGGTTGCTTGGTAAGAAAACGCAGGAGAAGGCGGCACAATTCATAACATTGCTCACCTCACTTTTAGATTTTGGTTTCCTTTTGACTCTGTCTCTCGACACTGCGTCATCAAAGCTGATGCTTGGGGGTTATCCCCTCCTTCCTCTAATCTACTGAAACCTTATGAAATCGAGAATTCGCCCGCCAATGGTGCTCAAGCGGGCAAAATAGAGGCGGGCTCCCGCGCACAATAAGGTGCCGCTGGAAGCCATTGCCTTAGAATCTTTTCCTTCAGCTACAAGAAGCCATCTACATCTCGCAGTTGAGGTACGCTCATCTGGGGGACGGACCCGGATTGCCGCTCCCCTGCAGCGTTCTGGTGAGTATTTCTTTCAGATGTCTTCCAGACTGTGGTGTTTCTGCCTGGGTGATGCCCTCTCAGGAGCAGCGCTGCGTTAGTCCGTCTGCCCTCAATAACAGCCGTGGACCTTATGGACTCCGGTGATGAGGTCATGTCGACTAAGTGTCCTCATTTCTCTCATCCAACCCTTCAGGACGTAAGCTCGGCTTCTCCTGCTCTCCCCCCTGTGGTAGATTGTGGAGACTGCAACTAGGGTTCTCATGTCGGCACAGGTCCCGCATGGCCCTTGATCTATAAGCAGCCCCTCGTCTCAGTGCAGCGGTCTGTTGTGAACGAAAGACAAAATGCCCGGCACTTACATGAAATAAACAGCCCCGGTCTCAGTGCGGCGGTCTGTCGTGTGCGGAAGGCAAAATTCCCGCCACACAACATAAGCAGCCCCTGTCTCAAAGCAGCGGTCTGCAGTGGAAAAAGATGGAAAAAGATCCAGTCGCTCACTCAAGAGCACGATAATTACATAATAAACAGCCCCCTGTCTCAGAACAGCGGTATGCCGTCCACAAATCTCAGTGCTGTGACCTGATACGCACAGAGGACGAAGCGCTTCGATCGCTCACTCACTCATGAGCAGTAAGCACCCCCCACCTCAGAACGGTGGTCTACCTTCCATAAAGCATTGAGCTTCGGCCACTCGCTCACTCTCATAATGCAGCTCCCCGCCTCAGAGCGGTGATCTGTCATGTAATTAATCTGGATGTTTGACTGATCATAGTCCATTCAGAGAGTGTATTAAACCATCACAGACTTCTGCTTTGTAACCACCCAGAGTGTAGAACTGTGCTTTGTTGTGAGGCGAGCTCACATTTCATATGGACGCTCACAGTTGTAACTTATACTTCCGTTCATTTCGAGCTGAGAAGTTTCTGCCTTTAAGAGTTCTCAGGCTGATGGCTGTGGATTTGGCACTGTGGTTTGCTTTGCCTCTTGTTTTGCTCTCACTCATGGCGACGATAGCGAGACTGTAAGTTCTCACAGGAACAGTAATGGCCTTTGTGTCCCGCTGTGCAGTGCATTAATATATTATGATATATTTAATTTCATAAGGCTTCAGCAGATTGGAGGAAGGAGGGGATATGTGTCAGCTTTGATGATGCAGTGTCACGTTCCCACCTCTCAGGGAACCGAGGTTACGTTAGGTAACCGGAGACGCTTTTAAACCTTTGGGTTTGTGTTCAAAGTGTCAGGCTGTCAGCACATAACAGCAATTGCATCTATCAATGTACCGCAAATGTTCTAAAGATCACAGGAGTTCATTTGTCCTGAAGGCAAGCAGAAACAAGTCATGACGTCCAGCTCCACCTCTCTGGACGTCTAATGGGTGGAGGGATGGAGATATAGGTTGGGTTAGAGTGTGGTTGGATATTATACTGTAGCTCCACCCATTAGGCCCAAATTACATTCAGAGAGGAGGAGCTGGACTTCACACTCACAGATTGCTCTGCAGTGAACAGCCTCTCAGCAGAAATGAGATATATATTCTCTCTGCTTGCAGTGCATCAGTCACGCTTGTCAGGAAAATGAGGGAAACAGTGTTCACATCATCCAAACAAATCAAACTCTGATCAATCAAACCCGTTTGCTCACCAAAAGTGCTTGTGTGAAAGCAGCCTTTGTGTTTGATCAGCTGTGCATCTAGAAGCTTTGCACATAAACTTGATGCTGATGTCTAAGAACGAAAGACTGATAACATCAGTTGTTTTCTCACTAACAGACAGAAATAACACCCACAATACAGAGGTGACCAGAGATGGAGACAGTGATGTGGTAGGTTTGAGCTGACAACCGATTTGAGTTAAAACTCATAACTGAGAGACTCATTATAATCAGATTTGTTTATAATTATTCACAGGGAAACAGTGTCCGTTCATCATCAGCGGTTGCAGAGAATGACGTGACTTACAGCTCTGTGACAGTACGACCTAAAACTGAAACTAAAGCAGTAACTGAACTCACAAGAACATGCACAGAGATTTGTCCTGTAATGTAATTGTCAGTATTCTTCTTAATCATCTTTGGTCTCTCCAGTTTAGCCCAGCATCAGTGGAGGACGAGGTGACCTACAGCTCTGTGCACATACAGTGAGAAGTTACAGGTTTGTTGATGTTAATGATCACAGGATGTTTTACACAGACACTGAACATGTGATTTCATCTCAGTGTTTAATCTCTTTATCACAGGTGCATGTTCCTGAGAAAATATGAACACAACAGCGCTGAACTTGAAACAAGCTAATTTACTTATTTTTTTTATTTTTTTTTTAATTACCAATTTATAATAAAATATATTAATTTACTTTTCCTAGTGGTAACATAGTGAAAGTACAGTACTTCCATGAAAAAACCAAGTGGTTTACTTACTGTATAGGGGTTAGTAAAGAATTAAATGTGTGTGAAAACTGTTGATCGTAAAAAGTCAAGTCAAGTCAAGTTTATTTGTATAGCGCTTTTCACAATACAGGTTGTATCAAAGCAGCTTCACAGTATTAAATTAAAATAATACAAGGTTTGTTTCTAATGGAATTTATTGATTGATAAAATTAAAATTAAATATCCCCAAAATATCCCCAACTGAGCAAGCCAAAGGCAACAGTGGCAAGGAACCGAAAAACTCCATCAGGTGACCTAATGGAGAAAAAAAAACCTTGGGAGAACCCAGGCTCAGTCGGGGGCCAGTTCTCCTCTGGCGTTTATGAACTAGAGACCGGATTTAACTGTAATATTAAAAATATTATATGAATGCCTGGCTGAAGAGATGCGTCTTTAATCTAGTTTTAAACTGGGAGAGCGAGTCTGAGCAACGAACAGTATCAGGAAGGCTATTCCAGAGTTTTGGAGCTAAATGTGAAAATGCTCTCCCTCCTTTGGTGGATCTGGATATCCTAGGTATAACCAAACGCCTCGAATTTAGTGATCTTAAAGAGCGCGATGGATTGTAGGGCGATAGAAGATCCGTTAAATAGACTGGAGCTAAGCCGTTTAGGGCTTTATAAGTCAGTAGCAATACCTTGTAGTTAATACGGGACTTTATATGTAACCAATGTAGTGCTATTAAAATCTGTGTTATATGATCATATTTTCTTGATCTAGTAAGAACTCTAGCGGCTGCATTTTGGACTAACTGTAGCTTGTTTATTAAAGATGCAGGACAACCGGCTAATAATTAAAAATAAATAATCTAGTCTCGAGGTCATGAATGCATGAACTAACTTTTCTGCATCAGAAACAGATAGCATATTATGTAGCTTAGCAATGTTTCTAAGGTGGAAAAAGGCTGTTCTTGTAACATATGAAATATGATTTTCAAAAGACAGGTTGCAATCTAATATAACACCCAGGTCTTTTACTGTAGAGGATAAAGTAACAGGGCATCCTACTATGTTAAAATTGTATTGTGAGGGGTTTTGTGGGTGGTTTTTTGAACCGATAAGTAGTACCTCTGTCTTGTCTGGATTTAATAAAAGAAAATTACGCGTCATCCAATCTTGTATATCTTTAACACACTCTGTCAATTTGGATAATTTAGCGTTTTCATCCGGCCGTGATGAAATATATATTTGAGTGTCATCAGCATAACAATGGAAACTAGTTCCATGTTTCCTTATAATATTTCCAAGTGGCAACATATATATTGAGAATAATAGAGGGCCTAACACAGATCCTTGCGGCACTCCATAGTTTACTGGAGTTATGATCGATTTTTCTCCATTTAAATAGACAAAATGATAGCGGTCAGATAAGTATGATCTGAACCAGCTTAATGCTTGTCCTTGAACACCAGTATAATTTTGTAGTCGATCTAAGAGTATTGTGTGATCTATAGTATCGAACGCAGCACTAAGATCAAGTAAAACTAATATTGAGATACAGCCTTGGTCAGAAGCTAAAAGTAAATCATTTGTGATTTTAACAAGCGCAGTTTCAGTGCTATGGTGCGGCCTAAAACCAGACTGAAACTTTTCATAGATGTCATTTTCTTGCAAGAAAGAGCCCAGTTGAGCGGACACAACTTTTTCTAATATTTTAGACATAAATGGAAGATTTGAAATTGGTCTATAATTTGCTAGGTTATTATGATCTAATTGTGGTTTCTTAATGAGTGGTTTTATAACTGCCAATTTAAATGTTCTTGGAACATGACCTAAAGATAAAGATGAGTTAATAATATTGAGGAGAGGCTCTTCCACTATAGGTAACACTTCTTTCAATAGTTTAGTTGGTATAGGATCTAATAAACATGTTGTTGTTTTAGAGGAAGTGATAAGTTTATTTAACTCTTTTTGTTCTATAGCACTGTAATTGTTCTTGTGGGGTGATAATTGAGGCTGAATTATAAGGCGCGATTGAAGATTGAACGTTTACAATTGTGGTTCTGATGCTTTCTATTTTCTCAGTGAAGAAGTTCATGAAACCATTACTACTAAACTGTAACGGGATATTTTGTTCCGGTGACGCATGTTTATTTGTTAGTCTAGCCACGGTGTTAAATAAAAACCTTGGATTATTTTGGTTATTTTCTAGTTTGCAGAGGTGCTCAGCCCTGGCCGCTTTTAGGGCCTTTTTATAACGTGACATACTGTCTTTCCACGTGATTCTAAAGACCTCTAAGTTAGTTTGTTTCCATTTACGCTCTAAATTACGGGTTTCTCTCTTTAGAACATGCGTAGTATTGTTGTACCATGGTGCTTTAATTTTCTCTCTGACCTTTTTTAATTTAACGGGTGCAACAATATCCAATGTTCTGGAGAGAATGGTGTTCATAGTGCTAGTTAGTTCTTCTAGTTCATCTGTTTGTTTGGGTTCACTGAGCAGCTGAGACAGATCGGATAAGCAATTTGAGAAATTATCTATGGTAGATGGGAGGATTGTTCTGCCTGGTCGATAACGCGGCGCAGCATGACATATTACAGCAGTACGTAATATGCAAGTTACCATGTAATGGTCAGTTGCGGTATAATATCTATATCGGTTGGATCGGTTCCATATGATATAATTAAATCGATTGTATGATTAAGACGATGAGTGGGACCAGTGACGTTTTGCTTGACCCCAAAGGAGTTTAATAAATCTGTAAACGCAGTCCCTAACGCATCATTTGAATTATCTACGTGTATGTTAAAATCTCCAACAATTAATGCTTTATCGACGTTGACCAATAGATCTGAGAGAAAATCTGCAAACTCTTTTAGGAAATCAGCGTAAGGCCCTGGCGGTCTATATATGGTAGCCAAGCTAAAGATAATAGGGATTTTTTTTCTTACATCTGAGAGCGTAACATTTAGTACAAGTACTTCAAACGAATTAAACTTGTCACCTGTTTTCTGGGTAACATTAAGAATATCTCTATAGATTGTGGCAACACCACCGCCACGACCAATCAGACGGGGCTCATGCTTATAACAGTATCCTGATGGTGTAGACTCATTAAGACTGAAATAATAATTTGGTTTAAGCCAGGTTTCAGTAAGGCAAAGTACATCGATGCTATTGTCTGTGACTATTTCATTTACAATAACTGCCTTAGGTGTGAGTGATCTAATGTTTAGAAGACCTAGCTTTAGAAATTGTTTTTGTTCACTAATAGCGAGATTTTCTGTTTCAATAACAATTAGATTTTTCCTAGATCCTGCAGTAGATTTATTTGATCTCACTAAATGAGGAATAGACACAGTTTCTATGCAATGTTCTACACTAGTATTTATATCAATTAAGTTGGTGCAGCAGAGACTGTAATTTGGACTTTTGGTTACTAGTCAAACGGTATTTAACGACTTGGAGATGTTATCAGACACAAGATCTGCTCCGATTCTACTTCTATATGAAAAAGCATAAAGCATTCATATTGGAAAGTTGTAATGTCAAAAATATTGTTATTTGTTATGTTTGTTTTTTTGTTTGTGTTTTGCCATTTTTTCCCCCACAATAATCTAATAATAGCAAACAAATAATAATGCAAATCACTAAATATTTAAGATACATGGTATGTAAATATTTAGGTGTACATTATCAATTTATTTTCAGACTTGTTTTGTATATTTTAAAATGCATTAAAAACATCTACAAAAATAAAGAAATTATTGTCTGTGATGAATAAGTTTCCAGCCTCCATGCCACAGCTTTATGCTTATGTAATGTAGGGCTTGGTCAGTGTTGCCAGACGTACGATAATTATCGGATTTGTACGATAATTTTGACCTCTGTACGATGTACGATCAATTATGAAAAAAATCCCATAATGTACAATAATTTCAGAATCTTGTGACATTTCAAATGATGATCGTTGCTGTAGATCCTACATTTACCATCATGATTGTGAGAATGTGTGTTGTAAACGTGGTGTTACGCATGTCTTCCATCTCATCTCACAGAAAAAAAAACACATTACGTCTTCTCAGCCAATCATCGTGGAGATTGACTCTCTCTCACGTGCACTACACAGGGTAACGTTCTTGCCGCGGCGCTAAGTCAGTTGTTTCCAAGAGGTCGATAGTAAAGCAATAATAAAGTAATGAGTAAGAAAATTAGTGCTGAAAATGAAGGTGAAGACAAGATGAGGCGAAGAGGAAGGCAGAGTCTATGGAGCAGCCTAAAAGTAAGCACTGACAGCAAACATACAGAACTGAGTGGGAAAAGGACCCCAGTTTTGCAGGATGGCTAAGACCTGTTTCGGGCAATAACACCAAAGTCTTCTGCCGGTGTTGTAATGTGCACATGGTGGCTGAGATCACTGTTTTAAAAAAATCACGAAAAATCGAAAAAACATCAGGACAAAAAGAAACGTCAGAGAGTGAACAGCTAGATACAGCAGTGAAAAATGCAGAGATCAAGCTAACAGGGTTCATGGTAGAGCACAACATAGCATTGAGGACCTCTGACCATTTGGTTGGGTCTTAACAGCTCAGCACATGAGCCTTGGTCGCACAAAGACTGTTTACTATTACTTTGAGAGTTTAACCGAAAACCTGAAAATTTGTGTCGTTGTTAGTTTTTTCGATGAGGGCACAAACAGGATTCAGACCCATTTCTGGAAACTGGTGCAGATCTATTCAGACCAACAGAGACAGTTTTGGGGCCTTTACAGCAAAAGTCATTCGCTGATGCAGATTTACCTATCGAAAACATAGTGGGGTTCGGGTCGGATGGTTGCAATACAATGATGAGAAAAAACAATTCTGTCTCGAAATGATCTGCCAGGCATCACAGTGCAGCAGTGTATGTGTCACTCTGTGCGATATGTCGCCCAACGGCCCATATGTACACCCATCTTTTTACCATTTCGATCACAGAATCTATGCAATGTGCAATCTCCGTCTCTTAGTTTTATGAGATTTGAAATAACTGAAAATAAATTTAAAAAGAAACCCCACCACTTCAGGTCGACTTTGCACCAGGGCCTAAATATTACACTGGAAATAGGGATCTGATCATTTATCCAGCTACAGAAGCCACTTTATGTTGATAAGTCCTGATTGACTGATAATCTGATCTTCTTGATCAGTTCACAGTGATCGCATGTTAATGCCAAGTGATAACGCCGCCTATGTATAGAGAGTCAGTGACGTTTCCCCTCGTGGTGTGAAGAACCATGCAGCCTATTCTGAGAAGACAAGAGGAAGTTTATTATTTTAGAGTTCAGAGATGATCAGCGAAGATATCAACAGATTGTTGATCTTTTCTTCGCACAGGTCCTGAATGCACAACAGGATCAGTAAACAGAAAGTTAACGGTTCAGACTGGAGGATCTATTTCATTATTCCATGTTATTATGACAGGAATAATATTAGATCAAATAATTAATAAAAAAATGTTTTATTCCCACTTTTTAAAAATTGTTTTTTATTTCTGACAGCAACTGTAAGCACAGATCAGACTATTCTCCACATTGACCAGAAGGACTTTTGTCTGTCGATAAATAACAGGTTTTGTGAAACTCATGAGATTTGTATTTGTTACTGTCAAGGTTAAGTTTAGCAGTTAGAAGACTTTAGTTCTGCTGTAGGAAGTCCTCATTGCAGTATATTTTGGCCAGGAATTGCATTTTTCATGATGTTGAGAAAAAACTTCTATAGACGTTCCTGGAACGTCTTCATGATTGTTTTTATTTGAACGTTCTCATAACAGTGTGAGAGAACGTTTTGAGAACGACATTTTCAGAACATTCGTATGATGTTATTTGTACTTGATGATGAATTTTCGCATATAATGCTGACAGAAAATGTCCTTGGAACAACATTCTTGCAATGTCCTTATAATGTTATTGACATTTGATATTCTTAGAATATTAAAAATACATTTTCAATTTCAATATTATGTTTTAAGTAAAATAAGGTTAAGAGAATGTTATACTATAACATTATTGTAACCTTTTAAATAATTTTCCAATCACACAGAATGATTTTAGAAATATTGCAAATCACTGTTCCCACAAAGTTTTCAGAACATAAATCCGTCGAGACACTGTTTATTTATTTATTTTACTTTTTTTTTTTTGTTTGTTCTCCCTGAAAATTTTACTCTTTCCTGTCAATTCTCCTTATAAATCCCAATGTCAGTTACATCTGTAATGGTCATAAGTAGAACTGGATGAAATGTCAGTATTTGGAGATTTAATTGTCACTAGTTCATGTTGTGTTTGGTTAATCGATCATCATGTGTTACACCCATATCTCTCATTTTGGGTCTTAAATCTGCAAGATAAACTGGGTTGTAGCATCATGAAAGTTAATATGCACAGACATAAGCAAAACTACACAAATTAGACTTTTAGTTGATGTGACTTTTAATACCTGCAAAAGATGCATTACTACCTGTGACATAGACATGCATGCCAATAAAAAAAATTCAAACAAAGATTTTAGCTTGGTAACACTTTACAGTAACATTCAGTTCATTACAATTAGTTTTGCATTACTGTAAGAGTGAATTTTTTAAATGTATTGTTTGTTTTTTACTTATTAAAGTTTATTTTATAAATATAAATTTGTTCGTAGTTAATTCATTTTTGTTTGTAATAAATTAATGTTTGTGTATAAGTGTATGCAGAAATTAATATCAATCTAAAGGTTAAAACTGTGTTGTTCATTCTTAGAAACCTGAAGTATTACTGTAACTATCACAAATTGATACTTTTGATAACTGATACTGAACACCCATCAAACAATGGAAGAAATATTGATTGCACTGTATTTTATGAATATGTACAGTCTGTTCACCCCTTATCCACGTGGTCCAAGACATTTAAGAGCATTTCCTCCTCCGTCTATGATAATATGAGGGCAGAAAGCAGAAGCTGAGCAGTTGAGCTGCTGAACTGCAGTGAAAACCTCATTCAGGACACATAAGCAGGAGCAATCACAATGACCGCGTACGAGAAGGCAAAAATATTCTACATTTCAATCGGGTTTTGGCTCACTTTAGGTGAATATTTTATGTTGTTCTGTTTTTGTTTCTTATATATCCAGTTTATGATTTTGTAATGACACATTGTATGCTCAGCTGTTCATGTTGCTTTAAATGTGTTTTTTATGTGGAGATAGAACAAATGAAGAAGTTCTTTACTGTTAATCCTAGACATAATAACAGTGTGTGTTGTGTGTTTAGGTGTTGAATGCTTCAGCAATGAGCCAAATCACACCATAACTATTAAGACTGGAGAATCTGTCACCATCCCATGTCATTATGATGAGAAAAACCCACCGCAGAAGAAATACTGGTTCTCAGATAATGATCTATCTAATATATACACAAACACAACAGAGGAGAATCTGTCAGTAATCGATCATCCTGATCAGAGTCTCTTTACTGTGACTATGAGAAACCTGCAGAGCTCAAAACATGATGGGGGTTATTCTTGTGTTGTGGAGACTGATGGAAAACCGACTGTCACATATGAGCTTCATCTCCAGGTTCAGTCTGGTATGAGATTTTGTAATTATTTTAATCACATTCCAATGCCTAATTCTCTGACTTCACACACATATGTTATTATCTCAAATGTCTTGTGTCTGTGTGTTCAGCTCCTGATGTGTCTGTGAAGAGCAGCAGTGTATCTGGACATGAAGGTGATAATGTCAGTGTCCAGTGTTTCTACACTTCTGGATATCAGAATAAACTCAAACAGTGGTGCAGATATAAAGATCAGAGCTGTTACACTGAGAAGAGGACTGACACATCCCAGAATTCATCAGTCCAGATCAGTGATGATGGGAGAAGCTCCTTCACTGTGTTGATGACTGGACTGAGACTCAGTGATTCTGGATGGTACTTCTGCTCTGCTGGAGAGGCACTGAATCCTGTTCATCTCACTGTAACCGAGGCAGAACCAGGTAAAACATATTTAATACTGTATTTAAAAACTGAAAAGGTAAAACTCAATCGATAATTGTTATTTGGTTATTTTGACAGTAAGTGTGACCACAGACACCGGCACTGAGAAGGACAAGTAAGTCTTAACAAATTCTCATTATTGTGATTAATTCATTAGCAACATCAAAACTTTGTCTTTAATGCCATAAAACAGTTATTCAAGTCTTTCTTCTAACAAAATATTTTCTTTAATGTGTCTAAATTATACATAATCTAGAGATAAATGTTTAGTTAATATCTGATAGTGTGCTATTGTCTTTTATCTTTCAGATGTTTTTCACAGAGCTAGTTTTCTCCACATTGACCAGAAAGATCAGATTATCAGAAAACTGCTGATTCTGCTTTTGCTTTGTCTAGAAACTTTAAACTGTGTATTAAACTAACCATGTGTCTAACATCTAACCTTATTTAACATCTAACATTTGAACAGGATGTACTGTACGGAAACCAATGGAAAACTTGTGACTGAGTGTGTGCGTGTGTATGTATAAATAACATAGTTTGAAACTAGACAGTCTGTTAGAATCTTGTGATTAACCAATGAAGTCATCATTAAAACAAAGTTTGCTTTACCTAGTAACAGAGGGGTTTGCATATGAAGAACCTATCAAATAGTGGGGAAATTATGTAATGCAGCACATTTATGCCATACCTCTATACTATAAAAACTGTTGTATTCTTGTGCACTGTGGGATTTTCTCAATGGAATTTGTCTGAGATCCTCCGGCCTTGATTCTTCTTGGGAGAGTTTCTCTGAGAACTGCTCGAAGACTCTCCCGGCCATTATTAAAGCATTTAAAGGATATTTGCTGATGTCTGTCTGTTCATTTCTGCTTCGCAGCAGGTCAGTTTAGGGAAGCAAGTAAGTTAGAGACTCGGCCAGTTGTCGACGGAAGACGCAGAGAGCTAGAGTATAAAGGTCATTAAGTGTCGATTGGAAGACGCCAGATTTTATTTATTAAGTGTCGATTTGCAGACGCTAGCTAGATAGTCAGGTTTAGGGGAAAAATCCACTACATCTTATACACTCAGTCAGCAGATTAAAGATCTGTGTGTAGAACCTACATTTGCTAAACCCAAATGTCTGCAATGTATTTTTTTCTCACCATTTTTCTTCAAATGTATTTTTTCTTTTACCAAAAGCGACTTACTAACGAGGAACATACCAAATAAAACTACAAAAATAATAAATATATGTTCTGTCATCATGTTAACTAACCAACAACATGCAGATAAAAGAGATAAGGGTTTTAATTCAGAAACATCAAAGCTAAATAAAAAATATTGCATATGAAAATATATGTTTTTTATATCTCAAAAATATGCAAATAAAAACTTTTATAAGCTTACTGTAAAATCAACAGTCTATTCTTTTGATGAATCAGACCAATTAGAGGTTGAACTTTCAAGGGGAGAAAAATTTCAGCACAACACCAGAACAGACTGTTCCTGCTGTAAAGGTTCACGTGAAACTGACGTGATTGAAACCAGACTTCATTTACCCCAATGGATAAAAGCATGTTTAAACAGTTTAAATCGCTCCCTAGCCCCTATATAGTGCACTATGTGTCATTCGCCATATAGAACTAGTAAACATGTGAACAAGTGGTCGATTTCAGCCGCAGCTTCAGTGTCTTTTAAGATGTAGGGGGCGGGGCTCTTCAGATTCTAGAGAGCATTTGATTGGACAGAAAATACTCCGGTAATCCTATAATTGTAAAATGAAAACTAGATATGGAAACAGCTTTGACATTTACTGCATTACTCATATACTTCTAATTTTAAATGTTAATGAATTATTTGAAGCTTCTCTCAACCAGGTGACACATTTGTAACTTGCCTTGCAACACTTACAGAGAGGCTGTTTGACACAAGCAACAAGAGAGAATGAATGCAGGAACTGAGAAAGGCTGTAGAAATCTATGATGACTTTAGACTTTATGCACGTCTCCTTGAGTGAGAATCTGTTTCTATAGTATTAACCTAAAAATTTAAACTTGCATGGAAATGATGATGATAAAGAAAGAAGAAACATTGCAACTTTTCGACAGACCGACAGTCAGTTTGAAGAAGTTCATTGTATTTTTCCTTTGGCTCATAACAGGCAAGTGTTCTCTATTTGCTTACAATTAATTTAACTCATACGAGTAGTTAATATATCCTGCTGTATGACATGCATTTTGCTGCTACTTTTATACATTTACTGATACATAAAAGTCAAACTGAAGTTGCTATTTTCTTCGCGCAGGTCCTGAATGCACAACAGGATCAGTAAACAGAAAGTTAACGGTTCAGACTGGAGGATCTGTCATTATTCCATGTTATTATGACAGGAAATACACACAACACAAGAAATACTGGTGCTTTCATGCAAAATCGTCATACTATTCCTGCTCTATTCTGGCATATGCTAATGAAACCAAAGGAAAAGTGTCTGTAATCGATCATCCAGATCAGAGTTTCTTTACTGTGACTATGAGAAACCTGCAGCATGAAGACACTGGATCTTACTGGTGTGTTGAGGAGATTAGAGGATTATTTCAAGAGGATGAAACAGAGCAGCTTCATCTCACAGTTCAATCAGGTATGAGATGAGTTTCACATTCAGATGAATAATTCTGATCCTGATTCCTGATAAATCTCAAATGTCTCGTGTATGTGTTCAGCTCCTGATGTGTATGTGATGAACAGCAGTGTATCTGGACATGAAGGTGATAATGTCAGTGTCCAGTGTTTCTACACTTCTGGATATCAGTATAAACTCAAACAGTGGTGCAGATATAAAGATCAGAGCTGTTACACTGAGAAGAGGACTGACACATCCCAGAATTCATCAGTCCAGATCAGTGATGATGGGAGAAGCTCCTTCACTGTGTTGATGACTGGACTGAGACTCAGTGATTCTGGATGGTACTTCTGCTCTGCTGGAGATCTGCAGGTTTCTCTGAGAAATGAGGTTTCTCCCATTCTCTCAATCGAAATAAAGTGTAACCAATTTATTTATCTGTGTAATGGAGTTGAATTCATTCTTAAACATTTTGTCTATTTTTGCACGTGGTGTTGCCTTTTTTTTAGTTTTCCAAAACCAGGTAATATAAGTGCATCAAATAATTAATAAAAATGTGCTTTATAAACAGTAAACATAGTTTACTATTTTTTTTTAAATGTGCCCCAAATCTACATGATGTGTCTTGTTCAGCACTCATAATGTTCATTTTTGTGCTGTTTTCATATCTTTATATCTCTTCTCTCTTTCAGATGGCACGTGATGGAGCGTTTCTGTCTGTCACAGAATTAGAGATCAGACTATTCTACACATTGACAAAGAAGAAAAAGGACTTTTGTATCTAGATAAATAACAGGTTTTGTGAAACTCATTAGATTTGTATTTGCTACTGTTAGCAGTTAGCAGACTTTTGTTTTGCAGTAGAAAGTCCTCATGGACTACTTGCACTGAGCCTAGAAAGTATCATAGAAAGCAATGTATCATATGCTTACACATGCGATTATTTCACCACAGGGTGTCAGTGCTTGTCTAAACTAGTGACCGCGATGCAGAAGTGTGTGAGACCTGATGAATAACATCAGTACAAACATTTATATATTTTAATTAAATATTGTAATGTAATGTAATTTACATGTTTATGCCCAAAATGCTGAATTAATATTCAAAATCTCAGCCTCCCCGGGGAAAGTCTATGCCAGGGTACTGGAGAGGAGAATCCGGCCGATAGTAGAACCTCAGATTCAGGAGGAACAGTGCGGTTTTTGTCCCGGTCGTGGAACACTGGACCAGCTCTATACCCTCTCCAGGGTGCTAGAGGGTTCATGGGAGTTTGCCCAACCAATCCACATGTGCTTTGTGGATTTGGAGAAGGCATTCGACTGTGTCCCTCGCGGCGGCCTGTGGAGGGTGCTCCGGGAGTATGGGGTTCGGGGCTCTTTGCTAAGGGCTATTCGGTCCCTGTACGACCGGAGCAGGAGCTTGGTTCACATTGCCGGCAGTAAGTCAGACTTGTTCCCGGTGCATGTTGGACTCCGGCAGGGCTGCCCTTTGTCGCCGGTTCTGTTCATAATTTTTATGGACAGAATTTCTAGGCGCAGCCAGGGGCCGGAGGGTGTCAGGTTTGGGGACCACACGATTTCGTCTCTGCTCTTTGCGGATGATGTTGTCGTGTTGGCCCCATCAGACCAGGACCTTCAGCATGCACTGGGACGGTTTGCAGCCGAGTGTGAAGCGGCTGGGATGAGAATCAGCACCTCCAAATCCAAGGCCATGGTTCTCAGTCGGAAAAGGGTGGTTTGACCGCTTCAGGTTGGTGGAGAGTTCCTGCCTCAAGTAGAGGAGTTCAAGTATCTTGGGGTCTTGTTCACGAGTGAGGGAAGGATGGAACGGGAGATTGACAGACGGATCGGTGCAGCTTCTGCATGCGGTCGATGTACCGGTCTGTCGTGGTGAAGGCGGAGATCTCGATTTACCGGTCAATCTACGTTCCTACTCTCACCTATGGTCATGAGCTGTGGGTCATGATCGAAAGGACAAGATCCCGGATACAGGCGGCCGAAATGAGCTTTCTCCGCAGGGTGGCTGGGCAATCCCTTAGAGATAGGGTGAGAAGCTGCTCCTCCACATCGAGAGGGGTCAGCTGAGGTGGCTCGGGCATCTTTTCCAGATGCCTCCTGGACGCCTTCCCGGGAAGGTGTTCCGGGCATGTCCCACCAGGAGGAGACCCCGGGGAAGACCTAGGACACGCTGGAGGGACTATGTCTCCTGGCTGGCCTGGGAACGCCTCGGTGTCCCCCCGGAAGTGCTGGAGGAAGTGTCTAGGGAGAGGGAAGTCTGGGCATCCCTGCTTAGACTGCTGCCCCCGCGACCCGGCCCCGGATAAGCGGAAGAAGATGGATGGATGGAATATTCAAAGTAGTTGACTGTCATTCTCCTCTACACTGTGTGCTTTACTGTTTAAGATTAGCTAATTAAATATTTAACATCATTAAATTTATGGCACGTACTGCACACCATCGCACACAAGCAGTCCTTTTTTATCAGTCAAATTCATTTAAAAATGTAAACTCAACAGGTATGAAATATTATCAGTATGAGAAAAAAACAGGTTAGAGGGGAAATATATTTATTTACTATCGAATGCACAGTTGGAAAGAAAATATATTTATAGAAACATTTCAGCAGGTTCAAGATAATTCATGTTAACGCATGCGCTGAATGCTGTTACCGGAAACTTCTGCGCTCTAATAATAACGTGGAAGCAGTTGTGAAAGTCTTCTGATGTAATATTGAAGTTACCCTTATACAGTACATGCTATTTGTGGGAAATAAAGCATTAAAAAAAACAGTTGTGCAAGTAGGCTATTCTAGTGGCCAGGATCCACCCACGGAGACAGGAAGTGACGGTCTGATTGACACACCAACCACAAGTGACCAACCATCGTTTCCAAGTGTCATTTAGGGGCAGTTATCTGAAATCAGTCACTGCAATAATCAAATAGTGGCCATAATTAAAGCCAACTTTACACACTCTCCGCCTGCGCTTCCCCTTTGAGCGGTTGCTCAAAATATCATATTTTAATATCATTCTTCAAAATATCATATTTTGTGTTCAGCAGAAGAAGATAAATTCATTCAGGTTTGAAACAACTTGAGGGTGAGTATGATGACAGAGTTTTCATTTTGAAGTGATGAAAATACCTATCTTTTAATACCTGCAAAAAATGCATTACTTCCTGTGACATAGACATGCATGCCAATAAATAAAACGATTTTAGTTGGTTACACTTTACAACAATGTTCAGTTCATCACTATTAGTTAATGCATTGCTGTATGTGATTAATAACTTGCAATGAATAATAATTAAAAACAAATATTGTAGTTTTTTTTTAATTATTAGCCTGTTTTTTGTTTTTTTTGTTTTTAACATATACATTTGTTTGTAGATAATAATTTTTTTGTTCATAATACATCAATGGTCATTTATAAAACTTGTCTATACAGAAAATAACATTTATTACATAATAACATAATTCTTAGAAACCTGAAGCATTAACTAATGTTCATGATAAAACATGCTTTTGATAACTGATACTGAACACCCATCAAACAATGGAAGAAATATTGATTGCACTGTATTTTATGAATATGTACAGTCTGTTCACCCCTTATCCACGTGGTCCAAGACATTTAAGGGCATTTCCTCCTCCGTCTATGATAATATGAGGGCATAAAGCAGAAGCTGAGCAGTTGAGCTGCTGAACTGCAGTGAAAACCTCATTCAGGACACATAAGCAGGAGCAATCGCAATGACCGCATACGAGAAGGCAAAAATATTCTACATTTCAATTGGGTTTTGGCTCACTTTAGGTGAATATTTTATGTTGTGCTGTTTTTGTTTAGTGATATTTATTGTAAATCCTGGATATTATAACGGTTTGTGTGTTTATTTAGGTGTTGAATGCTTCAGCGATGAGTTAAATTATGTTTTAACTATTAAGCCTGGAGGATCTGTCACCATCCCATGTCATTATGATGAGAAAAACCCACCGCAGAAGAAATACTGGTTCTCAGATAATGATCCATTTAATCGTACATACACAAACACAACAGAGGAGAATCTGTCAGTAATTGATCATCCTGATCAGAGTCTCTTTACTGTGACTATGAGAAACCTGCAGAGCAAACATACTGGACTCTATTATTGTGTTGTGGAGACTGATGGGCAGCCGAGTATTAGATATAATATTTATATTCAGGTTCAGTCTGGTATGAGATTTTTATAATGTTTTTTAATCACATTCTAATGAATAATTCTCTGACTTCACACACATGTATTTTATAATCTTTTATAATCAGATGACTTGTGTCTGTATGTTCAGCTCCTGGTGTGTCTGTGAAGAGCAGCAGTGTATCTGGACATGAAGGTGATAATGTCAGTGTCCAGTGTTTCTACACTTCTGGATATCAGAATACACTCAAACAGTGGTGCAGATATAAAGATCAGAGCTGTTACACTGAGACTGACACATCCCAGAATCCATCAGTCCAGATCAGTGATGATGGGAGAAGCTCCTTCACTGTGTTGATGACTGGACTGAGACTCAGTGACTCTGGATGGTACTTCTGCTCTGCTGGAGAGGCACTGAATCCTGTTCATCTCACTGTAACCGAGGCAGAACCAGGTAAAACATATTTAATACTGTATTTAAATGCTAAAAATGTAAAACTCACTCCATAATTATTACAATAAAGTTTTTGCTGTTAGAAAAAAAAACTTTTATTTTGACAGTTAGTGTGACCACAGACACCGGCACTGAGAAGGACAAGTAAGTAACACATTCTCATTATTGTGGCTTATTCTTTAGCAATATCTATACTTCACGTCTATAACGTTACATAATATTTTTTTTCCAGTATTCCTTCTGAAAAAAAATGTGAATACTAATATTTTCTGTAATGTGAGGGCTTAAATGTGTCCAAGTTAATGTGACAGAAACATATTCAGTTGCCTCTTGATAGTGTGCTACTGTCTTTTATCTTTCAGATGGCGTTTCTGTCTGTCACAGAACTAGAGTTTTCTCCACATTGACCAGAAAGAAAACTTTTGCTTTACACATTCAGATTAAAGGTCTGTGTGTAGAATGTATTAGACGTCTACATTTGCTATGTCTGCAATGTATTTTTTTTTCTCAGCATTTTTCTTCAAATGTATTTTTTTCTTTTATCAAAAGCGGCTTATAAATGAGGAACATACCAAATAAAACTACAAAAAAAAAAAGTTTTTTTTTTTTCGATGTAGCCATTTTTTATATTAATAATGTACTGACCTCGCGCAATAATGTAATTTTAGCCAGTGAAAGTATTTGCATATGTCATCATGTTAACTAACCAACAACATACAGATAAAAGAGATTTGGGTTTAAATTCAGAGGCATTAAAGCTTATAAATGAAAAATATTGCATATGGAATATATATGTAGAGAGAAACTATAACTTTTAAATGCATATCTTCCAAATGTGAATTGGTTTGCATTAATTTGAACATACTTAAAAATAACCTTAAGTCAAACATATTCACCAAAAAAATAATTAAATGCCCAATCTTCTCAGCTAATAATGAATATTTTATGCCACGTATCATGTCATCTGCCTATACAAGCCTTGTTGGATGTGTTCCCACTCATGGACGGTTATTCTCAACTAACAGTGCAGACAATGTGTGAAATATGTGTGAACGTTTACAATAACAGAAGCACTGAGAATACCCTTGTTTCTCCTTTTACCCAATCTGAGGCTGTGTCGTCATGCATTTGATCAGCATACAAAATGATAAAAGCTTTTTTCCATTGATAACTTCTATACAGAAAAGTGCTCCATTTATACTTTCACATCTTATTTTCAAGTCATATTAAATTCTGTTGATACATTTTTTTTTTTTGTTTTTTGTTTTTTGCTTAAATGTGTTGACCCAACCACAAAACAGACTAAAAATAGCCAGTTTCTGAGGTGACACCTATAATTGCAAAAAGAGAACTAAAGAAGGAAGCATGTGAATCCCAGAGCGGAAACGCTTTGACATTCACTGTATTGCACATAAATACTTCTCATTTTGTTTGACTCTCTTCTATGATGACTTTAGTCTTTATGCACGTCTCCTTGAGTGAGAATCTGTTTCTATAGTATTAACCTAAAAATTTAAACTTGCATGGAAATGAAGAAGATAAAGAAAGAAGAAACATTGCAACTTTTTGACAGACCAACAGTCAGTTTGAAGAAGTTCATTGTATTTTACCTTTGGCTCATAACAGGCAAGTGTTCTCTATTTGCTTACAGTTAATTTAACTCATACGAGTAGTTAATATATCCTGCTGTATGACATGCATTTTGCTACTACTTTCTACATTTACTGATACATTCAAGTCAAACTAAAGTAGATTTTTTCTTCGCGCAGGTCCTGAATGCACAACAGGATCAGTAAACAGAAAGTTAACGGTTCAGACTGGAGGATCTGTCATTATTCCATGTTATTATGACAGGAAATACACAGAACACAAGAAATACTGGTGCTTTCATGACTCGGCAGCATATAATTACTGCTCTATTCTGGCATATGCTAATGAAACCAAAGGAAAAGTGTCTGTAGTCGATCATCCAGATCAGAGTTTCTTTACTGTCACTATGAGAAACCTGCAGCATGAAGACACTGGATCTTACTGGTGTGGTGAGGAGATTGGAGGACTATTGCAAGTGGATGAAACAGAGCAGCTTCATCTCACAGTTCAATCAGGTATGAGATGAGTTTCACATTCAGATGAATAATTCTGATCCTGATTCCTAATAAATCACAATGACTTGTGTCTGTGTGTTCAGCTCCTGATGTGTCTGTGATGAACAGCAGTGTATCTGGACATGAAGGTGATCATGTCAGTGTCCAGTGTTTCTACACTTCTGGATATCAGAATAAACTCAAACAGTGGTGCAGAATTAAAGATCAGAGCTGTTACTCTGAGAAGAGGACTGACACATCCCAGAATTCATCAGTCCAGATCAGTGATGATGGGAGAAGCTCCTTCACTGTGTTGATGACTGGACTGAGACTCAGTGATTCTGGATGGTACTTCTGCTCTGCTGGAGATCTGCAGGTTTCTGTTCAACTCACGGTCACTGGTAAAACTCATTCACTACTTAGACCTGCACAGGAGTTCATGATAGCAAAAAACAACAACAAAAATGTAGGGCGGGATCAGATATTTTTCATAGGGAATTGATTGTATGCTTGTGGTTTGCTATTGGTGGATCTGATGTGAGTGACAGGTTGCCCCGCCCATCAGAGAAGAGAAGAGATGTTCCTGCAAGAGGGAGGCAAAGTTATTTTCATTCAAGATTATGAGGCACATGAATAATAAAAAAAAATAACGATGTGCATAGATAAATCATTCATTAAAAAAAATGCTGCAATATTCCAAAAAAAAATGAGAATTGTGTATTTTGTTTTTATAGTGATTTTAAAATCTTATTGGTGGCGACAAATTTATAATATTTTTTTTCTGCATTTTTATTCAACAGCAGCTGTGACTACAGAAGAACTTGACGAAAAGGGGTTAGTAGCTAATTAACATATTAATCAATCTTAAATATTGCTCAAATATTAAAGTCCTCCTGTAATCAATAATTTTATCTCTTAAAACTCATCTTTGATATTTTTTTCCTTGAAAACTAATTTCTTCATGCCTTCAAATAGCTTATATGTAACTCTACACCCTTGCCTCATTTAGTATATGCGGTTCTATGAATATGCAAATGAGCACCAGAGATCCACTTGCGATCACACGTTGATCTGATTGGTTACAAGGTAGTGTGTGACGTCAGAAACACCAGCGATTTCAAGCCGCGTTTTTGAGACTGTCTTTGTTTCACTGCAGTTTTAAGGAGAAAATACTCAGCAATGGTGTCGACTTATGAATTTGCACATGGTTTGTCTTAAAGCATATTAAAAACACCACATAGACATATAAACAACATTAAAAACTTGATTTTAATCACAGGGGGACTTTAAGATTGATATTTTGTATCATGGACCTAATACAATGCTTTTTTTACGAGTATATAGTTTAATGTTCTTTCTTAACATTTTGTCAATTTCTCTGTGTGGTCTTTTTCCTTTCATTTTCTAGTCAGAACTGATCAAGTTTATTATTGAAGTTTATATTATTTCTCTCTCTTCTTTATAGCAACAACAACAATTCAACAGCAAGCAGTGAAGAGCAGCAGAATAAGTATTAATGCTCAAATAGATAAAAATTCTGCAAACAGAAAATAACTTTTAAGTAACCAGATTATGCAATTGTTATTGTAAGTTTTGTTTTTAAGGTTATTTGTGCAACATGATTTCTTTTCATTTTATGACTGTAACTGGTGTATACAGTAAAACGGCAACTGCATCAGTGAGGCCATCTTCCTCTTTTTCATGTACTCTGTCTATTTTAGTTTTGCAATACGGCGCTTGTGAAATGGTTTAAAACTACAACTTAATGGTTGTTAAAGGGATAGTTCATCCAAAAATAAAAATTCTGTCAACATTTACTCAACCTCAGGTTTTTCCAAACCTGTATGAATTTCTTTCTTTTGCTGAACACAAATATGGACACCATTGACATAGTTTTTTCTTCCATACTATGGAAGTCAACGGGGTCCATCAACTGTTGGTTACCCATATTTTTCAAAATATCTTCGTTTGTGTTCAGCAGAAGAAAGAAACTCATACAGGTTTGGAACAACTTGAGGGTGAGAAAATTATGACATAATTTTCATTTTTGGGTGAACTGTCACTTTAATAGAAATTGAACAGCTCAATGCATTTCAGACATTTAATTATAGAGATACTGTAGCAAATAGTGTAAATCAAAAGTAAAAAACATTAAATAAATTTAAACCAACAATAACTGCAGCCTTTTAACTAAATATCAAATGTGATCTCAGCAGAACAGATGCCACAATCACATAAATGTAATCTGATGAGGTAATATTTTTGCAAGTGACAGAGTTCACTACAAATATGAATAACAAGTTCAAAAAAGTTAAAAAAACCATAGAAAAATGCACCATGGCAAATTTAGTTTCAGCAAAATAACCATTGTCATGATAATGACTGCAATAACAGTAATGATTTTGTATGCATGTATAATATGAACCATTTGTATTGTTTATTCTCACAGGCATTATCTGGAGGTGTGGATTCCGACGGTTGTGTTGTTTCTGCTGTTGGTGACTGTCGTGTCAGCTGTAAAACTGAGAAAGAAGAACAGTCAGTATGGATTTACCTTTCTTATTATATGACCTATTCCATCAGCCATTCAGTGTTTGATCAGTTTTGCACACTATTGTTCAAAAGTTTGCAGTCAGTATTTTTTTTTTAAAGAAATTAATTATTTTTTTCTCCTGCAAAAATGAATTAAATTGATCAGAAGTCACATTAAAGACTTTTATAATGACACAAAAGATTTTATTTCTAATAAATGCTGCTCTTTTGAACTTTCTATTCATTAAAGAATCCTGAAAAATGTATAACTGCAGTTTCCACAAAATATGAAGCAGCAAAACTGCTTATAATAATAACTGATAATAATCAGAAATGTTTCTTGAGCAGCAGATCATCATATTAGAATGATTTATGAAGGACTGCAGTATTACATCAAACTTTCATCAGACTTACTGACCCAATTGAGCGCTAGTGTGTATTTATAAACTTTATGCTGATGTCTAAGAACTGTCTAATGGAAAGACTGATAACATCATTTGTTTTCTCAGACAGAATTAACACCCACAATACAGAGGTGACCAGAGATGGAGACAGTGACGCGGTAGGTTTGAGCTGACAACCGATTTGAGTTCAAATTCATAACTGAGAGACTCATTATAATAAGATGTTTATAATTATTCACAGGGAAACAGTGTCCGTTCATCATCAGCGGTTGCAGAGAATGACGTGACTTACAGCTCTGTGACAGTACGACCTAAAACTGAAACTAAAGCAGTAAGTGAACTCACAAGAACATGCAGAGATTTGTCCTGTAATGTAATTGTCATCTTTGGTCTCTCCAGTTTAGCCCAGCATCAGTGGAGGACGAGGTGACCTACAGCTCTGTGCACAAACAGTGAGAAGTTACAGGTTTGTTGATGTTAATGATCACAGGATGTTTTACACAGACACTGAACATGTGATTTCATCTCAGTGTTTAATCTCTTTATCACAGGTGCACACTCAAAAAAATGATTCTTGCCACTAATTGAATTTAAGCAAACAATTTAACTAAAATATATTTAAAAATGTATAAAATAATCATTATTGTTGCGAATTACTCTTACACAACGTGAATGTAATGGATCCAAGTCCAAACTGATCAAATTACATACACTATACTTGATTTGTTGCCGTAAGGAGCAGATTCAGATGTGGCGCATGCGCACTAGAGTAAAAAAAAAAAAAAAAAAAAAAACTCTGAAGGCGTGAAGGGCGGCAACAGTCGTTGGAGGCGCGATACAAGACTCAGCGTCAGCAGATGTGGAATATTCGGCAAGGTAAGATATTTTCTATAGTTATAAATGATCTAGACTTCAACATCAACTATTTTGTTTTTTTTAAATGTGATCGATCTGATTTGATTAACGTTAATATCTTAGCTTTTGCCGTGACTGCACTTCAGACGAATGAACTTTTTCGGCCTTTCCAGTTATATAAAGAGTAACGTTAACGTTAACTGATCTTTTTAAAGATTTATTGTCGACTGACTACCGGTATGTGCATCATTTTTGCATTTAGGCAGATTACGCGTATGATTTTGCGTTGCACAAACACAGTCAATCGAACTTAGGCCCAAATGAAGGTTTTCAGGTAAAATTGTATAGGATTTGATGAGGATAGGATTTGTCGTTAAAACAAATATCTTAAAAAATATTTGTAACTTTGTTTATTTATAGGCCTACGGTCGAATGACTGTGTTTGTGCAACGCAAAACGCAACGTGTCATCTCGACGCAAGTTATCGTTAGGCCTAAATTTGACATTGCTTGAAAAATCCTTTGAACATGCCAAAACGTTGCACAAACATACTTAATCGACTGTATATGAAAATTATCTACATGCAAAGGTTTATAGGATTCAATTTAGTGCAACATGCTTCTTTTTTTCATGCTGAGTTGTAATTTCATTACAAAAAAATAAATCTGTCTTTGCTATTTCAGAGTCCTCATCGATGTGACACTATTCCAACATTTCTGGCTCTGGTTTGGCACAATCACTCAATTACGGTATGTGTATTTTTTTTCTTTGTAATAATTTAAACTTGACGTTTAATTGCTTTGCAAAAGTGTGATGTCTGTTGTTTTCTCTCTCTTTTTGAATTTCAGATATTTGAGTTTTGGAAATGTGGCAATTTAAAGTGTGTGGCACAGAATTATCCAGTAGGTATGAGTTATTGAAACATTCTAAGCTTAAACATGGACATTTTGGGGTGAGGTTCAGGCATCCTTGTGTATACAGTAATTGTCCTTGCACTTTTAGGACAATTGGTGTCTGATTTACAAACCAGGTGGCCTGCACTAAATGAAGTAAGTGTTATTGATATTTACACAAGAATAAATTGTAAATTACAATGGATTCCTCCACAGTTTCATGCCCATCTTTATTTCTCTTCTTTTTTTGTTTGTTGCAGAATTCATAAACTGTGCCACTTCTGTCAAAGTTCTTGGCGCAGCTGGACAGATACACTGTTAATCTAATCTTCTGGACAGAAGACATCACACATTATGGCAATTACAGACAAGGTGTGGTAAGCTTAGTTTTTTTTTTTTATAACTAATTACAAATATTGTATATATACAATATACACAATATATACAATATAAATATATAATCATATATAAAATACTAAATAAGTGTTTTTTATATTGTCATAATTTTCAGTGTGATGATGACATACACATCAAACGAGACTGTGTCATAAAAAGTCTGTGTGTACCTCAATGAGGACATTACAATACTCGTCAAAGAAATTGAGGTTTGTATGTACTTTTTGTAATGACCTAATCCTATTGCCAGCCTGTATGTTACCAATATTTCAGTGAAACTGAACAATGTGTTAATTATTATTTGATTGTTTGTCTTTTGTTTTGGTTTAGGACTGCAATCCTGAAGAAGCTGAGAGAGGAATTTCTGAGACCACTATGGGGCTTTTTGTGATCCGTAAAGAAGGTGCTGGTGCTGAGGACGAGCCAGAGGATGTTGGAGTAGTGATATAGGGTGTGCAGCGGCTACAGCCCTTTAAGAGTGTTTCCTTTGGATTGGTAATGCTGTTCGGACTGATCTACGCTCTCAACTTAAGCTACCCTCAGAGTCTCAAATTCACGTTTGAATTCTTTCAAAAGGTTCTGATGAATTTGGATGGCAGCAAGCTTTCCCCAAAGGTTCAGGCACAGTGTTTCAGTGAATAGGACATTCACTTCTTGCCTAGATGTTTCCAACAACTGAAGGGAGATTAAAAACTTTAAAAATGTAAACTTAAGACACGGATGCCCTGAAAGGAATTTTTCAATGGACTGATGACACTAACTCCAGCATGCAAGAGACTGCACCTAATGCACCATTGTAGCTCTGATACTCTTGACACGTGAGATGTTAGCCCTTGTGCTATTGACTCAGTCCAGGAACTTATCTGATGACTTGTTTTGCAGCAGAGCCGAGACTGTTATAGTCAAGAACAGTTCTTTGCCTCAGATTTTTTTGTTCCTGTGTTCTGCTGAAATTCAGCTTCAGAGAGCTGACACAGAGTTCAGCAACAGTGGAATGCTACTTAATCCACCACCAAAATTAAGATTGGACATTCTTGGTGGAGATCATCTTTAACTATGCAGCATACTCCACGGATAGCTTGATCAGGCAGCTGAGGCAGTGAGTAGGACACTTTGTTCTTGCCTAAATGTTGAGTGAAAACAAAATGTTTACCTTAAAAATGTGAAAATGTTTGATGTTGAAATTTTGATCCCTGTTAATTGGCACACAGGTTTAAAACTAAAAAGTGTAACATGAGTAATAACCACAGAAAGTACAGGATGCATAAAACTGTTGCATTAATTTGTGAAGTGCTGTATTATGTCATTGTTTGTTTCTTTTGTCAGACTGAATGCTGCTTTTGACTTGGGGAGCAAATTGCACACAATAAATGTTTGAAAATGTAACGTGTTTGACCGTTTATTCAATAGAATTAGGAAAATGTAAGATAGTTATATAAAGCAAGTAATAACTATTTATTTGAAATGAGTAAAGTTTATTTAATACACAATCTTGAATCACAGTTCATTGAATTAAATAATGGTTATGTGAACTATTCACGTCAACTGAACATGATGGTGAAGCTTAAATAAAATGTTAACTTTTACATTGGATTTATGTGATTAAATTGGATGGAAAATTGACATGTAATTGAAATACATAAGTTTTAACTTTTGGGGTTAAATATTTTTTTGAGTGCATGTTCCTGAGAAAATATGAACACAACAGCGCTGAACTTGAAACAGGCTAACATTTTTTTATTCCATGCATCGTTACAATGCAAAGCAAGCAAACTCTCAATTCAGATAAAATTATATTTATATGATTGTATCATGCTTTATAATGTACAGTCCCCTGTGGTGGCACAATGTAAGTACATGTACAAAACAAATGGTTTACTATGAAATGAAAATTCAGTTTAAGCGTTATTTAGGAATAAGTGTGTAAATTGTTGATTATAAAAAGCATAAAACATAATATATTTGCGAAGTTGTAATGTGCTTGCTTTAAGTGTGACAATTAAATAAAAAGAAAAAACTTTTAAAAAAAAACAGGCGTATAATATTTGCTATAGGCTATTGTTTCTTAATGTGTTTTGCAACTTTTTTTATAGCAGTAGTCTAATAAGGGTAGTATTTTAATATGGAAATGTTTTTTAAATGGCCCCTATTATGCTATTTTAAAGTTTCCTAATGTTGTTGTGGAGTCTCCTACAACATAGTTTATATGCATCAAAGGTAAAAAAAAATCTGTTTAATTTCCTCATAATATACTTTTTTTTTTTTTTATTCAACAATTGCACAGTTTACAGAAACGTTCATCTCCATTACAAAAATAACATTTTGTGCAGTTTCCAACATAAACAAAACAAACAAAAGACTCACATCATCACATTTTGCCAGGGGAAGTACGGATTTACAAAAAGATATCAAAGTGTTTAACCTCATAATATACATTTGCACATCTTCACATTTTCCATGACTCTCAAATGACTCGTCAAATGAATCAATCTCTCTAAATCCCGCCTTTCCGCGATATACTCTGCTCTGATTGGCCAGACAGCTCAGTCTGTTGTGATTGGCCTACCGTGTACAGCGCGTGCGTCGAAAACAAAACTGCCCATTGCCATAACATTGCCAATATACATTAGCCGAGCTCTAGAGTGAAAGATCTGGGGCACGTTCAAGTTCAAAACGGTGCGCAACGTTTTGCTAGGGTTTCCGGGTTGAACTTCATGTTTCCTGGAAACGGCGTGCACCGGTGTGCAACAGGGTTTGAGATAGCCTACGTTTTCTCTTGTTTGGTGGGTGTGTCAGAACTGCAGTCCAATCAGCAGCAACATGTATACAAAGCACGCGGTATTAAAGTGAACTTGCACAATGGGTTCAAGGAAAGTAATTTACAAATGTGTTCGATGCGCACGGTATACGCAACAACTAAGGATATTAGAAGACATGTTTGTCGTAAGTTTTATTGTAAAAATATAGGATATCAACATAATGATGTAGTTGTTTATATTTTTAGCTTCATTGCAAGTGTATGACATTTGGTATAGAAATAAACAATGGTAATTAAGGGCTTTTCCTAAAAATGAGAAAGAAAATATAGGGTATTAAAACAGTATGAACTACAAATAAAGTCAGTATGTGAGGCTAAATAGATGTGTTTTAGTCTGAATTAGGTAAGAGGTGTGCTTCCATTTCAGTTTCAGCAATCCCTTCACTCGATTGGGATGTTCTCTTTTGTTCTGGGCGGCAAGTGCAGTAACTGTAACATCAGGCATATTTTGTAGTATTAAACACATATTTATACCGACTTCATCAGGCTCAGAAAATTCTTCACAAAGAACACAAAGAATGGCCTTCTCAGCTGCCATAGTTGCAACTCTTGCGTCATCAGAACAGTGTGTTCAACGCATCACCGTTTCTGTTTAAAAAACGTTGTGCAATGTTTTGTCGGGGCTGAACGCAGCCCTGATGCAACATAAACGTTGGTAAAACAAATATTTCCTCAAAGTAGTGAGAACGACAGAAAATCTGCATTAATAGACAGTTATAGGTAGGCTAATCGTGGCCCACAAACTGATTAGCAGAAGTATTTCAGTAAGACAGTAATAACGTGAGATAGCCAGTTAGCAGGAGACCTACACAATATAAAACTCAAAACTAAGTATTTTGAACACCATCTTTCAAGAGCAAGCGGTTTGTGAATCCTGTATTGAATTTTGAGATTTGAGAAGCAGTCTTCAGTGAAATAAAGGGAACACAGTAAAAGTTTAATTTATACTGCTGTGATATCGTGGTAAAGATGAATTTTAACCTTTTACCTCACACAGAGGTTCACACACTGAAAATTTCAAAAACTTTTAGCCTTATATGTTCAAACCGGATTCAGACAATGATTGAGAGACTCAAGAAGTGACAACATGTAGAATGCAACAGGACATTTCTGTATTGAATTGATGAATTTATGTTGCTTATGTAGTTATCTTCTAGTCATTGATTAGCATATTTTGTCTTGATAATCTATAAATCGTGTTCCGGGGGCGGGGTTTATGTAAATTATAGGGTTTGTGATGTCACTAACCCGGGAGGAATGTTGTGTAGTCTCTACCAGCCGTTTGCTGTAGTCCTTAAAAAGCAATTTCTTTAAAAGCAAATATTTCCCTTTGCTTTGAACTTTAATTGTCACTTTGCAGATGTTGTTTATACTCAAACAGCAACATTACACACTAACTAAAGTTACAAAAGTGAAATCATAATCAACCACCCCTTTAAGATATATAAATTAATGACTAAAGCATAGGCATATATCATAGGGGTTGGTTATTGTTGATTATTTGGACAGGTCCCATTTCAAGATGTCCAAATACCCACACTTGGGGTCTTGGCCACTTGAGAGTGTGTGACAGGAAGTAAGTGTGCAAGACGTCCCTGGTCTGGAAAATGCCACGCTTAACGCACACTAAATCCACACTATCTGTGAAATGTCTTACTTTCATGTCGTTGCAAACCCGTAAGACCTTCTTTCATCTTTGGAAAACAAATTAAGATATTTTTGATGAAATCTGAGAGCTTTCTGATCCCCCCATAGACAGAACTTTAGAACCACTTTCAAGCCCCAGAAAGGTTGTAAAGACATCATTAAAATAGTCACGTGACTACAGTGGTTTAACCTTAATGTTATGAAGTGATGAGAATAGTTTGTGTGTGCAAAAAAACAAACATAAATAATGACTTTACTCAACAGCTTATTCTCTTTTCTGTGTCATTCTCCTGTGTTATTGACACAGTGCAGCGCTTCTGGGTTCTACGTCTGAACGCCGGCTCATTATTGGCTGACTCCTGCATCAGCATCACACGCATGTGTCGTGGTGCTCACGTGAACAACATCAGAGACTGACATGGAAGAGAAGAAATTGTTGGATAAAGTCGTTATTTTTTCATACAAAAAATATTCTTACCGCTTCATAACATTAGTTGAACCACCTTAGTTACAAGGACTATTTTAACAATGTCTTTGCTACCTTTCTGGGCCTTGAAAGGGATTGTAATGTTGCGTCTCTGGAGGAATCAAAAATCTCTTTTAGATTTCATCAAAAATATCTTAATTTGTGTTCCAAAGATGAACGGAAGTATTACGGGTTTGGAACGACATGAGGGTGAGTAATTAATGACAGTTTTCATTTTTGGGTGAACTAACCCTTTAAGCGTGTCCTGTCATTCATCACCTTGAGGAACATGCTTCAATTTTGCATAATGTCTAAGAAACGTTCCAGTGTATAAGTCCAGATGAAGATGATGGTGAGGAATTTAAATACACATGGTGACTGAACTCAAATGACGAACAGGTGATGACTCATTAATCAGAAAACATATTTCTGAATAATATATTTTTAACACACACACACACACACACACACACACACACACACACACACACACACACACACACACACACACACACACGTTTCATATTTTAATAACATGAAAATATTGAAAGTACATATTTTATGGCATACATAGCCTCTGTGGTGGCCAGCCTTTACTGCAAAGCGGTATATGTAATGCTAATAGGCCTGTAGCAAGGTATGTTGTCATGGGAAGAAGGAGGCAGGAACCGGCAAACATTTAAACACTTTAATAATAAAACAAACACAAAACGAAAGTAAAGGCTGCAACCCCATCACAGACGACTGCCACACACACATAATAATACATAAACAAACCACAACGTAAAGTCCAGGCCTGGTCCTCTCTCATCCTTCACTGTAGTCGCTCCTGCTTTTATGCTTCCGAAGCTCCTCCGTGAGAGATACGACACTGCTCATCATCAATCATGCCACCGGCCTTGTGCGTTCTCTAACGGCCCTCGGCCTCATCCTGCTTGCCACAAGGCCTATAGCTGAACTATTAGAGTTATAAATTGACCAATATTTCTGGTAAGACTTTTGGGTGAGATGTTGTCATAATTCACAGAAGACAAGAGGAAGTTGACGTCAAGTTTTAGTGCAGAAGAAACACTATCATGACCAAACCATTATGATGTTCATTCTATTTTTTCTTTCTTTGGCTCATAACAGGCAAGCATAGGTGGGAGTTAACCAATGACTAAGGAGACACACTTCCTCTTTAAAAACATTTCAAAAGAATGTTATGAAATAGTTTCAAGTTATGTGTCGCCTATAGCAACAACATACACATTCCATCATAAACACTCCCGATAAATTATTTGTTATTAAAGTGACCCCAGATAACAACAATATGTTCTAAGAACATTTTCTCTCAACATTATGAGAACAATCATCAAGTACAAATCACATCATGGACGTTCCATGAAAACATTATGAAAACATTCGGCAAATAAAAATAACATTATAAGGATGTTCCGAGGATGTTATTCTAAGAATGTTTTCTATATATATATTTAAAAAGTGGGTTGTGGGTTGATGACCATGGGAAAAATAACCAAAGACTACAAGTGTGCTGCTATACTCAGGGAATGAGGACAGCAGCACATCCAGCTCCTCTACAAAGGTACCCAATTGGGGGTGATACATTACTACAAGATGGATTTTAACAGGAGCTATAACTGTAATAGCATGAAATTCAAACAAATTTTTATTGCATAGAGAAGAACTGCTGACAGAATGAGAAGAATGTTGGATATGCTAATTTTTATCTCAAAATCACTTACTATTTCTTTCAGAATGTTCAGAGAACATTACAAAATTAGGTTTGCAAAATGGTTAAATTGAATGTTCCCTTAACATTCATATAACCAAGATTTTTTTTTTTAAACGCTTAAAGTTTTGAAAGTTTAGACATTCAGGAATAACATTTTCATTACTTAATGGGAACATTAGCAAAATTATTTTAGAACATATTTTTGTTAGCTGGGAAAGTGTCATCATAGATTATTTGTGATTGACGAATTTAGTGTGTTACAATTACCCCCAGACCCCCTACTAATGAAACAGATACAAATGAATGTGTGTCTATCCTCACTGCATCTAGTCAGATGGCGCAAGAGTGTTATATGAATTAAGGGAGAAAAGGGAAGTGCAACAGTCACTACAGACACAGTTAGACTACTCAAGATACAAGAAGAGAAACTTTCACAATGGCCACATACGCAAAAGTATTCTACATTTCAATCGGGTTTTGGCTCATTTTAAGTGAGTATTAAATGTTGTGCTGTCTTTGTTTCTAATGGATCCTATTTATCATTTTGGAATGACAGATTTTATGCTTAGCTGTTCATGTTGTGTTTAATGTGTTTTATGTGAGGACAGAACTGATTCAGAAGTGATTTATTGTAAATCCTGGACATAATAACGGTTTGTGTGTTTATTTAGGTGTTGAATGCTTCAACGGTAGGTCAAATCATATTTTAACTATTAAGACTGGAGGATCTGTCACCATCCCATGTCATTATGATGAGAAAAACCCACCGCAGAAGAAATACTGGTTCTCAGATAATGATCAATCTGATATATGCACAAACACAACAGAGGAGAATCTGTCAGTAATTGATCATCCTGATCAGAGTCTCTTTACTGTGACTATGAGAAACCTGCAGAGCGAACATACTGGACTCTATTATTGTGTTGTGGAGACTGATGGACAGCGGAGTGCTACATTTGATCTTTATATCCAGGTTCAGTCTGGTATGAGATTTTTATAATGGTTTTCATCACATTCTATAATTATCTGACTTCACACACATGTATTTTATAATCTTTTATAATCAGATGACTTGTGTCTGTGTTCAGCTCCGGGTGTGTCTGTGAAGAGCAGCAGTGTATCTGGACATGAAGGTGATAATGTCAGTGTCCAGTGTTTCTACACTTCTGAATATCAGTATAAAACCAAACAGTGGTGCAGAATTAAAGATCAGAGCTGTTACACTGAGAAGAGGACTGACACATCCCAGAATTCATCAGTCCAGATCAGAGATGATGGGAGAAGCTCCTTCACTGTGTTGATGACTGGACTGAGACTCAGTGAATCTGGATGGTACTTCTGCTCTGCTGGAGAGGCACTGAATCCTGTTCATCTCACTGTAACCGAGGCAGAACCAGGTACATTTTTTTCTCAATAACTAAATATTTAGCTTCTACATATAAAAAATAAAACACAACTAAAATTTCTGCTTTCTACTTTTAACAGTAAACCGAGCCACGGACAATCCGAGAGACTCGTTAGTATTTAAATGGTTCTCATTAAAATGAATAATCTTCCTAGAATTATTCTATATTTGGCTGTTTTGTCATCAATGCTCTATTTCCTAAATTTATTTTTCTTTATTGTTTACATAATAATTTCCTTATTGCCCTGTTTTTTCTTGCTTTTTTATATCTTTGCACAACAATAATAATGCCACAGAAGAACCAAATACCTTCTCCTGTATTGTTTAAAATAAAATAAAGCTTTAAACTAATTCAAAGACTGTGGCTAATTCTAATGCTGAAGCACATTAACAAAGTTTAATAAAGATCTGATGAAAATTTAATTCAGATATGCCTTATTTTCTGGTGCTTTTATTCAGGTGACTTAATCACACACCTTTTCTTCTGAGCTTATTGAATGAACCGATTTTAAAGTGTTTTCTTATTTCCCACAGAAATAAAGGTCTTCTGACTGTGTGGCTTCCAGTTTCAGCTGCACTTTTGCTGCTGTTGATTCTGGTCGGTGTTTTCACCTGGAGACGGAAACAGAGACCCAGTCAGTTTGACCTGCACTCTATTCTTAGGGACTGTTCGTTATTTATTTAAGGGGCCACCGGAGGAGTTTTGAGATCTGTTGTCAAAAAAGACATGACCCTCCCTTCGCCAGCAATAATTTTTTCTATGACCCTCCAAAATGATTGTGAAAAAAGGCATGACCCTCCCCGATAATTTATTGATTAGCCTAATTCTGTACTGGTTTGCGCTTGGCAAAGATGTTCAGATAGCCATTGTTTGTTTGTTTTTTAAACCATAAACTCTTGCTTTCTCATCTGGCTGTAACGATAGACCAAACCTACGATTCGGTTCGTATCACGATTTTTTATTTTAGATTTGAAAAAAAAAAATCATGTTTTCGGTGCTGATGCGGTGTGACTCGTTCAACATGTGGGTGGCGTTGCGAAAAAAGCATCTAAAAGCTGTCACAAAGAACCGGCAAAAGTAATGATTATTAATATGTCATATATAGCTAGACATTTTAATTGTTTTTAATAAACAAGTGTTTTCTGTGTCTACTGCAAAGATGAAGTTGACGATGCGTCGCGATCTTCTCAGAACGCGCCAGAGAGAAATGCACATTTCATAAGGAGAAAGCAGTCTGTTTTCCTTCGTTTTGAATTGTTCTGCATGTTTAAAAGAAATTTCAAGCTTTCTATATATTTCTCAGGTCTTTGAAGCAAGTAGCATACCTTACGCTGAGTTTCGGTTCATTTATGAGACAAGAGTCCAGTTCACTCGCCCGCGCCTCCGTGTCATGATTATCTATTTTCTACTATATTTAGACTACTTCTTATTTATTAAATCCAGATGAAACATTGATTAAAATTAAGATAAAATTAATAAAAAAACGAAATTCACTTTAAAGAAATGCTTTGTGCTTACTGTTTGAGGTCTCTGTGCAATTTTTAAAGTCGCTTCAGAGCAGTCATGTCCGTGCGTAATTGAGAACTGTCACGTCCGTAACATTTTTTTTTTTTTTTTCACATAAATACAAACACGAAAAATAAAATAAAAATAATATAAAATTTAATTTTCTGTGGAGGCCGGTCTTTATTCATCCGGTGGGTATATATATTTTGGTTTGCACAGTGTAATTTATAGAATTACTAAAAAATATTTTGCCACCTAAAAGTTAAAGATTTTTTTGTGTCACGTCACATGTGTATTTCCCTCATATTAAATATAAAACACATGTGTAGACTGATATTTTTCTAATGTCTTGACTCCTTTCAGACGTTTCAAATAAATGCATTTTCTGAGAATTTTTATTTTAAGTTTTGACTGCAAATGTCACGTCCATTCACTGGAATCAATCAATTTTAACGAATTTATCCTCAACTAGTTTTTGTGGTGTAGGTCTATGTATTTTATGTTAACTTAAATAATAGCCTACTAATAGTGATTTAAAGATGTGGTAGCGCTGCGGAGATCGCGAGTCGTCAACTTCATCTGTCTAGCCCACTGACATAAAAAATAACTGTTTTATTAGTAAACAATTAAAATGTCTCCTGCTATATTAAACATATTTGCCTGTTCCTTACAAAACACTGACAGTGGGGTTTTTGCCTGTTTTTCTTTTTTTTTTTTTTTTTTTTTTTTTGAGCAGCAGCGGACAAATTATTTCGACACACACACACACACACACAATATTGATAAACAGGATTTTTTTTGTTGCTTTTTTAATACAATAAAAATTTCATTTAATTTATTGTTTAATAAAATTATAAGCCTATTATTTTAGTTTATTAACAGCAACAACAGCTGTAAAGATGAAGTTGACGATCGCCATCTCCGTATAGTGAACACGCCTATAGAGAGAAATGCACATCATTATAACCAGAGAGTAGCCTATTTCTTTTCGTTTTAAATTGTTAAAAAGACATTTCAAGCTTTCTTAAGATATATTTCATGTATGTGAGGCATATGCTGAGTTTCGTTCAGTTAGGATGAGATGCGCTCCTGTTTACGAGCAGTGCAAGTGACCACGCGGGCGCCTCTATGATTGTGTTGTCTGCTATATTTGGTATTTGGCAATTGGTTGATAAAAAAAAAATATTAAAATTAAGATACAATTTATACAAAACGAAATTCACTTTAAAAAATCGTTTTCTGCAAAACAAAACTTAATTAAGTGGTCAAAATCATGTCTGACCCGCTCCATGTCTCTCGATATTGCGTCGTGTGTGCGGTTCACTTTTCATAATCAACATAGATGAAAAAATAACATTATTATATTTTAACAAAAATTAAACTAAATGAGCTTATTTAATGGTAACAACACAGTAGGCCTACAGTATCTGTATTTGTACAAATTGCTGCACATTCATTTTATTCTGAATTTTGCACACACAAGTTGAAATGCATTTGTTTGTGCATGCATGTAAAACATATCTGCAACATTTATCAAGTTCACTGATAATTATGCGTGCATTTATTAATTATTATCTTAATGAATAATGTAACAAGGACGAAGCATGTAAACTGTTTGTTTAGAATTTGGATCGATCATCGCTAATAGATCCGAATGAAGAAACGTACAAAACCATAGGCTATAGAAAATGGGTGGGCCCGGACCTAAATGCCCACCCGGGCCCAATGGTAGCGCCGCGGCTGGTGGTAGCCCTACATCTTACACATCGTGGAAACAAAATAAGAATGGAAACTAAAATATGCAGTATCGCCCAACAGCATTCTATCAGCAGTTCTGGCGCCTCAGTCCCAATACTGTTAAACTCGACGTATACGTTAATTCACATCACATGTTAATGCAGCGGTAGAGTTACACTCACAGGACACTGTGCACTTAACAAAAGTTCATTATTTGCTCGTGCTTTAAAGCTTTGCCGGGTAAACATTTCTTTGGCATTCTGTTCTGACATGATGCAATTTTTCTAAGCGCGAACTGAAGCGCACACTGCCAAACAGCGCCAAACTGGATTTTTGTTGGGTCAGACCCATCTGATATCGAAGGGGGGCTGATAACGCGAGATCAACATGGAGCTAAATGGAAAAAAATAGCACCAAACAAGCCACTTTGAAATGTTGCTGTTTTAATGAATATAAAAGTTGGGTGACCCTCCCCCTAGACTAAAAAAAGTTGGATGACCCTCCCCTCAACAAAGAATAAAAAGACATGACCCTCCCCTATTTTCCTCCGGTGGCCCCTTCCATAAATACCGAACGGTCCCTTAATTCTTTTTAAAGTTCATTTCATGCCATGTTATAATTTATTTCAACAGCACATATACATAAACTCTGTTAATGTCATATTATTGTTTCCCCTTTTTAAAATAAAGAGCAAGATAAACACCAAAACAGAGAGAGAAACGACAGCAGAACCAATGTAAGTCCTTTAAATTATGAGTTATGAAAATGTTTATGAAAATGTTTGTATGTGTCACACCATCAAAGACTGTTTGTTTTCGTTCACCGTTTCTCCCTGCCTTGTTTGTCATCATGGTCACTGATTTGATTTCGTCATTGTGTTCAAGTGTGTGCATGTCATTATCTCCCCTACTTAAATTCAGATCAGTTGGTGTGTCTTTTTGTCAGGTTATGTCAATGTGTACATTGTGTGTGGATTATCGTGGATTTGCCTGTTGGAATATTAAAGCATGTTTATCTTCTTCATCTTCGTCATATGTTTTGTCTCTCCCTCACAACAGAATCAAAAGTTAAACGGTGAATCATTGGTGTTTGTTTTTCTTCGTCTCAGTTCATGTGTTTGTTTCGGCTTTTATTTCATGGACTTCCCTGCTGTTAAACTACTATGCCTTGAGCAGGGAGAACGCTCCCTCGAGCAACATCTGGAGGCATTTTTGGATCTGGCTCATCAGACCACTTTCCTGGATGACTGCCTCTGCGCGTTTCTTCGGGTTGGCCTCAACACCGCCGCCACTTGAGCACAGTTGTCTGGAGAACCTCCTTGTGGGCGCTTCGCCGACTTTGTGAAGTGGGTGCTGGTGTCCTGCTGATCATTCCTCACCTTTGATGACGTCACCAGCCCCACTCCAATCCCAGTGCCCAGTCAGAACCCGTCGGTCGGAAGAAAGCAGTTTGAGCCCACTGTAAACGTCGAGCCCAACACCAAAGCGCGAGGCAGCAACACATTCTTACCTCTTCATCTGTGACTGAAGAGAATCTTCTTCTGTCCCGTCAAAACTACCCTGCCTCCCTCTCCCACCACCTTAGAGGACATCCCACATCTTCTGACTTTTTCTCCCTTTCTAGCCTCATCCTCAGCCCTCATTCCTGCCACCCACTCCTCACTGTCTTCCACCATTCCCTCTGTGTTAACTCCTCCCAGTGGTGCGGATCCACCTCGGGCCAGCTGTGAACCATCTCAGCCTGGGCAAGAGGAGCCCACAACTCCACCTACAACCTTGGCGGACATCGCTCCTCCTCGACCCGTCTCCCTGACTTCCCTGCTCCTGCGCTCCTACCGCTCACCATTCCAGAGAGGACCATCGGCCATTCGGCCTCGCCGAGCTCCCTCAGTCAGTCGGCTCCACCTGGGTCAGACCTTGCACCTGGGTCAGACCCTCCACCCCTTTGACTACGGCCCACTCAGTCGTCCCTCAGGCTCCGCCACCGCCCTCGGTCACCCCAGCTCGCCCTCTGTCCTCTGGATCTGCTCTGTCATAGTGTGAGGTTGTTGCTGGGGCGCGGTCGCCACAGTCTTCGGCGTTGCTCCATCACCTCGGATCTTCGGCTATGCGGTGGGCTCTTTCTCCAGCGCCATCGCCTCCGGCCATCGCCATGGGGGTGTCAGGACTTCTGCCACCATGGTTCTTGTCTCCGTCGACGCCACTATGGAGCACAGTTCTGGCTGTGGCCTGGGCACCTGCCATCATGCCCCTGCTCAAGGCTCCTTCCTTCCTTTCACCACCTTCAGTTCTGTCTCCTCCCGGTCAGCCGTCCTTCTCCAGAACCTCCTCATGTATCCTCTGCCGGTTTCGCCTACCCTTCGCCAACCCCTTCGCCATCTCCTCATGCTCCTCCTCTCTACGGCGCGAGGACGCACCTTCCGGGAGGGGGTGTACTGTCACACCATAAAATACTTGTTTGTTTTCGTTCACCGTTTCTCCCTGCCTTGTTGGTCGTCGTGGTCACTGATTTGATTCGGTCATGAATCTTCGTTGTGTGTTTAGTCTCTCCCTCACAACCCGTGACAGTATGACAATATCTGTGTATTTTTACAGTTTTCCCAAACGCTTTGGCTCGTTTTTAGTCTTACTATTCTATATTTATGGGAAATAAAAACCCTATTGCATGTCTGCAAAATGTAATAACTCGCCCAAAACATTTAATTCATGCTTCAAAACTATTGTGTACGTAAACTGGCCAGTGCCACCAAAATTAAGAAATTATTTTCCATTGTGTGAACCATGCTGGTCAAAAAGTTTAGATGTTTCGGGGTTTTTTAGCGCAATTTTCCTACGGACAAAATTGCGATTGTTAACTCATGATTTCTGTTCTGTCTGTGCCCACCAATCTTGCACTTCTATCTCCTCCTCAACCAGACCACCTAGAGACTTCGGGTTTTCGGCATTATGTTAAGGAAGGTCTAATCTCGGGAACGCACACACAAAAAATAAATAAATAAATAAATAAATAAAAAGATTTACTATCTCTTAGTGTTGTGATCCCATGACGTCAGAAAATTGCGCTAAAACACTCACTGAGTTTTTATTACTTGTTTCAACGTGTCAGTCAACACTGGAATGTTTGCAATATAGAAATGTCTTTTTTGTTCTACTTTTTTGTTGACACTGACTTCTTACTGTACTATGCTAGAATGTCATTTTTGTTCAGCTAAATGTTATTGTGGATCACACTGAGCATGTTAGATACAGATTTAAAAAATAAACGTTTATTAATCAATAAAGCGGCACACAGAAAAAATATCCCAGCTAACAAGGAACGTTCTCAGAACTTTGGCTAACAAGCATGTTCTCTAAAAAAAACGTTATTTTAATGTTAATAGAACATTCTTTCAGAGTTAATAATGTTCACAAAATGTTAGCACAAAAATATTATTTATGCAACGTTCATGGAACGTTTTGTTTCTGAAATATTACTAGCCTACTTGTTTCAGGAAATTCAGAGAAAATTCAAAAGTAACGTTGTTTGCAAATGTTTGCAAAATGATAAAATGCAATGTTCCCTTAAAACACTTACAAAACTGCACAGTTGAATTAGAATAAAATAGAATTGAGCCAAAGCGATTGACTCAATGCACAGTACTAAACTGTACTGAAAAAACTACTAAACTGCCAAAGCGATTGCTACGATTCACATGAGAGGTGTCATTAAACTCAAAACTTTTTAGAGCATTTTAGATTTTTTTTTCAACCTTATTTCTCACATGTTGATTTCTTGATGTATGGTTTTTCTTATTTTCTGTGTTTGTGTGAAATGCAGATATACTGTGAACCTGAAGAACCTGCAATATACAGCACTGTAGATGATGAACGCTCAAGTGTAAGTAAACCAGACATACCAACACAATGGCTCAGAAATATGACATAGGCCTATTAATAGTAAGTTTTCATAAATGTATCATGTTTAATTACAATCCCATTCTCCACAGGATCCCAACAAAGACATAACCTACAGTTTTATTGGTGATGCTCCTAGGAGTAAAGCAGTAAGTTTTACAAAAAATATATTATTCCATGGATTTATTGTACCATTACTGGCAATACATTGAAAATGATCTCGCACTTCCATAAGCCTCCAGCAGGTGGAGCAATATACAGCACTGTGGCTCCACACTAACAGTGAGAATGACTGGACTGAGAGCTCTGCAGGAGAGGAACTGAACCCTGAACTCAACTCACAGTGGCACTTTGGAAATTACAGATTTTCTCAAACACTTTGAATAAATTCTCGAATTGTCATGGAAGAGCAATAGGAGGAATGTGTGATGGTGTTAGGGGAAGACAAAATAGATTGTGTAAAAATGAACAAAGCAACTATAAATTTTCAATTTATATAACATATTTCTTCAAAAATAAATGTAATGTATAAATATAAAGGTTAATTGTCTTGTATTGTACTACAGTATTTATCTTTTCCTACTGTCTGAATCTGTATCTATTTTTTTTTTTTTTTTTTTTACAAATTGCTAACAATCGTTTACCAATACTTAAAGTACTTGTTCTAATCTCTCTTAACTCAACAACACCACATTTTGTTCATTCATATGCCAGCTCTTCATTTCAAAATGCAAAATGCAAAAAAAAAACTTTTTCTACACACACTACCTCTGTGAAAACACTGTGGGAAACTCAATTCAGTATCCCAATATCTAATCATTCTCTCAAAATATTATAGTAGCCTACTACTTTTATATCCAACAGGAACATATAGTCAATCATAGCATTGTTAAGTTCTGAAAATGTATAATATGCATTTGTTTTTAGCTGTGTATTTTACCATGTGTGGTGTGTTTTTGCCATGTGCTTTCTGTCTTTCTCCCTCACTCTGCTTGCCTTGCAGTAAATTAGCCACAGCTGATGCTTGTAAGTTGTACTGAGTAACCACTATACTGTAGCTGCGTCTCAATTTAGAGGCCTGTGTCACCTCGGCACAATGAAGACTGTCCCAATTCGAATGCTCCTTCAAATGTGTCCTTTTCGTTTTCCGTGCAATGAATGATACATTGGAGGATACAATAAGGATACTCTGAGGGCTCGTTACATGACACCCTTTTCAGCTAAAAACTTTTTTGTGTGTTTTGCCCGTTCATTTACATGGCACAGGAATTTTGTGGGCCTGAAAATGCAAACTTTAGAAAATGGGTTTCAAAGTGCAAGTTTTTTTTAATGATATCGTTATCATTTCCATAGTAGCGACTGAGACTAATCAGACACAATTATTTATTATATGTAACAAATAATCTTTAAAACTCACTCTGGGATCTATGGTCCCATCCCCCAACAAGGGCAAGAAGGGTCTTGATAACCATGACTACGATCAGATAAGTTGGTTTTATTGTTGTTAAAAATGTGGTCATGTGGTCAAGGCAGAGACATATAGGGAAGACAGAAACAGACCTCAAAACATACTTTGCTGCATTCATTTATAGACAAACTGATCTATAAATGCACATGCATCCCATAAAATTGTGTGAATGATTTACTGTCTTGTGTAGTGTCTTTTAATTCTATTATTTTTTTGTATACTGTGTATTTTATGATAGAGCCAACGGTCAATGTAAACTCACCTATACCATGTTTGGTCTCTATAAATTGATACTTTGAAGATTGAAATGATTGTGTACATGATATGCCGATAGCTGCGCAACATATTAGTATTACAAGAATCTTTCTTAGTTTCTTTATCAGAAACCAATCCAGCTGCACATTAAAACAAGATTCATAAATCAACCACAGAGGAATTTTCCCGCTTGGAAATTCCACCTTTCTCATTGGTCAAGCAAACCCGGAGAGGTGGGGCCTTTCTCAGGCTTTATTAGAGACAAATTCACAGTGACTCCCCCTCTTCTTCTGGCCTTCACTGCTGCTTCTTCGGGCTGATGTCTGTGGGGACCCCCACCGTGACCACAGCCTGCTATGCCTTCACTCTCCCAACAGAGTCACACTGTATTTTCTTCAATCCAACTCAGAAGAAAACTGCAACTTTACCATCACTGAATGGGCAACTATCTTCGACTTCCTCACTTCTTGGTTGCCCAGGGCCGGCAGGTCACAATCTGCATGTGGTCAGCCATGTGCTCAAGGAGAGAGAGAAAACCTTCAACCAGAACAGAGTCAAACAAACCACTCAATTTCATCATATCCTCTTCATCCAACGGAGAAGAAAACAATTGCAACTTCCACGTTTGACACTCACCGAACCATCAACATCCCTTTTCCATAGTCCCATTTCCTGCTTCCGGTTCCATTCTGTCACTCACTATTTTACCTATGCATGTTTGTACGTGTGTTTAGATTAATTATGTTTATGATTTAGTTAATAAAACTTGTGCACAATACGTATTTGGTTCTGATTCTCTGCTTGCAACAAAGTTTACTTTACGATTTAGATTTTGACTACAGGCTGTTATAGTACTGTACTATAAGAAAGACATTTCCCTCCCCCGGAAATGAATATTTCTTAGAATTAATAAACAATTAACGCTGAGTGTTCACGGGACGAACAGGTAGGTTGATTGTAATATTCATTTTACTACATTAAGTTAATTCTATAAACTCATCCAAATATTAATAGTCAATTATAACAAGTTATGATAGATTATTAATATTTCTTTGAGCTAACTCGTTACACTGTGTAAACTACAAAGCCAAAATGGAGAAGCCATGTGTGACAATCTAAGTACACCCTATGACTCAGTTGCTTGTAGAACCACCTTAGCATCAATTACTTGAAGTTATCGTTTTCTGTATAACTTTATCAGTCTCTCACATTGTTCTAGAGGAATTTTGGCCCGCTCTTCTTTACAACGTTGTTTCAGTTCATTGAGGTTTGTGGGCATCTGTTTCTACACATCTCTCTGACGGTCCTGCCCCAGTCCCCCCACTCTGACAGGGCCAATGCAACTCCTTGATTCTCTACTTTTCAGTCATTCTGCTGTAGATTTGCTGGTGTGCTTGAGGTCATTGTCCTGTTGGATGACCCAATTTTGGCCATCAAGCTTTAGCTGTCGGACAAATGCCCTCACATTGGTACCCAGAGGAGTTCATGGTTGACTCAAAGACTGCAAGAAGCCCAAATTATCACCTCTCCACCATCGTGATGGAAAGTTGGTATGAAGCGTTTGTGCTGATACTTTCGGTAATTATAGTGTACCTAATGTACTTACATGTCAGTATAAGGCAACAATATTGTTTTTCAAATAAAGGTTTCTGAGTCAGTATTAGATTTCGTGTATGTATTATATGTATACTTACCCTGTAACATGGAAAAAGAGGGTAACAAGCACCACTTTAATTTACAGGCCCACTGTCACACTTACCCTGTAACATGTAACAAGAGTATATTTACCCAGTATATAAAAAAAATAGTTTTTACTTGCCTTGAAACATGTAAGCCCAAAAACATAATGCACTTTTGCTATCAAAAATAAATAAATAAATAAATAACATACTGTATAAATGCACAGATAGCCAATGTATGTGATTTTTAAAAAGCCTATACTGTATGTATTGGAACACTATTATTACAAAAAGGTAAGCTGTGTATGTTGTGTTCGCTAAATTGCTCCCAAAATGATGTAAGATTGTTGTATCATAATTGTAGAATAAGTATACCCAGTTTATACTTACAGTATAAATAATAATAACAGTATAAATAAAACTGCAACAGTATAAATAATTTGTTAATTCTCCTGGTTGTTTTATTCCCAAAACATTACATATTGTCCCCTTATACTAACATGTAAGTACTTTATAGGTACACTACCGAAAGTTACGCTGTAAATTCGTCTTAATTACCTATTTTTCATTTCAGACTGCACATATTAAGTGAATAAGTGAATAAAATCAGACAGAGCCATCTGTATAGATAACTATGGTGCCACCAGTGTAGTCCAGCTCCTATGATTCAATAATCAATCACTCATTGAAAAAGACTGACTGAATTTTAGCAAATAAAATGGGATATAATGTAATTTCATTAGCCAATGTTACAGTGCGATGGATAAACTACAGTATTTTGTACTGGTAAGATATTTGATTGAACTGTTAGGTATAGATGTGTAACTCTCTAACGGTAGCATGAGTTTATTATAAATGTTTGACAATATCAGACAAGCATTCTTTATGTCTAACTTTAATGACTTTTTTGTATTTTCATTGAGAGGCTACTCACTGCAGACCCAATGTTTGGAGCTTGAAGATCCCGCCACACTCTATCCCTACCCATAACCCTATCCCTAAACCTGAATCAGGTCAAACTCCAGCCATGATGTCCAGAGAGGGGAGCTGGACGTCATTTGGCTCTGCAGTGAACGCCACTTGTTTCCATTGTGTACAGCTGTGCAGTGAATCACATTCATCCACACAGATGAGCATGGATGAATCACAAAAAAAATAAAAATAATAATGTACGCAAAATGCATTCGGTTTAATTTTGTAACCGCTAGAGGGGCAAAAGTTTCATAGTGTAGCATTAACTTGTCAACATACAAATCAAACAGATATTATTTAAATTCAGAAGAACCAAAACTTTTGACTGCATAAGAAAAATGTTGGATATCCAAAATAAAATAGGCTATTGTTTATTTCTTTTTTTGAGTAATTTTTGTAATTACTCAAAAAGTGAAATGATCACACATCATGTTCTCAGGCAGATAAATGTAACTTGGTGCTGGTAAAGTGTCATCATAAATTATTTGTGATTGATAAAAATGAGTGTGTTACTAACTGCAACCCCAGACTGAAACAGAGATGTAAATGAAAGGGTGACAAGAACATAACTTGAAATCTAGAGTCTATCCTCACTGCATACAACCAGATGGCGCAAGACGTTTGAGTGTTATATGATGGAGAAAAGGGAAGTGCAGCAGTCACTACAGACACAGTTTGACAACTCAAGATACAGGAAGAGAGACTTTCACAATGGCCACATACGCGAAGGAAAAAATTATCTACATTTCAATCGGGTTTTGGCTCATTTTAGGTGAGTATTAAATGTTGTGCTGTCTTTGTTTCTAATGGATCCTGTTTAGCATTTTGCAATGACAGATTTTATGCTCAGCTGTTTATGCTTTTAATGTGTTTTATGTGAAAATAGAACAAATTAAGGAGTGAATTATTGTTAATCCTGGACATAATAATGGTTTGTGTGTTGTTTGTGTAGGTGTTGAAGTCTTTGGTGGGTCAAATCACACCATAACTGTTAAGACTGGAGGATCTGTCACCATCCCATGTCATTATGATAAGAAAAACCCACCACAGAAGAAATACTGGTTCTCAGAAAATGATCCATTTAATCGTACATACACAAACACAACAGAGGAGAATCTGTCAGTAATTGATCATCCTGATCAGAGTCTCTTTACTGTGACTATGAGAAACCTGCAGAGCTCAAAACATAATGGGGGTTATTATTGTAGTGTGGAGACTGATGGAAAACCGACTGTCACATATGAGCTTCATCTCGAGGTTCAGTCTGGTATGAGATTTTGTAATTATTTTAATCACATTCTAATGTCAAATTCTAAGACTTACTGTATGTATTTAATTATCTCAAATGACTCTGTGTTCAGCTCCTGATGTGTCTGTGATGAACAGCAGTGTATCTGGACATGAAGGTGATAATGTCAGTGTCCAGTGTTTCTACACTTCTGGATATCAGAATAAATCCAAACAGTGGTGCAGATATAAAGATCAGAGCTGTTACACTGAGAAGAGGACTGACACATCCCAGAATCCATCAGTCCAGATCAGTGATGATGGGAGAAGCTCCTTCACTGTGTTGATGACTGGACTGAGACTCAGTGAATCTGGATGGTACCTCTGCTCTGCTGGAGAGGCACTGAATCCTGTTCATCTCACTGTAACCGAGGCAGAACCAGGTCAAATTGTTCATTAATACATATTTTTCTACTATATTTTAAATAAAACACAACTAAAATTGCTTTGCATTAAACTTTTAAAATTTACTTTTGACAGTAAACGGAGCCACAGACGATCCAAAAACAAAAAAGAGAGGCTCGTTAGTATTGAAATGTTTCTCATTAAAATCTTCATATAATTATTCTATATTTGGCTGTTTTGTCATCAATGCTCTACTTCCTCAATTTCTTTGTCTTTAATGCTTACATAATCATTTCCTTATTGCCCTAGTGATTTTTCTTTCTTTTTTTCTATCTTTGCAGAAGTGAAACAGGAAACAAGAATAATAGTACAGCTGAAGGCATTAAAGAACAAAAGAAATACATCTGTATTGTTTAAAATAAAAATAAAATAAAATAAGGTTAAACTAATTCTAAGACTATTAGCCTGAAATGCATTAAAGTTTAATGGCCTGGTGGAAATTTACTTCAGATGCCTTGTTTTCTGGTGCTTTTATTCAGCTGAATTAGTTACACAACTCTTTCTGAGCTTTTTGAATGAACCGATATTAAAGTGTTTTCTTGTTTGCCACAGAGATAAAGGTCTTCTGACTGTGTGGCTTCCAGTTTCAGCTGCACTTTTGCTGCTGTTGATTCTGGTCGGTGTTTTCACCTGGAGACGGAAACAGAGACCCAGTCAGTTTGACCTGCACTCCATTCTTTATTCTTTTTAAAGTTCATTTCATGCCATGTTATCATTTATTTCAACAGCACATATACATAAACTCTGTTAATGTCATATTATTGTTTCCCCTTTTTAAAATAAAGAGCAAGATAAACACCAAAACAGAGAGAGAAACGACAGCAGAACCAATGACACAGTAAGTCCTTTAATTTACAAGCATCTAGTTATGAAAATGTTCATATGACAATATCAGTGTATATACAGTTTTTTCGTTTTTGTTCAATTTGTTATTCTGTTGACACTCACTGCTTTCTATACTATGCAAGAATGTCATTTTTGTGTAGCTTGATGCTTTTGTGTATCACACTGAGCTGAATAGAAACAGATAGTAAACAGTATAGTTAAACATTTACTGGGAAAAAAGTCAAACTTGAACACAGAAAAAATATCCCAGCTATATTTGGCTAATGTTCTGGCAAAGTTCACTCAAAGTTATAAACAAACGTTTCTACATTGTGTTAATAAAATGTTAATATTCTTTAATAATGTTCTCAAAACTTTAGCTCAAAACCATTATACATTATTATTCTACAAGTTTTGAGAACATTATTAAAGAATATTAACATTCTATTAACACAATGTAGAAACGTTTGTTTATAACTTTGAGTGAACTTTGCCAGAACATTAGCCAAAGTTCTGAGAATAGCCTTCATTATTACATTATTAATAGCCTACAACATTCTTAGAATTCATTCAAAAGTAATGTTCCTAAAATGGACCCTATTCATATTTCCGTGTTTCTCACAAGCAGAAGTTGTCATGGGAGATGACAGCAAATATAATTTTTCTATTCGAATTTACTCTAATAGCAAAAGAAAAAATCCACAATAGCATTTTCACGACTTTTCTAAAAAAAAATTAACTTTTTTAAACTTAATATGAAATACATGAAAATGTGTGTAATAGCTATATCACAACACAACAACTTGAATAATTCTGTTTTATACATTAACTCCAACTCCCCCGCCAAATGAATCGCGCACATGGACTTGTCACCCTGGGTCACATGACCATAAACGATTAAATTACTTCCTTGAATTGACCATCGCAACAGTTCCCTTTGCTAACGGACTTGTTGAAGGGCTCGTGAAGCGATTCAGTTGTTCACTTTAGTTTGGAACGCTGCTACAAATGGCGTCCCCTTCCCGAAGTGCCATTCAAGGGTGCAAAAAAGCAGTTTGGAATTCATACATGATGTGGGTTAAGTTTGGAATGAATCTGCAGTGGTCAGGTGGTACAGCAGTCACGTGGTAAAAGTAGGAGCTCTCAGACAATTCACATCTTACAAGCTGCAATTACGAGCTCTATGAGGATGTGAACGCTTTTTACAAGTTTAAATCATGTAATTGTGGTAATTACGACATGGCGTGAACGCACCTATTTATTTTCCTTTATGTAGCCTAAACTGAAAATTCATTTACATGCCTTTTGTAAGTTCTTATTATGGTGAACAGAAATTTTTTGTCACCTTTGTTTATAGCGCTTTATACAAAACAGCTTTGCAGTGATAACAGGAAAATGCTGCATTTCGACTGTTGTTCAGCTAAAGTCAGTTCAGTGTTGATTCAGTTCCTTTGTAAAGATCATCAATTACTAAATTAGTTCATTTCGTCTATAAAGCAGTTCTGCAGAAATGATGTTATTGTCCAGTTCAGTTCAGTTCTCATCCAACGGCGTCAGTACAGTCAGATCAATAATACTGTTGAATACTAAGCAAGCCAGAGGCGACAGTGGCAAGGAACCCAAACTCCATCAGGAGACAGAATGGAGGAAAATGTTTTTTTATTGTACAAATTGTAAACAATTGTTGGGCTACTTTTTCATGCGTCAAAACGTGTTAAATTTGCTTAAATGAATAAGAATTTAAAAACTGCCATGAACAAGTAAGTAATTGTTCTGAGATCTGAACTTATTGTTTTGAGGGGAAAAAATTCTCATTTGAGAATTGAGCCAAAGCGATTGATACAAGACACCCTTTTTTTCCTCTTCTTGTTTACACAGGTTAACAAATGCAACGATCCCCATAACACATTAATCTCCAGGCCAGACAAAACCTTTTTAGAGTGAAATATGAGAAAAGAAAACATATTTTACCCCCCACCCCATACGCCTCATATCATTACATTGGGTTGGCCATGGAACCATGTGTCCATTGAGTCATGTGTTGATATCTCGATATTTCTTTTTCCTTATTGTTTTCTGTGTGTTTGTGTGAAATGCAGATCTACTCTAAACCTGAAGAAGATCCTGTGATATACAACACTATAGATGATGAACGCCCAAGAGTAAGTAAACCAGACATACTACTAACACGATGGCTCAGAAATATGACATTTTAAGAGTAAGATTTCATGAATATATATAATTTTCAATTACGATCCTCACAGGATTCCAACAAGGATGTAACCTACAGTACTATTGGTGATGCTCCTGTGAGTGACGCAGTAAGTTTTACAGAAATATATGATTTCATGTGCAGTATTAATTGTACCACTGGCAGTATATTGAAAATGATCTCGCACTTCCAGAAGCCTCCAGCAGGTGGAACAATATACAGCACTGTGGCTCCACACTAACAGCAACATTGAGGATAACACAGGAACAGAAGGCTTTTTTTTTAGGCTTGCTTTACATGATTTAAATTATGAACATCTAACATATCCAAAGATATAAACACATTAAGTTAACTTTACGTTTGCTTGATCCCCCTCCTTCCCCTATTTTTTTTTTTTTTTTTAAAGGACCCATATGAACAGATGCAAGGTTTCAAGAAAAAAGCGCTATACAGACCGTAAATAAATCTATTTGGCGAGTTCATAACTAGCCTTCTTTGTCTCTTGAAATGGGATGTCTTTTTTAACAGTGTTATATATTTTGTACTTTTTTACACGCCAAAACGTTTTCAATTTGCTTAAATGCAAAAGAATTTGAAATCTAACATGAACAAGAAAGTAATTGTTCAGAGATCTGAACTTATTGTTTTAAGAGAAAAATATCTAATTTGAGAATTGAGCCAAAGCGATTGATACGAGACTCTTGTTTGTTTCCCTCCTCTATTTTACACGGATTAACAAATGATAAGATCCACATAGAGAGGTGTCATTAATCACTGACACCAACAGTGAGAATAACACAGGAACAGAATAGGACTAACTATCACAAGAGTAGTTTTTTTAGGCTTGCTTTACATGAACATCTAACAAATCACAAACACATTAAGTGCCCTGCCCTATTTTTCAGAAGGACCCATATGAACAGTGTTATACAGAACGTAAATGAATCTATTAGTCGAGTTCATAACTAGCCTTCTTTGAAATGTGATAGTCTTTTTTAACAGTATTTATATATTTTGTAGGTATATATTTGTGTGTGTATCATTTCTTAACTTAAAAAAAAAATACTTTTAGTTTACTTGTACAGTATTCTGTTTCTGTTTCCATTTGCATTTTTACAAACATGCACATTTTAAAATAAAAAAAATAAAAGTATTTTGTAGTTCAAAAAATATTTTGACTCCTTTCCTCTGTGGAATTTTCAGTGTGTGTGTGTGTGTGTGTGTGTGTGTGGTTTAGGTATGTTATGGGGACAACGTGTACCAGAAAATAGCAGAAATTTTTGATCTTGTGGACATTTTTTTTGGACCCCATGAGTAAAACAGCTTATAAATCATACTAAATTATGTTTTTTGAAAATGTAAAAATGCAGAAGGTTTTCTAAGATGTGTAAGATTGTTTTGGGTTAGGGGATAGAATACAGTTTGTACAGTATAAAAATCATTATGTCTATGGAAACTTTTTGAAAATTGTGTAAAATTTTGACATTGATAATGTAAAAATGCTGAAGGTTTTCTGTGATGGGTTAAGTTCCTATTGGCTCACTGAGGAGTTAAAGGCCAATCTCACCATCTAAACTCACCCGGCCTCAGAGCTCACACACCACATCAAGACACAGGCCTCAACACATCAAGACGTGTGTAACTTCCTCAACCATTAGAGAGTCAAACTAACATTGCAAGTTCATCATAATTTCTTTGTTTAACATGGAAGAAAATGATTGCAACTTTAACACCATTGACTCAAATATCAAGTCATCAAGCATCAAGTCTTTATCCTGAGACTGCATCCAGACGCTTGTTCAACGGACCGACTTCTCTCCACCTACTGACATAATGCGTTAACATTATGAGAAGTGTGCTAGCCAGACGGGATTTAAAGTTTGGCTGGAGACCCAAGTTTGGTTTGAAGACGAAAAACGTACCAAGCACATACTGAAACCTAACGTGTGTGTGTGTGTGTGTGTGTGTGTGTGTGTTCTGTTTTGTTTGCCTTTGGCTTCATGTTCTATTGTCCTGTCTTGTTTTGTAATGTGTAGGGGAGACCTGAAATGATTTTAACACATGTTAATGCTTCCAATTTGTCCAACTACAACACACACAAACACACAAATAGTGTTCAATTGTTGAAGCTGGTGCACATTTGCTCATTTTATTCAGTTTTGTTACACACACACACACACACACACACACACACCAATTATGTTAAAAAGCCTGTGTTGAATAAAAACCTTTCAAAATTAATTTTTTATACATTTTCTAATGTTACATCTCACCTCTGGGTATGTTTCAACTAACCCGGACTATGTATTGTAACATTTCACTCCTCGTTTGAAACTAAGCCACACATTTTTCTGTTTGTGCTGCAAAGATAACAGCCATGTCATTTAATAGCTGACACTTGTAACTAGTTCCTGATTCACATTTTGAACTGGCTTAAAAAAACTCCAAGATACAGACAGAAATGTCAAAAATGTTACAACCGTCCCTGGTCTGTCGTCTGGTGCATATAGTATGTTGCTATATTTTCTGGATATACACTACTTTTTTCTTTTGAATGGCCGTCAACAGAGACATCAGTTTTTTGTCTGCCCATATTCTGGATGTATCACACTGTATCTGCATGTGGTGAACAGTGCCGGTGGAGCTGAGGTCAGTCTCTGTGTGAATGTGTTTCTTCACTGACTCGTGTGTTTCTGTGGTTGGTTTCACACAGATTGTGCAGTGCAGATTCACACTCACACATTATTATTTTACTTGCACACTCACTACAGGAACCAGTGTAGCCACAATTCATTTTTAAATATTCTTGAATACATTTTAAATACATAATTGTGAATTATTTTAAGGAAATATGAGACACTGGGGATGGTTGCAATACTTTTTATCTCAAACTTTAATATAATTTCCCATATTCTTTGCTATGAATTGTGTTTTGAAATATTTTGTGTTGTAATATTTGAAAAAAAAAATATATATATATATATATATACAGTATATGTGGCTAGTTTGAGTTTGCTGCTAGTTTGTGGCTAGTTTGAGTTTGCTGCTGCTACTTTGCTCACTTGCTGACGCTTATGTGGTTTCAGGCGATATTTCTGCTCTGATACGGAAACAGGAGGAAACAGAGACAGTTCAAGAAGTGACCAGCTCCTCTCATGAACACACACTCCACTATAACACACACACTCCGCTATAGACATGATTTACCTTCTGATTCTCTCTGGGATTTTACTTTACATCTCAGGTAAAAATATATATAAGTATTACTAAACCATCGTAAAGTCTGTTGTGAATTTTTTTAAATGGTTAAAGTTATAAGTCTACTATATACATCATGTGCAGTTTGTGTTTTATGTTTTCTCCCCTACGTTTCTTCTTGTCTACAGGTGCTGCTAGAGTCAATACACTGGAACTTAATATAGCAGTGAAATCTGGATCATCTGGCATTATTCCATGTGTGTATGATAAACAACATAAAGAAAATCAGAAATATTTGTGTTGGGGGAGAAATTGGGGCATTTGCCATATATATGCAGGAAAGAACGGAAAATATTCCATCAGTGATTATCCAGACCAGAGTATTTTTACAGTGCGATGGGACAAACTGGAGATCTCCGACTATGGATATTACTGGTGCGCTGTGGAGATTGGTGGCTATGGCACTGTAGACGCTGGTTATAAATTGTATCTGACGGTACAATCAGGTAAAAAACTTCTTTCCAAATTACGATTTACGAATAGCCTACAGTTTTTTTTCTGACAATGCAATTTATTAAAATAGAATATAATATAAATATGAAATAATGAAGCTATAAATACGTTATAAATAATGTAAAAGTTAAGTGTTGTTGTTGGGTTATATATTTATTAAAAATATAATATAATACTATATAAAAATGAAATAATGAAGCTATAAATAACATTGTAAATAATGTAAAAGGTAGGCTAAGTGTTGTTGGGTTATAATATGTAGGCCTGTACACACAAGTAAACCGAATTACACCTTTAAAGTATTGGGTTTCAACTTACTCAAATATCTAAGTATAGCCTATATACTCTTTATCATAGAAATGGACCATGGTGAACATATGTAGACAGTTTGTGAACCCCTTTAATAGAGTTTAATATAACTTTCAAAAAGTCCAGTACAAACTTTACTGCCACTCATCAACGGCAGCTGTCACAGAGTTGGCGACAAGAACAATCCTCGGGCTAGACCGTCCCATTTAACAACGTTAAATGGGTTGGTGATGTCACTAACCCTGGAGGAATGTCGTGTAGTCCCTACCAGCCGTTTGTTGTAGTCCTTAAAAAGTAATTTCTTTAAAAGAAAATATCTCCCTTTGCTTTGAACTTTGAGTGTTGTAACTTTGCAGATGTTTTTTATGCTCAAAACACACCAGTACACACCAACTAAAGTAAGAAAAGTGAAATCATAATCAACCACCCCTTTAATTTGCGGGTGTTTTTCTATTTGCATGTGTGTTCTTCAGTTGCAGTGCGTTGAGCTCTCTCAGCCACCGTAGGGCCTCCTGTCACGTACCAACACGCTTTTACCATTCCATTCCAATTAGAATAGGGATTGTGTGTGCTCTTTTACTGTCCATATGATGACACACACATCTTAAAGATAAAACTTCTCGTAGTGGATCAGACACCTGATATCAAGGGTGGATATCGTGGGATTCACACTCGTGCGGTTTGTTGCTGATAAACTGTTGCTTAAGTTCTGTTGCTTTTATATGAAAATAAATATGATGAACGAGACACCCAAAGTACTTGTTATATATGTCCATTTAAAAGATATGTTTATTAGGCCCACAGATATGTTTTTATTTATTTTACAGGCCTAAATATGACAACAATCACATAACCCATAGAGAAATCGCACTGTCAGAAAGTTTAGGAATAGTCACACGTCATTTATACACATAAAAGCAGGATATCAGGGTTTTAAAATCAAACATTGTAAAAGAAAACAATATATTACGGTTGTTTAAACCAATGAACATTAAGCTGTGTCATTAGCAAATCGTTTCCCATCGTGCTTTTACTCAGCGCAGTCGGTGGAGATCAACTGCAGAATCCGACACGTCCTCCTCGCCTTTGCAAGAGTTTTTTTACATCGCCTACGTCAGCAGGACATCAGAGCCTTTTATACAGTCTATATGGTACAGGACCACACTCGGACACATTTCTAACCGGCATTTCGCGGTGATCACCGGTGATCACTTCTGCGCAGATTTTGCTCTTCTCAAACAAGTCTATTCATTCTGGAGTTGGACTGGTTGCTCTGTAGCCTCTTTTTTAATGCACTGAAAAGAACCGTCTCATAAGAGTGATTCGTTCTGGATCACATTACTCGCTGAATGTGGTTTAAAAAAGCAGTTAAGCGGTATAAGTGCAGGAGACATTGTTTGAATACGGAAACAAAAACTATGTTATTTTTTGTTCATTTTTAGTATTTTAGTACAGCGTTCCTGCATATTGGTGAAAGAATGAACTTTCTATAGTACAGGAACCAAACTTCCACAATTTTTTCGGTTCTGTGGTTGTAACTGTTTAAAAATAAAACCAGTTTTGAATAAAGTGTGTTACCAACAATATAGTAAACACTTACAAATATCAAATAAATCAATATCAAAGGAATTTAGATAGGCCTATTTACATTTTTAGCCAATTAGACAATTGATGGACAAATGTTATTGTCTTTTTGACTGTTTTCAGATCCTGGTGTGTCTGTGAAGAACAGCAGTGTATCTGGACATGAAGGTGATAATGTCAGTGTCCAGTGTTTCTACACTTCTGGATATAAGAATAAACTCAAACAGTGGTGCAGATATAAAGATGAGGGCTGTTACACTGAGAAGAGGACTGACACATCCCAGAATTCATCAGTCCAGATCAGTGATGATGGGAGAAGCTCCTTCACTGTGTTGATGACTGGACTGAGACTCAGTGATTCTGGATGGTACCTCTGCTCTGCTGGAGATCTCCAGGTTCCTGTTCAACTCACTGTCAATGAACCCAAACCTGGTAAGATCACAAATCAGTTCTGCTATAAAAAATGGTGATACTCTTAATGGCCTAAAAATAACTTCATGTTTTTCTCCTTTCAGTGACACATATTCCAACAGCTACACCATCTGACCCTGAGACAGACAAGTAGGTGTACTTTTTGACCATTTAAAATAATCAAATGCATCTAAACACTTTTGTAGCCCAAAAACCTGTTGATCCTGTTCCCAAAACTGGGAAAAATTATTTGTTTATAATTTGGACAATTTGATTAGGTATTTTTAAAGGAAAGAAGTACAGGAGAAGAGCATACAAGCCTACATTGGTTTTGTGTTCCACAGAAGAAAGAAAGTCATACAGGTTTACATACAGGTTTGGAATGATAAGACTCGATTGTACTTTCATTTTTGAGTGAACATATTTTTCTTTCTCTTTTTACATTGTTTTGCAGGTACACAACTCAGACATCTGCAAACAGAAATCCTACAAGTGTGAATGAAATAATAACCAGTAAGGAGCAGCTGAACTGGGTTAATCAGATCTAATATTTTTAATGTGTTTAATTACCAATTATGATATGACATGTGTAATCATCTATCCATCAGAAAAAAAAATACTCTGGAGACAGTCGTTGTTTAGATGCACTGCATACAATGGAAGCCAATTTCAGCCACATACGGAGAAAAATAATGCTTTAGTAAATCATAATTATGACATAAAAGTAGAATTTATGACATAAAAAGTCATAATTATGATAAAGACTAAATTATGAGATAAAAAGTCATAATTGTGACAAAAAGCTGAAATTCTATAAAATGTCAGAATTATGACAAAATTCTAAATTATCTGACATAAGTCAAAATTATAACAAAAAGTCATAATTACGACTACATTTTTAATTATGACATTAAAAAGTATTAAAAACTTATAAAATCATGCTTAATTCATAATTATAACAGACAATTATGACATAAGTCTAAATTATAAGAAAAAAAGTCATAATTATGACATCAAAAAACACAATAATGACATAAAGTCAACTTTTTATGTCATAATTATGATTTACAAAAGCATTCGTTTTTTTCCTTATGTGGTGGAAACGGGCTCCCATAACATACAGCTTCTTTCATTAATGATAACACTAAGAAACTTGTTTCTCTGTTTCTGTTGTTGGCAGCAGTTATGATTACTGATTTAAGACCTGAGACACACATGTAAGTGTGAACATTGTTATTCAGTCATTCATAGCAACTGATATCAAACTATTACATGTCAGCATAATGTAATGTTAATTTTAATTGCAGAGATGAAGCTCATCCATCTCTAACACCAGCCTCAGCAACTATTAATACAGAAATACACCGCCAGGATGAGCAAAACAACTATTTAAGGCATGTAAATTAATTAATTTGCATGTATTGCATCTCTAAATTAGAAACAAAGCTTTAACAGAGGAACTTTCTGCACATTAAAGTGAGAATAGTTCTGTATGATAAACACAAATATGTCTCTCCATCACTACAGGCATGATGTGATTCTGCTCATGAGTCTTGTAGCGACGCTTGTGCTGTTCCTGCTTGTTTTTCTCGGTGTAATAGTAACCTGGAGGCTGAGAAAGAAGCCGGGTGAGTTTTCTCTTTACACTTATGGAGGACAGAATCAAGTATTTTATATCTTTTGTATATGCCATTCATAAACCCTGTCAACTGTAATTGTATAATCTTAAAAATAAAGTTTCCAAAAGCTGGTTTTCACAACAATACAAAAAAAAAAAAAGTTTTTTCTTTAACAGTGTCTATGGAAAATATTATGATATATAATCTTCATATCTCACTCTGACAGAGAGGGGTCACATTAGAGAAGAAGAACATTTTAACACCACCAGTAATACAGTAAGTATTTTACACACTGATGGAGTTCAGAGATCTTCAGAAAAGAATCTAAATCTGTGTTTGTGTTTGATGCAGACCGCCTCTGAAAACCAGATGACATCCATCAGTCCAGCAGCCGCTACTGTAAGTCATCAGTCATCCTCTCTGTAGACATTTACTGAGATCATGATTGAACATTAATGATCATCAGTTGTTTCTTCACAGTCTTCGGCCTCAGTGGACGGCTGTTCGGTGACTTACAGTTCTGTGATCTTTCAGAAGGCAGTAAGTGTCGTCTTTGAATGCTCTGAATGACTGAGTCACACTGCAGTTTGGGCTGGGACGTCCTGTTTGTCCAAATCAAAAGGGAAACTTGTTTTAGGATGGGGTGCTGGGGGAGGGGGGTCAACACATTTGAATAAGAAACAATAAAACACATCAAGCTCCATGACGCACAACAAGCGTATTGGTGAGAAGAACACTTGTTACACAAATTACACACCGTATTTAACTGCACATAACATTAGTGACATCATATATTCTGCTTGCAATTGTAATGCAATGGGAATTGTCTACAGCAAGTAAATTTAGCCTTTAAATAAAAGGGTTTTGAGCTGTTGTTTACACTGCCACATACAATAAAAGTGCATGCACAGCGACAGGAAATTAAAATTAGCTCAAAAAACTTTCGCCTGCCTTGCAGAACACTGAATCTTCACATCATTTACAGCTCATGTCTGACACAAGAGGAAGGATTGGGATAGGCTTATCCAGTTTCGAAAAAGAAAACATCATGCTAAATGAAATGAATCCTAGTTGGAAAGAACTGGGTTTAATGCCCACTTATGATTTATATTTAAAGTGTTTATTACAAATTAATTACTAAATGCTAAAAAGGAAAGAAATGGAAATCCTCAGAATTCTTATTCTTAAGCTGATCATGTTTATTCACAGGCTTTATCGTCAGTGGATCCAGAGGGCGACGTGATCTACAGCTCTGTGAAAAAACCTCGAAAGGCTGTGAGTTCATATCCATACACACCCTGCTCCTTCTTAATGACGTTATGAGCAAATGAAAGTAATTGATTGTAAATTAATAATAAATCTATTTGTACCATTTCAGTTTTTAGTTAGTGTAAACCTGTTAAATGTCACTTTGGAATAAGATTGCTGAAGTAAAAACACTTTTAAAAAAGTTACTTTAAGTTTACTGTAAAGAAAATGTTCTGTACTAAACTTATTTTATGCAAAAATATATATTTTACAAAACAATTTGGACTCTGAAATTGCTAAATCATCAAAGCCACATGCTAACCAAGCTGTGTTGCAAAGTTGGCTACAGGCCTACTAAAAACAGCCACCAAGTGTCACGGTTTGTTGTAAACACGCGTATGAAGATGAAGGATCAAAAGTCTTTAATATCGGCAACAGGACCACAGGATAAACTTCCACAAAGTATTGACGAGGCCGAACAAACTGAACAAAGAAAGAAAGTACTAGGCTGAATCTGAAATCGCCCCCTATACCCACAAAAAGGGCATTATTTGAGGGGACAGCCATTTGTAGTGGTGTCCGAAACCATAGTGGACGTTATTGAGTGCACTTATTCAATCCCATAATGCGCTGCAATTAGTGCAATAAAGAGTGTACAACCGATGTACGCTCAACGGCTGTCCGAATTCACTCACTCCTTTTCATTCTCTCCCTCAAGTGAACAGTGTTAGTGGACTAACGTAGGGAATAGTGAATGAGGGATTAGGGGACGATTTTGGATTCAGCCCTAGAGATCCTGAGGTGCACACCGCTGAACTACCGCTTTCATCGTAAGGCAATGTCTGAGTTGAACAAGATGAATACTGAGATCACTCAATGTGCTGCAAGTGCAACTGAAGAAAACACAAGCAAATAGAAAAAACACCAGCAAATTAAGAAAACATCATCAGTTTGATAACACACACGTGCTGCAAATACAGACGTATTTAGCGTTGTGAGTGTGTTTTGAGTTTTTGCAGCACGTTTTCTTAATTTGCTGGTGTTTTTTTCTATTTGCATGTGTTTTCTTTAGTTGAGCTCTCTCGGCCACCGTAGTTTAAGCTTTCGATTGATATCTTATATAAGATGAATAATAAAATATGTGATATGAAAAAAAGGCAATAAAAAAGAGCACTAAGCTTCCCATTGGTGGGACACTGACAGTTAACAGGGTGTATCAGCTAAAACTGTAAATGTGTCAGCGTTGTGTGTGTGTGTGTGTGTGTGTGTGTGTGTGTGTGTGTGTGTGTGTGTGTGTGTGTGTGTGTGTGTGTGTGTGTGTTTAAATGTAGTTGGCTTTTTTAGTTGAAACAAAATGAATAATTCCAGTCTTGAAATGCATTTCATTTCTCTTCATCTTTACATAACAGGGACATTCCAGAATGGATTCTTGACCAAATGGAGGACAAAAGTGACACAACAACTCGTTAGAAAGAGCTGAAACCTTCATTTTTATTTTCATGCAAGTCCAAATTAGGCCTACATAAATTGTAGGCTTATGGAAATGCAATTTTGTTAGTAGTTATTAAATTACAGTAAAAAAAAAAAAAAGAAGTTATTTTACTTTTTAGTTTATTTATGTTTTGTTTTGAATTAATTTTAATTGCACAATAAACAAGGACGTAAAATTGCTCATATAGCCTAATACACATCTGTCCTGTAAGTGTGACGCCATCTGATGGTGAATTGTATCTACAGTTTTACCATGTACCTCTTCATCTGCTCAAATTTATATCAACAATTTTTAAAACCAAGTAATGTATCATTCGTGATGCCTTGACCTGTTCAACAATCATCTCATATGTGTGATGTTCTCATTGTAACCTTTTAACATCTCAGTGATGTTTTCATTTTTTCTTTAAGTTCTGATCTGAAACTTCCTGAATTTTTTAAAGGGATAGTTCACCTAAAAATGAAAATTTTAATTTCTCATCCTCATGTCGTTCCAAAAACGTTCGACTTTCGTTCATCTTCAGAACACAAATGAAGCTCTTTTTAATGAAATCTGAGATCTTTCTGTCCCTCCATTGACAGCAACGCAACTACCACTTTCAAGCCCCAGAAAGGTAGTAAAGACATCATTAAAGAGATCCATGTGACTCCAGTGGTTTAACCTCAGTTTTATTGAAAGTGGAAGTTGCGTTGGCTGTCAATGGAGGGACAGAAAGCTCAGATTAACCTCAGAACTAACCCTTTAATATCTGCCTTTAGATGCTATAGAGACCATGCAGCGCCGGTTCTCTGTAATATTCTGCAGTTATGGGTACATTAACTAAGTTAAATGGTTTAATCAGTTCAGTCTCGTGTGTATCATATGATGTATTTATATTGTTACTGACCAGCATAGTTTAGCAGTTTAATGATGATTTTTATTGGGTATATACCTGTAATTCAGGCATTATTTGAGTGTGTTGTTCTACTGTGCTGTATTCTATAGAGTCTCTGTCTCCCTCTTCTGGTTCTGTTTGGGATCTACACCCCTGTAATGGGCTAATGATGTGGGTTGAGATGATCAGTGGAGGCAGGTGTTTCAGGATAATGAGAAGCCTTAAAAACCCTCAGATTGTGGCGTTCCTGGAGGAGAAGGAGGGGGTGAAGATATTTGCTGGCTTTAGTCAACTGGTGTTTTGTGTGGCTGTTGAAGGAATCAGTGTGTTTTATTTTAAGAGTGGGATGATATTGCCCCCCCAAAAAAGCAAGATTGGAAAAACAATGAGGGATAAAAATGCTTCCCTTTTCTTTTTTAGACTTTATTTTGTTTAGTTTCAAAGAGTCAGTGAAGCAGGGTTAGGCTACTTGTCTTTTTAATCTTTTTAAGCCTGCAACAATGTTTCAGTTTGTCTTTCAACATGAAAAATGTGTACCCTTTAAAAATCTGTTTAATGCACTAACAAATGCTTGGTCTCTATATGAACCTGACCAGTTAAATAAACTGTGTTTGAACAGTCTTTTACTTAGTCTGTTATGCAAATGAGTCTTATTTGCATTTGTCATTATTTATTTTGCTTGTTGAATTAGTTAGAATTTGAACTTTGGACATGTTTTTATGGTTTCGACTTTATCAGTGAATATTTATAATTATTTTTTTGAAAGGCTTTCGAATTAAGACAAAAAGCTGTAGAAAATTCCTGCAATTATTACCCAAGATAAAAGGTACAGACTCATTCTGTGATCTCATGAGAATACGTGTGTATTTTTACGTAAAGTGTAGTTCTAGCACACGTACATTTACTTACGTTTTATACACACAGAAACGTATAATACTGACGTATTACAGCACAAAAACGTAAAATATTTACGTATGAACAACTTTACTGACGTACAAATTTGTACGTGTTCCTATTTATGCATATTAAAATCGCAGCATTAATGTTTTGTCTCTATTGCATTCAATTGTCTTATCAATTACGTTTTGAGTCGCATTTATTAGATGCTGTTTACTCTTTTAAGAAATAATAATATAATAATTATAATAACATTAGGCCTATATAATAATATAATAATTAATAACATTTCGCTCTGTTCGTTCCTTCTGCTGTAAACTAGTTTCGGAGGATAAGCCATACATGGTGTTAAACAAGAATACACTTCAAAACCTTAAAAATCTTTGTTTGCAAGAAAGAGATCCAAATTCAACCTTTTATCCAGCGATCTTCATCTCCATTCTCAGCAGCAACCGTAAACATCAAATCCCGCGCTCGTGATGAATTACAATCATAGACAGTAAAAGAAATGGACACAGCGACCCCATTGGATTCAACAGAGAAAAGTGAAATCAATTAGAAGCACTCACTTCCTGATGGCTTCCTATATTTTTTTTTATTAAAGACACTTTATTCAACAATTGCACAATTTAACGTTCATCTCCATTATAAAAATAACATATTGTGCAGTTTCCAACATTGCAGGTGTTTTAACATAAACAAAACATAAACAAAAGACTCACATCATCACATTTTGCCAGGGGAAGTACGGATTTACAAACAGATATCAAAGTGTTTACAAACATTCACAGTTTTTGTTGCCTTTTGATTAAGAGAATACTTAATCGTGTTGACATATTGCTTGACCTCAATGTTAAAAGCAATAAAAGATGTTTTGGAATGCGCAAACTTACATTTATGAATGTAAAATTTTGCCAAGAGAATAATGAGATTAATAATGAAAGTTTCATTAAGCCTAGTCTAAGTTCTGTTGAGGTCATAAAGGCCAAAAAGAACATCCTTCCAAAACAACATGAAATCTTTCTCAATTTTTTCTGCAATAAAATTACAAATGTCAGACCAGAAACTTTGGACAAAAGGGCAGTGCCAAAACAAATGGGTAACTGTTTCAATACTCATAGAGCAGAAAGTGCACATTACATCAATGTCTTTTTTAAATTTTTTAACAATATGATCATTAGACGGGTAAAACTTATGAATTATTTTAAATGATATTTCTCTAATTTTGTTGGTCAGCAGATATCGGTTGGGTAAGAGCCAGACCTTCTTCCAGTCAATGTTTTGCACAAATTTATTCCAGTATGGAACCACATGGGACTGTGATAATATCTGTTTTGAACAGGGATCTTATTAGTTTATTGTTCTTACCATTGTTACAAGAAAAACAAATCTTACCAACTGAAGTGTCAGTCAGCGATAACAAAGTTAGTTGTTGTGTGTCCAATCTTGGTTGAGCTCTATATAACATGCAGACACCAGAAGAAATTGCTCCAAAGACTTTGGCATAATCTCCAGGAGACAGAGGAATTTTGTATTCTTCTAGAAACTCATTATAAGAGTAAAGACAACCAGCCCTGTTAAATAATTGGTCAGCAAAAATAATGTTATTATTAAACCAGTAATCAATAAATAAAGATTTGTGTTTAAACAGTATGTCTTTGTTGTTCCATATGTAATATTTGTTGGGTGAAAAGTTGTGTTTGAAGATAAGAGACCATGAAAGGAAGGCCTGGCGGTGAAAGGATGACATTTTTTTTATCGGGACTTTATCAATATTATAATTACAGGTTAAGAAATAGCTCAACCCACCCAGTTTTGACAGAATATGACATGGTATGATATTCCAAATAGAATTAGGGTTTTTAAAGAAATGTTTCAACCAATTTACTTTAAAAGTATTATTAAGAGTACAGAAATCGATAAAGTTTAATCCACCCTTTTCATAGTCATTTGTTAGACCAGACTTCTTCACATGATGAGTTCTATTTTTCCATAAGAAGTTAAAAAGTAGCTTGTCAATCTCAGTAATATGTTTTTTGTCCACATACAGAGATAGAGCTGGATATGTTAACCGTGATAAACCTTCTGCCTTAGACAGTAGGGTTCTGCCTCTGAGGGAGAGATCCCGTAACAGCCACTGGTTCAGCTTTTTTCTGGTTCTTTGAATAACAGGGTTGAAGTTCAATAAAGTCCTTTTTTGTTGGTCCTTGGTAATTGTGATACCTAAGTGAACAAGTTCACTTTTGACTGGAATACTACAAATGGAAGATTTCATACAGTCCTTAATAGACATGATTTCACACTTATTGATATTCAGCCTTAAGCCAGAGGCCATGGAAAATTTTTCTATGGTATTTATTGCAACAGAGACTTGATTTTCATCTCTAAGAAAGAGAGTGGTATCGTCCGCCAGTTGAGATATAATAAGCTCTCTACCTAATATATTGATGCCGTTTATCTCACTTGATTTAATATGATCAGACAAAAGCTGGGCTACCAATTGGAAGAGATAAGGCGAAGCCGGGCACCCTTGTCGGATGCCTCTAGAGACATTGAATCTGGGAGACATACCACCTGTTAGTCTAATTGAGCTATTACTATTGTTATATAGACTTTTAATAGCGGAGGAAAAAAACTCACCAAAACCGAATTTTTTAAGGGACTGTAAAATGAATGGATGTTCAACGGTGTCAAATGCTTTGTAGAAATCTACAAACAGCATGAGCCCACCCTCCTCTACCATTTCTGGGTAATCTAAAATATCTAAAATGAGCCTAATGTTATTTCCTATATGCCTTTTGTTCATGAAGCCTGATTGTGTTTCGTCTATGATGGAGTCCAGAACAGACCGTAATCTTCTAGCCAATAAGAGAGCTAAGATTTTATAATCGTTGTTAAGTAAACAAATTGGGTGCCAATTATCTAAAAATAATTTGTCCTTGTTTGGTTTAGGAATTAGGACTGTTATTCCTTGGGTCAGAGAGGTGCCGTGGGGAGGCATTCGTTTTCAATGGATTCTATGAAGACTTTCAATAAAAAAGGGGACAGTTCAGCGTTAAAAGATTTATAAAATTCGGAGGATAGCCCATCACACCCAGGTGATTTGTTATTTTTTAGTTGGTTTATAGCTTGCTGTACTTCTTCAAGTGATATAGGCATGTCACAGTGCTCTCTATCCACTTCGCTTATCATCTTCACTGAAAGGGAGTTTAAAAAATTGTCAGACGCAGTTGGGCTAAATTGAGAGCTATACAATTCTTTATAAAATTTTGAACAAAACTCTGATATTTTAAGATGATCTTCAGTGATAGCTCCATTAATATTCAACTTACTGATACTGTTGTTGATGGAACGATATTTCTCTAGACTAAAGAAATAACGAGAGTTTTGTTCGCCTTCTTCTAACCACTTAGAGCGAGACCTGATAAAGGCACACTTTGCTTTTTGCCGATACATTTCATCAAGTTTGATTTGTGAGTAAGATAACCCTTCTTTTTCCTCCTTTGTTAGGGAGTCAAAATCTCTGCAGGATAATTTTGTTATATTAGAGACAATCTTTAACTCCTCCGCTTTCCTGGCTTTGACTGTTTCAGCACCAAACTTTCTTAAATATTTTCCTATCTCAAATTTGAGCAGGTCTAGCCTGGGAAAACCCAGACTACTTCCAGCGAATTTTAATTCTCTCTCCAGGATAGAGAGCCTAAGTCCCTCCCCTTCCGGTCGACCACCATGGGACCTTATTTCGGAAAAATATTGTATGGGAGTCAATGGCGAGAGACAACAAATATTTTGATCTCGTTTGAATTGTGCCCTGATTTACACATATGATGTTTGTCAATTTAAAAGATACATTTTAAAGTCAAGAAAGTCGCAGCTTGATGTAAAACTGCTGAGGTATAAGACTGTGAAAATACGTAATTACAAAGACTACAAACCCAGAAGGCGCACATGCGACGTCATACCTTTTCTCTCAATGAATAAAGCTAACTTTACTGAAGCTAACGTCTGTCATTTTTTCTATAGTCTTACATTATAATCGTAACGTTACGCCGTCATGCCTGAGTGTTTTGAGCCAGAATACACACATACGAGCAACGGATCTTGTGACGTACATAGTGCGAGACGAGAGATGTAGTTCATTGAGCGATTTTCACATACAACTAAACGTTACTCTTCTGTTTTATGACAAACTGCGACTTTCTAGACTTTCATAATACCTTTTAAATTGAAAAACATCATATGTGTAGTTCAGGGCACAGTTCAGACGGAATAAAAAGATAAGTAATCTCTCGCCATTGACTTCCATACATATTTTTTTCCGAAATAAGGTCCCATGAGCCGGAAGCGGAGGGGCGGGACTTAGGCTCTCTATAGTCTGGAGAAGAGCCCATTCAAACCATAGACTGTAAAAAAAGATGGACGACGCCCCTTCGCTCTCTTCCATTGACGAGAACTGAAGCCGCCATCGTCCCGATATGGCGCTGACATATACCCCTTTTCCACCAACAAGAACCGGGTGCTGGTTCAGAGCCAGAGCCAAAGCTGGTTCAGAGTTGGTTCGACTGACGAGCTTACTAAGAACCGGTTTGCCTTTCCACCGGCTAGAGAGCCACAACAGAGCCAGATCTTACGTCACTGTATACGTCTCATGTTGCCCAGCAACCGCTAGTGCGGTAGCGCCAAACACAAACACGCCAGGCTTGTTCGAGATGCATCGGCTTCTCGCAGATCGATCGCCGCATGACATCAAAGCACTGCGATAGCGATCTAAAAGCACAAGGAGTCGTATGCTCTCCAAACACTCCCGCAGCTCCGATCGGTCCTCGCCACTCCGATGCATCTCGAACAAGCCATCAACAATAACGGACGTTGCAATACTATGGATGCTCATGGGTTTGCAAAAATACATCGGAATCCAACGCGTTCGTGCAGCTCGCCGTAACTTACATAGACGGATATTATAATCGAGCTGCTATTAGCTCGACTAGCTGCTATTTAAAAATGGCGGTCACAAGTTTCTATTCGTCTTGTTGTTCACGGTAACCCCGCCCCCAGCCCCTGACGCAAGCGGTTCTTTCTTGGCTCCGTTCTAGACCCTGCAATGATTTGGTGCTACTTAAGAACCAGTTTTACTGGTTCGGAGCTGGTGCTTTGGCGGTGGAAAAACAAAGAACCGATTTGAAACTAGGCTCTGGCTCCGAACCAGCACCAGCTCTGCCTTGGTGGAAAAGGGGTAATATTGGAACTTGAGTCTGCGCAGTAGCGGTCTCGGGACCAGACCTGCGCAGTAGTGAGCAGGAAGTAAAGCCGCGAAATCAACGCTCTGCCCTCACTCTCGCAGAATGCACTCAGGGAGAGTGGATTCTGCACACTTTTTTAAAAATTGATTGCAGTACGACAAGAGGCTTGTTAAAATAAAGTAAATACAATCTCCTCAGTCCTCCGAAGATCCCGAAAAAATGTCCGTTGGTGCTTCAGTGACTACTTCGCTCGGAGAACCTGTCAATCACAGCTAGGGTTGCCAACCGTTCCGTATAATACGGAATCGTCCCGTATTTAAGGCATCAATGAAGCGTCCCGTATGAAAGCCATACGGAACGCAGTTTGTCCCGTACTTTCAGGCATACGATCTAAATTAAGAATTAACCATTTCTCTGAGATAAATCTTTGTTTGATTTGCAACATAGCCTTTCGCGGAAGGCTTTAAGACCCAGCAAAATCCTCTCCCGGCTGTCGCTCCCGCTTCACAGCCATCGGGACTCGCGCTAACGGCAAATCCATTCTTTCACTGTCCGCGTTTTGATTCCGGCTAATCAGTTTGGGCGACTACAAACAATTATTGTTCATGAGTCCAACATTCTTTATCTGAAAAGTATGCACTTTTCATTTATTCATACATGGTTGCAAAAACATTTAGGCCTATTTCAAAATTGTAAGTGCCATTGTTTAAATGCTTTTTTTTTAAAAAGACGTTTAATTATTGTGCTTTTAAATTTTATGCCATCTATGTATCTTCCTGACCAAAAAAAAAAAAAAAAAAAGTTATCGTTTTGAATAGAGGTTGATGATACAGTAATATTCGTTGGTAGCTATATATTGAAAATAGGTCAAATTCAACAATTTGAACATGGAGCCACATTATTTCTATGGGACTGAACCATATATGGCCTTTAAAATGAAGATTACAAAAGAAAAGTTCATTAAGAATGAGAATTTAGAAGGATATTAAGGTATCTTTATTATTTTTAGAGTTACAGGCGCACAAACTTTGGAAAAATACTATTTATGGCACTCTAGTAATGTTCAATTGTGTTGATAGAAAAAAAAACAAGATACATTTCTAGTTTCAACATTATTTGTTCTTCAGAAAATGTGCGACCATTGAAAATGTAAACTAACTTACTCATGGAGCCACATTAACATCCCTATATTGGGACTTAATTAACCATATTTGGCCTTAAAAATTAAGAAACCAAAAGAAAAGTTTGTTAAGAATTAGAATCTAAGAGAATATTAAGATATTTTTAATATGAGTTGCAGGCATTCAAACTTTGGGCAAAAAACAAAAGTACTGCTTTTTCCCATTTTTAAAATGTCACTGTTGGCATAGCTATAATGAAACAAAGATTGGCTAAAGTCAACCAATAGACCTACCAATCTCGGTGTAAAAGTAAAATAATGCTGCAGTTTTAAAGTCATTTTAACCCCCCTGTAATCTGACTCCAAATCTTAGGTGAAAATAGTCATTTTGACCCATTTTACAAAACTGTAAATTACTCAGTAAATAGACAACCATCACATGTAGCCTAATATTTTGGCTTTCTTCTTCATTTACGTTTGTCTTTCTTCAGAATATTTTCTTTTAACAAAATCAAAGATATGAGCTGGGAAAGTGTCTGAAATTTGGTTGATTTTTCCGAAATGACCCAAATGTGTTTGTCTGAGAACCTTTATACATCTTTTGTACACATATTTAACTGTAGATGCTGAAATGATATGCACTGTGTGGTACACTACAAATATTTTGGGTGTCCCTTATTCTGTCCCTTATTTTCCTATAAAGAACCACGATTGTTCCTTATTTTCCTTTCCATAAGTTGGCAACCCTAATCACAGCTGTCAATCATGCATAACACCACCGCATCACGTAACTAACTAAAAACCAACTTATTTTTGAAACAGACACTTGAACTTACATCAGCGTGATAAAAACGACAGCAAATTAAAGAAACCACCTTTGGAAAAAAGATATTTGAAGTGTAATTTAATTGTTTAGTTGGTCTCACGTCCCGTTGAATAACACGGGGAGGCGGGGCTTATGACCTATACTAGGACCAGCCACCGGGGGGCGATCGAGACGTTTTGGCTTCACTTTTCAGGGCTTGTGCGGCACGCTTGATTCAAACCAGAGAATCATTTCTGTGCCGCCGAAATCGCGGCACCAATCAGAAACGTTTGGGGAGGGATTTACATGATGACGACAGCGCAGCGACGCTGAAGGAGTTCTCACGCAGTGAAAAATACATTGCGGAGCAGAGAGGAGAGTGACAACACGCTGGCAGACAGGACAGAGCAGACTACTTTTCGGTTACGTTTGATATTAAACATATTAAACAAAGTCTCAGCTTTCAAATTTGGTAATTTTTTAAAAGAAATTTAAACAATAAATACCGTTTTGTTGCTCTTTAATGTGCCGTGACAGATCGCTGTAGAGCATCAGTTAAAGCTGTTCTTGTGAACTGATCATCTCTTCCTTCTAGTTAATTTATAGCCTTAAATAAACATGAACAAACATAAGAAGGAATGTTGTTTTAACCACGGAAAGGCGTCAATACACTCCGTTTTTCAAGTTCAAATCCTCATATGTTAAACTACTCTCCTGACTGCTTTGTCGGACAAAATGGCGGATGGCGAAGTATGATTGGTCAGATCACCTGTCAATCAAGCTGAGCTACGTCGGTTGGTGACGCCCCATTGGAAATTATTTGTCTACATAGCTTCTCCAGACCCTACACTCAGTTTCAACTGAGAAGGGTCTGGTTTTAACCAGGCTAGAGCAGGTCCCAATTGAGCCCAAAACAGTTTTCTTTGTTTGCTTTAGACCAATAAAGTGAAATCATATCCTTAATCTTATATTGGACTACCCCATTTTGCAGTGCAGAACAGTTGAGCTTCCAATAGCTTGAGCGTGTGGCAAGTGTAGAACCAGCTGAGATATTAAGAGATATGCACATAGGCGCCGATTTATGTTTTCCTCCGTGGGTGCTCATGGGAGCACGCCCTTTAAAAAAAAAAAAAAAAAACTTTTGCATTTCAGGTGGGTGAGGCGTGAGGCGTTTTCATCCGAGAAACGCTGTGATTGGTGGAAAGGATATGGAGCAGGCGACTGACAGCGACATAACCAATCACAGTGTGACAGACGCTTCACATAGCACCAACTGCAATGTTTAATTTTAAATGAATGTAGCCTACTGGCACACGTGGGTGCTCGGTATTTTCCGTGGGTGCTCGAGCCCCGGAGCACCCACGGTATCGGCGCCTATGCATATGGCTTTATGATCAGTTAAGGGAGTAGGGCATATGCTAACATCAACATAATCCTTGTTTAAACTGTCAGATATAAGCCAATAGTCCAGTCGTGATTGCCTAGAGCCTGATTTATTGCTCCAGGTATACAATCTGCTATTAGGATTCTTCTCTCTCCATATATCTATCAATTGGCTGAGCGTACTGTGCAGACTCAAACTGAGCTTGATGACGTAGATGTGACGTAAGCAACCCGTCTGTTTTCTAGTAGCTGTGCCAAGAGAAATCTGAATCATTCCCTTCCGAAACTTGCAGAGACGGAGAGTGTGAGTAGGAGGTGTCCATGAGTTTGGAGCAGGAGAAACTTTTGATAAGTATTCTGATTAATTATTTTGTCATTTTGCCTCCACGTCCCCCGATTTCCCGCGAGCTTCTCCTGTCCATACGGTAATCTCTCTACTGTGCGACAGAGAGTCGAGTGGTTATGACACAATCGTTAGCCTATTTTTACAAAAACTGCTTCTACGGTACCATAATGTATAGATACAAGGTAATGGAGCCTTTTATACATTTTCGTGTTTCTTTAGAAATAAATAATGGACAAATGGAGTCTTTAAATGCCTCAGATGTAAAGTTATTCGCTGTCAAAGTGACGCCAAAATGAATGGGAGTCAATGGAATGCTAACAGCAAGTGATGGTCTGCTAATCAATGGCGGCGCCTGGGGAAGCTTCAGTATTTCCCCCCTGATTATTAATTACTAATTCAAAAATTGCGCCCTCAAGAAGCGTTATGACATGTTTTACGGCAGTGATATATCAAACGCTCATTGGCTCTCGCCTGCTTCGTCACAAATTGCGACATGCCGTGTTTTATGGTGCCTTCACGTGCTATGGTAATTATGGTAAATACCAAAAGCCGACGTGGAAAATGCACATGAACGCCCCCTCATGTGGTATTTTCCACTGGGCAGCTCGTAGAATATTTTGATCAGAGCCCATCTACGGAGAGCCTTGGCACTTCCTATTAGCCCCATTGTATCGATCTTGGTTGCAGTTCCATTAGAATTCCACTGGAGGTGATCGCAGGCGAGTGCAGACTGAATGGGAGTCTATGGGGCTAGACGGCTAAATGTATCTCTTTCACCCGATTGCCGTTGAGAAATTCGATGTTCGGTTCTGATTCGGGAGCCCGCCCGCACTTACAATTGATTGGTTGGGTCCTTACATGTGCTTCGTGAGACACACTAGCACACACACGCAAGGTCTCTCGCTCCCTCTCTCTACACGTTCTTACCCCAGTAGATGTAGAATCCACAGCTAGATCAATGAGAAGCCCTATTACAACGACCATCATTTGAAGTGTCACACAGTTCTGAAATTATCGTACATTACAGGATTTTTTCCATTATTGATCGTACATCGTACAGAGGTCAAAATTATCGTACAAATACGATAATTATCGTACATCTGGCAACACTGAGTGGCGGTCTTAACATAGAGGCATACGCCGGTTTCACACTGCATGCATTAGCAGAGCGTAAGCAGCGCAGGAGCAGTGCATATGGTGAGCAGGAGCAGGACACGAGCGTTTTGCTTTCACACTGGCAGCGTTTGTCACGCGCGGCTGAACCGCAGCGTGTGTATAGACAGAGTACTCTATAATCAGGGTAAGTTGGCATTGCTTTATTTCGTTTTCAAATACATTTAAGAGAAAAGACTTGTCAAGAAGCTTATTTTATTAATCATTTCATTTATATAACTTTTGATTCGTCTTTGTTTTTATTGTTCGGGCAACAAGTTTGTTTTTGGACATTTGTTTTCTTTTTAAATTGCTGTTGGTCATTTGAGTGACTGTTTAAAACACAATAGATATCATCAATGCGCTTTTGGGGTAAAACTGCGGTGTATTTTGGCCTTGATCAATGCGTGTCACTTTAATTCAGCGTAAGCGGCGCGTTAAAAATAGACTGGGCGCCGAAACTATCGCCGCACTGCTGTTCCTGCTCTGCTCCTGCTACGCGCTGCCGCGCCGCTTCTGCGTGCGGTGTGAATGCACTCATTGATTAACATGGACGCCGAAAAAAATACGCGCTGCTCACGCGCCGCTGACGCTTGCGGTGTGAAACCGGCGATAGGTAGGCGGCGGCTTGGGGCCCCCTACCAGCAGTCGTAGTAGGGGGGCCCCCAACCAACCTCAAAAAAAAAAAAAAAAAAGCATCTTATCATCATGAACGCTTCAAAAGCATGGTAAATTGTATTAATATTCTTAAGAAATACGTTGAAACGTTGAAGTAGTAGTTAAAATGTCCAGTTCATGCCTTCATGGTTATCCGTCTCTACACATACACCCCCGACTTTCACAATGAAATGGACTAGTCCGTAACGGTGCGCGGCGCGAAAGATAAACACGCAGTGACAGGAGGACTGGGACGTACACAAACAGAGACGATATAAAACGAGTCTAAACGTGAAGATGAAACGAAGTTACCCAAGCGGCTCAAATAAAAGAAAAAAGCGAAAAGACGCAGATAAGTATTTGGCAACGCTGCCAAAGATGACAATTTTTTTACGGCTACTGTTGGGGATACAGACAGGAACAACAACGTCCAAAGCGTTGAACATGCCTCTACAGCAGCAGCAGCATCTAACTTAACGTTAGCTGTGAAGTGGCGCTAGGTGAGAATAATGTTAACACACTCACATGGATATACGTGGATTTGCTTGGAGCAAAATGCAACATCACCTCTCCGAAGTTCGCCCCTCTTATAAATACCGTTTTGGCGCTTGTAAATGTGACGTGACAGATCACTAGCAGCAGGTGAACCGAATCGATTCTCTCTACTAGCTAATAGTGAATAAACACGAATGAACAATGTTGAAAGATATAGTACAACTTGCCGAAATGTATATTCCTTATATATCGATCAATCAGTGTTTTTCAACCTTGGAAAGACGTCAATAAAACAGCTGGAGAACAATTATGTCACTTAACGTTACGTTACCTCAGGAAAGCCGTAATATATAGCATGTTAGTTGGCTAGAAAAAAGATTACTTTGCTAAATATGTGTAATATATTACATATTTAGGATATTTTTTTACTTATATTATTAAAATATATTATTCAAATTGTTATTATAATAAAAAATTTGAGTTTAATATATGTTTACAGCATTATGTGAGTTTTTTTTTCTTTGGAAAAATTAACGCCTATCTTGCGTACCTAATATTTATCCAAATGAGTCAATATTGAATCAAATCACAAGAATTGAATTGAAATCGTGACATTTGTGTCAAGCAATAAAAAAAAAAAAAACGTAGCTTACCAGAAATTGTACCATGTAAACATTGTAACATGTTTCTGTTTAGTTACTAAAATGTTTTGATATCACAATACACTTATTGTGATGCTAGATTGTTCTGGTGTTATCTGAAACCGTATTCTCTGTTGGGTGCCATTGTGACTATTAGTTTGTGTAGTGCTACACTTTGTGTGTTCTCTGCTTTTTGGATTAAAGAAAATGTATGCAGGATTTAAAGGGAAAGTTTTTTTTTTCCTCTCCAACCTTTACTTCCCTGTAGATTAGCTTTACCTGCCTATCCACCATTCAGTCTGTAAAAAAATGTTTCGTTCTCTTTTAAAGATCGAATGGGGGGGCCCCATACATACTTTCGCCTTGGGCCCCCAATTTGCTAAATCCGCCACTGTGTGTGTGTGTGTGTGTGTGTGTGTGTGTGTGTGTGTGTGTGTGTGTGTGTTCTGTTTTGTTTGCCTTTGGCTTCATGGTCTATTGTCCTGTCTTGTTTTGTAATGTGTAGGGGAGACCTGAAATGATTGTAACACGTGTTAATTGTAACGCTTCCAATTTTTCCAACTAGGAACAACACACACAAACACACAAATAGTGTTCAATTGTTGAAGCTGGTGCACATTTGCTCATTTTATTCAGTTTTGTTACACGCACACGCACACACACACCAATTATGTTAAAAAGCCTGTGTTGAATAAAAAGCTTTCAAAATATATATATATATTTTTAATTTCCTAATGTTACATATCGCCCCGGTGAATATCATAATGTTACATCTCACCTCTGGGTATGTTTCAACTAACCCGGACTATGTATTGTAACATTTCACTCCTCGTTTGAAACTAAGCCACACATTTTTCTGTTTGTGCTGCAAAGATAACAGCCATGTCATTTAATAGCTGACACTTGTAACTAGTTCCTGATTCACATTTTGAACTGGCTTAAAAAAACTCCAAGATACAGACAGAAATGTCAAAAATGTTACAACCATCCCTGGTCTGTCGTCTGGTGCATATATGTTGCTATATATTCTGGATATACACTACTTTTTTCTTTTGAATGGCCGTCAACAGTGACATCAGTTTTTTGTCTGCCCATATATGTATGTATCACACTGTATCTGATGTCCATGTGGTGAACAGTGCCGGTGGAGCTGAGGTCAGTCTCTGTGTGAATGTGTTGCTTCTTTACTGACTTGTGTGTTTTTGTGGTTGGTTTCTGTCCAAAGGCCACAGTGCAGATTCACACTCACACATTATTATTTTACTTGCACGCTCACTACAGGAACCAATGTAGCCACAACACATTTTTAAATATTCTTGAATACATTTTAAATACATAACTGTGAATTATTTTAAAGAAAAAAAGACACTGGGGATGGATGCAATACTTTTTATCTCAAACTTTAATATAATTTCCTATATTCTTTGCTATGAATAGTGTTTTGAAATATTTTGTGTTGTAATATTTAAAAAAAAAAAAAAAAAAAAAAAAAAATATATATATATATATATATATATATATATATATATATAATATATATACAGTATATATATATATATATATATATATATATATATATATATATATATATATATATATATATATAATGTATGTATAGTAAAACCCATGATTAAAAACTAAATAACAATTAAACATAACAGTTTGTGTTAATCACTTTCACAGTTTTGTCAAAATGGTGACTTGAATAATGTAACATTTTATTCAGTAATTGTGGGTGAAGAAAGTGTTTTATTTAGTATTTTTGAGTTAATTTAAATTTTTAACATTTAAATGTTTTATATCAAATTGAACAAGAGAATCTGCTTATTCAGATTATACCACTACTACAGTATCTTTTAACATGCTTTAACCTGTTCACAAATCAAATTAAATCATAAGTAAAATGTTGATTGTTGTGTTGTGGCTAGTTTGAGTTTGCTGCTGCTACTTTGCTCACTTGCTGACGCTTATTTTATGTGGTTTCAGGCGATATTTCTGCTCTGAAACGGAAACAGGAGGAAACAGAGACGGTTCAAGAAGTGACCAGCTCCTCTCATGCACACACACACACACACACACACACACTCTGCTATAGACATGATTTACCTTCTGATTCTCTCTGGGATTTTACTTTGCATCTCGGGTAAGAAAAAATATATATATAATTTTGTTTAAAGTATTACTAAACCATTGTACAGTCTGTTGTTAAATTTTTTAAATGGTTAAAGTTATAAGTCTACTATATACATCATGTGCAGTTTGTGTTTTATGTTTTCTCCCCTACGTTTCTTCTTGTCTACAGGTGGTGCTAGAGTTAATACACTGAAACTTAATATAGCAGTGAAATCTGGATCATCTGGCATTATTCCATGTGTGTATGGTGAACAACATAAAAAAAACCGCAAATATTTGTGTTGGGGGAGCGATTGGGGCACTTGCAGCATAATGGCATATGCAACAGGAAAGCCAGGAAAATATTCCATCACTGATTATCCAGACCAGAGTATTTTTACAGTGCGATGGGACAAACTGAAGATCTCCGACTCTGGATATTACTGGTGCGCTGTGGAGATTGGTGGCACCCCAGACGCTGGTTATTATTTGTATCTGACGGTACAATCAGGTAAAAAAATTCTTTGCAAATTACGATTTACAGTTTTTTTTTTTTCTGACAATGCAATTTATTAAAATATAATATAAATATGAAATAATGAAGCTATAAATAATGTTATAAATAATGTAAAAGGTAAGTGTTGTTGTTGGGTTATATATTTATTATAAATATAATATAATACAATATAAAAATGAAATAATGAAGCTATAAATAACATTGTAAATAATATAAAAGGTAGGCTAAGTGTTGTTGGGTTATAATACAAGTAAACCGAATTACACCTTTAAAGTATTGGGTTTCAACTTACTCAAATATCTAATGATACATATGTAAAAAAATATGTTTAAAAAAGATTGAAAGTGATTCCAATTTTGACTTATTACTAAGATGTGATTAGTTTACAGATTTATAAGATTAGCCTATATATAGGCTACTCTTTATCTTAGAAATGGACCATGGTGAACATATGTAGACAGTTTGTGAACCCCTTTAAGAGAGTTTAATATAACTTTCAAAAAGTCCAGTACAAACGTTACTGCCACTCATCAACGACAGCTGTCACAGTTGGCGACAAGAACAATCCTCCGTAGGCTAGACCGTCCCATTTAACAACGTTCAGTCCGACCTTCGTGGCCTTCGAATGATCCAGCCTTTGAATTGGGACACGACCGTTGTTAGCCAACTATGTTCGCAAGTTCTATGGTCGCAAGAAGCATCAAAAATAACCGTTTGGGAATCGGACAACATTGGTTCTGCTGTATGTTTTAGGCTTGTTCGACTTGAAGCGGCGCTGCACAGACCGATCGGTGTATGACATCAAAGTACTGCGAGAGCGATTCAAAAGCATACAGTGTCGTCTGCTAATCGCTCTCGCTGTGCATTCATGTCATACACCGATCGGTCTGTGCAGCGCCGCTTCAGTGTGAACAAGCCTTTTAACTTAATAAAAAGAACCGACTCGTAAAGTCATAAGGCTTGTTTGAGATGCGCCTCGAGTTAAGGCCAGCAGTCATACAGTCACACAGAATTTTCTCTTAAGTAAAGGCCAGCAGAGTGGCTGCAGTGTGACAGTGAAGGGAGGGCATCCTTCCTCTTTTATAGTCTTAATGTTATCATTCAATGTCTTATGTTATCATTCAGTGTTATCATTCACTCGCTCTAGGCCAATGATGGTATTTTCAACCATATGTGGAACATTTTTAGATTTGTTCATCATATTCTACCCTTGGAGGCCCTACGGTGGCAGAGAGCACAATCCAACTGAATAAAACACATGCGAATAGAAAAAACAGCCGCAAATTAAGAAAACATCTTCATCAGTTTTTTAACACACGTGTGCTCCAAATACACACAATACAACCAAATACAGAAATACGGTGCAAAAGTTCACAACTTTTCTTTTCTTTCCTTTTTTTTTTTTTTTTTTGCAAAACATACAGAGATGACATGTTTATGACAAACAACTTTGTATACAATATACAAAATGCATTAACAATATGTTCAATGTCATCAGAACACAAATGAGAAAAGAGTTAACAATGAGCTGCAATAAAAAATATAGATAAATAGAACATCAGGGTAAGATATTAATCCATACATCACTTACATTGTACAAATTTTGTCATGTTATGTTTAAATATGTTTCATAAGAAATTTTAGGTAATGCAGGGTCCAAACATGAGATGGCAAGTTTTAAAGTTGAGGCACTCACTCACACACAGATAGGCTATAATGTCTAAAACTTTTTGTATAAAATGTATATTTGCAACAGTTATGTTAACAGCAATAATAAGAAATGTCTGTTGTAAGAACAGATATTCAGCTGATGGACACCGTCTGCGCTGTCATAGGAACATCCCAGGTGAAAATAATGAGGAAATTACGTTGTCTTTCGTTGCTCCCTTCGCCAAGTGGCACCGCTACATAATGGCACACAAGTGTCTCACTCCAAAGTCCCCACTTCAAGGGAGTAGGGCATAGGGATGCTCACCAGAAATAAGCACGTCCCAGCCGAGTTCATCATTTCCGATCTGTTCTGTGCTATTTGTAGCGCATTTCTATATTTGGTTGTGTTGTGAGTATTTGGAGTACACGTGTGTTATAAAACTGATGAAGATGTTTTCTTAAAGGGTGGTATAATGCCCTTTTCACAAGATGTAAAGTAAGTCTCTGATGTCCCCAGAGTGTGTATGTGAAGTTTTAGCTCAAAAAACCCTCATATATTTTATATAGCATGTTAAAGTTGTCACTTTTTGAGGGTGAGCAAAAACGCAACCGTTTTTGTGTCTGTTCCTTTAAATGCAAATGAGCTGCTGCTCCCGGCACAGGGGGCGGAGCTTCAAGAGCTTGTGTCCTTTTACCTCACACAGACACGCACTGAAATTTTCAAAATCTTTTAGCCTTTTATGTTCAAACCGGAGTCAGAAAGATGGAGAGACTCAAGATGAAGTGACAACATTTCTGAATGGTTAGTTGGTGAATTTATGTAACTTATGTGTAGTTATCTTCTAGTCATTGATTAGCATATCCTGTCTTGATAATCTATAAATCGTGTTCAGGGGGCGGGGTTTATATAAATTCTAGGGTTGGTGATGTCACTAACCCGTGAGGAATGTTGTGTAGTCTCTACCAGCCGTTTGTTGTAGTCCTTAAAAAGTAATTTCTTTAAAAGGAAATATCTCCCTTTGCATTGAACTTTGAGTGTTGTAACTTTGCAGATGTTGTTTATGCTCAAACAGCAACATTACACACCAACTAAAGTTAGAAAAGTGAAATCATAATCAACCACCCCTTTAATTTGCAGGTGTTTTTCTATTTGCATGTGTGTTCTTCAGTTGCAGTGCGTTGAGCTCTCTCAGCCACCGTAGGGCCTCCTGTCACGTACCAACACGCTTTTACCATTCCATTCAAATTAGAAAAGGGATTGTGTGTGCTCTTTTACTGTCCATATGATGACACACACATCTTAAAGATAAAACTTCTCGTAGTGGATCAGACACCTTTGATATCAAGGGTGGATATCGTGGGATTCACACTCGTGCGGTTTGTTGCTGATAAACTGTTGCTTAAGTTCTGTTGCTTTTATATGAAAATAAATATGATGAACGAGACACCCAAAGTACTTATTTATTTCCATTTAAAAGATATGTTTATTAGGCCCACAGATATGTTTTTATTTATTTTACAGGCCTAAATATGACAACAATCACATAACCCATAGAGAAATCGCACTGTCAGAAAGTTTAGGAATAGTCACACGTCATTTATACACATAAAAGCAGGATATCAGGGTTTTAAAATCAAACATTGTAAAAGAAAACAATATATTACGGTTGTTTAAACCAATGAACATTAAGCTGTGTCATTAGCAAATCGTTTCCCATCGTGCTTTTACTCAGCGCAGTCGGTGGAGATCAACTGCAGAATCCGACACGTCCGCCTCGCCTTCGCAAAAGAGTTTTTTTACATCGCCTACGTCAGCAGGACATCAGAGCCTTTTATACAGTCTATATGGTACAAGACCACACTCGGACACATTTCTAACTGGCATTTCGCGGTGATCACTGGTGATCGCTTCTGCGCAGATTTTGCTCTTCTCAAACAAGCCTATTGATTCTGGAGTTGGACTGGTTGCTCTGTAGCCTCTTTTTTAATGCACTGAAAAGAACCGTCTCATAAGAGTGATTCGTTCTGGATCACATTACTCGCTGAATGTGGTTTAAAAAAGCAGTTAAGCGGTATAAGTGCAGGAGACATTGTTTTAATATGGAAACAGAAATTATGTTATTTTTTATTAATTTTGAGTATTTTAGAACAGCGTTCCTGCATATCAATTGAAGAATGAACTTTCTATAGTACAGGAACCAAACTTCCACATTTTTCGGTTCTGTGACTGTAACTGTTTAAAAATAAAACCAGTTTTATTGTGTTTTACCAACCATGTAGTAAACACTTACAAATATCAAATAAATCAATATCAAGGGAATTTAGATAGGCCTATTTACATTTTATAGCCAATAAGACAATTGATGGACAAATGTTATCGTCTTTTTGACTGTTTTCAGCTCCTGATGTGTCTGTGAAGAGCAGCAGTGTATCTGGACATGAAGGTGATAATGTCAGTGTCCAGTGTTTCTACAGCTCTGGATATCAGAATAAACTCAAACAGTGGTGCAGATATAAAGATGAGGGCTGTTACACTGAGAAGAGGACTGACACATCCCAGAATTCATCAGTCCAGATCAGTGATGATGGGAGAAGCTCCTTCACTGTGTTGATGACTGGACTGAGACTCAGTGATTCTGGATGGTACCTCTGCTCTGCTGAAGATCTGCAGGTTCCTGTTCAACTCAGTGTCAATGAACCCAAACCTGGTAAGATCACAAATAAGTTCAGCTATAAAAATGGAGACACTCTTAAAGGCCTAAAAATAACTTCATGTTTTTCTCCTTTCAGTGACACATATTCCAACAGCTACACCATCTGACCCCAAGACAGTCAAGTAGGTGTACTCTTTGACCATTTAAAAGAATCAAATGCATCTAAATACTTTTGTAGCCCGAAAACCTTTTGATCCTGTTCCCAAAACTGGGAAAAATTATTTGTTCACAATTTGGATTGATTAGGTATTTTTTAAGGAAAGAAAGAAGTACACGAGAAGAGCATACAACATTGTTTTTGTGTTCCACATAAGAAAGAATATAAAGTTTACATACAGGTTTGGAATGATAAGACTCGATTTTACTTTAATTTTTGAGGGAACATATTTTTCTCTCTCTTTTTACATTGTTTTGCAGGTACACAACTCAGACATCTGCAAACAGAAATCCTACAAGTGTGAATGAAATAATAAACAGTAAGGAGCAGCTGAACTGGGTTAATCAGATCAAATATTTTTAATGTGTTTAATTACCAATTATGAAATGACATGTGTAATAATTTATCCATCAGAAAAAAAAAAAATACTCTGGAGACAGTCGTTGTTTAGATGCACTGCATACAATGGAAGCCAATTTCAACCACATACGGAAAAAAATAATGCTTTAGTAAATCATATTTATTACATAAAAGTAGAATTTATGACAAAAAAAAATTATGCTATAGAAATAATTATGACATAAAATGCTGAGACTGTGACATAAGTCAAAATTATAAAATAAAAAGTCATAATTACAACAGCATTTTTAATGATGACATTAAAAGTATGAAAAACATATAAAATCATGCTTAATTCATAATTATAACAGAAAATTATGACATAAGTCTAAATTATAAGAAAAAAAGTAATAATTATGACATCAAAATTCATAATTATGACATCAAACGTCATAATTATGACATCAAAAGTCACGATTAACATAAAGTCAACTTTCTATGTCATAATTATGATTTACAAAGGCATTCGTTTTTTTCCTTATGCGGTTGAAACCGGCTCCCATAACAAACAGCTTATTTTATTAATGATAACACTAAGAAACTTGTTTCTCTGTTTCTGTTGTTGGCAGCAGTTATGATTACTGATTTAAGACCTGAGACACACATGTAAGTGTGAACATTGTTATTCAGTCATTCATTGCAACTGATACCTGATAACCTAATAATGTAACGTTAATTTTAATTGCAGAGATAAAGCTCATCCAACTCTAACACCAGCCTCAATTAATTTTCTTATATTGCATCTCTAAATTAGAAACAAAGCTTTAACAGATGAATTTGCTGCACATTAAAGTGAGAATAGTTCTGTATGATAAACACAAATATGTCTCTCCATCACTACAGGCATGATGTGATTCTGCTCATGAGTCTTGTAGCGACGCTTGTGCTGTTCCTGCTTGTTTTTCTCGTTGTAATAGTAACCTGGAGGCTGAGAAAGAAGTCGGGTGAGTTTTCTCTTTACACTTCTGGAGGACTGACAGTATATTATTGTGCTTCATTTACAGCCATTTAATAAAGAAATCAATAAATGGACATAATATACTGTATATATGGATTACAGTATGTGAGAAGAAAGTGACTCGAGAGGCATCAAACTAGCACAATTACAAAAACAGGGACAAAAACCAGGTCAAATTTAGTTTTGCATCATGATACACACACATGTGACAACAAAAAGATACAACTGACCAATCAGAATCAAGTATTTTATATCTTTTGTATATGCCATTCATAAACCCTGTCAACTGTAATTGTATAATCTTAAAAATAAAGTTTCCAAAAGCTGGTTTTCACAACAATACCATAGAAGAACATTTTTGGTTCCCCAAAAAACCTTTCAGTGCACAGTTCTTAAAATAACCATTTTTTACATTATAAAGAAACTTTGCAATGGAAAGATTCCATAAAGGTTTTTTTTTTAACAGTGTCTATGGAAAATATTATGATATTTAATCTTCATATCTCACTCTGACAGAGAGGGGTCACATTAGAGAAGAAGAACATTTTAACACCACCAGTAATACAGTAAGTATTTTACACACTGATGGAGTTCAGAGATCTTCAGAAAAGAATCTAAATCTGTGTTTGTGTTTGATGCAGACCGCCTCTGAAAACCAGATGACATCCATCAGTCCAGCAGCCGCTACTGTAAGTCATCAGTCCTCTCTGTAGACATTTACTGAGATGATGATTGAACATTAATGATCATCAGTTGTTTCTTCACAGTCTTCGGCCTCAGTGGACGGCAGTTCGGTGATTTACAGTTCTGTGATCTTTCAGAAGGCAGTAAGTGTCGTCTTTGAATGCTCTGAATGACTGAGTCACACTGCAGTTAAGAAACAATATTGTGTACATTTAGCCTTTAAATAAAAGGGTTTTGAGCTGTTGTTTACACTGCCACACAGAATAAAAGTGCATGCACAGCGACAGGAAATTAAAATTAGCACAAAAAACTTTTGCCTACCTTGCAGAACACTGAAGGTGGACTTGGATTTTCTATTTTGAGATACAGTTTCTTCACATCATTTACAGCTCATGTCTGACACAAGAGGAAGGATTTAAAGTGTTTATTGCAAGTTAATTACTAAATGCTAAAAAGGAAATAAATGGAAATCCCCAGAATTCTTATTCTTAAGCTGATCATGTTTATTCACAGGCTTTATCGTCAGTGGATCCAGAGGGCGACGTGATCTACAGCTCTGTGAAAAAACCTCGAAAGGCTGTGAGTTCATATCCATACCCTGCTCCTTCTTAATGACGTTATGAGCAAATGAAAGTAATTGATTGTAAATTAATAATAAATCTATTTAGTACCGTTTCAGTTTTTAGTTAGTGTAAACCTGTTAAATGTCACTTTGGAATAAGATTGCTGAAGTAAAAACACTTTTAAAAAAAAGTTACTTTAAGTTTACTGTAAAGAAAATGTTCTGTACTAAACTTATTTTATGCAAAAATATATTTTACAAAACAATTTGGACTCTGAAATTGCTATAAAATCAAAACCATATGCTAACCAAGCTGTGTTTTTGAGATTGAGGTTCTTGAGATTTCGTTTAGCACTAAAAATAGCCATCAAGTGTCACGGTTTGTTGTAAACACGTGTATAAAGATGAAGGATCAAAAGTCTTTAATATAATTCTCAGACAACAGGACCACAGGATAAACTTCCACAAAGTATTGACGAGGCCGAACAAACTGAACAAAGAAAGAAAGTACTAGGCTGAATCTGAAATCGCCCCCTATACCCACAAATAGGGCATTATTTGAGGGGACAGCCATTTGTAGTGGTGTCCGAAACCATAGTGGACGTTATTGAGTGCACTTATTCAATCCCATAATGCACCGCAATTAGTGCAATAAAGAGTGTATAACCCATAGATATCATATAATAAAGGCTAGTCTCATCCGCGCTGCTGGCCAATGGAGGTCGACGCATAGACAGTATATAAACTGGACACAGCGACCCCATATGTTTCAACGGAGACAAGTGAAGTCAATTAGAAGCACTCACTTCCTGATGGCTGACCGTACTGCGCAGACTCAAACTGAGCTTGACGACGTAGATGTGACGTATGCATCCCGTCTGTCTTCTAGTAGCTGTGCCAAGAGAAATCTGAATCATTCCCTTCCGAAACTTGCAGAGACGGAAAGTGTGAGTAGGAGCTGTCCATGAGCTAGGAGCAGGAGAAACTTAAGTATTCTGATTAATTATTTAGTCATTTTGCCTCCACGTCCCCCCGACTGCATGCGAGCTTCTCCTCCTGTCCATACGGTAATCTCTCTACTGTGCGACTGAGAGTCGCGTGGTTATGACGCAATCGTTAGCCTATTTGTACAAAAACTGCTTCTACGGGGCCATAACGTTGTCACATGCCTGTCATGTCTTGTGCTGCACATGGGTGTTTTGTTATTTTGGGCCATGTGCTCGTGTCTGTTGTCTAGCCCCTCCCATCTTGTTATCTGATTATTGGTTAATTTGTCCCACCTGTCTGTCTCGTTACCCTCCTTTGTTTGTTCCCCTATTTAGCCTCCTTGTGTTTGTAGTCTTGTGCTGGTTCGTTGTCCGAGTTTCCTGTTCCTGGAGTCCTGAGTTTTTGAGTTTTTGTACCTTGTCTGTATGTTACTAATAAATTTACTCTGCATCTGTATCCTCGTCTCACATTCATCAATTCCGTGACAGAACGAACCAGCCAGATATGTGGATTCAGCGGTGTGAAATTTTTTCTGGGGAGGATAAGGAATCTTCAATTTCCTTGTTCGAATATTTCGCCAGGTGCGCTCAAAGGACTATGGAGGAGGAGGGGACCATGGTAGACGATGGTCAGCAGAAAGGCAAGCCTTCACCGCTGGTCCCGAAACGGAGGAGAGGAAGGAAGAACCCCTCCGTGACTGTTCCGGTGGTCCCGGTTCCGGTGGTCCCAGTTCCGGTGGTCCCGAGTCCAGTGGTACCAGTTCCGGTGGTCCCGAAACGGAGGAGGAGAAGGAAGACTTCCTCCATGCCAGTTCCGGTGGTCCCTGTTCCGGTGGACCCAGTTCCGGTGGTCCCAGTTCCGGTGGTCCCAGTGCCGGTGGTCCCAGTGCCGGTGGTCCCAGTGCCGGTGGTCCAGAGTCCGGTAGCTCCAAAACACAGGAGGAGAAAGGCTCCCTCCGTAACTATTCACGTCACGTCTGCCCAGCCAGAGACTGTTCATGTCACGTTTGCCGAGCCTGTGTCACCAGACAAGATGGCCGCCGCAGAGCCTGTGTCCCCTGACAAGACGCCTGCTGAAACGTTGTTGGATTATTTTTCGACGCTATTCAAGATTAGAAATTCCCAGGAATGTTCACGTCACGTCTGCCGAGCCTGTGTCTTCCGACAAGATGGCCGCAGCCGAGCCTGTTCACGTCACGCCTGCCGAGCCTGTGTCTTCGGACAAGATGGCTGCCGCCGAGACTGTTCACGTCACGTCTGCCGAGCCTGTGTCTTTGGACAAGATGGCCACCGCCGAGTCTGTGTTTCCGGACAGGATGGCCGCCGCCGAGCCTGTGTTTCAGGGCAAGATGGTAGCCGCCGAGCCCGTCTCCGGACAAGATGGCCGTCGTCGAGCCTGTGTCCTCGGACAAGATGGCCGCTGCCGAGCCTGTGTCTCTGGACAAGATGACCGCTGGGCCGGTGCCTGTGTCTGTTCCTGAGCCAGTGCCTGTGTCTGTTCCTGAGCCGGTGTCTGTTCCTGAGCCGGTGCCGGTGCCTGTGTCTGTTCCTGAGCCGGTGGTGTCTGTTCCAGTTCCTGAGCCGGTGGTGTCTGTTCCTGAGCCGGTGATGGCTGTTCCAGTTCCTGAGCCGGTGGTGTCTGTTCCAGTTCCTGAGCCGGTGGTGTCTGTTCCTGAGCCGGTGATGGCTGTTCCAGTTCCTGAGCCGGTGGTGTCTGTTCCAGTTCCTGAGCCGGTGGTGTCTGTTCCAGTTCCTGAGCCGGTGGTGTCTGTTCCTGTTCCTGAGCCGGTGGTGCCAGTTCCAGTTCCTGAGCCGGTGGTGCCAGTTCCTGAGCCGGTGGTGCCAGTTCCAGTTCCTGAGCTGTCTCCGCCGTGGCCACCCGAGGGGTCGTCTACGCCGTGGCCGCCCGAGGGGTCGTCTCCGCCCTGGCCGCCCGATGGACGGTCGTCTCCGCCCTGACCGCCCGATGGACGGTCGTCTCCGCCCTGGCCGCCCGATGGACGGTCGTCTCCGCCCTGGACTCCCGAACTTTGTGTGCCTCCCTGGTCTTCTGAACTGTCCATTCCCCTTGTCCCGCCCTGGTCTGTCCCTCCGTCCCGCCCTGGTCTGCCCCTCCCTTCCCGCCCTGGTCTGCCCCTCCCTTCCCGCCCTGGTCTGCCCCTCCCTTCCCGCCCTGGTCTGCCCCTCCCTTCCCGCCCTGGTCTGTCCCTCCCTTTGCCCCTCCCTTCCCACCCTGGTCTGCCCCTCCCTTCCCGCCCTGGTCTGTCCCTCCCTTCCCGCCCTGGTCTGTCCCTCCCTTCCCGCCCTGGTCTGTCCCTCCCTTTGCCCCTCCCTTCCCGCCCTGGTCTGCCCCTCCCGTCCCGCCCTGGTCTGTCCCTCCCGTTCCGCCCTGGTCTTATGGAGCGTCTGGTAGCCGCTCCGTAGGGAGGGGGTAATGTCACATGCCTGTCCTGTCTTGTGCTGCACATGGGTGTTTTGTTATTTTGGGCCATGTGCTCGTGTCTGTTGTCTAGCCCAGGGGTTCTCAAACTTTTTGAGTGTGTGGACCACTATTTGTAATCAAGAATTTTCGCGGACCACCTCATAATACACATCATAAAATATGTCTACACACAGTCCTACCTGAATTAATCTGCACCTTTAAATAGGCTTACTAGCACTAAAACTATAACTGGTCATCACAGTAGGCTACAACAGGCTTGTTAAAGGAAAGTTTACTGCACACAACGGCTGCCACATATTTAATTTATTTATTTAGGCTACTCAAGCGCCCAAGGGCATAATCGGGTTCATTTGAACAACAGGCTTATTTCCATAGCAATGTAGTATGAAATCTATACAGTAATAAGAACACTGGAATATAGTCAACATTTCAAAACCTTTGGCGATTTTAGGGGATTATTAATCTTCCGAGTTTTACAAGTCCTCAAAAAGTTTGTCCACTTAACAGCACATCTGCAAAACATTTCAGAAACGCGAGATCAAGAAACTAACTGGAAAATAAAATAATAACAGGCCTTATTCATTCCATTTATAAACATTTCGTTTCATATAAACTGCCTATGCCTAACTGTGCGACTGCGTTCACACACCAGACGCGAATAGCGCGTCAAATTCAAAAAGGGATTATGTGAAATTCGCGCCTGCCGCGTCTAGTGATACGCTTGACCACTTTGTATCAATTCGCGCATCAAGAGCTAAATTGACGCGCGTAAAAACAAAAGTTTGAAGCGAAATTTCGTCCGTTGTGAACGCACCATTAAAGGCTATGCGTGTGATGTGATAATGAGAACATATTTGCCTCTGCCATTTTCTCTTCAGAGAACCTGTTGCTATCCACCGAACCAATGTTGTGGTTCTAACGGCACTGAACTTGAATGTCACGGCCGAACACCACTAGGCTATTTTAGTAATCACACAATAACTTGACAATTTAATTAAAATGTTATATCAATATAGGCCTACATATTCTTTTTACTTTTCTTTTTTTAAATGGGAATTTCCTGGTAAAATGAAGGTAAAAAAAAATATTATTTTATATTTTATTTTGCCTTTCCACGGACCACCTGCAGTACCCTCACGGACCACTAGTGTTCCGCGGACCACAGTTTGAGAATGGCTGGTCTAGCCCCTCCCATCTTGTTATCTGATTATTGGTTAATTTGTCCCACCTGTCTGTCTCGTTACCCTCCTTTGTTTGTTCCCCTATTTAGCCTCCTTGTGTTTGTAGTCTTGTGCTGGTTCGTTGTCCGAGTTTCCTGTTCCTGGAGTCCTGAGTTTTTGAGTTTTTGTACCTTGTCTGTATGTTACTAATAAATTTCCTCTGTATCCTCGTCTCACATTCATCAATTCCGTGACAAACGTAAGATACAAGGTAATGGAGCCTTTTATACATTTTTGTGTTTCTTTAGAAATAAATAATGGACAAATGGACTCTTTAAACGCCTCAGATGTAAAGTTATTCGCTGTCAAAGTGAAGCCAAAATGAATGGGAGTCAATGGAATGCTAACAGCAGGTGGGGGTCGGCTAATCAATGGCGGCGCCTGGGGAAGCTTCAAGAAAATATTAAACCCTGCCTCCCTGGGTCGACGTCCGCACACGGAGGCCATCTTACCACAGGGTGCTCGCTCACTCGTAACATGCATGTAGCCTACATTTAAATAACCATAACTTGCTCAATTTTCTACCGATTTTCAAACGGTTTGGTTTGTTATAAACGTCAGAGATGTAGTTATGACACTGCATACATATGAATAATTATAACAATGGACTTCCATATGAAAGAATTATAGCCACGTTAATAACGTTTGTAAGAAACCAAACCGTTTGTAAATCCGTCAAGATTTCAGCGAGATAAGAGGATTTGTGTGCGTGCTGCTCACTCACCTTAATTCACAGCTTCCCTGTGGTAAGATGGCCGCCGGTGATGCCGGAAGTGACTCCGCCGTAAGACATCTAGCCTTTATTATATGATATCTATGGTATAACCGATGTACGCTCAACGGCTGTCTGAATTTGCTCACTCCTTTTCATTCACTCCTTCAAGTGAACAGTGTTAGTGGACTAACGTAGGGAATAGTGAATGAGGGATTAGGGGGCGATTTTGGATTCAGCCCTAGAGATCCTGAGGTGCACACCGCTGAACTACCGCTTTCATCGTAAGGCAATGTCTGAGTTGAACAAGATGAATACTGAGATCACTCAATGTGCTGCAAGTGCAACTGAAGAAAACACAAGCAAATAGAAAAAAACACCAGCAAATTAAGAAAACATCATCAGTTTGATAACACACACGTGCTGCAAATACAGACACGTGTTTAGCGTTGTGAGTACGTTTTGAGTTTTTGCAGCACGTTTTCTTAATTTGCTGGTGTTTTTTTCTATTTGCATGTGTTTTCTTTAGTTGAGCTCTCTCGGCCACCGTAGTTTAAGCTTTCGATTAATATCTAATATAATCTAATCATGTTTATTCACAGGCTTTATCGTCAGTGGATCCAGAGGGCGACGTGATCTACAGCTCTGTGAAAAAACCTCGAAAGGCTGTGAGTTCATATCCATACACACCCTGCTCCTTAATGACGTTATGAGCAAATGAAAGTAATTGATTGTAAATTAATAATAAATCTATTTGTACCATTTCAGTTTTTAGTTAGTGTAAACCTGTTAAATGTCACTCTCGGCCACCGTAGTTTAAGGTTTCGAATGATATCTAATTTAAGATGAATAATAAAATATGTGATGGAAAAAAAGGCAATAAAAAAGAGCACTAAGCTTCCCACTGGTGGTACACTGACAGTTAACAGGTTGTATCAGCTAAAACTGTAAATGTGTCAGCGTTGTGTGTGTGTGTGTTTAAATGTAGTTGGCTTTTTTAGTTGAAACAAAATGAATAATTCCAGTCTTGAAGTGCATTTCATTTCTCTGCATCTTTACATCACAGGGACATTCCAGAATGGATTCTTGACCGAATGGAGGACAAAAGTGACACAACAACACGTTAGAAAGAGCTGAAACCTTCATTTTTATTTTCATGCAAGTCCAAATTAGGCCTACATAAATTGTAGGCTTACGGAAATGCAATTTTGTTAGTAGTTATTAAATTACAGTAAAAAAAAAAAACTAAGTTATTTTACTTTTTAGTTTATTTATGTTTTGTTTTGAATTAATTTTAATTGCACAATAAATAAGGACGTAAAATTGCTCATATAGCCTAATACACATCTGTCCTGTAAGTGTGACGCCATCTGATGGTGAATTGTATCTACAGTTTTACCATGTACCTCTTCATCTGCTCAAATTTATATCAACAATTTTTAAAACCAAGTAATGTATCATTCGTGATGCCTTGACCTGTTCAACAATCATCTCATATGTGTGATGTTCTCATTGTAACTTTTTAACATCTCAGTGATGTATTCACTGCGACTGCAACACATCGTCATGTAAACGACTTTTGGTACCGGTTTTGACATTTTTGCAATAAATAAATTATTGTGATTACACGTCTGTTGTTTTTCTTCATAACTGTAGCCTACGTAGTTTTAAGAAATGGTTATGGGTAGGTTTAGGGGTAGGAGTAGGATTAGTGGCTCAAAATATCTTTTAATGCTATATTGTTAATAAAACTGCCATTTCCCTACACATCTCTGTCCATTACCTTTTATTATATTCTGTATGTTTAGGTATGGGAGTAGGGTTAACCCTTGTGTTATGTTGGAATTTTGTGCACTCCCCTTATGGTTCGGGTCAAATTGACCCTAATTGGATTCAATACTATTCCTCAAAAATCACACTATGAAAAACAACAAAGATTCAGGTACAAACTGTAAACTTTTAATGTCAACATTTGTCAAATATTCCAAAAAATCTGAAGATATGATTTAATGAAAATGTTTTTTTTTTTTTTACCATTTTTAAAAACTGTTTTGTTGTGACAAAATTTGAATATACATTATATTTATATATATATGCATATAATTTTTTTTTTTTTTTTTGCTTAGAACATCATAACTGAACAATTAATTAATCTGAGCTCATTTTTCCTGCTGTCTATGTCGAAGTCTCAAGATATTTCAGATATCTTGAATATATAAATGAGAGCTTATTTTATGTGTCTGTCAAAGATTTTCATTTGTAATTTGCAATTAATTCTGATCACCAAGATTTAGCTTTTTCAAGTGTGTTTGGTTTGGGTTAGAGCACTTTTAGATACACTTACACTTAGAACTGGAGTTGATGCCCTGACATACATAAAATAAATGTTTTTATTTTGTGTCTGTACAGTTGCTTTTGAATAGCTAACTATGATGGTCAAATTGACCTGCGAACATCACAAACGTAATAGTAATTTTGTTTGTATATGTCCAAAAAAAAAACACCAGCATGTTGAAACTTTGCATGCATGTTTATGATGATAAATGTGAAAAAGTCACAAAATATCAATAAAAAAAAAAAAAAGGTTTAATATTATTTCAGGTAGCTTGAAAAAATAAATGATAGGTAATTTTTACCATCTGTGGCTGACAAAATATTTTTCTGTATTGAAATAAGTGTGGAAAACCTCATTTTTTAGCTTCATAAGGTAGTAAAAAAATTAAATAACAAAATATAACCAAGAAATGTTATTATTTTGGGTCGTAGCCTACAGTTGCCTTAGAGCGTTATGCGGGTCAAATTGAGCCGCGAACATCACGAAAGTAACAGTAATTTTGTTTGTATATGTCAAAAAACACCAGCATGTTGAAACTTTGCATGCATGTTCATGATGATAAATGAGAAAAAGTCACAAAATATCAAGAAAAAAAAACATAAGTTAACCAGTATTTCCAACAACTAGAAAATCTAAATGGGTCAAATTGACCCGCAACATAACACAAGGGTTAAGGGATCTTACATTTATCTATAAAACGGTAAAAGGGAAATTATACAGATATATATGATATGAAAGATTCGTAAATAGTTAACGTTTTGTAGGTATAAAGTCGTAATAATGTTACGTTTAAATGTTGCAGATATGTCCATATCTTACGTTTTAGCATATATCCAAATGTACAAAAAGTATGTTTTCTATCTTTGAAAATTACGTATTAATACCTACGTATTAACAATGAGACCAGGCTGCATTCTACAATGACCAATATAGTGGGGCATGTTGTCACAATTGCACCTGCCATTTCAAAGCAAAATTTAAATGGTAAAACGATTATGAAACGTCAAAGACAAAAATAAATAAATAAATAATATATATATAAAAAAATGTTATAAATGTATCCATTTATTTGACATAACTGTGATACTGTCACTGTGTCACAACCACCAGCTGAGGGCACTCCATCATTCTGCTTTATCTCACCATGAACTACATTTCCCATAACCCATTGCCTGGATAATCATGTTCTGATACTTCCACTTGTGTGTTATTATCTTGTTCACTTTTGTCTATTTAAGCCCTGTGTATTCACTCTTACTTTGTGAAATGTCTTGTTGCACTGCAGTTCTCAATTCTGCTTTTTACATACCTGACTCTTGTCTGAATGTGTGTCAGTGATGTTTTGTTGGGCTTGATACCCAAACAAGAATGGAATTGTAATTTTAGTTTGGAGAATGAAATAAGATGCTTGTGTAATTTCTGTTCTGCCTGGTTCGTATGATCTTAATCAGCATCTTGATATGCCACACATGTAAAGTGGATGTATTATCTCAGAATAGGAGAAGTGCTCACTACCACAGATGTAGACAGATTTGTGAACAATATTTGAGAGAAATTGGCCTTTTGTGTACATAAAAAAAGTCTCAGATCTTTGAGTTCAGCTCATGAAAAATGGGGACAAAAACAAAAGTGTTGCGTTTATCATTTTGTTCAGTGTAATTAACAATAAGAGGTATATATACAGCAGACTTGCCTCTGTTCGTTTGCAGTTTATCAGCATCCCTCCACCACCCCTCCTCCACACTTTTAGTTAGCCAAATGCGCATAAAGCTTTACTCCATCTAATTATATATAAGTGTGAACTTGTGAACAACAACAGTGAGAATAACACAGGAACAGAAGAGAACTATCACAAGACATTTTTTTTTTGTAGTTTTTTTAGGCTTGCTTTACATGAACATCTAACAGATCCACAGATATAAACACATTTAGTTAACTTTAGGTTTGCTTGATCCCCCTCTCTGCCCCATTTTTTCAGAAGGACCCATATGAACAGCGTTATACGGACCGTAAATGAATCTATTAGTCAAGTTCATAACTAGCCTTCTTTGAAATGTGATAGTCTTTTTTAACAGTATTTATATATGTTATAGGTATATATTTGTGTGCATATCATTCCTTCACTTTCTGTTTCCATTTGCATTTTTACAAACATGCACATTTTAAAATAAAAATAGTAGTAGTTTTTTTTGTAGTTCAAAAAATCTTTTGACTCCTTTCCTCTGTGGACTTTTCAGTGTGTGTGTGTGTGTGTGTGTGTGTGTGTGTGTGTGTGTGTGTGTGTGTGTGTGTGTGGTTTAGGTATGTTATGAGCACAAAGTGTACCAGAAAATACCAGAAATCTTTTATCTTGTGGGGAAATTTTTTTTGGACCCCATGAGTAAAACAGCTTATAAATCATATAAATTATGTTTTTTGAAAATGTAAAAATGCAGAAAGTTTTCTGAGATGTGTAGGATTGTTTTGGGTTAGGAGATAGAATACAGTTTGTACATAAAAATCATTGTGTCTATGGAAACTCTCCATAAAACATGGAAACTCGTGTGTGTGTGTTCGTTCTTGTTTAACCTACATCAAGAGGACCAAATGTCCCCTCAAAGATAGAAAATTATGTAATATTTTGACATTGATAATGTAAAAATGCAGAAGGTTTTCTGTGATGGGTTAAGTTCCTATTGGCTCACTGAGGAGTTAAAGGCCAATCTCACCATCTAAACTCACCCGGCCTCAGAGCTCACACACCACATCAAGACACAGGCCTCAACACATCAAGACATGTGTAACTTCCTCAACCATCACAGAGTCAAACTAACATTGCAAGTTCATCATCATTTCTTTGTTTAACATGGAAGAAAATGATTGCAACTTTAACACCATTGACTCAAGTATCAAGTCATCAAGCATCAAGTCTTTATCCTGAGACTGCATCCAGACGCTTGTTCAACGGACCGTCTTCTCTCCACCCACTGACATAATGCATAAACATTATGGGAAGTGTGCTAGCCAGACGGGATTTAAAGTTTGGATGGAGACCCAAGTTTGGTTTGAAGACAAAAAACGTACCAAGCACAATGTTTTCTCACCATTCCTGATTTCTACTCAACACATTCGGCTGGTCTAGTGGCTGTCAGAAACGAAAGCTACTGCTCTCTGTGTGTTTTTCTGTTTTCTCCGGTCATATGTTAATATGTAAATTGCGTGAGCTTATTTCATCCATTAGATTGAAAGATCTGAAAAAGTCCATAAATTTACCCGCCCATAGACCCTCCCCTCGAAGAAATCAGGACAGAAGTGTTTGAAAATGGACAAAAGAGACGGATTAAAACACCAGGTGTAAACATGTATGTGTCTCCCTCGTCTACTTGTGATCCGATCGACCAAAACACATCTTAATACCAGCTGTAAACATGGCCAAAGATACTGAAACCTAACGTGTGTGTGTGTGTGTGTTCTGTTTTGTTTGCCTTTGGCTTCATGGTCTATTGTCCTGTCTTGTTTTGTAATGTGTAGGGGAGACCTGAAATGATTGTAACACATGTTAATTGTAACACTTCCAATTTTTCCAACTAGGAACAACACACTCAAACACACAAATAGTGTTCAACTGTTGAAGCTGGTGCACATTTGCTTATTTTATTCAGTTCACACACACACACACACCAATTATGTTAAAAAGCCTGTGTTGAATAAAAACCTTTCATAGAAAAAATACATTTTTATACATTTATATACATTTTCTAATGTTACATATCACCCCGTTGAATATCATAATGTTACATCTCACCTCAGGGTATGTTCAACGCTATCTCACGACCAACTAACCCGGACTGTGTATTGTAACATTTCACTCCTCGTTTGAAACTAAGCCACACATTTTTTTGTTTGTGCTGCAAAGATAACAGTGATGTCATTTAATAGCTGACACTTGTAACTAGTTCCTGAATCACATTTTGAACTGGCTTAAAAAAACTCCAAGATACAGACAGAAATGTCAAAAATGTTACAACCGTCCCTGGTCTGTCGTCTGGTGCATATAGTATGTTGCTATATGTTCTGGATGTATCACACTCTGATGCCCATGTGGTGAACAGTGCCGGTGGAGCTGAGGTCAGTCTCTGTGTGAATGTGTTGCTTCTTTACTGACTCGTGTGTTTCTGTGGTTGGTTTCTGTCCAAAGGCCACAGTGCAGATTCACATATATATATATATAATAGTAAAACCCATGATTAAAAAACTAAATAACAATTAAACATAACAATTTGTGTTAATCACTTTCACAGTTTTATCAAAATGGTGACTTGAATAATGCAACATTTTGTTCAGTAATTGTGGGTGAAGAAAGTGTTTTATTTAGTATTTTTGAGTAAATGTTTTATATCAAATTGAACAAGAGAATCTGCTTATTCAGATTATACCACTACTACAGTATCTTTTAACATGCTTTAACCTGTTCACAAATCAAATTAGCCATAAGTAAAATGTTGATTGTTGTTGTGTTGTGATAGTTTGAGTTTGCTGCTGCTGCTTTGTTCACTTGCTGACGCTTATTTTATGTGGTTTCAGGTGATGATGATATTTCTGCTCTGAAACGGAAACAGAGACACTTCAAGAAGTGACCAGCTCCTCTCATACACACACACTCCACTATAGCACACACACTCCGCTATAGACATGATTTACCTTCTGATTCTCTCTGGGATTTTACTTTACATCTCGGGTAAGAAAATATATATATAATTTTGTTTAAAGTATTACTAAACCATTGTACAGTCTGTTGTTACATTTTTTAAATGGTTGAAGTTATTAATGGTTAAGTTAATTCTACTATATACATCATGTGCAGTTTGTGTTTTATGTTTTCTCCCCTACGTTTCTTCTTGTCTACAGGTGCTGCTAGAGTCAATACACTGGAACTTAATATAGCAGTGAAATCTGGATCATCTGGCATTATTCCATGTGTGTATGATAAACAACATAAAGAAAACCAGAAATATTTGTGTTGGGGGAGAAATTGGGGCATTTGCCGTGTATATGCAGGAAAGAACGGAAAATATTCCATCACTGATTATCCAGACCAGAGTATTTTTACAGTGCGATGGGACAAACTGGAGATCTCCGACTCTGGATATTACTGGTGCGCTGTGGAGATTGGTGACAAATACACTGTAGATGCTGGTTATTATTTGTATCTGACGGTACAATCAGGTAAAAAATCTTCTTTCCAAATTACGATTTACGGATTACAGTTTTGTTTTCTGACAATGCAATTTATTAAAATAGAATAAATATGAAATAGCCTAATTAAGCTATAAATAATGTTATAAATAATGTAAAAGGTAAGTGTTGTTGTTGAGTTATATATTTATTATAAACATAATATAATGCAATATAAAAATGAAATAATGAAGCTATAAATAACATTGTAAATAATGTAAAAGGTAGGCTAAGTGTTGTTGGGTTATATTATGTATTTCTGTACACACAAGTAAACCGAATTACACCTTTAAAGTATTGGGTTTCAACTTACTCAAATATCTAATGATACATATGTAAAAAAAAAAAACTTTTAAAAAAGATAGAAAGTGATTCCAATTTTGACTTAAATTACTAAGATGTGATTAGTTTACAGATTTATAAGATTAGCCTATATACTCTTTATCATAGAAATGGACCATGATGAACATATTTAGACAGTTTGTGAACCCCTTTAAGAGAGTTTAATATAACTTTCAAAAATACAAACGTTACTGCCACTCATCAACGACAGCTGTCACAGTTGGCGACAAGAACAATCCTCCGTAGGCTAGACCGTCCCATTTAACAACGTTCAGTCCGACCTTCGTGGCCTTCGAATGATCCAGCCTTTTAATTGGGACACACACAGCCGTTGTTAGCCAACTATGTTCGCAAGTTCTATGGTCACAAGAAGCAGCAAAAAGAACCGTTTATGGCAAGCCGTTTTAACTTTTATTCATTTCCAGGATATGAATCCTTGATATCAACAACTACATTTTCATTTTCAAGAATTATCATTTTAACTAGTGAAAATGTAAATGCTGATATCAAGAATTAGCATTGTTACTAGTGGAAATCTAATTCCTGATATCAATAATATCATTTTAACTAGTGAAAATGTAGTTGTTGATATCAAGGATTTATATCCTGCGAATGATTAAAAGTCAAAACGGCTTGCCTATTGCCATTCCCAGGAAATAAATTGTTAATATCAAGAATGATAGTTTTTACTAGTTGAAATTCATTTGTTAATATCAAGAATTATAGTTTTTACTAGTTAAAATTCAATTGTTGATATCAAGAAAGAACATTTTTACTAGTTGAAATGTAATTCCTGATATCAAAAATTGCCATTGTTACTAATAGAAACATTATTCCTGATATCAAGAATTATCATTTTAACTAGTGAAAATTTAATTGTTGATATCAAGGATTCATATCCTGGAAATGAATAAAAGTTAAAACGGCTTGCCATAACCGTTTGGGATCGGACAACATTGGTTCTGCTGTATGTTTTAGGCTTGTTCGACTTGAAGCGGCGCTGCACAGACCGATCGGTGTATGAATAGCTCTCGCTGTGCATTCATGTCATACAGCGATCGGTCTGTGCAGCGCCGCTTCAGTGTGAACAAGCCTTTTAACTTAATAAAAAGAACTGACTCGTAAAGTCATAAGGCTCGTTTGAGATGCGCCTCGCCTGAAATATAGGCAAGAGAAGGCTATGCGGCTACAAAAGAGGCCCTACGGCATAACATCTACAACTTTTTTGTATAAAATGTATATTTGCAACAGTTATGTTAACAGCAATAATAAGAAATTTCTGTTGTAAGAACAGCCTATTCAGCTGATGGACACTGTCTGCGTTGTCATAGGAACATCCCAGGTGAAAATAATGAGGAAATTACGTTGTCTTTCGTTGCTCCCTTCGCCAAGAGGCACCGCTACATAATGGCACACAAGTGTCTCACTCCAAAGTCCCCACTTCAAGGGAGTAGGGCATAGGGATGCTCACCAGCAATAAGCACGCCCCAGCCGGGTTCGTCATTTCCGTTGTGTTCTGTGCTATTTGTAGTGCGTTTCTATATTTGGTTGTGCTGTGAACTTTTGCAGCTTGTTTCTATATTTGGTTGTGTTGTGAGTATTTGGAGTACATGTGTGTTATAAAACTGATGAAGATGTTTTCTTAAAGTCCAACTGAAATCAAAATTGACCCTATTTACTTTGTTACCGCATATGACTAGTCTTGTGGTGAACAATTAATCCGTGCAAGTTAAAACACAGAAAAAAATTGTTTGCCGTCGTAATCTTTAATCAAAGTCTGAAAAGTTACTTCCGGTCTGGAATGGCGTCCCTTCTCTGATGATGTAGGTTTGACGGCTTGGGTTGGGAAACGCTTAACCACTCCCCTCAAACCGTTAGTCTGTAATGAGCGAGAGATGGAGAGGAGGAGCGCTAGAGTAAAACCCTGCCCTCTGTTCAATATTCCGTTTCACTGGGAAATACGTCACAGCACTGGAGAAAAGTCGTTTGCAACTTCCGGTTCACGCGGACTTTAAAGGGGTGGTATAATGCCCTTTTCACAAGATGTAAAATAAGTCTCTGATGTCCCCAGAGTGTTTATGTGAAGTTTTAGCTCAAAATACCCCACATATATTTTTATATAGCATGTTAAAGTTGTCACTTTTTGAGGGTGAGCAAAAACGCAACCGTTTTTGTGTCTGTTCCTTCAAATGCAAATGAGCTGTTGCTCCCGGTACAGGGGGCGGAGCTTCAAGAGCTTGTGTCCTTTTACCTCACACAGACACGCACTGAAAATTTCAAAAACTTTTAGCCTTTTATGTTCAAACCGGAGTCAGAAAGATGGAGAGACTCAAGAAGAAGTGACAACATGTAGACAACATTTCTGAATGGTTAGTTGGTGAATTTATGTAACTTATGTGTAGTTATCTTCTAGTCATTGATTAGCATATTCTGTCTTGATAATCTAAATAAAAGAAAATATCTCCCTTTGCTTTGAACTTTGAGTGTTGTAACTTTGCAGATGTTGTTTATGCTCAAACAGCAACATTACACTCTAACTAAAGTTAGAAAAGTGAAATCATAATCAACCACCCCTTTAATTTGCGGGTGTTTTTCTATTTGCATGTGTGTTCCTCAGTTGCAGTGCGTTGAGCTCTCTCAGCCACCGTAGGGCCTCCTGTCACGTACCAACACGCTTTTACCATTCCATTCCAATTAGAATAGGGATTGTGTGTGCTCTTTTACTGTCCATATGATGGTCACACACATCTTAAAGATAAAACTTCTCGTAGTGGATCAGACACCTTTGATATCAAGGGTGGATATCGCGGGATTCACACTTGTGCGCTTTGTTGCTGATAAACTGTTGCTTAAGTTCTGTTGCTTTTATATGAAAATAAATATGATGAACGAGACACCCAAAGTACTTGTTATTTATTTCCATTTAAAATACATTTGTACTGGCCTAAATATGACAACAATCACATAACCCATAGAGAAATCGCACTGTCAGAAAGTTTAGGAATAGTCACACGTCATTTACACATAAAAGCAGGATATCAGGGTTTTAAAATCAAATTATAAAAGAAATATATTACGGTTGTTTAAACCAATGAACATTAAGCTGTGTCGTCAGCAAATCGTTTCCCATCGTGCTTTTACTCAGCGCAGTCGGTGGAGATCAACTGCAGAATCCGACACGTCCGCCTCGCCTTCGCAAGAGTTTTTTTACATCGCCTACATCAACAGGACATCAGAGCCTTTTATACAGTCTATATGGTACAGGACCACTCGGACACATTTCTAACCGGCATGCATTTTGCGGTGATCGCTTCTGCACAGATTTTTCTCTTCTCAAACAAGCCTATTGATTCTGGAGTTGGACTGGTTGCTCTGTAGCCTATTTTTTAATGCACTGAAAAGAACCGTCTCATAAGAGTGATTCGTTCTGGATCACATTACTCGCTGAATGTGGTTTAAAAAAGCAGTTAAGCGGTATTAGTGCAGGAGACATTTTTTGAATACGGAAACAAAAACTATTTTATTTACTTAGTTATTTTTTGTAAATTTTTAGTATTTTAGAACAGCGTTCCTGCATATCAATTGAAGAATGAACTTTCTATAGTACAGGAACCAAACTTCCACATTTTTCAGTTCTGTGACTGTAACTGTTTAAAAAAAAAAAACAGTTTTATTGTGTTTTACCAACCATATAGTAAACACTTACAAATATCAAATAAATCAATATCAAGGAAATTTAGATAGGCCTATTTACATTTTATAGCCAGACATTTTATATAAGACAATTGATGGACAAATCTTATTGTCTTTTTGACTGTGTTCAGCTCCTGATGTGTATGTGAAGAGCAGCAGTGTATCTGGACATGAAGGTGATAATGTCAGTGTCCAGTGTTTCTACACTTCTGGATATAAGAATAAACTCAAACAGTGGTGCAGATATAAAGATGAGGGCTGTTACACTGAGAAGAGGACTGACACATCCCAGAAATCATCAGTCCAGATCAGTGATGATGGGAGAAGCTCCTTCACTGTGTTGATGACTGGACTGAGACTCAGTGATTCTGGATGGTACCTCTGCTCTGCTGGAGATCTGCAGGTTCCTGTTCAACTCAGTGTCAATGAACCCAAACCTGGTAAGATCACAAATAAGTTCAGGTATAAAAATGGAGACACTCTTAATGGCCTAAAAATAACTTCATGTTTTTCTCCTTTCAGTGACACATATTCCAACAACTACACCATCTGACCCTGAGACAGACAAGTAGGTGTACTTTTTGACCATTTAAAATAATCAAATGCATCTAAACACTTTTGTAGCCCGAAAACCTGTTGATCCTGTTCCCAAAACTGGTCTAAATGATTTGTTCACAATTTGGACTGATTAGGTATTTTTTAAGGAAAGAAAGAAGTACACGAGAAGAGCATACAACATTGTTTTTGTGTTCCACAGAAGAAAGAATATAAAGTATACATACAGGTTTGGAATGATAAGACTCGATTGTACTTTCATTTTTGAGTGAACATATTTTTCTCTCTCTTTTTATATTGTTTTGCAGGTACACAACTCAGACATCTGCAAACAGAAATCCCACAAGTGTGAATGAAATAATAAACAGTAAGGAGCAGCTGAACTGGGTTAATCAGATCAAAAATTTTTAATGTGTTTAATTACCAATTATGAAATGACATGTGTAATCATTTATCCATCAGAAAAAAAAAATACTCTGGAGACAGTCGTTGTTTAGATGCACTGCATACAATGGAAGCCAATTTCAGCCACATACGGAGAAAAATAATGCTTAAGTAAATCATATTTATTGCATAAAAGTAGAATTTATGATAATAATTATAATTATGATAAAGTCTAAATTATGAGATAAAAAGTCATAATTGTGACAAAAAGCTGAAATTCTATAAAATGTCAGAATTATGACAAAAGTCTAAATTATCTGACATAAATCAAAATTATAACAAAACGTCATAATTACGACTACATTTTTAATTATGACATTAAAAAGTATGAAAAATGTATAAAATCATGCTTAATTCATAATTATAAAAGACAATTATGACATAAGTCTAAATTATAAGAAAAAAAGTCATAATTATGACATCAAAAAACACAATGATGACATAAAGTCAACTTTTTATGTCATAATTATGATTTACAAAAGCATTAGTTTTTTTACTTATGTGGTGGAAACGGGCTCCCATAACATACAGCTTCTTTCATTAATGATAACACTAAGAAACTTGTTTCTCTGTTTCTGTTGTTGGCAGCAGTTATGATTACTGATTTAAGACCTGAGACACACATGTAAGTGTGAACATTGTTATTCAGTCATTCATAGCAACTGATATCAAACTATTACATGTCAACATAATGAAATGTTAATTTTAATTGCAGAGATGAAGCTCATCCATCTCTAACACAAGCCTCAGCAACTATTAATACAGAAATACACCGCCAGGATGAGCAAAACAACTATTTAAGGCATGTAAATTAATTAATTTGCTGGTATTGCATCTCTAAATTAGAAACAAAGCTTTAACAGAGGAACTTTCTGCACAATATGAGAATAGTTCTGTATGATAAACACAAATATGTCTCTCCATCACTACAGGCATGATGTGATTCTGCTCATGAGTCTTGTAGCGACGCTTGTGCTGTTCCTGCTTGTTTTTCTCAGTGTAATGGTAACCTGGAGGCTGAGAAAGAAGCCGGGTGAGTTTTCTCTTTACACATATGGAGGACAGAATCAAGTATTTTATATCTTTTGTATATGCCATTCATAAACCCTGTCAACTGTAATTGTATAATCTTAAAAATAAAGTTTCCAAAAGCTGGTTTTCACAACAATACAAAAAAAAAAACGTTTTTTCTTTAACAGTGTCTATGGAAAATATTATGATATTTAATCTTCATATCTCACTCTGACAGAGAGGGGTCACATTAGAGAAGAAGAACATTTTAACACCACCAGTAATACAGTAAGTATTTTACACACTGATGGAGTTCAGAGATCTTCAGAAAATAATCTAAATCTGTGTTTGTGTTTGATGCAGACCGCCTCTGAAAACCAGATGACATCCATCAGTCCAGCAGCCGCTACTGTAAGTCACCAGTCCTCTCTGTAGACATTTACTGAGATGATGATTGAACATTAATGATCGTCAGTTGTGTTTCTTCACAGTCTTCGGCCTCAGTGGACGGTTGTTCGGTGATTTACAGTTCTGTGATCTTTCAGAAGGCAGTAAGTGTCGTCTTTGAATGCTCTGAATGACTGAGTCACACTGCAGTTTGGGCTGGGACGTCCTGTTTGTCCAAATCAAAAGGGAAACTTGTTTTAGGATGGGGTGCTGGGGGAGGGGGGTCAACACATTTGATTAAGAAACAATATCGTGTCTATAAAACACATCAAACTCCAGAACGCACAACAAGCGTATTGGTGAGAAGAACACTTGTTACACAAATATACACACTGGGATATTTAACTGCACATAACTTTAGTGACATCATCGATACTGTTTGCAGTAATGCAGTGGGAATTGTCTACGTGAAGTAAATTTAGCCTTTAAATAAAAGAGTTTTGAGCTGTTGTTTACACTGCCACATACAATAAAAGTGCATGCACAGCGACAGGAAATTAAAATTAGCACAAAAAACTTTTGCCTACCTTGAGGAACACTGAAGGTGGACTTGGATTTTCTATTTTGAGATTCAGTTTCTTCACATCATTTACAGCTCATGTCTGACACAAGAGGAAGGATTGGGATAGGCTTTGAATCCTAGTTGGAAATAACTGGGTTTAATGCCCACTTATGATTTATATTTAAAGTGTTTATTGCAAATTAATTACTAAATGCTAAAAAGGAAAGAAATGGAAATCCTCAGAATTCTTATTCTTAAGCTGATCATGTTTATTCACAGGCTTTATCGTCAGTGGATCCAGAGGGCGACGTGATCTACAGCTCTGTGAAAAAACCTCGAAAGGCTGTGAGTTCATATCCATACACACCCTGCTCCTTCTTAATGAAGTTATGAGCAAATGAAAGTAATTGACTGTAAATTAATAATAAATCTATTTGTACCATATCAGTTTTTAGTTAGTGTAAACCTGTTAAATGTCACTTTGGAATAAGATTGCTGAAGTAAAAACACTTTAAAAAAAAGTTACTTTAAGTTTACTGTAAAGAAAATGTTCTGTACTAAACTTATTTTATGCAAAAATATATATTTTACAAAACAATTTGGACTCTGAAATTGCTAAAACATCAAAACCACATGCTAACCAAGCTGTGTTGCAAAGTTGGCTATAGGCCTACTAAAAATAGCCACCAAGTGTCATGGTTTGTTGTAAACACGCGTATGAAGATGAAGGGTCAAAATTCTTTAATATCGGCAACAGGACCACAGGATAAACTTCCACAAAGTATTGACGAGGCCGAACAAACTGAACAAAGAGAGAAAGTACTAGGCTGAATCTGAAATCGCCCCCTATACCCACAAATAGGGCATTATTTGAGAGGACAGCCATTTGTAGTGGTGTCCGAAACCATAGTGGACGTTATTGAGTGCACTTATTCAATCCCATAATGCACCGCAATTAGTGCAATAAAGAGTGTACAACCGATGTACGCTCAACGGCTGTCCGAATTCACTCACTCCTTTTCATTCTCTCCCTCAAGTGAACAGTGTTAGTGGACTAACGTAGGGAATAGTGAATGAGGGATTAGGGGACGATTTCGGATTCAGCCCTAGAGATCCTGAGGTGCACACCGCTGAACTACCGCTTTCATCGTAAGGCAATGTCTGAGTTGAACAAGATGAATACTGAGATCACTCAATGTGCTGCAAGTGCAACTGAAGAAAACACAAGCACATAGAAAAAACACCAGCAAATTAAGAAAACATCATCAGTTTGATAACACACACGTGCTGCAAATACAGACACGTATTTAGCGTTGTGAGTGCGTTTTTAGTTTTTGCAGCACGTTTTCCTAATTTGCTGGTGTTTTTCTCTATTTGCATGTGTTTTCTTTAGTTGAGCTCTCTCGGCCACCGTAGTTTAAGCTTTCGAATGATACCTAATTTAAGATGAATAATAAAATATGTGATAGGAAAAAAAGGCAATAAAAAAGAGCACTAAGCTTCCCACTGGTGGGACACTGACAGTTAACAGGTTGTATCAGCTAAAACTGTAAATGTGTCAGCGTTGTGTGTGTGTGTGTGTGTGTGTGTGTGTGTGTGTGTGTGTGTGTGTGTGTGTGTGTGTGTGTGTGTGTGTGTGTTAAATATAGTTGGCTTTTATAGTTGAAACAAAATGAATAATTCCAGTCTTGCATAGAAGTGCATTTCATTTCTCTGCATCTTTACATCACAGGGACATTCCAGAATGGATTCTTGACCAAATGGAGGACAAAAGTGACACAACAACACGTTAGAAAGAGCTGAAACCTTCATTTTTATTTTCATGCAAGTCCAAATTAGACCTACATAAATTGTAGGCTTACAGAAATGCAATTTTGTTAGTAGTTATTAAATTACAGTTCATTTAAAAAACAAAACAACAAAAAAATAAGTTATTTTACTTTTTAGTTTATTTATGTTTTGTTTTGAATTAATTTTAATTGCACAATAAATAAGGACGTAAAATTGCTCATATAGCCTAATACACATCTGTCCTGTAAGTGTGACGCCATCTGATGGTGAATTGTATCTACAGTTTTACCATGTACCTCTTCATCTGCTCAAATTTATATCAACAATTTTTAAAACCAAGTAATGTATCATTCGTGATGCCTTGACCTGTTCAACAATCATCTCATATGTGTGATGTTCTCATTGTAACTTTTTAAAATCTCAGTGATGTTTTTGTTTTTTCTTTAAGTTCTGATGTGAAACTTCCTGAAATTTTTAAAGGGATAGTTCACCTAAAAATGTATATATTTTAATGTCTCATCCTCATGTCTTTCCAAAAACGTTCGACTTTCGTTGTGATCTTCGGAACACAAATGAAGCTCTTTTTAATGAAATCTGAGATCTTTCTGACCCTCCATTGACAGCTAAGCAACTACCACTTTCAAGCCCCAGAAAGGTAGTAAAGACATCATTAAAGTGATCCATGTGACTCCAGTGGTTTAACCTCAGTTTTATTGAAAGTGGAAGTTGCGTTGGCTGTCAATGGAGGGACAGAAAGCTCAGATTAACCTCAGAACTAACCCTTTAATATCTGCCTTTAGATGCTATAGAGACCATGCAGCGCCGGTTCTCTGTAATATTCTGCAATTATGGGTACATTAACTAAGTTAAATGGTTTAATTAGTTCAGTCTCGTGTGTATCATATGATGTATTTATATTGTTACTGACCAGCATAGTTTAGCATTTTAATGATGATTTTTATTGGGTATATACTTGTAATTCAGGCATTATTTGAGTGTGTTGTTCTACTGTGCTGTATTCTATAGAGTCTCTGTCTCCCTCTTCTGGTTCTGTTTGGGATCTACACCCCTGTAATGGGCTAATGATGTGGGTTGAGATGATCAGTGGAGGCAGGTGTTTCAGGATAATGAGAAGCCTTAAAAACCCTCAGATTGTGGCGTTCCTGGAGGAGAAGGAGGGGGTTAAGATTTTTGCTGGGTTTAGTCAACTGGTGCTTTGTGTGGCTGTTGAAGGAATCAGTGTGTTTTTATTGAAAGAGTGGAATGATACAATGAGTTGGAAAAACAATGAGGGATACAAATGCTTCCCTTTGCTTTTTTGGGCGTTATTTTGTTTAGTTTCAAAGAGTCAGTGAAGTGGGTTACTTGTCTTTTTTATCTTTTTAAGCCTGGAAACAAAGTTTCAGTTTGTCTTTCAACATGAAAAATGTGTACCCTTTAAAAATCTGTTTAATGCACTAACAAATGCTTGCCCTCTATATGAACCTGACCAGTTAAATAAACCGTGTTTGAACAGTCTTTTATGGGTTGTTTTAGTCTGTTATACAAATTAGTCTTATTTGCATTCGTCATTATTTATTTTGCTTGTTGAATTACTTTGGATTTGAACTTTGTACATGTTTTTATGGTTTCGACTTTATCAGTGAATATGTATAATTATTTTTTTTAGAAGTCATTCGAATTAAGCCAAAAAGCTGTAGAAAATGCCTGCAATTATTACCCAAGATAAAAGATTCAGACTCATTCTACAATGACCAATATACACTCACCTAAAGGATTATTAGGAACACCTGTTAAATTTCTCATTAATGCAATTATCTAATCAACCAATCACATGGCAGTTGCTTCAATGCATTTAGGGGTGTGGTCCTGGTCAAGACAATCTCCTGAACTCAAAACTGAATGTCAGAATGGGAAAGAAAGGTGATTTAAGCAATTTTGAGCGTGGCATGGTTGTTGGTGCCAGACGGGCCGGTCTGAGTATTTCACAATCTGCTCAGTTACTGAGATTTTCACGCACAACCATTTCTAGGGTTTACAAAGAATGGTGTGAAAAGGGAAAAACATCCAGTATGCGGCAGTCCTGTGGGCGAAAATGCCTTGTTGATGCTAGAGGTCAGAGGAGAATGGGCCGACTGATTCAAGCTGATAGAAGAGCAACTTTGACTGAAATAACCACTCGTTACAACCGAGGTATGCAGCAAAGCATTTGTGAAGCCACAACACGCACAACCTTGAGGCGGATGGGCTACAACAGCAGAAGACCCCACCGGGTACCACTCATCTCCACTACAAACAGGAAAAAGAGGCTACAATTTGCACGAGCTCACCAAAATTGGACAGTTGAAGACTGGAAAAATGTTGCCTGGTCTGATGAGTCTCGATTTCTGTTGAGACATTCAGATGGTAGAGTCAGAATTTGGCATAAACAGAATGAGAACATGGATCCATCATGGCTTGTTACCACTGTGCAGGCTGGTGGTGGTGGTGTAATGGTGTGGGGGATGTTTTCTTGGCACACTTTAGGCCCCTTAGTGCCAATTGGGCATCGTTTAAATGCCACAGCCTACCTGAGCATTGTTTCTGACCATGTCCATCCCTTTATGACCACCATGTACCCATCCTCTGATGGCTAGTTCCAGCAGGATAATGCACCATGTCACAAAGCTCGAATCATTTCAAATTGGTTTCTTGAACATGACAATGAGTTCAGTGTACTAAAATGGCCCCCACAGTCACCAGATCTCAACCCAATAGAGCATCTTTGGGATGTGGTGGAACGGGAGCTTCGTGCCCTGGATGTGCATCCCACAAATCTCCATCAACTGCAAGATGCTATCCTATCAATATGGGCCAACATTTCTAAAGAATGCTTTCAGCACCTTGTTGAATCAATGCCACGTAGAATTAAGGCAGTTCTGAAGGCGAAAGGGGGTCAAACACAGTATTAGTATGGTGTTCCTAATAATCCTTTAGGTGAGTGTAGTGGGGCATGTTGTCACAATGGAACCTGCTATTTCAAAGCGAAATTTAAAATGGTTATGAAATGACAAAAAAAAAAAAAAAAACGTTTTTAAAATTATTTTGGCCAGCCAATGTTATGTATCCATTTATTTTACATATCTGTGATAACTGTCACTGTGTCACAACCACCAGCTGAGGGCACTCCATCATTCTGCTTTATCTCACCATGAACTACATTTCCCATAACCCATTGCCTGGATAATCATGTTCTGATACTTCCACTTGTGTGTTATTATCTTGTTCACTTTTGTCTATTTAAGCCCTGTGTATTCACTCTTACTTTGTGAAATGTCTTGTTGCACTGCAGGTCTGAGCGTTATCCTAGTTTCCTGTGTCTTGAGTTTTTGAGTCTCTGCCCGTGTGTTTGACCTTTTTCCTGTAATATGTATTATGATGCTGCATTGTCCCAATAAATCTGCATTTGGATCTTCACCCCAAGTCTCTGAGCAGTTCATAACACCCTGAAATTGACAATGTATGAAAAGGTTCTCAATTCTGCTTTTTACATTTCACACCTCACCTGACTCTTGTCTGAATGTGTGTCAGTGATGTTTTGTTGGGCTTGATACCCAAACAAGAGTGGAATTGTAATTTTAGTTTGGAGAATGAAATAAGATGTTTGTATATGTTCTGTTCTGCCTGGTTCGTAAGATGCATGAAGCACACCATGCACTATATATAAAATATCTCTTTTTATGAATAAAGGGTCAATAATCTATAAGGCCTTCAGATTCAGTGTTTTGTACATTATATTTGTGCATATTTCTTTGGGAAGTGTTGTACTGTAAGGCTGCCTCGACTCTTTGCTTTGATCCGAACCTTTTCAAGTGCATGTTTAACTAAAATACTGTCAAACCATAGCATTCCTATGTGTGCGTGTGTGTGCGCGCGCGCGTGTGTGTGTGTGTGTGTGTGTGTGCAGGATTGATGATGTCTCTGCTGACTTCAGTTTTCATTACATAAATGAGTGCAGAAACAGGAACGGCTCATTATCAGAGGTCAGAGGAAGTCAGATTTTCATTTCAGGTTCTGTCTTTTACTCATTCGGACGGTCACATGGCTCTTCCTCCGATTCTCCTTGGTGTTTTACTTTACACTGCAGGTAAGAAAGAAATTACATTCTTCCCTCAAAACATGCTTTTGTGTTTGTTTTTATAAACTACCCTGTTCTTCGGTTGTTTCTTTGTATACTTGATTTACTGATTGATTTCACTTCTTAAAGACAACAGGGTGAGCAAGTACTGCATGTAGATTTGATTATAAGTGTGTATAATATATTTTACTTTACAGCACTGTTCAGTTTATATCCAGCTGTGTAAGACTTGAACATTGCATAAAAAACCTTTCAAAAGCTTAAAGGAACACTCCACCGTTTTTTGAAATAGGGCTTATTCACCTTCTTTCCCACATTTAGATAGGTGGGCAAATGCATTTTTGTCTCAGTGCATGCGTTGTTTTAGTTTGACAGGGTCGGCGCTAGCTTAGCTTAGCACAATGAATGGAATCATTTGTTGCCAGCTAGCATGTCCTGAGTAAAAGTGATAAAAAATTTTTTTTTTTTTTTTAAAAACCCACCTAATTAACCCACCTAGTAACACAAATGTACCATTTCATTTGATGTCTATATCCCACTGTTTCTAAAATCACCTTCCTCAGACCATGACTTAACACTTTCATATTGTCATATTATGTTACATTATATTGTATTAAACTTAAAAAGTCCCCCTTTCCATATTTCACCTGCAAGTTCACCAACATCAAACACATCCATAAGTTAATGGCGGCAGGAGGTCAAACCAAATAAAAACCACTGAACACGCTGAACAAATAATTATTTGATGCATATATTTTTTATTTAATTTGAAAAGTGTGTTTAGGTATTTGTACCAGTATATCATTAAAGCTAAGTGTTCTAAAGTAGAAGACTTGTTTATAACATATTTGTGTGTGTGTGTGTGTGTGTGTGTGTGTGTGTGTGTGTGTGTGTGTGTGTGTGTGTGTGTGTGTTTTCTACAGAAACTTTGAGCATGAAGACATTAGATCATGTAACTGTGAGAGAAGGAGGATCTGTTACAATCCCGTGTCTGTATGACAGTCAGTATAAACTAAACTCAAAGTTCTGGTGTAGAGGGTTTACTTGGGCATTCTGTCAAATCACAGCCCGTGCAAACGATACAGGGAAATGGACAATAACTGATTATCCAGCCCACAATATTTTTACTGTGAAACTCAACAATGCAACATCTTCAGACTCTGGACATTACTGGTGCGCTGTGGAGATTCATGCAAAACCAGATGACAGAAAATATTTGTATTTAACTGTTCAACAAGGTAAAGACTATTTTCTGTGATATGTGGTTTTATGCTTCAGTAGATACCTGATTAGATTTAACAAAATACTAAATTCAACTTTGTTTGTTTGTTTGCTGTCTGTGTTCAGCTCCTGATGTGTCTGTGAAGAGCAGCCGTGTATCTGGACATGAAGGTGATAATGTCAGTGTCCAGTGTTTCTACACTTCTGGATATAAGTATAAACTCAAACAGTGGTGCAGATATAAAGATCAGAGCTGTTACACTGAGAAGAGGACTGACACATCCCAGAAATCATCAGTCCAGATCAGTGATGATAGGAGAAGCTCCTTCACTGTGTTGATGACTGGACTGAGACTCAGTGATTCTGGATGGTACCTCTGCTCTGCTGGAGATCTCCGGGTTCCTGTTCAACTCACTGTCAATGAACCCAAACCTGGTAAGATCACAAATCAGTTCTGCTATAAAAATGGAGACACTCTTAATGGCCTAAAAATAACTTCATGTTTTTCTCCTTTCAGTGACACATATTCCAACAACTACACCATCTGACCCTGAGACAGACAAGTAGGTGTACTTTTTGACCATTTAAAATAATCAAATGCATCTAAACACTTTTGTAGCACAAAAACCTGTTGATCCTGTTCCCAAAACTGGTCTAAATGATTAGTTCACAATTTGGACTGATTAGGTATTTTTTAAGGAAAGAAGTTTACGAGAAGAGCATACAAGCCTACATTGTTTTTGTGTTCCACAGAAGAAAGAAAGTATAAGTATATGTGGCATAGGGTGATTTGAGAGACAGAAAAGACTGAACCCCATTTTATTTTTGGTAGGAACACTGCCACTGATTCTGTAGACCTCTCATTGTCATATAATTCACCCCTGTTAAGAGTAAACTCTCCAGCAGATGGCGCTCTCTGTGATACACATAGGCAACTACTAGTAAATAGCTGACGCCAGAACAAGAGTTGTCGAGTACGTGTGTAGAAGAGCGCTAATGAACTGTTACATCTTTTTGTATTTCCAACAGGTAAATACACTTGAAACAGAATCTTGAAAATAGTTAACAGTAGTAGAAACACAGATAGCGACCTGTTGTAATGTTAACTCTCTACAGCAATGAGTTTTCTTGTGAGTTTTGACAAGCTTCTTCGAGTACAATGGCGCGCGGTCAGTTAACGGTTATTGGCAAAGCCACTGAGTATGTTTGTTACATTATACGAGAGCTGGTCAGCTAGACAAATAATACAGTTCAGAAATTAATGCTGTGTAAGTAATGCATGAGGTTAACTGTTAGGTCAAATATGCTAGAAGTGAATATTGAAGGTATCGTTTTGTTTATTAGCTCCATGTTTGTGTCAGCATCAGCCCCAATGAGTGAATGCATGTTAGCTAACGCTATCGCGATAGAGGTTATTGCTATGGTTACACTCCCTACGTGGTTTCTTAAGAGAGGATTCCTCTATTGTTTAAGTGTCACATTATTTCTATATTGATATCTCCATACTGGGGAAGGGAAATTGAGCGACAAGAATAGAACATAGGCTAATGTTGTTCAGTGAGAATGTTGTACACACATACATGCGTGCGAGCACAGACATAATCGGCGCTCACACACGCGTGCGCGCGCGCGCGCACACGCACACACATACACACACTGGATCTTCACAAATACTTACCTGTTATATGTTTACTGCTTCTGAGAGAGATTGTTATTGGGTAAATAAATAACTGTTATATATGATTAATGCTACCCACATATAGTAAATACTTACACGCACACACATACACACACTGGATCTTCACAAATACTTACCTGTTATATGTTTACTGCTTCTGAGAGAGATTGTTATTGGGTAAATAAATAACTGTTATATATGATTAATGCTACCCACATATAGTAAATACTTACCTGTTACATTATTACTGTTTATGTGAGACATTGCATTTATCCATCAGAAAAAAATACTCTAGAGACAGTCGTTGTTTAGATGCACTGCATACAATGGAAGCCAATTTCAGCCACATACGGAAAAAAATAATGCTTTAGTAAATCATAATTATGACATAAAAGTCTAAATTATGAGATAAAAAGTCATAATTATGACACAAAAAGCTGAAATTCTATAAAATGTCAGAATTATGACAAAAGTCTAAATTATAAGATAGAAGTCATAATTATGACATAAAATGCTGAGACTGTGACATAAAACATAAAAAGTCGTAATTACGACAAAAAAATAAATTGACATTTAAAATTATGAAAAACATGTAAAATCATGCTTTAGTAATTCATAATTATAACAGAAAATTATGACATAAGTCTAAATTATAAGAAAAAAAGTCATAATTATGACAAAGTCAACTTTTTATGTCATAATTATGATTTACAAAAGCATTCGTTTTATCCTTATGTGGTGGAAACGGGCTTCCATAACAAACAGCTTCTTTCATTAATGATAACACTAAGAAACTTGTTTCTCTGTTTCTGTTTCTGTTCAGTAGTTATGATTACTGATTTAAGACCTGAGACACACATGTAAGTGTGAACATTGTTATTCAGTCATTCATAGCAACTGATACCAAACCATAGGCGTAATTTGCGGGTGGGACGGGTGGGACATGTCCCCACCACTTTTTGCCAGGGTCGATAATATTGTCCCCACCACTTTTTAAAACATCTCGCAGCACGAAGGTACCAATTCTACAAATAAATAAAACATCTCAAGTTAACTGGCAGAGCATTCATTAGATTACTTTTTTAAATAAGAGACGATCTAGCAGTAGCACTGAAATGTGTTTTTTAAATCAAGTGATCAAAGTGCTCGTTGCCGCTGCGATCAGTGGCGCGGATACAGTGTTTTCTCGTGTGGCTCATGCACACGCTGCACTGTCTTCACTCGGACGCGCGCTTCAGTCCGTTGCAGATATTCTCTATTCGTTCTGGTGAAATCACAAAACATAATGCACACAAACGTGTCCCTGCTTGATACACAACCACTGATGAACATAACCGGTTTTGATGAGAGAAAAAAAAACTATACGAGAAAAAAAAACTACACGAGAGCGGATTAGAACCCAGAACCTCTGACACGCTTGGCAAAAGTTCTACTACTGGACCATTAAGGAATACATTGATCTAATATGCAGATCTATGTATTTATTCACACGAAAATTCTCAGCACTGACAACATATATTACATCTCATTAAACGACAAATGAAACCCCATGTAGCCTACTATTTAAATCGATTGCTGGACATCGTAATGTTATTGTACATAAATCTGATTTAGCATTTTTTTTGTAATCCCCACCCCACCTGTCCCACACACTTTTTAAAACAAAGTTACGCCACTGTACCAAACTATTACATGTCAACATAGGAATGTTATGTTATTACACAATAATTGCAGAGATGAAGCTCACCCTTGTGAAAAAAAAGTGCACTTAAGTGTACTTTTATAAAGTGTACTTATTACATAAATAATATACTTTAAATATATACACTTAAGTGTGAATTAAATGCCATCTTTTCGGCGCACTTAATGCACATTAAGTGTAATTAATTTCAAATATATCATATATTAAGTTGAAATAAAATGTAATAAGTTGCCATTAAGAGTGATTTTTTGGAACAACTTAATTGGTACTTTATTACAACTTTATATATACTTTCATAATTGCTTCTAGTGTTTTTAAAATATACTTAAAGTGCACTACAAAATGTAATGACACGCAATTAATGTGATTTAAAATATACTTTAATGTCAGTTAACAATACACTTAAGTGTGAATTAAATGCAATGTTTTCGACACACTGAATGCACATTAAGTGCAATTAATTTCAAATATATCACATATTAAGTTGAAATAAAATGTAATAAGTTGCCATTAAGAGTGATTTTTTGGAACAACTTAATTGGTACATTAATACAACTTTATATCTACTTTCATAATTGCTTCTAGTGTTTTTAAAATATACTTAGTGCACTACAAAATGTAATGACACGCAATTAATGTGATTTAAAATATACTTTAATGTCAGTTAACAATACACTTAAGTGTGAATTAAATGCAATGTTTTCGACACACTGAATGCACATTAAGTGCAATTAATTTCAAATATATCACATATTAAGTTGAAATAAAATGTAATAAGTTGCCATTAAGAGTGATTTTTTGGAACAACTTAATTGGTACATTAATACAACTTTATATCTACTTTCATAATTGCTTCTAGTGTTTTTAAAATATACTTAGTGCACTACACAATATAATGACACGCAATTAATGTGATTTAAAATATACTTTAATGTCAGTTAACAATACACTTAAGTGTGAATTAAATGCAATGTTTTCAACACACTGAATGCACATTAAGTGCAATTAATTTCAAATATATCACATATTAAGTTGAAATAAAATGCAATAAGTTGCCATTAAGAGTGATTTTTTGGAACAACTTAATTGGTACTTTAATACAACTTTATATCTACTTTCATAATTGCTTCTAATATCTTCAAAATATAGTTAAAGTGCACTACACAATATAATGACACGCAATTAATGTGATTTAAAATATACTTTAATGTCAGTTAACAATACACTTAAGTGTGAATTAAATGCAATGTTACAATCAACAAAACTAAATGTAAAACCCTCTAAATTTACTGACAAAATAATCTCTAAAAGAAGTACATAAAAACCTTTCTGTTGATGCACAATAAAACCCCAAGAAACACTATGCATAAACACAAACAGTTTTGGAAAGAGACCTTTGGGTAATGCTTTACAAAAATATATTAGTTACCTACTTCAGTTAACATGAACTAAGAATGAATAATACTTTAAGCATTTATTAGTCTAAGTAAGATAATATTAGTCTTGGTTAGATCATGTTGGCTAAAAAATAAACTAATATTAACAAATGAGACCTAATTAAAAGTTACCGAACCTTGTTATTTAGCTCTTAAAGGGATGTTCAGCAGAAGAAAGAAATTCATACAGGTTTGAAACAACATGAGGGTGAGTATATGATGACAGAATTTTCATTTTAAAGTGGAGTATCCCTTTAAACCTTTACCAGCACCAACATTAAACAGGACCAAATGCTTACTCCAGCATTACAGTGAATCTAAGTTTGTCTAAAAAAAAAAAAACACTAAAAAAAAAAAAAAAAACATTGAAGAACTCCAAAAGCACAAAAACCAAAATGATTTGTCACCTAATTTTTTAAGTTGTTGGAAAGTGCTGTTTATGTCAATGTCCCAGATGCTCTCCAGAGTATATGTGAATGGAAATGTTTCAAAGATGCAGGAAAGTCAGAAAAAATGCCTTGAGGAAAAAAAAAAAAAAAACAGAAAATTTGTTTATAATACAGATCCAGTCCATTATTATATTTGGCTCAATTGAATGAAAGAGATAGATATACAGTTGCGCTTCAAAGTTGATATGCACCTTGCAGTATCTGCAAAATGTTAACAATTTTATCAATAATAGGGATCACAAAAATGTGCGTTTTATCTTTATTTAGTACTACCCTGATGAAGCAGTTTATTCTGCAAGGTGTATGTAAACTTTTGACTGTTAACTGTTGATGAATGTGTGATGTGATTGATTACCTCAGTCACCAGGGCCACGTCGTAGTAGAAAGCTGGGCAAGGTTCCTTCTATTTCCCACAAACACCAGGATTCCACTGACTACGCCATCTTTACTGACACTGGGCTTAAAGTGATTAAAAATAGAGAACCTTTTTATTGCTACTTTACAGGGAATTAAGCATAACTTTATCAATTACACAAATATAGATATATGACCCATGCAAACCCAAGACCAATGCAAATTAAGAAAGGTATTCTTACATTTTAAGCTTGCCCCACATAGCTATCTTCATGAAGGATGTTCCTGTTGCTGTATTTACCACGGTTGACACAGCAATGCTGCAAGCCTTCTTCCTTTGGTTTGTTACCTATAAAATATATGATGATTATAAATGCACAGGTGGGAATTTATTACTTGCACATGCAAAAGATTCAAAGCATTTAAAAGCTATAGGGATAGTTAGAGACTTAAAAAAAGGAATGTTTTAGCTTGATCAGGATGTGCTGTCATGATAAATCTTGTAACATCACCTCATCAATACAGGTCTGTGATTCCACACCGCTTGCACTGTATCTCCAATAACAAATATGAACTGATCCTGCAAAATGAATGTTTAAATCCAGATAAACACAAAAATATTACATATTCCAAAACAAATAGTAATTGAACAACTATTTAAATACAAAATGAAATTACATTACAAGCATTTTTTTATAGAGGTGGGTAATATATTAAATATTTATGGTGGTTATAAGATTGATTATTTGTATTAAATGTATATAAACGTCTTCGAGTGTTACAATATTGGATCAGCATTCAGCAAATGTTTAGTAGCTTGTTTAAAATAATTTAAAAAGTCGGTTTAGTTTAAAAAAAAAAATCAGCAACCAAATTCCTCGAACACGACCACACACGCCTTCCTCACATTACAATGTAAGACATTATTAGAATGCAATCATATACAAATTATTGAAAACATGATTAATTCACCTCCCGAGTCTATTGAGTTTATAATATATGCGATTAAATTGAACTCAGCAACTGACATGTTACGGTGAAAAAATAATTAACTAAAGAAAGCATCAATATATACTTACTTGACTGATTATTTGCAGCATAACGTCTCATCTGCAAACAAACATCCAAACGTGGTGCTGCTTTTGTTCTCTTGTTTGGCTAGCTTCAGTATGATCACGCATCGCAAACGGATCGCAAAACATAGCGCATTTTTCAAACTCTAGTGAAGTAGAGCGTCATAATGACGTAGTATTTCTCGCGCATGCGCATTAAACAAAATATTCATTCATATATCATGCATGGTTAAATGTTATTTCAGCTTTTCTGTTTAAGTTGAAGTTGTTCTAACTCATTGTGTTGTTAAACTCTGTAAGTTTACAAAACTTTACTCATTAACCTAACTAAAAGTCAATCTTTTTTTTCAATGTAGTCTAGTGTGATTAAAATTAAATGTATTTTAACTGAATTTAAATGCAAATTCATTTTGTTTACATTTGTTTAACTTTTGCTCGCAATTAATACAATTTTAAATGTGTGTTTAATTGACTTAGAACAACATAATGATATTGAAAGTATTATGTTCACAGATGTAAAGTAGCTACAACACATTACTATTAGACTCCTCTCATATATTACATTTTATTTTCAAATATTATGTAGAAAGCTGACACTAGTTGAGTTCATAGAGCAAGGGCTGGTGATAAAAATGTCAACAATAAGTTGTACTGGATTATACTGTATAAGCAGATGTATTGGAAAAATACATTTCAACTGCATAATGCACACAGTATATATTATAGACAAAACACATTTAAAATACATTAACAAATTAATTTTGGACAACACACTTGAGTTGGAATTAAAATCAATTATTTTCCATGTTTTCCATTAAAACTGTTATTTTATATATTAGTCAATACATCAAAATAAATTCCCTTTAATAACTTATAACTTTAACTTTAATAAATTTAAAACACTATAAATCATAATTATTTAAAATGTATGTTTAAGTAAAACTTAGTAGACATTGCAAAGTGCATTTTTTAAAACATGCACTTAAGTGTGTTTATAAATATTGTCATGAAAGTGTTCTTTCTTTAAGTTAAGCTTAATTAGACATTATTACAAAGTGCATTTTTAAAAAGTGTACTTAAGTGTGTTAATAAATATTGTGATGAAAGTGTACTTACTTTAAATTAAACTTAATTAGATATTATTACAAAGTGCATTTGTAAAAAGTGCACTTAAGTGTGTTTATAAATATTGTGATGAAAGTGTACTTTCTTTAAGTTAAGCTTAATTAGACATTATTACAAAGTGCATTTTTAAAAAGTGCACTTAATTGTGTTTATAAATATTGTGATGAAAGAGTACTTACTTTAAGTTAAACTTAATTAGATATTATTACAAAGTGCATTCGTAAAAAGTGCACTTAAGTGTGTTTATAAATATTATGATAAAAGTGTACTTTCTTTAAGTAAAACTTAATTAGACATTATTACAAAGTGCATTTTTAAAAAGTGTATTTAAGTGTGTTAAGAAATATTGTGATGAAAGTGTACTTACTTTAAATTAGACTTAATTAGATATTATTACAAAGTGCATTTGTAAAAATTGTACTTAAGTGTGTTTATAAATATTGTGATGAAAGTGTACTTTCTTTAAGTTAAGCTTAATTAGACATTATTACAAAGTGCATTTTTTTAAATGCACTTAAGTGTGTTTTTAAATATTGTTATGAAAGTGTACTTACTTTAAGTTAAACTTAATTAGATATTATTACAAAGTGCATTTGTAAAAAGTGCACTTAAGTGTGTTAATAAATATTGTCATTAAAGTGTATTCCCTTTAAGTACACTTAAGTGGTCTTTAATTTTAATTTTATTATATTATCTGCAAGTGCACTTTTCAAAAAGTATACTTTGATTATTTTAAGCACACAAAAAGTACACTTTCAATACAATTAAGCACACTTCTTTTTCACAAGGGCATCCATCTCTAACACCAGCCTCAGTGACTATTAATACAGAAATACACCGCCAGGATGAGCAAAACAACTATTTAAGGCATGTAAATTAATTAATTTGCTTGTATTGCATCTCTAAATTAGAAACAAAGCTTTAACAGATTAATTTGCTGCACATAAAAAGTGAGAATAGTTCTGTATTATAAACACAAATATGTCTCTCCTTCACTACAGGCATGATGTGATTCTGCTCATGAGTCTTGTAGCGACGCTTGTGCTGTTCCTGCTTGTTTTTCTCGGTGTAATAGTAACCTGGAGGCTGAGAAAGAAGCCGGGTGAGTTTTCTCTTTACACTTCTGGAGGACTGACAGTATATTATTGTGCTTCATTTACAGCTATTTAATAAAGAAATTAATAAATGGACATAATATACCGTATATATAGATTTGATTTTAAATTATTTCATTACAGTATGTGATAAGAAAGAGACTGTAGAGTGACTCGAGAGGCATCAAACTAGCACAATTACAAAAACAGGGACAAAAACCGGGTCAAATTTACAGTTTTGCATCATGATACACACACATGTGACAACAAAATGATACGACTGACCAATCAGAATCAAGTATTTTATATCTTTTGTATATGCCATTCATAAACCCTGTCAACTTTAATTGCAAAATCTTAAAAATAAAGTTTCCAAAAGCTGGTTTTCACAACAATACCATAGAAGAACATTTTTGGTTCCCCAAAGAACCTTTCAGTGCACAGTTCTTAAAATAACCATTTTGAAAAAACTAAAGAACTTTTTTCCTTTATAAAGAAATGTTGTGCAATGGAAAGATTCCATAAAGTTTTTTATTTAACAGTGTCTATGGAAAATATGATGATATTTAATCTTCATATCTCACTCTGACAGAGAGGGGTCACATTAGAGAAGAAGAACATTTTAACACCACCAGTAATACAGTAAGTAGAATACAGTAATACAGCAGCCGCTACTGTAAGTCATCAGTCCTCTCTGTAGACATTTACTGAGATGATGATTGAAAATGAATGATCATCAGTTGTGTTTCTTCACAGTCTTCGGCCTCAGTGGACGACTGTTTGGTGACGGTGATTTACAGTTCTGTGATCTTTCATAAGGCAGTAAGTGTCGTCTTTGAATGCTCTGAATGACTGAGTCACACTGCAGTTTGGGCTGGGACGTCCTGTTTGTCCAAATCAAAAGGGAAACTTGATTTAGGATGGGGTGCTGGGGGAGGGGGGTCAACACATTTGATTAAGAAACAATATCGTGTCTATAAAACACATCAAACTCCACAACGCACAACAAGCGTATTGGTGAGAAGAACACTTGTTACACAAATATACACACCGAGACAAATTACACACCGGGATATTTAACTGCACATAACTTTAGTGACATCATCGATACTGCTTGCAGTAATGCAATGGGAATTGTCTACGTGAAGTAAATTTAGCCTTTAAATAAAAGGGTTTTGAGCTGTTGTTTACACTGCCACATACAATAAAAGTGAATGCACAGCGACAGGAAATTAAAATTAGCACAAAAAACTTTTGCCTACCTTGCAGAACACTGAAGGTGGACTTGGATTTTTCTATTTTGAGATTCAGTTTCTTCACATCATTTACAGCTCATGTCTGACACAAGAGGAAGGATTGGGATAGGCTTATCCAGTTTCGAGAAAGAAAACATCATGCTAAATTAAATGAATCCTAGTTGGAAAGAACTGGGTTTAATGCCCACATACAATTTGTATTATGTTTATTACAAATTAATTACTAAATGCTTAAATGGAAATAAATGGAAATCCTCAGCACACCTGCTTCCCATTGCCCCTTTTTGTAAATGATCACTATTTTTGCATTTCTGTTATGTGATATTTGTAGCACATAAATTACAGACTAATGGTTGTGATACAGAACTCTTAAAGCTGATCATGTTTATTCACAGCCTTTATCGTCAGTGTATCCAGAGGACGACGGGATCTACAGCTCTGTGAACTTGAAACTTGAAAGGCTGTGAGTTCATATCCATACACACCCTGCTCCTTCTTAATGACGTTTTGAGCAAATTAAAGTAATTTGTGAAAGTAAATGAAAGTCATTGTAAATTGATAATAAATCTATTTGTACCATTTCAGTTTTTAGTTAGTGTAAACCTGTTAACTGTCACTTTGGAATAAGATTGCTGAAGTAAAAACACTTTTAAAAAAAAAGTTACTTTAAGTTTACTGTAAAGAAAATGTTCTGTACTAAACTTATTTTATGCAAAAATATATATTTTACAAAACAATTTGGACTCTGAAATTGCTAAAACATCAAAACCACATGCTAACCAAGCTGTGTTGCAAAGTTGGCTATAGGCCTACTAAAAACAGCCACCAAGTGTCACGGTTTGCTGTAAACACGCGAATGAAGATGAAGGATCAAAAGTCTTTAATATCGGCAACAGGACCACAGGATAAACTTCCACAAAGTATTGACGAGGCCGAACAAACTGAACAAAGAAAGAAAGTACTAGGCTGAATCTGAAATCGCCCCCTATACCAACAAAAAGGGCATTATTTGAGGGGACAGCCATTTGTAGTGGTGTCCGAAACCATAGTGGACGTTATTGAGTGCACTTATTCAATCCCATAATGCACCGCAATTAGTGCAATAAAGAGTGTACAACCGATGTACGCTCAACGGCTGTCCGAATTCACTCACTCCTTTTCATTCTCTCCCTCAAGTGAACAGTGTTAGTGGACTAACGTAGGGAATAGTGAATGAGGAATTAGGGGACAATTTCGGATTCAGCCCTAGAGATCCTGAGGAGCACACCGCTGAACTACCGCTTTCATCGTAAGGCAATGTCTGAGTTGAACAAGATGAATACTGAGATCACTCAATGTGCTGCAAGTGCAACTGAAGAAAACACAAGCAAATAGAAAAAACACCAGCAAATTAAGAAAACATCATCAGTTTGATAACACACACGTGCTGCAAATACAGACACGTGTTTAGCGTTGTGAGTGCGTTTTGAGTTTTTGCAGCACGTTTTCTTAATTTGCTGGTGTTTTTTCTATTTGCATGTGTTTTCTTTAGTTGAGCTCTCCCGGCCACCGTAGTTTAAGCTTTCGAATGATACCTAATTTAAGATGAATAATAAGATATGCGATAGGAAAAAAAGGCAATAAAAAAGAGCACTAAGCTTCCCACTGGTGGGACACTGACAGTTAACAGGTTGTATGCCGCTAAAACTGTAAATGTGTCAGCGTTGTGTCTGTGTGTGTGTGTGCGCGTGTTTAAATGTAGTTGGCTTTTATAGTTGAAACAAAATGAATGATTCCAGTCTTGCACAGAAGTGCATTTCATTTCTCTGCATCTTTACATCACAGGGACATTCCAGAATGGATTCTTGACCGAATGGAGGACAAAAGGGACACAACAACACGTTAGAAAGAGCGTTAAGTCCAAATAGGCCTACATAATTACGGAAATGCAATTTTGTTAGTAGTAATTAATTCACAGTTCATTTAAAAAAAAAAAAAAAAGTTTTTTACTTTTTAGTTTATTTATGTTTTGTTTTGAATTAATTTTAATTGCACAATAAATAAGGACGTAAAATTGCTCATATAGCCTAATACACATCTGTCCTGTGTGACGCCATCTGTGACGCCATCTGATGGTGAATTGTATCTACAGTTTTACCATGTACCTCTTCATCTGCCCAAATTTATATCAACAATTTTTAAAACCAAGTAATGTATCATTTGTGATGCCTTGACCTGTGCAACAATCATCTCATATGTGTGATGTTCTCATTGTAACTTTTTAACATCTCAGTGATGTTTTAGTTTTTTCTTTAAGTTCTGATGTGAAACTTCCTGAAATTTTTAAAAGGATAGTTCACCTAAAAATGAATATATTTTAATGTCTCATCTTCATGTCTTTCCAAACCCGTTCGACTTTCGTTCATCTTCGGAACACAAATTAAGCTCTTTTTAATGAAATCTGAGATCTTTCTGACCTTCCATTGACAGCTAAGCAACTAACACTTTCAAGCCCCAGAAAGGTAGTAAAGACATCATTAAAGTGATCCATGTGACTCCAGTGGTTTAACCTCAGCTTTATTGAAAGTGGAAGTTGCGTTGGCTGTCAATGGAGGGACAGAAAGCTCAGATTAACCTCAGAACTAACCCTTTAATATCTGCCTTTAGATGCTATAGTATAGAGACCATGCAGCGCCGGTTCTCTGTAATATTCTGCAATTATGGGTACATTAACTAAGTTAAATGGTTTAATCAGTTCAGTCTCGTGTGTATCATATGATGTATTTATATTGTTACTGACCAGCATAGTTTAGCAGTTTAATGATGATTTTTATTGGGTATATACTTGTAATTCAGGCATGATTTGAGTGTGTTGTTCTACTGTGCTGTATTCTATAGAGTCTCTGTCTCCCTCTTCTGGTTCTGTTTGGGATCTACACCCCTGTAATGGGCTAATGATGTGGGTTGAGATGATCAGTGGAGGCAGGTGTTTCAGGATAATGAGAAGCCTTAAAAACACTCAGATTGTGGCGTTCCTGGAGGAGAAGGTGAAGATATTTTCTGGGTTTAGTCAACTGGCTGGTTGCACCAGCTGTGCGTAAGTTATAACTTAGCCTAGTTTTGACGTAAATGGACACTAAGTTACGACTTACGCACTTCTAAATATTTTTGCGTTGCACCATTAAACTTAGTTGAAGCGTAACTCTACGTTTAAACTAAATATTTACGGCAGCCTCCGATCAGGAGTAACGGATGGAATAAAATATCAGACAGACTGAACTGCATCAATAAGCTCTTCTTTTACCTGACAGTCTTCAATTCTTTAGACATATATGATTATGCTGACATTTACACTCGCTTACATTTTAAGAGAGAGAACATTATGTGAAAAGATTACTTTGTTAGAGGCTATCTTTAACACGAACCCACCCTAAGCGCGCCGCCGTGCGCATCGGTCCATGTTGTGCATGTCAAATATCAGTCATAATCAATAAACGTAATTTCTTATGTTTTTTGTATCAAGATTTATTTATTGATCCACTTATGCTATTCATGATCAAGTATCGTATTTAATGGAAACTTATTTTTACCGTTAGTAACGTGAGGCAAAAGAATGAAGGATAAACTGAAATTCACAGCATTTCAACACAACATCTGCTCACGTATTTGAAGGCTGCTATTGGATCATCGAGGCTAAACGTCATATTATGCGACTACGCATTACTTTACGGAGAGCTTACGACCTACTAGCTACGTTCGGCCTTACGAACAGATGGTGCAACGGAATAAAGTTCAGAGTTAGTTACAAACTAGCTAGTAGTTACTAAGCCTCTAGTGTGGACTTTACGTTCCACTTTAAGAAAGAACTTACGAACGGCTGGTGCAACCCTACCCTGGTGCTTTGTGTGGCTGTTGAAGGAATCAGTGTGTTTTTATTGAAAGAGTGGGATGACATTGCCCCCCGAAAAAAAAGCAAGGTTGGAAAAACTGAGGGATACATAATGCTTCCCTTTGCTTTTTGGGGCTTTATTTTGTTTAGTTTCAAAGTGTAACTGTGTATTCACTCTTACTTCGTGAAATGTCTTGTTGCACTGCAGTTCTACCAGAAAGACTCGGGAGAATTATTTCAACAAATCGTACATTTATTGACAGCTCAGCAAACTGAAAATATACGTGAAAATACAAGTCATTTGGCGTATGGCCCGTCCGTAGTGCATAATCCGAGGGTATCGGATCTGCAATTCCTGCCTGAAGACGAAGGCAGGGGCGCAGCCGACCCCCTCGGGAGGTATGGACAGGACCATCCTGGTGGTGGTGGTGGGGAGGATGGGGGTAATCGTCGCTTCAGTATCTGCGAACTCAACATGTGTAAGTACCGAGCTTTTATACAGTGAGCATAAGAATATGATTGGATAGAAGTGAAGGCAATAGGTGACTTAGTAATTGAGTCTTCCCGGCAGAACTTATGCTAAAGCTTTCATTTCTGAGCGTTATCCTAGTTTCCTGTGTCTTGGGTTTTTGGTTCTCTGCACGTGTGTTTGACCTTTTTCCTGTAATATGTATTACGATTCTGGATTGTACCAATAAATCTGCATTTGGATCTTCACCCCAAATCTCTGAGCAGTTCGTAACACCCTGAAATTGATAATGTATGAAAAGGTTCTCAATTCTGCTTTTTACATTACACACCTGACTCTTGTCTGAATGCGTGTCAGTGATGTTTTGTTGGGCTTGATACCCAAACAAGAATGGAATTGTAATTTTAGTCTGGAGAATGAAATGAGATGTTTGTATATGTTCTGTTCTGCCTGGTTCGTATGATGCATGAAGCACACCATGCACTATATATATAAAATATCTCTTTTTATCAATTAAGTGTCAATAATCTATAAGGCCTTCAGCTTCAGTGTTTTGTACATTATATTTGTGCATATTTCTTTGGGAAGTGTTGTACTGTAAGGCTTCCTCGGCTCTTTGCTTTGATCCGAACCTTTTCAAGTGCATGTTTAACTAAAATACTCTTGTGTCAAACCATTCTCTGTGTGTGTGTGATGATGTCTCTGCTGACTTCAGTTTTCATTACATCAATGAGTACAGAAACGGGAACAGCTCATTATCAGAGGCAGGAAGTCAGATTTTCATTTCAGGTTCTGTCTTTTACTCATTCGGACGGTCACATGGCTCTTCCTCTGATTCTCCTTGGTGTTTTACTTTACACTGCAGGTAAGAAAGACATTACATTCTACCCTCAAAACATGCTTTTGTGTTTGTCTGTATAAACTAGCCAGATCTTCTGTTGTTTCTTTTGTATACTTTGATTTCACTTCTTAAAGACAGCAGGGAGAGCAAGTACTGCATGTAGATTTGATTAAGTGTGTATATAATATATTCTATTTTACAGCCACTGTTCAGTTTATATCCAGCTGTGTAAGACTTCAACATTGCATTAAAAACCTTTAAACAGCTTAAAAAAAAAAAAAAAAAAACCTTTCAGTAACCGTACAGTTGCAAGACTCATTGTTGACTTTTGGCATTTTTTTAAATTACAGTATTAAAATAAATCACTAGAATGTTCTTAACACAAATGTACCATTTCATTTGATGTCTATATCCCACTATTTCTACAATCACCTTCCTCAGACCATGACTTAACACTTTCATATTGCCATATTATGACACATTATATTGTATTAAACTTAAAAAGTCCCCCTTTCCATATTTCACCTGCTGTAAGTTCAACAACATCAAACACATAAGTTAATGGCGGCAGGAGGTCAAACCAAATAAAAACCACTGAACACGCTGAACAAATAATAATTTGATATATTTTTTATTTAATTTGAAAATTGTTTTAGCTATTTCGTATTATTATTATTATTATTCTTATTAAAGCTAAGAGTTCTAAAGTAGAAGACTTGTTTATAACATATTTGTGTGTGTGTGTGTGTGTGTGTGTTTACAGAAACTTTGAGCATGAAGACATTAGGTCATGTAACTGTGAGAGAAGGAGGATCTGTTACAATCCCGTGTCTGTATGACAGTCAGTATAAACTAAACTCAAAGTTCTGGTGTAGAGGGTATTATTGGGCATTCTGCCTAATCACAGCCCGTGCAAACGATACAGGGAAATGGACAATAACTGATTATCCAGCCCACAATATTTTTACTGTGAAACTCAACAATGCAACATCTTCAGACTCTGGACATTACTGGTGCGCTGTGGAGATTCATGCAAAATCATATGACAGAAAATATTTGTATTTAACTGTTCAACAAGGTAAAGACTTTTCTTTTCTTCTTTTTTACTTTTCCTCTGTGTGATATGTGGTTTTATGCTTCAGTAGATACCTGATTAGATTTAACAAAATACTAAATCCAACTTTTTTGTTTGTTTGTTTGCTGTGTGTGTTCAGCTCCTGATGTGTCTGTGAAGAGCAGCAGTGTATCTGGACATGAAGGTGATAATGTCAGTGTCCAGTGTTTCTACACTTCTGGATTTAAGAAAAAAAAAAAGCAGTGGTGCAGAATTAAAGATGAGGGCTGTTACACTGAGAAGAGGACTGACACATCCCAGAATTCATCAGTCCAGATCAGTGATGATGGGAGAAGCTCCTTCACTGTGTTGATGACTGGACTGAGACTCAGTGATTCTGGATGGTACTTCTGCTCTGCTGGAGATCTCCGGGTTCCTGTTCAACTCATGGTTCAGAAGGACAATAATACATATAAAAATACATGTAAGTCATTTATTTCAGTAATCTTGTGGAAAAGTATTTAATTGACATAAGACATTATATCTGGACTATGTTATGTATATTTACACTATGGGGCTGTTGAATGCTTGAATCTGATAAATGATTTCAAAGTACAGACTACAACAGCAGAAGAACCAACACTGACCAGCAAATAAATATAGTAAATAATAGGATAAAAAATGATTTCCATGTTTTTTCCACAAAATTACACTTTATTATGTACGGAAAGCACATATTCATTCTTCCGCTCTCCAGGAGTCTCTCTGAACAGTGTTTTGAGGTGTGCTTACCGTATATAAGCAGAATAATTGACTCCAGCCCATTGAATTATTGAAATCCTGGGTGTGCGTTCTTTTTAATAATTTAACGGCCCGTCTGCAATTATTCCTCACATAATTCACCTATTATAGATGTAATTTCATATTTATAAATATTATTTTATGTTGATATAATAAAACATAATTGCAATAAACTAGAATCAAACATTATTTTTGAACATTAGTTTTTACAGTATCCTATGTAACTGTTTTTTTGCTTTTTGTCCTCCAAACTCAGCTGAGAATGATACAAGCTCTGATGAAGCTGGTCCGTCTTCGTAAGTAAATCCCTGAAACTTGAAATAATCAAGTAACTGATTTAAAAAGGGACTTTTCTTAATTATGCCATTGACATTTTAGACCCATAAAATGATTCTATTTATAGTAACAGTAAAATAACAAGAAATGAGACCGAGGACGCCTCGTCTGACCACAGGAACAGGATTCTTCTGCTGATATGGACAGCTGTGCCGCTACTGACGCTGGTTTTGGTGATCTGGAGGATTAAACAAAAACACAGTCAGTTCTAACACAGCTTTATATTCAATTCAAAGCAATATTCCACTGCTAATGCCTCAAATCCAATTTCACGGGATTTATTGCACTGCCGCATTACATTACCTTGGTGAAAACTCACATTTTGGTCTCCATGAATAACACTTATCTTTTTTCATTTGTATAGCATTTTGCCTACAAGAAGTTTTTTTATTTATTTGCATGTGGTTTTATGATGTGATTCTTCCTGTTTTAAGATTTCCACACACAAGGACAAGACGTCTGTTCTGTGGTATGTGTTTCGGCCTTGAAATATCTACACATCAGACATACACATCTAAAACTGCAGCTTGACTTTAGATCCATACCATCTGAATTATCTTTAAAGTTTTGTTTGCGCTCTTCTTATACAGACAGAAGGTCTTGTGATGTATGACACAGTGGTCTTCAAGAAAGGAAAGGACAATGAACAAAACCAGGTCTCCATTGTAAGTAACACTAATACATACTGTAAGTAATGTTCTAATATAATCTATTTATGGCCAAGTTGGTGATCTCATGATTTATTTTTTCCTGAGGAAATGCATAATGTACCATGATCTCAATGCTTTTAATCACTGGCTTGTTGAAATTCATCCCACTCTATCTTGTGTTTTATTAAATGATTTTCAGAGCCGTCCTCCTGACCAAGAAGAAGTGATTTACAGCGCTTTGAAACTTCACTAATAACAGATGATCTCTGATGGCAATTCACATTATCCATATTAAAATATGAAGTAATGGCATATTTGTCTGTTTTAAATCATCTAAAGTTTCCTTTAAAGCCACAGAGGAGGTGAGAAAGAAAAAGAGGAATTTCCAGCACAGTTTTAATGTGTTTGCAGATTGAGAGGTCATGGTTGTGTCAGATTATCATTTTACTATTAAGAGTTTTGCCACAACTGCAAAATGCAAGTTTGAAAGTGTCGCCTATATTTATTAGCATGTAGGTTTCTTCTGCTTTTCTACTTTTATTCTTAATCAATGTGAGAAGTAAAACTGAAACACTTCATGACCACATCAAAGAGCAACACAATCAGTTTCAGTCAACTTAACATTTGTTACACCACTTCAGAAAAACCTGAAAAAAAATACACTCACTTGAAATCTAATAACTCAATATTTGGCTTTGCAAATAAAGGATTTTTTTAGGCTGCTAAATATTTTAGCATTATTATTGTTGATGGATTAAAAACAGGTTAAAACATTTTCTCCTAATCAAGATTAATATTTGCTGTAAACCATTTGTAGGTTGATTTCCTCAAACTGTATGTGGAATGTATGGGATATTTCAATTTGTACATCAAGAAATATTTTGCTTAAGAAATCATGTGTATCAGACATATTAATACATAAAATAAATATGCTGTTATGGCTCTTATTCACTGTAATGTTATGGGATTTTTATCACACGTGTGTATACTATATTGGTGTATACACATATACAGTTGATATAAGAAGTGTACACACCCCCAAATATTAAATTTAAAAGTAGGCTACACCATGCAACTTTTTTGATAAAAATTACCCAAACGTAAATGAGTCAATACATCATCAATCCTTCTTCCAAAGCGTGATTTTTGTCTTACCCTGATTCACTATGGTTAAGCAAGCCTATTATAAGTGTTTATATTTTAGACTGGTTTTCACAGGGAATTGCGTACATACGTCACTCACCCGTGCGTATCTCGTCATATCCGTAAAAAGAGAAAAGTTGCTCCGGCTGCTTTGAAGTTTCTGGTGTAGGAGTGGCTTAGCTTGTCACAAATAGCGAGAAAGGTTGACATGGACTGGAGCAGCTAAATCTCCGATCTCAGGACGAACAATGGAGCGTCATAATAAAAAAAGAATCAACATTTGCTTGTTTTTTTGGAGATGGTGAGACCTAAAGGATTTGAAATGTTGTTGTAAAAGCGTTGCGGAGATGCCCATTTTTATTAACAGGTAGGCTAGTAATGTGTTTATTGAACAGATAAATTGTCATATGTAGCTCTCTAGTTCATTGTAAGCATTACTGTTAAGTGTTTCATCATGAGTTGTTGTAGTGGTGTGCTTGAATTTATTTTCAAGAAAGTAACGTCTATTAAAGGGTAAACTAACAGTACTCAGCTTGAGATCCCTTTCGTCGAAACTGGGATAACCATATTCATCCGCAGAGTCAGAGCCGAAGCACAGCCAAAACAATGTTCTTTCGCGAAATATATGCAGGGTTTTTTTTAACCGCTAGAGGGCCTAAAGTTACATAGTGTACTTTTAATATTAAAGTAAAATATATAGAAGTCCAACAGGAAAAAATAATAATCATTTACAAAATTAGTTGTACACCTGTAGCACAAATCTACATAATGAGTTATGTACTAAAGTTATTTTAGTGTTAAGGTTGTGAAACCCTAACCCATAAAGAATGTAATGTTTCTGGTTCAGAACAAATGTCATCAGGTTCCGGTATTTGTATTCATTTATTTTTTTATAATAAAATCAAACTGCTTCCAAGTGTAACAGTAATACTGATGCCTTATTAACGCCACTAAATATAAAAAGCTAGGAAGTTTATAGTGAATGTAAAGCAGCTTACCTTTGAGTCCTGGTTACTGTCAAACTTTCACTATTTTCCTTTGACACACAGTAGCAAATCTCAAATAAATGCATAATTTATTAGGATAAAATAGGTCGATATTTGATAGACATTTGACAGAAATACACAAACAAATGTATTGTTGAGCAGAAGCTTAACACCTTGAGATGTTCCCACAAGCTGTAATGAATGCTTTTATACAGTATACCCTGATGTGATCATCACTAAATTGTCCGTATAATGCTGGAGAAGAAAATAGCAGAGGAAAAAATACCCACACTCTCAAAAACAATACTGTTATATATGAAAGAAACTGGCATATCTAATAACTTACAAAAAGCTAGCTGTGAATGTAGAGTCCTGTTTGTTTATTCACAGTGTTATTCCAACAGAGGTCAAGAGTAGGAGAGCAAACGAGCCTCAGACAGAAAATAGATGCGACTACTTCATATCTGTCCCGTCTGTAGTAAACACACACCCACCCGCATTTGATTCTTGTTTAAAGCAGGTTTCTTGCTCCTCTGCTGCCTGCCATTCACAAATAAATACACACAGGAATGCATGTGAAAAGAAAGAATACTTGAAATATGTAGACAGCATTTGCAAGAAGAAGGACATTAAGCTTTTCACACTGTCTGGCACTGGGACGTCACGGCACAGAAGTCCTCTGCTGTTGTCCTCACAGTCCCTGTCCGAGAGGTCAAACCCTGTGATTGACCTACGCCTGGATCACTTCATTTCACAGTAACACGACAAAAAATATCCAGTTTTTTGGTAGTTTTATGTAACCTCTTCTTTTAAAGGTAGGTAGCGGCTCTCATTCTACAAGAATTTGCTTTTAGCAAAAACCAGCACTGTTCTCTTGAAGGAATAGTTCATCCAAAAGTGAAAATGTATTCATTTATTCACCATCATGTCATTCTGAAGAGGCTGCGATATAAATGATCATTATCTGTCATAGTGAGTTGGGGATACTGGATTGCTAAAACATTTTTAACTGTTTTTTTATTTTTTTAATTACATTAAAGTTGTGCTGTCGCAGTTTGGCCTTTTTTTTCTGCCCTCGCCAAGTGAAAAACAAGCCAGATTTAAGCCAGAACTACAATACTGTTAAAAATTTTGAGGGATGTTTTATTAATGTTTTTTAAGTTTCTTATGCTCACCAAGGCTGCATTTATGATCATAACAGTAAAAACAGTAATATTGCGAAATATTATTACAATTTAAAATAACTGTTTTCTATATGAAAGTATTTTAAAATGTAATTTATTCCGGTGATCAAAGCTGTATTTTCAGCATCATTACTCCAGTCTTCAGCATCACATGATCCTTCAGAAATCATTCTAATATGTGGATTTGATGATCATGAAACATTTCTGATAATTATCAATGTTGAAATCAGTTGTGAAAAGTTTTTTCAGGATTCTTTCATGAATATAAAGTTCAAAATAACAGCATTTTCGCAAATCGTTTGTAACTTCATGTCTTTATCGTCAATTCTCATCAGTTTAATGCATCCTTGCTGAATAAAAGTATGAATTTCTTTAAAAATGAATTATTCCAAATGGACTGCACTTGTAAACTCTCTTTTCTCTCCCCAAACATTCACCTGCATTTTCTTCCTCATCTATTTTTCATTAAATTTGCAGCCTGTTTTTTTGGAGCCTCCCCCTTTATTCACTTGGAATGTTTCTAAACTAGAGAAATGCAATCTTTTTTTTTATCGGTCTAAATTTTTAATTTAAAATTCTTAACATGACAAAAAATTGATATCACTTTACAAATCAAAATGCTGTTATTTTTTATCTGTGAAACACAAACAGGAACATGTTTAATATGTGAAACGCAGAGTGTTTTTGTAAATAACACCTTAAGTTTCCATTTGTGATTCTACCAAAAACAGCCCATCATAAACAATGAAAATGAGAACTGTTTTCATTTTTGGATGAATTATTCCTTAAAAGCTGCTGTGTGCAATCCCAGTTTAATGTGCAGAGACGATTATGTAGCCATTCAATTAAACGAATATACCCAAAAATGAAATTTATACTCACCCTCAAGCCATCCGAGGTGTATATGACTTTCCTCTTTCAGCCGAACACAATCTGAGTTTTATTAAAAAATATCCTGACTCTTCCAAGCTTTATAATGGGAGTGAATAGTGCCCAAGTTTTTCAAGCTTTTTAAAGTGCATCCATCCATCATAAAAGTAATCCATACAGCTCCAGGATATTATTTAATATACCTCAGATTGTTTTCGGCTAAAAGAAGAAAGTCATACATGCTTGAGGGTGAGTAAATTATGGGATAAATGTTCATTTTTGGGTTGACTATTCCTTTAAGTTGCCATTCACAGGTTGATTTCCCCAACTAGAGTAAACGCTGATGCTTTTAACATTTCTCTGCTTGTTAAAAATTAAGGTTCTCAAAGAGGGTTTTCATAGCAGTGCAATAGAAGAACAATTTTTAGTCTCCAAAGCACCTTTTAGTTAACAGTTCTTAAAATAACATTTTTTTCTTAGTGTGGAGAACATTTAAAAAACTTTTTACACTATAATGAACCTTTTGTGGAATGGAAAGGTTCTATGGATGTTAAAGATTCTTCATGGAACCATAGATGCCAATAAAGAACCTTTATTTTTTAAGAGTGTAGCAACACTGACTTAACCAATGTTGTGTGTTTAGAACCGGTACAACCTGCTAACAGGGGAAGTCAGACAATAATTTTGCAAATACATCTGATGGCACTGAAATTGCACAACGCAGCTTTAAAGTCTCTTATTCCCTTAATGTTTTAAAAAAAAAACTTTTGTGCTCTCAGAACAAAAGGAAATTCAGCAGGATACCATCCACTGGCAAAACCCGAAGTCTTTCCAGCGATACAGTTCAGCAGTGGATCTCGTAAGCGATCTGCGTGTCAAACAGCAAGCTCTGGTTCATGAACAACCCTTCGGGATCAAGCGGAGGTCCTTCCCCTCCTTCTGCGGGAGCTCTGCGGGGTCCGATCCCTGTGGCCCGTCCTGGAGTCAGACACTCACTGGCCTTTAGCACCGACCCCTGTTGGATGCATGTCGGTGGTGAGGGCAGCACCGGTTTGGCGCGGTTTAACACGTACATCTCGTGGCCGCGTTCGTCCCGGTACTCTTCGAGCTGAGCGAACGTGGTGGGACCGTCGGAGTAGTCGTTGACGTAGAGGATGCTTTCCTCTTTGCTGGCGCCGTACCCGCCTTCCTCTTTCTGCCGCTGGCGATGACGACTGTAAATCATGCAGAGCAGCAGCAGCGCCGTCAATGCAAGCAGCGAGATTCCCACCGCGATGGCCGTCTGCGTGGCGGTTCCCAGTGCGTTGAAGTCCATGCTTTCCAGTTCATACAGCGGCTCCTGGCTCACGTCCACAGAGGAAGGATGATAGTACGACGAGGAATGCAACCGAGGCCAGATTTCCGAGCGGGACGAAGACATGTTCACAGAGAGGTAAAAAGTCACACGAGCCACACCGCCGGGATTCCAGGCCTCACATTCGTAGCGTCCGGCATGCGCCACCGTGACATTGCTGAGAAACAACATCCCGCTTCCCGTATCAGGATCGAAGTTTTCCCGGTCGCCTCCCTCTTCGGCTACTCCTCGGACTGGCCCGCGACTCGACGACCCTCCTTTTCCGCCAGGCCTAGCCGTCACCAACCTCCCGCCGGTCCTTGCGTCTCCGTCCATCCCGACCTCCTGCACCAGACCTCTGGGAGACAGCTGGGCTTTTCCGTGAGACGCTTTCCTCCAGGTGACTTGGGGCTGCGGGTATCCGGACGCCTGGCAGGACACGCGTAGACTCTCCCCCAAACGCACTGTCAAGTGGCTGGGCTCCAGTTGCACTACAGGCGGGATGCAAACAAGGCTGTTTGGGGGAACCTCCACCAGACTGAGGTGGGACAGCCGCGGAGGTTCGGCACACAGCATCCGGCGCTCGGCTGAGCTCAACAGCCTCTGACCCTCTTCGTTTATCCAGCCGCGCAGCCAGTGAAGAGCGCAGTCGCAGCGCCACGGGTTATCTGTCAGAGCAAACGCAATATAAGCCTCTCAAAATACAGCATTATTAAATATTCATCCAAACGGCATGTTGTGCAAAAATACTTGAGCAAACATAAAGCTTGGCTGACATCTAAATGCCATGTCTATGTGGAACGTTTGCAGGTCGTGCAACTCGTACAACACTGGATCATAGTGAACGCTTGGATCATGAATATTAAAGGAACACTTCACCCATCTGCATTAAGCTTATTTTTGAATGGTTGTGCATTATTCCCTCATTTTCCCCTGAGACGGGAGAAATACGGATTTCAGTGTTGCAGTTCCTACTCATAATGATGTAAAAATCGTCATTTTGCGTCATTCTGAGCGGGAAGACCCATATCTTTGTAGAGGGGTTAAGACTACAAACACTCGTTCCTCATTTTTCCAGGGGGTGGGACCATCTTGTTTGGAAGCTAAGCTAACAGGCGCTGTGGAGCCAGATGTGAAGTTACGGCAATGGCGGAACGCACTCAATATGATATGGAAGACAAGGATTTCGAAAGTCTGATGCTCGAATCAGATGTTCGTGGCTATCTTTACGAGCTGCAGGAGACAGGAGGCAGAAGACCTGCCTGTCAGGGACGACGAGCCTGGACTGGCTCGAGCTGGGGCGGACTGGTGATGCCTGTGCTCTCACTGTGCGTCTACGGACACAGAGATAGAGTCCTTCTGCTGCAAAGAATTTCAACGATGCCAATTTCTCCTGGACGAAATCTCTGAATCAGACGAGGACACGGACGTTTGTGTTGTGAACCATCCTAGTTTCTGGATTAGTGGGAGTGGCTTGCGGAGCTGTGCAATGTGGTGCATTGTGGGAGTTGTTGTCTTCCATACAAATGCGCCCTAAAGTTACTTTCTGTCTTTCCTCGGTCAATAAGGCACCAAATTCGAAATGTATGTTACATTTCGACTACATATATGACCCACTTTCAATAAAGATTAATGTTCCTACGGGTGAAATGCTCCTTTAATTAGTTTACTTAAATGAGAAGAGCTACCAATGGAAACATGACTTAATTAATATTCATGAGATAATCTCACATTTGCATTTCTAGGAGAAAAAATCTAAACAGTAGAAGACTAAAAAAGAGTTATTCTGATTATTGCGGCAGAAGCTCTTACCCGTGACTCTCAGCACCTGCAGGCTGACGAGGGGTTTCAGTGACGCGGGACTCAGGGTCCTCAGGTTGTTCCTGCTCAGATCCAGAAGAGCCAGAGAGGACAGACCCACCAGAGCTTGATCTCCCAGCACCTCCACCGCATTCTCCTGCAGATGCAGCTCCTGCAACCGCTGGAAAACATGCATCAACATTGATGAATCAATCATTATGGTTACTGCAACGAGCATGATCGTACGATCATAAAACACACTTTGTAAAGCAACGTAGAGTGGATGCAGTGTCATCTATTTTCAGTTCAGTCCCTCCATCCAATAGACCTTTAGTTTTGAGGGAAAGACTTGCTGTGTTTTTAATGGCATCCGCTGTAAAAAGCTGTATTAAGCTTCTAGATCACTTATAATTTTCCACAGCTCATGGTGTCTGGGGTTTTTTGTCTACTGAAAGTTCTCGGAAAGATATTCTTGCAGTGTTTCGTCAGCAGAACAATCCAAAAACTCACTAAATAACAGTACAACCCCCTGAAGAGATGTACCTATATCTATCCCTCACAGACTCACTTTCATTCCTGTTAAAAATCAAAGATGGCACTGCTGTGAATGTCTTATACCATATTGCTGAAAAAGTCCCATTCATTTATGACCATTTCAAAACAAAAAGGTTGTGCAAATGTGTGGAGCTTTCTAAAAATCATTTTATTTGAACAGCCATATGATGGTATTAGTATTTCATAAATGTTAGGATAAAATGTTGAACCAGGTTTGTTATTATAACTGATTCTAAAACTAAAACCATAAAAAAAACATTTTCGCTATATCAAATCAGTGTTATAGTGAAATTAAATAAAATAAAATATAATACCGGTATATAATTTTTCAGCTTGTTGCTAAGGCAACATTTCCCTGTTTCGTTTAATTTAACCTGATGTACTAAAAAAAACAAAAATTAAAACTAATAAAATGTAATAATAAAAAAATGATAGACATATTTAAAAACAAAACAAAAACAAATGTCCAACACACAATAAAATTACTAAGACTAACTGAAATGAAAATGGAAAATATAAACAAAATCTAATTCAAAATATTAATAACTATAATAGAATCTCAATTATACAAAAAATTAACACTGGTTTCCTCAAAATGTTGTCAAAAAAGTGCAAAAAGCATCATGTTTTCATAGGCACAATAGTATAGAAGAATATTTGTACTCAGTCAATTATATTTCCAATGCATTTATTTTCTCCTTAATTTTATTTTGGAAATCGAAGTAAGTTTCTCAGTATTATTTGTAGCAAATCATGATCTCTTCCATTCTCTTTTTGTTGATTTTTTATTTATTTATTTTTTGGACCTTACAAGCCAAAAAATGTGAGTCCTGGCTAAACTTTTATCTTTAAATGAACATTTTAGTCACATTTATACTGTAAATGAATGTTCCCAAATCCCATAACATACTGTAAATGTAAATTTTCAGATGTGGTTTCACCTGCAGTCCGCGGAAAGTGTAGTCCTCGAGTCTGGTGATCTGGTTTCCTGCGAGGTAGAGGATGCGCAGGTGGTCCAGGCCCCGGAACACGTCCGCTGTGATCAGGTGGATGCGGTTTCCATTGAGCGCGAGCTCCAGAAGCAGACCCAGGTTCCTGAAGGCCCCGGGCTCCAGCGTGGAGATGCTGTTGTTCTGCAGGTAGAGGTAGTGCAACTGGCCGAGGTCAGAGAGATCCCGCTGACGGATCTGTCCAATGGCATTGTCCTGTAGAAAGATGGTCTGAAGCGGACACAAATTCCATGGGAGTAACATTAGTGCATATCACAGTTTTAAAAGAAAAGAGAGAGTGAGTGATATGCGATAGGTGCTTTATTTTATAAACCATCATTAAAAACTGAAGCAGTGAGAACTAGACATAATCAGTTTGACCACTAGGCTATTTCTTACGATATACACACTTGTCAGCTTTAAATAGCTGGTTTATGAATAAACAACACATTTCTGTTCTCTGAAAAACATAATAATAATAAAATAATAATGAAATGATTGAGATGATTATTGTTATTATTATATTGTTAATATAATTATTGTAAGTATTGTTGTCATTATTAATAATTATATAATTATTATTAGTAATGGATATTATAATATTATATTAATACTATTTGAATATGGAAAATGTTATATTAATATAATGGAATAATAATAATAAATTAATAATGAAATGTATATTATTAGTATTATTAATATAGTTATTGTAAGTATTATTGTTGTTGTAATTATTTATAATTATATTAATAATGACAACAATATAATTATATTATTAATGGATATTATAATATTAATACTATTATTTGAATATGGAAATATAATTATTATTATTATATTAATAATGGAATACAAATAGTAATAAATTATATTAACAATACAATTTTGATTATTATTATTATTATGCATATAATAATTGTAAGTATTATTATTGTTGTCATTAATAATCATAATAATAATGACAACAACAAAATAATCAATATAATATAAATAATGGATATAATAATATTATATTAATAATATTAATACAATATGGAAATTAAAATATTGTATTAATAATGGAATAATTATTATTATCATTATTATATGAATAATGAGATTATTATTATTGTTGTCTTTTTTAATTACAACAATATTAGTAATAAATTACATTAATAATGGAATTATTATTATTATTATGTTTTATTGTCATAGTCTAATGATTATTTAGTTGAAAACAGAAATAAAACAATAATTAAAATTGGTCCTGCATATTATTATTATTATTATTATTACTGTTATTGTTCATATAGTTGTCATCAATAATAACAATATTAATAATAAGTTAGGCTATATTAATTATTGAATTATTAGTATTATGCATGTTTTACTGTTGCAACGATAATTAAAATTGGCTCTGTATATCGGTGTTCAGATAAAAAATGGTCTGTATCGTATCAGTCATTAAAAGGCAACACTGATCAAACTCTAATGAGAATCTGTTTCGCTTGCAGTATAAGCTTCATTGATTTTATACGCTAGCCTACATCCATCTCATCCATGTCGACCTGAGTTTCTGTCCTGATCACTGACAGCAGCGAGAGACTGCTGACAAAACACACTCGCGCATAAATATTTCTCTCTTGCTGTTCATCTTTGCTCTGTTCCAGGAGGATTCAGAGTCAAAGAAGGTTTCCTTTAACTTAAAATGGATCAATACAAAGTTCTGTGAGCATTGCACAGTTCTGGGTCGGCTATCAGTGAAACGCACAAACAAATCAATTACCAGCTTCAGGAACGGCATTAATGGGCTTTCAAAGAGTAGGACTGAGTGCCCTGTCTCCGCTACTATAACTCTATTAATGATGCAACATATTACACTAATTCATGTTCTAATTGATTTCTATCAAGCTATTGTCTGTAATCAAACACGGGCCGAGCTGAAGCAAATTTCTTGTGCGGCATAGGTTGCACGGGTCAATTGAGCAATTTATGCAAGCCGGCTCATGAATATTCACGAGCTGCAGTAATGTTAGTGATGTGACTGGAGCAGATCCATAGACATGCAAATAAGGTTGGCCATGGGAGTCGCTGATGTAACGAATGATTCCCAGCACTATCTGGAGTTATGATCTATGGTTTTAATCTCAACTTTGCTGTATTGTGGGTCAAGGTGTCGACACGTACAGAAGAAGGCAGTATCTTATCGTTTAGGCTGACCAGAATAAATATGTGTGACCGGACGCCGAGTAGACCTGAGGTCAAATGCAGCCTGGTGTGATTAATGTATATGGTTTTGTTTTCGTTCACAAAAGTCTATAAAGAACAGAATGGAAACCTTATTTATTTGTGTGTACAATGTCAAAAACACTCACAATAAGATCAAAAACATTTACTACAGTAAACTTTAATTTTATGTCGACTTTATGACTGCTGATCATTCATCAACCAATCAGATCATTCTCAAAACGTGTTGATTTTCACTAACTTGAAAGTTGTTGAAAGTTGCTCAGTTTTCTCCCATAAAAGCTATATGGAAAGTATTTATAATATTACTGATCATTCACTGAGCAAAAATTTGGTGTAGAAACAATTTTCTCTCAGAAATTGCTAGTCAATTTCACAAATAATTACAAAGAAATGGCAAGTAACACATTGAATTAAACATGACATTTTGAAGTAGAGAGACTTTTTTCTTGTAAAACACTCCAATAGTCTTCTTTGTTGTATTTAAAACTTAAAACGTTTTTTTTTTTTACAGTGTACTGCTCAAAAATTATAACATTAAATTATATGTATGTTTCAATGAAAACTTTTACACAAATATTAAATGTAACACCAATGGCACATTTAAATTAACTTTATATGACTAAAATTATACATTTTTCAGCACTTTTCAGCACACATGCAAGCAGTTCTTGTTACTCTAAAACCTTAATGTTGGAAGTATTGTTCCATATTTTCTCTATGTTGTTTTTAACATCAAAACGCACACACACATTCTTATGATTTGAATATTTATTTAAAAAATATCGACTCTTATTTATATTAAATTAGATAAAAAAAAAAAAAACTGTAAATGTCATAAAAATGGTGTACCAGAAGAAGGAGATAAAGGATTTTGCAAGCATTTGACAAATTCAAATACCTTTCTTTTTAAATATGCAATGCAAAATTCCTTTAATAAATGGTTAGGTTATAAAATGATGCTTTACATTCTTAAAAATAAAGTTGCCAAAGGGGGTTTTCGCAGCGATACCATTGAAGAGCCATTTTGGGGTTCTCAAAGAACCTTTTAACCTCTTAAAATAACCATGTCTTTCTTAGTGTGAAAAACATTTTAATAACCTAAAGTACCCTTTGAATCTTTTGCAGAATGGATGTTAAAGGCTCTTCATGGAACCATCGATTCCATTTGAGAACCTTTATTTTTAAAGCCACACTAAGTAGAAATTGTGTTTTTGTCAAACAGCGACCCCTAGAGTCGCTGTGGAATACTTGCACTGTCGTAAATATATTATAGTATAACGTTTTTACATGATTGCAGCTAAATCACAAGTAAATAGTCTATAGTCTAGGCCTACTGTATAATTTAATTTGTGTTGTTTTTATTGGAATGCAAACATTACAAAATGCCAGATAACATCAATAAAGTTAAATGTACGTCGCATTATTTCATAACATTGGCCGTTATGATGTCATTAGACATGATTATTGCAATTTATCATAATAGTTTGCAAATTGTGCTCGTTTACACTATTAACAACCTCTACGTTAGGCTTATTTATGTCCTGATTATGTGAGATATTGAAAACTGTTCTCATGATAATCGCAGGAATCAACGTCAACAGCGTCGTCTGATATTCCTCAGGACTACGTGATAAATACACCTCACAACACCTGAGTTCAGCTGCCAAACTAATTCGTGAGGCATAGCTATCTGATTTATCAAAACGATTCCATTTACACCTGGTCACATAAATGTATTTTTGCGAAACGGATTTAAATCCGATCTTCAATTCTCGCGCTATACGCAGATTTAATGGAGTGCACGTCACCGAAAGCAACAGATATGAGCTGCATTTTATAGACCATCAGCTAAAATCTCAAAATCAAAGATCGCAATAAGAGAGAGCAGTAACAGCCCTGGTAAGATCATTTCGTTTCTTTACTTTTAATGATGAAGATTGTGTGTTAAGCGTCTGTGACTTACTTTCACTTTGATTTGCGATAGTTTGCACGTTGGCTTATGAATAGATACTCATCTGCAGTGATGCGTGTTCCAGTAGCGTCATCATATCTGGATGATATAACATATAGCCTATAACACGCTCTCACACGTTTTTTTATTTTTTTAGCATTTTTGGGAGGAGTACAATTTACATGTGGTTTCAACAACCATATGCATTTACACTTGTCCAGTTTCGTCTGGAATGCGTCTCAGATCTCCTCCTGAAGTGGTTTGAGGGATCGGATTCAAATCCGTCTCGAATGCGTTTCGGAGGGCATTTACACCTGGTCTTTTCACGATCGGATAGCTATTCCATCTGAGAAAACGCAAGAAGTGGCCAGGTGTAAACAGCCCCCATGACAAAAACATACGCACGAAAGCCGAAAACATACGCTGGTTGGCATCTCACGTCCATAGACAGTATATAAACACTCACGTCCAAATTTGACGAAGTGGTGGGGGAAGTGACGTATGCCGTAAAGCAGTCGAATTTTGTAGTTCTTTTTATGCTCGGGTTACTACCCGAACCCCGAAGTTACATAGTGCCAGTAAAAGCGATACAGACCCCGTCAGGCTATGGCAAAGACGTGTCATTCAACCTATTGTAAGTCGATGTACCATCACAAGGATCTTGGAAATATATTATGAAGGTTGAAAAGTTACATAGTGTCGCTTTAAAGAGATAGTTCACCTTAAAATTAAAATGACTATTTACTCTGTTGTTTTTGGGCGATTTCTAGGTGTTGTACTTCATGTCGTGTTTTTGTTAATCTTTATTCCTCACAACTTTTTCTGGATGAGAAAAAAGGGCATACGGCATTACAACAACACCAGGGTGAGTAAATAATGACTTAATTTTCATTTTAGGGTAAACTATCCCTTTAAAAGTTTATGTGGAGTTTAAAATCGCTTCTCAAGTCATTCTCAAAATATGACTCGCATGCTTAGTGTGATCACTGACCTGTGTCCCGTGAGTAATGCCTTGCGGGATCTCTTTGAGTCCGGTGGATCCGCATTCCACGGTCAAACTGTAACAGCGACACCCAGAAGGACAACCAAGAGAAGATGCGCACAGCTGGGCCAACATCAGCACCAACACCACAGAGAGCTGAGGAGGATTCATCTCAGAGAAAAAACTGCAAAAACAGGAAAGACGGAATGATAGAAAAGAGGCGGCAGAACTAGGGCAAAAGAGAGGAAAGAGAAAAGAAGAAAGAGAGAGATGAATTTCAGTTAAACCAGCGGAATAATTGCCCAAAAGAGAGAGACAGACGCAGAAAAAAGAAAAAAAAACACGGTTTGTTGTTAAAGAGTGCATGCATGTGTGAACTAATCGGATCCGTAACGCATGAGAATCCCGCCTAAGTGGATCGGAAAATTGAATCCTGCGGTGCAGAAAGGGAAGAAAGTGTAGAGTCAACATAAGGAGGAAAAAAAAGACGGATAGCGCTCACTCCTGCCTGCTGGTCCCAACAGAACAGTCTCTTAGGAGGAATCTGTGCTGGGCTTTGGTTAATTAAACATGAGGCTTGAGGTGCACATGCTCTGCCTCCAGGATCTCTCTTCTTTTTTTGAGAGAATATGAAATACAACACCAAACACTGCCCAGCGCACACTACACGCTTCTCCCAGGAGACCAGATCAAACCCTCAGCCTGCTCCACTCGCCTCATCCATCTGAAATCTCCAGCTTTTCATTAAGACATGGATTAGAAGAGTTATGAACAAAGACATGTGCGTTTCGGCCCCCTGGTCCCAGATTTACAGCTTACTCGATCTACTTCACGGCTGGACAGTATGAGTGTTCATAAGACTGAGATTATATAACACCTAGCGTTGGGTTTATGATCAAATAATAAAATTGCATTACAAATAATAACATGGATATTTAATATATCTTCACTATTGTTCAAAAGTTTGGGGTCAGTACGATTTTTCCAAAAGCATTTTATGTTCACCAAGGCTGCTTTTATTTAATCAAAAATACAGTGAAAACAGTAATATTGTGAAATATTATTACAATTTAGAATAACGGTTTTCTATTAAATGAAAAAAAAAAAGTAATTTATTCCTGTGATCAAAGCTGATTTTTCAGCATCATTACTCCAGTCTTCAGTGTCACATGATCCTTCAGAAATCATTCTGATATGCTGATTTGCTGCTCAAGAAACATTCTTATTGAAAATGCTGCTTAACAACTTTGTGGAAACCGTGATGGAAACATTTTTTCCGGATTTTTTGATGAATAGAAAGTTTAATAAAAATGTATTTGAAGTAGAATCTTTTTAATAAATAATTAAATATATACATATTTATTTTTAAATATATATACATATTTTTTTTATATAATGTACATGAATGAGTGCATGAATGACATCTGGACATCAGATATGCTCTGACTGACTGTGATGTTGTGGTTGTGTCAAACATGTCCACTTTTGACAGCCAAATGACTTGTTGCTGGAAACTCGAGGCACCAGCTAAAGACGCAGTGAAACGTGCTTTCATAGATCAACAAGGAAAAAACCTGACAAGAAAACATTAAATCTCTCTGTACCTGCCAGCAAAAGCAGCCTTTGTGCTTTTGTGTTTGTCGCCTTTATTTCTGTAGCGCTTTATACAATACAGATGGTTTCAAAGTGATACAGGAAAATGCTGTATTTCGGCTGTTGTTCAGCTGAAGTCAGTTCAGTGTCGATTCAGTTCCGTTGTAAAGATAATCAATTATTAAATTAGTTCATAAAGCAGTTCTGCAAAAAATAATGTCATTGTCAAATGGTGCGTTTCCCGAACAACGACGTAACTCACTGCTTAAATACCATAGTACGATGAATCGTTGAAGAAATCAACTAGCTAGTCACGACTGTTTCCCGAAACTGTATTGTCGCAAAGTGGTCGTTCAACCATGTTGGTTTATGACGTCATGCATGCACGTGTTGGAGTTATAACTTCTTTTAATGAATCTGTTTGAGATCGATTTAACGCTAGATGTTTTGCTATAAATTACAGGCATGACATCTGAGGACTATTTCTCATCTTTCTCAGTTATTTTGCTTTATTTCCAGATTCAATCATCGGCTCGTTCTAGTAGAGCACGTTCGCACATGCGCGCACTTCAAAAATTGTGCTTAAAATCTCTTGACAAACTAAAAGACGTAAATGACATTTGTATGTATTCTAAATTAAAGACACAGGTTGTACTAAATGTCAGCTTGCTTATTTTGCTCAAGATAAGGATTTATTAAGTCCACATGTGTCATGCAAACTAGAATCTATGCTTCTAACCACAGGTGGAGAGCTGTCCTTCCGAACTTTGAGATGCTATTTGCGAATGTTCGTTAGAACGATGGTTTCGGGAAACATGACTCGTTGAACTATGCTGATAACAACGGAACTTGCGAACATAGTTGGCTAACGATGCATTTGGGAAACGCACCCCAGTTCAGTTCTCATTCAACGGCAGTCAGATCAATAATATTGCTGAATATTAAGTGTCCCTAACTAAGCAAGTCAGAAGCGACAGTGGCAAGGAACCCAAACTCCATCATGTGACAGAATGGAGAAAAAAACCTTTGGAGAAAGCAGGCTCAGTCGGGGGGCCAATTCTCCTCTGGCCAACGAACACACACGGTGTGATTATGATTCAGGCTGCTTCACAAGTCAGAATTCAGATTGTGGATCAGTAGCATTCAAATATTTCATCCAGTTCCTTTTGCTAAGATCGGATGGTCATTGGTCTGTTCTTGTGGTTTTTGCTGAGGATTGGAGGCCTTCACAGGGGGGTTGTCTAGTAGAAACGGTTTCTGCTAACATTCAGGTTCCAAAACTACACCTCTTTCTTTCTGTAGCTAATCTGAAAGAAAGTTTGCTGAGAACCAGAGCATCATCAAAGCCCTGACAAGTCTCACGAAATGGATCAATACAGAGTTCTGTATGCGTTTAACAGTTCTGGGTCTGCTGTCTCTGAGCTCAGAGCCCGAAACATGGTAGTGACTGAAAAAGATCAGCGCTGAAAGATTTAGAGGTCCTGACCACGTGGATCATAAGCGACATGAGGCGATTTGGAAACGCAGATTTGAGATGCCAGCTCTGAAATGAATGCATCAAGAGCTCCAAAATAGTCTTCAAAACCTTAAATATAAAACTAACATCTCATTTAAAAAAAAAAAAAAAAAAGATTTAATATGGCGGAAAGAAAAAAGATTGTCTCTGTGAGAGCAGTTTTGCTTCACTGTGATACATTTGAGCTGTTCCTCACTTAAATGTGTCATTGAATGATGAACCATGAGCAAATGTGAATATTTTATGCCTGTTGCTTAATTTAGAGAGTATTTGAGAGGACAGCGAGCTCGATTAATGCAACATGACCCACATAAGCCTTTTTATCTGCTCAAAGCATGAAGGAGAAAGACATGATAAACATCAGTGGAGAAATGGCAGCCTATTCAAGTCCACTGTCCTGCACTCAAACGCTATTCTCCTGTGGCTGGAGAAAGAGAATGGAAATCACAAAGAGGGAATAAAGGGGGGAAAATGGGAGTTTTGCCTTCAGCGCCTTTCTTTGGCTACGTGTGCCGCCTCGCAAACATCGGCAAGTCAAAAGAAGGAGCTGTGAAGTGTTGAAAAGGCGATGTTCTGTGAGATATGGCGCTCCCTTACATGTGCGTCTGGGTTCTGAAGTGATTCTGTCAGATGATCATTTAAACGCCGCAGGAACATCTACAGAATTGAATATTTAGCGGCTTCGCATCATGAGACCTCGTGTTTGGAATTCACTGCATTCTCCCTCCAAGAACAGCAGAGTGTGTTGAGAGTGGTAAACAGAGGCATGATGGGTGGATGTTGAAGTCTCAACAGATGCCATATCTCAGATGGATGGATATTAGACAGACAGACTGACACGTCTAAGTGAAAAAGGAAATTCAATCAGAAGAAAGTGTAGCGACTAGCGAGGGTCTTACCATCTAATGTTGACTGAATCATGAAAAGTGGGAATTGGAGTTTGGAGAAATAACAGATTTGCAACATTGAAGTGTGACTGTCGGTAGATGCTAAAACCAGGGATATCATCGTAATATAAAACTAAAACCATTAAAAAACACTTTCATTACTTGAAATAAAAAAAACAAAAATAAAATTTAAATATAATAATAATAATAAAAACTTAAACTTAATTTCAGCTAGTTGTCAAGGCACCATTCCGTTAAGTTTAACTACTAAAATAACAAAAAAATAAATGAAAAAAAAAAATCCCCCAAAAAATATATAGACATATTTGAAAAATATATACTGTGTATAATAATAAAAATGACAAAACACAACAAAATGAAAATAGAAAAAAAAAATCTAATTCTATAATAGTATTAATTTGCCCTTTTTTTATGCAAGCATGTGTTTCTTGATAAAAATCATACAAATATCTCCATTGATGGCCAATTAATTTGGCCAATTGCAAGCAAAGAAACATGCTTGCAATATTAAGTGGCCATCAATGGAGAGATGTATCTTGTCTACTAAATCTCGCTTTTAGTAGAGGTTTTATAAATAAATAAATACAAATAATATGTAAATAAATAAATAAATTGTCCTGACCAAAAAAAAAAAAAAAAAAAAAAAAAAAAAGACTTTATTTCTTTTGTAGAACACAAGTGGAGAAATAAGGTCTGAGGCTTTCTATCTTCATAAAAGACACACAAGCACCACAAAAGTATCATAAAAGTTTCATAAAAGTAGTCCAAACGATTGATCTGCTATATTCCAAGCCTTCTGAAGACATAAGATTCATGATTCTTTGAGAAACAGACTGGAACTTAAGTCACTATTCACTGATAATCATTTCCTCCAGTGAGCTGTTAACCGCGTTCTCAAACTTGCTTCATAAATTATTTTCCTGTTTTTTGACTCAGAGCATTATGTTGAACTCACACAGAAAAAATAAGAACAAACACTCAATCCGTTCTAGTGAAAAAGCACATCTGCAATTCAAACTGCTTTTCAAACTAATTCAGCTCATCCGTTTCTTAAACAACTACAAAAAGAAAACAAAAAGCATAATTTTTCACTGGTGGAACGCTTCAGTGGGTTTTCTAGATGATGTACAGTATGAATGTCAGTTTGCCTTCGAGATATTATTTTCTGCTGTCATGAGCCTGGTTATAATTCTGTACTCTTTGGATGAGCTATAAGGGCTGTTCACTGCTTCAGCTGACAAGCTAATAGACTCTTGTTTATAGTTTGTACCAGTTCTGAATGCAGTAAAGGCTTTGTTTGCTCTTGTCTGAGAGCAGCTTGGGGGGTTTAATATCTACAGTGCCGTATGTAACTGGGTGTTTCGTGAAATGCCACTTTATTCAGGATTCTGCCCCTGAGCGAGACAGTGTAGACAGCAGACTGTCCTTGTACTGGGAAAACTGTACTTGAAATGTGCTATGTGTTGCTCTGGATAAGAAAATAATGTGAACTCGGTGGATGACAATTTAAGGTAAACTGTATATTTAACATCCGTTTACATGCCTATTTGCTTCCTTCATGGTGGACCGGTCTAGTTTCATCCTTTCGGCTGCTGGAATGAGACTAAATGTGACCCTGGATCACTAAACCAGTCACATGTCGCACAGGTATATTTGTGGCAATAGCCAACAATACATGGGTCAAAATGATCAATTCTCCTTTTATGCCAAAAATCATTAGGATATTAAGTAAAGATCATGTTCCATGAAGATGTTTTGTAAATTTTCTACCGTGAATATATAAAACTTTTATTTTTGTGAGTGAATGCAGCACAATCGCGAACATAAATGGACAACTTTAAAGTTTAAAACTATTGGATCTGCCCAGAGCCACTCTGGATCTGCCATAACCAATCGCTAACGTTTGGTCGTGACGTATGTCTACAGCTCAAACTAGCACACCTCAACGTCATCGTTCTCAGCCACTCCCTCTGTTCGCTGATTGGACCGCCAAAAAATTGGCCAGAGAAAACCCAAGAATATACCGCAAATCCAGACGGAGTGCTTAAGGAAAATGAAAATGAGCGGAAGTACGTAGGAGTGCGGAGCCAGGCTACACTTTACTTGCAATCACTCTACTAAAAGGGGATTTTAACATCGATGCCATAGAATAATCATTCCCCCAGACATTTTTACTTCTACCTGCAAAGACAATTAAATAACAGTCCAATTCCATGTGAAATATAGGCTTGTCAGGTTCGGGACAGAGTCTGTAGAAATGGTTTCTTGAAAAATAACAACTTATGTGAGATGAATATCTGCTATAAGAAGTAATGTCAAGCATAAAATTCACATGTAATTGAACATTAAATGAGAATTAATGAGTCAAGAGGAAAGGAATCTATAGCAGAACTTCTTTTAATAAACACAAACCAATGAAGCGAATCTACACTGGAGAACACATTGTGCAATGCAAGACAAAGAACTGAACAAACTGAGAGCTATATATACACAGGCAAACAAAGGGAGCTAAATGAAACACAGGTGAACTTAATTAGTGACTAACAGACTAGCATGGTTAACTTGTAGCTCCACATGAGTTATAAAAGAGCAGCCAAAAGTGTGATTGCAAAGAACATTCTCTCAACCAAAGTTCAGGACTGCACACGGATTAAGCTTTGTGGTATTTTTGCGACTGCAATATTCAGGCTCCACACGGATTGAGGACAGCTTTTCAGCTATACGGTAATATACCTTTGCTGTTTTAGGCTTGTTCTTTTTTTCTCCATTCTTGCAAAACTGACTTGGTTTAGTACAACTAAAAGTTTAAGCAAAAGTATAGATGTTGTCTTTTATTTTACCTGTCCTTGTGAAAAAGTACACTAGCATGCTTTAAAAAGAAGAGTACATATTATTGAAAATAATCCTGTAAAAAATATACAAGAATGTAATGTTTTCAGACTTAATTGCATGTTTATGCATGTTTTAAATGTATATTAAACAGTCCTTTTGTTTGATTTGAAGTACATCTTTATTTGTAATCCATTTCATAATTACTTGTATTGTCTTTGAAATATGGTTAAAGTGCACTGCTGAATGTACTGATATTTACTATGCAGTTATGGTCAACTAAAATATATTTTAATATAATTTTTATTTAAACTTATGTAATGCATTTAAAAATATACATGCAATGAAACATGAAGTTGCAATTTTGTACATTTAAGAAAATATTAACTTTTTATATTTAATATTCAATAACATGTAGGCTACAATAGATCAAATTAAGTGTACTTTAAAGCACAACAATTTTTGTTTTAAAACAATGTACTTTAAAGAAACTCTTAGTTTGACTTTTTTTTTTTTTTTTTTTTAAGGTGTATGTATACTTAATGTCACTCCTGCCAGCAAAAGCGCTATGATAGCCACCAGAGGGCACTTCTCCCTAGACCTTTTCCATTTCCATAAACCTTTGCCTGGACTCATTTTAGTGTGATTACATCCACCTGTATGTCATTGGTTTGCTTATGAAAGTGTACGGTGTGTACAGTGGCTTTTTAAAATTCAGTGTTATCTGCAAGTGGACATACAAGGTTTTATTTTTTATTATTATTGTACTTTCAAGATACTACAGGTACACATCCAATACCAATAAGCACACTTTTTTTTTTCACAAGGGTAAATGGCAATTCAAAAATTCTACAGTTTTCCAGACAGCAACATAGTGTCGGCCCACATCTGGTATACATGGATTGCACACAGCCCAGATGTGGGCCGGATCTGGGCCAACACCATGTTGCTGTCTGGGTTCTTATATGGTTTTCCGTTGCAAACTAATCTGGTTGTGCTATTTTACCTAATGCAACTTCCATTCTCAAAGCTCCCTGCAACAAAGCTTTGACCTTTTATTCTGTCACATATTACATTCTTAAACCAAACGGCATGATTTCACTTAATCCACTCTTCATTGTAGGCTTTAAAGATCAACATGGAGAAAATCATCCTATTCCCTCTGATATTGCTGGTGCTGCATATACAAGGAGGAGAGTTCTCCAAAAGACCAGTATGTTTGCTTGCCGAAGCGCCACAGCCGGAAGTCGTGGAGTTCGACAACACAATCTATGCCACTTGTGAAGTAACTCCCAGCCCCAATTTGCCACGTAACCAGCCAAAGATCTTTGGGCAAATCCTCTTCAAGCAGCTCTTCCCCAATGGAGAATTAGAAGTGAAAATCAACCTCCGTGGTTTGCCTGCCAACGATCATCAAGAGCGCGCCATGCACATCCATCAGTATGGAGACCTCAGTCAAGGCAGCATCACTGTTGGTCCTCATTATAATCCAAACGGTGTTGACCACCCTCATCATCCTGGAGACCTGGGCAACTTTGCACCTGAGCAAGGAGTTATAAGGCAGTTCCTGACGCTTCCAGACGGCAAGCTCTTTGGCCCTTATTCCATTCTGGGACGTGCGGTGGTGGTTCATGAGAAGGAGGATGATCTGGGAATGGGTTCAGATGAGGAGAGTAAAGTCAGTGGGAATGCTGGACAGAGAATTGCTTGCGGTGTGATTGGTATTACTACTCCAAGTCTGTGGCAGAAGACTGAAGCGCTCCCCAAGAAAAGCTGTGGAGGAAGGAACTAAGAGTCGAATATGGTGGAAGGGCAGATTCAAATAGGATAATCATTATTTTCCTTGTGTATTCTTTGTATGTGTCCGACATTAAAGTATATTTCATAACCTGAACATTCCCATGTTTTTTTTCTTGGTCTTTTCAGAGGCTTTTTGGCCATAGCTTCCAACAGTAAATGCACCCATAAAAATAAATGTAGGGTGAATGCAGGTAAAGTGGGCCGTTTAGTTTGATTTACTGTGCTCAATGGGTTAACACTTTAAGAGCATGACAGTGGCCTTTAATTAAAGACACTATTTCTTTAAATGATAAAATGGTTTTGGTTGATGTAATATGACTCTGGAGGGTGTGGCTACATCTCAAAGGAGGACACCCTTATTGTTAAAGGTAGAAAACCCTCTAACCTAAGATTTTGTTTTCTAAATTATAAGGTTTCTCACAAATATTGTGACCGTTCCTGGTTTGTTACTAAAGTTAACAGGGAATCAAATGCAAAGAATCGAATGTGGTGTTTTTTCTTGTAAGGAGTTTATATTTTGCTGACCCACTTTGGCTGAATGTCTTAAAGTGGGCCAGTAGGATTTATGTAAAGTGGGTGACCTTAAGTAATTATTTTCAAATTCATTAAATAAGTTGATGTACATTGGTTATTTTATAGTTGACATGTATAATCTACTTTTTTAGAGAACAGAAATGAGTGTGCCGTTGGAAATTCGAGTCCGATGAAAGAGCAGAAAATGAGTTAAGTTCAATCTGTAAAGTGAAGAAAGGATGAGAGGAGAAAAATGTAGATTCAGAATGTAACGCTTTAAAATATAGACAATTTAAGTTCATTAAAAGTGTTTAGAGAAAACAGACAAATGTTTTACAATGTGGTTACAATTTTAAATGTTCATCTTATTGAATTTGTGTTAGCAGTAGGCCGTACTTGTTGCATGTAATGTAATTCCATTTTAATGTTGTAGAGTTCATTTTCATCCATATTCAGATTTCAGAATATTTTGATATTCAGATTTAATTCCATTTAATGTCAATATAACATGTTCTATCAGTTGTTTTGAATTTTACACATGCATTGAGTGAACTGATGAGTATTACTCATAGCCTATATCTGCTTTTGGGTTTGTTAAATATGCTTGTGTTTTTGTGTTTTTAATTAAGATACAAGATCATTTTTGATAAATCAAGGATGGCTCAACTTACGAGACCAGCTTGGCCCACTTTACCTGAGAAAAATGTGTCTGGAGTGCATGATCTCAATGTTCATTGGTATAACTTGAAAATAACACATCAACTTGAAAATATTAAAGCTGGACTCTTAAGTAGTGATGTAACATTTGACACTGAAGCTTCAAAGCATGTATCGAATTCGCAGCGCAATTTTTAATGAATCTCTGTGCCGGAGTGCGTATTGTTTTCAGAGAAACACGTGATCAATGAAAAACGAAAGGTGTGTTCGACATCGGCTGCGGCTGGATGTAACCGATCGGCGAGTGTAGCCGCGTGCGGGCGGGGAGGAACTGCAAATGGAGACGTGTAGTCGGACACTTTCTGCTTCCCGTAGTGACCGCTCACGTGGTGTTTGCATACTTTACCACAGCTTAAGTGAAATAAATGCAATATTTGCCAAATAATACACAGATGTTTCAGAGACATTTTCATTCAATACTTTATTCTTCATACAGCGTCTGTAGGAACAAAAATAAAGTTCAACATAAGCTACTATCAATTAAGGGGAGTATACGTTTTTTTAATCAGTTATTTGATAAGCATGACACAATATAACATCGCAACTAAGAGTTCTCCGGCTACTCTCGAATCGCTCTCGCGGTACTTTGATGGCATACATCACAGTCACGTGGCGTCGGCGCTGTATCAAGTCGGACAAAATTTCTATGCCTCGCTTTCTTTCCAGTCACATGAATGTATCACTTTGTGTGTCGAAATGTTTGAACCCAGACCATAACTATACAGGTTTTTGGAAGTTTAAGTCCATTTACAAAAAAAAAAAAAAAAAAAAAACTATATAAATAAGCCGATCATATATTCTGACACATAAACAGCATATAGAAACCATAAAATAATTATACCAACATTTACTTGCATCAAGCAACTCTGTTGGTATTTTTATAATTAGTATTAATATAATTGTTACATTTATTTTATTGCTACACTTTAATATGAGAATTATATTATCAGAAAACTGAACATTTTGCGTTGTCAGGCTTTTATTTGTGCTTAATGGATAAAACAATGACGCTGCGCACTCAGCTGCTCATAAACATGGCTGCAATATAGTTGACCTGCCACAATATGGCGCTGTTTTCAACACTCTTGATGCTTCGAATCTTTTCCCGAAACATTCAGGGGAAAGCCACAGTGCTTCAGACCTTCAAGTCTGGCCACTCTCCATTGACAAGCATTAACTTCCTTGAAGACGGGTACTCTGTTAAAGGAGATTTTCTCAATGTTTACATTTTTTTGCACCCTCAGATTCCAGATTTTCAAATAGTTGTATCTCGGCCAAATATCGTCCTATCCTAACAAACCATACATCAATGGAAATATTATGTATTCAGTTTTCAGATGATGTATAAATCTCAATTTTAAAAAATTGACCCATGTGACTGGTTTTGTGGTCCAGGGTCACAAATATGTGCACAATACACTATTTCGTGATGTCAGTAATTTTCATTTTTGGGTGAACCTTCGCTTTAATGATCATATCAGTCAGATTAACTTGATATTGGCAATTTTAAAAGAACCACTTGTTGTTTGTCTTTCTACTTTTTATGATGCAAATCAATGTATTGTAGGAAATCTAAGAATTAATGTCAAATCACAAAATCAAAAGAAATGAAGAAATAATATATTTTGCATAAAGAAAATAAAGTGTGTTTTATTTTAGGACCAATAATACTTAATTTTAATGAATATTAAAGGGGTCATGACATGAGAAATCAAATTTGCCTAGATTTTTGTGCCATTAAAACTTTCCAACAACTTTCAGAGCTTAAAACAGTCTTCTCATTATAAAGAAAAAAAGCACTTATTTAATCAAGCTCCAAAAACAGCATGTTTGGATATTGTAGGATTTGTGATGTCACACGGGCGAATACATTTGCATATGACTTTTTCCAGAGCAAGACATTGACAAATAATTATACATCATCGCATCATAGGCTCCGCCCACTGGTGTTCAGTCACTTAACGGCGGACATTTGCCTTCACGGGATGCAAGCGTCACGTCAAATAAAACCCATTAATCACTGACGGTGTCTAGTGGATACAGTTTACAGATGTACGTTCAGATTCTGACAAACTCCACGTGCTCGAGTCTGCCGATAACAGGACAAATGAAAGAGTGAAAGAACTTTCGCTTTGACGCGTTCGGTTTAAACAGCTCTGAGACTTCAGAAGAATCCCAGTGTCGGAAACAAGTGGATGGTTTATTTTAATGGCGTTCCGGATCGCGTCCGAGAATTATATGTTTGTTCGGAGCATTTTGTTTTGTGAATGGGGTACAGTGTAATGTAGAGTTCACAAATAAACTTTTATTAACAGATGACAGCAACTGCATTACAATCCGTATGTAAATGATTTCATAATGCTTTGTCTGTAAATGACGGTTTTATATGGATAATGTTTTTTAAAAACTTGCTCACATGCAATAGCGAGTGGGCGTTGATACGGTTTCCTATGCAATGACGTTAGCCAATCATAAGTGTCTGTTTCCTGACAAGCCTTAAAGGAGCCGCCCCTTAAAAAACAGATCATTTCAGACCGAGGCTCAGAATGAGGGTTGAAAATAGTTGTTTTTCCATATATATATATTTTAATTTCCCTCTGAAATTCTCATTTTGGAACTATTTTGCGATAACGATTCCCATTATGTAATACAGTACACATAGCCTAACAAATTTTTTGACATTTTCTCATGTTATCTCCACGAACACACATTTTGTGGTCGCTGTCACGTTTAGATCTAGCCTGTTGAGTGAGTCATTATTTCAGTGAATAAACTCTCTGCGCTTGCACCTGACACCCTCATATAACATCACATTCAAACCTAATGTGTTCCCAGGAGTGCTCTCTTAATGGCCAGAGACGCAAAGAGGCAAATGGCTCAAACTTAAAAGCTTCAAGTGTCTCCTAACCCATATCATCGACACAAATCTCACCTGTTGCGTCAGATGACAAGAGCATTCATCAGCGACTCCCTGCGGTCGAGTCAAATGCACCGTCTCTAATTTGAAATGAAGGTTTTAAATAAGAACACTTGAAGTGATCAAATTCACTGTGTCAGGAAGAGATAAAAGAGAGAAATTGTGAGTGAGAGTGCAAATACACAGATATGCCCTCCGGCCATGCCTCCCATGTTGTCATGGAAACAATAGCACAGGGCTTGGATTCTGAAGGCAAGGCCTGCAGGCACTATTACGACTGAGAACTGTGTTCAGCAACGAGCAGACACTGAAGAATAAGACCGAGACAAAGAATCAGAGGGCGAGGGAGATTAACAATGTGAACAGGGAGAAAGAAAGAAATACATTCACTAATTGCTTGCAATGAACCACTTATCATGCGCTTTGAGTCAAGTATGCGGCAAGCATCACTAATGACAGTGCTCATACTTAAGAGTTAGGTAGGGTCCTATGATTTCATGGATGGACAATTTCAACATTCATTTGATAAAAAATATCATATCATGTCATAACCTAAAGGTCTTCACGACAATCAGACAAAAAAAAAAAATTCACTTATATATATAATAGAGAAGTAGAATACAGAAAATGTTAAAAAACAGAATTTACTTCTCAAAGTAATAATAATAATGATAATAAATATTTTACATTTATGCATTTAGTAGGTGCTTTTATCCATAACGACTAACGAAAGCAATCCATATCCATAACGAAACTAAGCAATCTGTAAAAGAGTCAGCAATATTCGTAATATACAATATCTGGTTTATTATTAATATTAATATTTTCATTCGTGTTTAAACAGTACCTCTGTTGAGCAGGACTTTTTTTCATCAAATCATTTGTTTTATTACTACCATTTTTGATAATACATTTGTATTTAATTATAAAACTCAAAAAAAAAAAAAAAACAGACAACAAAGAATTTAGGAAAAAAATTAAATAATAATAATCTGCCCCCATTATTGTTAAAATTGTAATACATTTTTTAATTGTTAAAAAAAAAAAATTTTTTTGATTAGATGTTATTTCTGATGATTCAAATTTCATTAAACCATTCAATTGGAATCCAGACAAATTCAAATGAAAAACAATAAACAATTCAATAAAATGAATTTCATAGGGCCCTTGTTAGTGAACTAAACTAAGCCCTGACCTTAAGTCTGAAACGTTGGCACGTAATTCATGTTTGAGCTGCAGACATGAATGATAAATAATGAGGTGAGGTGTGCCGGTACTTTTCTGAAGCGATCAGACTTACAATTTTAACCAAGCAGAAGATGAAAAGTCTTCGAAGGATGGATGCTAGTAGCCATAAAGACAAACATACCAGTGGAGAGACAAGAAATGTTAACGTCATTGGGCCCTGGTGAAATACCAATGCCTACTCTCAAATTACATCCTTTTACCATACATGGGAAAAAAATTATTTGACAATTAAAGCTCTAAGCGATGTTGGGTGACGTCACTTCTTGTTGACGTTCGAAGTATTGTCAAACAAAACGAAGGCTAGCTCGACCCTCCCTCTTCCTCATCCCGTCCCCTCCCTTCCGTGCTTCCTGAAACAGTCATGAACCATTAGAAAAAACAAACTGGATTTACACACCTGTCCAACAAAAACTGAATGTCGGATCAGAAACCCTTCTGCCGGCGGACTTCTCGCCACCTTTTGAACGCTTTTCCGATGTAAATTCGTGACTTTGCGCATTCCTTCTCCTTTTCCCTATTCTTTGTTATGTGTTCATCGAAACGTTGTCTCTTTGGTCGTGTGTCGGCCATATCAAAATTCTCAAGAATATACAATTTTAATGTTAGTCGTTGTCTAAGACATCTCTCCTCTAGCTAACTTCCCTCTTCATGCTTCTCTCTCCTCCACGCCCCCCTTCATGTGCATGCGCACTAACCCCCCCAACCCCCACCCCCAAATCATTCTTGTCAGTTATTGGCTGGAACACTGTTTGTTATGTTTCGTGGTCCAGGCTGGGCCAGTTTGTTTTTCTTGCCATTTGTGGAGCCTGGGCTGTCTACAGAGACCGAGACAGTGTGTTCAGGGGACAGGCAGCTAGCGGATAGTGAGGAGATGTTTGCTGGATGTGACAAAAAATGTTGTGGCCTAAAAAACGCCCGACATCGCTTAGAGCACCTTTAATATTAGTCAAATGTTATTTACAGTTGGGAAACAGTTTCATGAAAACAACTAAATCCATTAATCCATCCACCTGGAGAGCGTCAAATGTTTCTATTTACAACGTGTTCATGCAGCGTTGAGCAATGTAGCCAATCTGTTGATTTCTTGAACTCAATGGCCAATCAGAAGTGTTTAAGTGATACTCACCACTCAAAACACTGAGTTTTTCCCAGTGCTGAGTTGTGCACGTTTGAGAATCGTGTCATTATAACAGAGTGTAGACATTATGCGAATAAGAGATTCATTATGCAGTCGGCTTCATCGATTATAACGGAACTTTGTGAGATCGCGATTAACTAAGATGAGTGATTATAAAGGAAGCGCTCTTTGCACGCTTAGTAGGTTCAGATTTCAGAATTTGAATAAAACTCTAGTTTTTCATGCTTGACCAGCGGCCACGTACAAACTGCAAAGTTTCAGGAGTGACAGCTAAATTAATGTATAGCATTTGAGTGATTATTATTGTACCTATGTGATTTTTTTCTCCTTTCCCACAAAAATGATGTTGTGTCTCATTTGATTGGGTGGACCAGCTGTCAATCTAAGTGTGCCAGTGCCTTCCCAACCCTTATGTAGCCTCACCAATGCAACATACGTATGACCAGACTTCTTTTTTTGCACTTTTTATCTTCTGCTAGGTTAAAACTGTGAGATGCATCTGCGTGTGTTTGTGTGCTCAACTAAGAGATGAGATTATATAAATTGTTCTGCTCTGTGATGTGTGTTTTCCATTCAGCTCATGGTAATCACAGAACACGAGGGTAGTAATCAGAGATGCATACACAATTCCACCCCGTTGTCTTTTATCATTTCTCATCAAAAATACAATTTACACACTCCACAATACAAGCAAGCATACAAAACCAGCACCTACTGTCGGCGAATCAATACGAGGCCTGTGAATGTCTGTTGTGTGTGCTGGCGTGTCACCAGTTTACCCAGAGAATCTGAATTTCGGATGGTCCAAATGAATAGACACATCTGCTTGTTATTTAATCGCAGTACCGTGTCCAGATGCGGTTTGCTGTGATTGATTTTTCTGGTCGCTAAGCACAGATCAATATGTGTGTGTGTTTGCCAGAGGAGCAACACTGTCCACTGATTTTAAAACTTTTAAAGGGGTAGTTCACCCAAAAATATTCTTCAGAAAACTTGGACTAAACCACTCAATTCATATGGATTAGTTTGATCTCTTAATGAACCGTTTGAAGCGTCAAAGTGTCAGTTGTGTTGCTGTCAACAGAGGGACAGAAATCGCTCAGATTTCTTTAAAAAGATAATTTGTGTTCTGAAGATGAATGAAAGTCTTACGGGTTTGGAACTACATGAGTGTGAGTGTTTAATAACAGAATTTTCATTTTTGGGTGAATTAACCCTTTAAGACGCAAATCAATGTATTGTGGGAAACCTGAGAACGAATCTCACGAAAACATGTCCAGGTCGCATTTCCCCCCAAAGTCTTAAGAAATTAAATTTTCTATAAAGGAAATAAAGCCTATCTATTTGGCATTGTTGAATTATTTTCATGAATATTAAATTGAGCACATTTCCCCTGAAATTCTCATTACCATAATGCACCCAGACGTTGTTTTTTTTTTATTTAAATTCTCATTATTCTCTATAATGATTCTCATTAGATTCTCATTACTGTAATACAGTATTTTGTGTAGTAAATAATAGCATAATGCCATAAAACCATGATGTATTACATAATAATAAAAATGTTGTTATTATTATTGTTTATTTAATTGTTATTATTATTATCATTATTTTATCACTATATATTTTATTTTACTTTATTGCAAAACAATTATGAGACTCATTTTCATTGCAGTAACGATAACTGGGAGAGAGATTGAACTTAATTGTCATAATGCAGTAATGGTCCTAAAATAAGCTTGATTTTATTTAAAAACTTTAAGCAAAATATATTTGCATGGCTGATCAAACACCCACTTTATTTGACTGCCAATCACACACAAACCTCCATTGTTCTTTACACATGTTGGGTAACATTACAGGATCCACACGTGTGCAGAGAGCCTTGCTGGCTGGTTTGTATCGATCGCTGCTCTGTTATTCTCTGCACGCTCGTTGTGCGTGTAACACTGTGCTCTTGTGCTTATACGCTGGACTTCCAGCCAATAAAGTCAGATAAAGCTTGAAAACAAACCAGCATCATCACTAAATCACCTGTAGCTCAACTTCCAGCTCTGTGTGCTCAGTGCCATTCACATGCCTTTCTGAGCGCCTTCATTAAGTATTGAAGGAAATTGAGTCTCAAATCCACATGCAATATGTATTTTAACCAATAACGGCGGATTCTATACATTCTAAGAAAAGCTTGTAAAAATAGGACCCAATGTACCCTGTTGATATGCAGAAAATATTCCATATTGGTGTTTATCTGTATGTTGAATTACACATTGCATTGTGTCATGTTTTAGGGTTAACGGAAATGTCAATACAACTGAACAGATAATGTGCAGGCAGAAAATGACTAGTACTTTTTCTGTTTGTATATGGATTTTTCTCTTACAGTGTATGATTCACTACATCTTTTTTAAACAACTGCTCAGGAGATTCAGTATAAAATTAAGGTAAACCAATATGGCTGATGCTGATACTGATCTAAATCCATGAAATATATAATAATAATAATAATAATGTAATATTATTTATTATTATTATTTATTTATTATAATGTATAGTTCAGTCATGAGACTCTTAGTGGAGTGGCTAAGTGCTTATGTTTGGCAGAATCGTTCAGTTTATGATACAAGCGTGAAAATTGGAATGAGCAGTCTCCATGGGTCACTTGACAAGAAAATTGTCCGAGCCACTTGAAATTTCAAGATGGCGGCCATTTTTCAAGATGGCCGACACCTTAGTGGAGCAGTTAAGTGATATAGTGGTTTATTTGGTGATACAAGCATGAAAATTGGCATGAGCAGTCTCTGTGGGTCACTTGACAATAAGCCACCTACAGCTACTTGAAATTTCAAGATGGCGGCCATTTTTCAAGATGGCCACCACCTTAGTGGAGCAATTAGGCTTAAGAAATCATTTAGTTGGTGTTACAAGCATGAAAATTGCCATGAGCCTAATTGCTCCACTAAGGTGGTGGCCATCTTGAAAAATGGCTGCCATCTTGAAATTTCAAGTAGCTGTAGGTGGCTTATTGTCTAGTGACCATCAGAGACTGCTGATGCCAATTTTCATGCTTGTATCACCAAATAAACCACTATATCACTTAACTGCTCCACTAAGGTGTCAGCCATCTTGAAAAATGAAAAATCTTGAAATTTCAAGTGGCTCGGACAATTTTCTTGTCAAGTGACCCATGCAGACTTCTCATGCCAATTTTCACGCTTGTATCATAAACTGAACGATTATATCACTTAGCCGCTCCACTATCTAGAGGTCATTTACATGCAGTATGCAAAGCAATCACATCATTACCACATGGCACAAGCTGATTGGCCCTGTGCTGATCCTGCAGCCAATGAGATTGCCTGCTCAAAATGTAATAGTCTGGTTCATTGTTTCTCTGAAATCCTCCACCTCCCCCAGCTCCACCTGCCTAGATCTGCTTCTGGTTTTATGGATGTCTATTTATGCAGCATGTCGTACATGCTCACAGCAGTGTGTCTGTGGCCCTGTTTACTCCTGGTATTAAGATGCGTTTTGGTTGATCGGATCACAAGTGGACGACGCTAAATACAGGTGTAAAACGTTTTGAGCTTGTCTACTTTTGACCACTTCCAGAGGTAGTCGAAAATGGATTTGACCGGATTGCTTTCGTATAGTGTAGGTTGAATGTGTTCGAACAGCCACAAAAGACTCCTAATCTACTGACCTAACGCTTAACATTATGGGAAGTGCGCTAGACAGATGGGATTTAAACTTTGTCAGCTAAAGACCCAAGTTTGGTTTGAAGGCGAAAAACACACCAAGCACAATGTTCTCTCATCATTCCTGATTTCGAACACACGCTCACAGAGTTCGGCTGGTCTTGCGGCTGTCAGAGCAGAAACTAAAGCTGATGCTCTCCGTGTGTTTTTACGTTGTCTCCGGGCGCGTTCATATGTAAATTACATTAACTTATTTTGTCCATTAGATTGAAAGATCTGAAAAAGATCTGAAACCTTTCCCTTGAAGAAATCAGAACAGAAGTGGTTGAAAGTGGACAAAAGAGACAGATTAAAACACCAGGTGTAAACGGGAATGTGTCTCCCTCATCTACTTGTGATCCAATCGGCTAAAACACATCCAGGTGTAAACAGGGCCTAATCTTCTAGCAGTAGTAAGTCCATACTTGCTCTGTATAGCAGCAGCGTTGCAGATCTAGTCTAGCCAAGAACAAATACATTATATATTTTTTAACACTGCTCTCTAGATCAGTGTCAGCCTCAGCCATATTAGACAACCACAATTTAATGAGAAATCTGCAATATATATTTTTTTGTCACTTATTTACAAAATGTTACCTCAAAATTCACTAAATACATCTGAAATCAGAAAATGTGCTCTGTGCTTTGACAAAGATGTCAGTGGTATGACCATTTTCAACCGTTTTTTTGTGATGACAGATTCTTAAAAATCGCCTGAATAACTGGCTCGCCAGATGAATCAGTCTATCACTAAACGAGACAGTTTGTAATATTTTCATATTTCCTGTTCTTTTCCAAGAATGTTCTGTATGTTTGCCATATTCAGGCTCTGACATTCAGCGTCTGTTGCACAACTGACATATTGCATTGCATGCAATCAAACTGTTGTTGAACTGTTGTTGTCTCTGTGTTAGTGAGTAGTGTGTTAGTAAATGTGAATTAACTGTGCTAAATCAACCAGCCTTCATAAATAATAGTAATTTGGTAGTAACATCAAAATATATTATAAAAAAACACACTTTTTTTCATGCTCTTTTTGTTGTTGATAAAGGTTTCATTAATATGTTGCTCTTTGCTACTTTGTATCTTTGTCAAATAGTACAAAATTATTCTCAAGTGAGACATCAAATAAAAAAGAGTTATATCTGAAGAAATATTACCTGAAATGTTAGTCATACAATGTGTAATCAGAGCCAAATTACATTTCAAACATAATAACCCTGAGCACATCTACTCTCTGTCACAGTGACAGCTCAGAACAAAGTATCTCCTTCTCCATGTGGTCCAATTCAGTTCTGAATGGCCTTAATGATACTGATTTTACAGTACTGCACAACGCTGAATAGGAGAGACATATTTAAAGTCAAAATACGAATCACACGAGTGCATTAGTACTTCCTTCAGTTTGTTGCAGGCAGAAAGACAGTGTTGTGAAAGCATGAGGAGAAACAGCAGTGCACGTGTTGTGCATTCAATTAGACAAAGTGTTTTAAAAGTCACGGGATGCATGCATGAGTATCTATCTATCTATCGGACTAGTGCAGACAGAGGATCTTACCTCCTGTAACGATGCGTGGTCTCGGTGCAGTGCTGAGTGTGTGCGGTGTTGAAGAGCTACGCTGTTGGTCTTTATACGGACTGAATTCAGATGCACATGAATGAAATATCAATCCACGTCTGGACGGCGAACAAAGCGGCATTTGAGCTGCGATCCGGAAAGGCCACCGCTCCGTCCTGCCATCCTCACAGCAGCGAAGCTGGAATATTCCTCTGTGACATCCCTTACAAACAAAATACCAAATCAATATCGGCCGAGTCGTGAATCTCTTACCAATAAGAGATTAACAAACCAAAATGACGTTCAGGATCCCTGTAAAATAGGTTAAGAACCTTTCGCCAATTCCCTGCTTCCCAATGAGCTCAAGCTGGGTCGCCTACATCTCTCTCTCTCTCTCTCTCTCTCTCTCTCTCTCTCTCTCTCTCTCTCTCTCTCTCTCTCTCTCTCTATTGTTCACTCTGATTCGTAACGCAAGACTCGCATCAGTGCTTGGATCGTTCATTCAGAGCGTGTTTCCTTTTGACTCAGATTTGTACACCGTAAAAATCTAAAAGTAGGCTGTAACATGATAAGAATAAAATACTGTTCTTGATTATCAAATGACTGCTAAAATATATAAATACCTGAAATACACATTTTAAGTTGATTTGCGTATTATAGATTAAAGCCTATGCTAAGAAAAAACAGTAGCCTACTGCGTTCCAACATTAGGCTACAGAAAATAATCGGCCTACATTACGATATTATTATTATTATCACTATACTACAATTATTATTCATCTGCAATTCACTTCCTCTTTTTAAGTTCTCTCTCAAAGTTCTTTGTCTCGATCTATGTTTTTCTGTAAGACTTGAACCGTTGACTGACACATTTTTCCGGTCACATGATTTCAGCACCAAGGACAGCGACACGTGACCAAAATACCCAGGCTTCCACAACAAAGGAAAACATAAATGCACTATATATGAGTAGGCCTTTATCTAAGCAACATCACAAAAGCATGAGTGCAGTTGTTCAGAATATCTATTCATAACAGAACACTTTCAAGTATAAAATTGCTTTTACACAACAGTGCAATAAACAAGAAGTTAATGGGTAACTTACATTTTAGACAATATTGCCAGTAATTTTTTTGTTTTTTGTTTTATTTTCTATTTTTGTTCCGCCAATGAAAATAGCTCCAAACAAAGCCAAAGCAGCAATGACTCACTCATAAAGACTGTCACTTTACGCCTCCTATTGGTGTATTGATTTAACCTGCAGAGAAGGTCAATGGCTAACATATTTATGTATCATTATGGCACAAAAATACGGTAGGTAGTTCAAAAGTACATGCATACAAACATTGTAATACTATGCAATTTTTTGTTAGTTCAATCAAAACGAACAACTGGGATTTTTGTCATTTTCAAGTTAATCTGTACTTTATAACAAATCCATCAATAAAAAACCCCACTGAGTTGTTGTTGTAGTTTATTGCCGTATCAGCATCACCGGCAATTACATGGCAAATACAAATTAAACATTATTATAAATACAATATAAAAAATAAAAAAAAATTGTTAAAGTTTCTGGATCCATAAATAAGTCCTTAAAAGTGTGTCCTGATAAAAAACACTGTTTCATAACATAAAAAATTGGACAGTGCAAAAATATATGACAAGTCGGTACTACCGTATTGATATTTTGGTGCTTCTTCACCCTTTAATAAAAGTCAGCCTATGACCTATCCGACACCTTGTATATCCAACTTGGTCTTGTCTTGATCTATAACCACAGAATTTATTTTAATGAATGTGTTATTTTACCTTCCTCTGAGAGGCTTAAATCTACATTAAACCTCTTCATGAGCAGACAGGTGCAGTACAGTACACCAATGCACTAACTCACGGTCCATTACTGTCTTTTGGTGTTCAATTACATGAAATAACACTTATTTGTGAGAGGGAGTTGGTGATCGCTCTGCTGTAACTGTCATTTTCATGCCTGTGTGTATATTTATTTCATAAAGATAAAGTCATTGTATAAAAGAATATGTTGGTATGGTGTGTCGAATAACAGATTTGTTCTTTGCTCCTGGGGCGACTCTCATCCCAATAGCGAAGACGAATTGACTGTCACCCTACTTTAATAATGCATCTCTCCCAGACTGATAATAACACCATTTATTTCAGAACCAATCCATGCTTTTAATGAATGTTTCGACAGAAACAAGCTCTTCATAAATGATAGCCACCCAGGTGTCAACGGCATAACCCAGATCTCAATAATGTTTGTCCTCAGCTGCCGCACTTTGTCATAAAACAAGGGCTTGGTGATGTCATTTCCGCCCTTGTGTTAAATCCATAAAACTAGGTGCACGGCACACAATGGAAGGTTGAGTTTTCAGCAAATTGGAAAGGCACCCTGTCACCATGGTGATGTGATCCTTGGATGACATTAATATTGGTTTACAAGAAGGAAGAGAAACTCTGCATTTTCCCCTCTGTTTGCTCTCCTGCGTGGAGAATGCAGTTGCTTATCTGTGCACATAATCCCTGTCGTGTTCTTTTGACGGCTGCGTTATTGTATTTATATATGGGTCGTATTAACCTCTGGGATGGAGCAGGGTAGAGGGGGATCAAGGCAGGCTGACCCACATTCAAATACATTTGGATCCGTGTGCATCTGTGCTGATGCATGCATTCAAACACGTTTTGAGCAGTGCGATTGTATCGTGGTGTTTGTTTGCATTTACTCTGCGTGTAAATACCCTCAGGGCTGTGCTGGTCCATGTCGACCCAGATCTGAGTAATTACACATCAGAGACCAGCGTCTGGAGTAGATGAGAGATTTAGTACGCCACATACAGAAACAAACACACATTAGTTCATATAGCTTCATTATTCTAGACAGATAAAACCAAAACCAAGTGAGCAGCTTACCTCAATTTTTTTTTTTTAAGATATCAAACACGCGTTCCCAGGTAACTTGTTCATTCCAAACTTCATTGGACATTCCAGCTGATATTTCTGACCTCTGCAACAAAAGCATTTAATTGAATAATACATGGAAGATGAGTTTTGGAAATTGGAAATTCTGAGTTGCCAGGTTTTCATGTACAGTATATTTCACAGATGAGGCAATCCCAGAATATACTGCAAGAAAAACAGATATCATTTTACATATTAAATGTATGCCGTTCAAAGGCCTTTTTTATGTTTTTAAAGTCTTTATTTGATAAAAAAAAAAAAAAAAAAAAAAATATTTGTCAGATTTCTGGTGCGTTCTAGTCAAAACACATGAGGTACTGATTTAAAGACTTTAATAAGAAAACCAATGCAGGAGATCACAGGAGAATACAAATTAGCATACTCTACATAAAGACGACACAGAACAATGGACTGAGGAAACTGAGGGCTTAAATACACCGTGAGTAATGAGAGAACTAAGGCCCTGTTTACAACTGGTATTAAGATGCATTTTTGTCGATCGGATCACAAGTAGACAAGGGAGACACTTTTACATCGAGGGGAGGGTCTATGGGTGGGTAAATGTATGCTTTTTTTCTTCCAGATCTTTCAATCTAATGGATGAAATAAGCTCACACAATTTACATATGAACACAACAGGAGAAAACATATACGGAGACAGCCGCAAGACCAGCCGAATGCTGTGAGTGTGTGTTAGAAATCAGGAATGTTGAGAAAACATTGTGCTTGGTACATTTTTCGTCTTAGTTCAAACCAAACTTGGGTCTCCAGCTAAACTTTAATACTCGTCTGGCTAGCGCGCTTCCCTTAATGTTTACGCATTAAGTCAGTAGGTCGAGAGTAGAAAGTCTTTTGTGGTTGTTTGAACACATCCGATCACATGAACGTTTACACTACGAAAGCAATCCGTTCGAATGTGTTTTCGACTACCTCTGGAAGTGGTAAAAAAAGACAAGCTCAAAATGTTTTAGATCCCGTTTACACCTGTATTTAGCATCGTAATACCAGGTCTAAACAGGGTCCAAATGAACAACAGATAGGAAACTAGGTCAATGACAGGGCAAACAGGAACAGAGAAAACAGGCTGACGAAAACCACGGGGACGAGGGACAGAGATGGAGCCAATAGACTTGGAGACCTGGGCGCAGACGGAGAGCCAGCGAGACCTGGCAACACCGATGGTCCTGGAGGTCGACTCAGAGCCGCAGTGACGATTGTCTGAGGTTGAGCCGGAGGAACGAGGGAGCCCGGTGGAGCCGTAAGACCGATGGTTCCAGGTGGAGCCGAGGGAGGGAGGAGCCAATACGGCTGGAGGCGGAGCCAGGGGATCCTCTTGACTAGGCGGAGCTGGAAACCAGAAGACCAGACGTAAATCCACACAGTAGAGTGGTGTCAGAGGAGGAGCCGAGGGGCTGAAGGGAACCAGTGTAGATGGGGTCGACAGACTGGCTGACTTTGAAAGAGATTTGAGTTGGACAAAGCAAGGAATTGGCTCACAAGGTTTTGGAACAGAGCAACTGTGAACTACAAAACAGTAGCTATACGAGCTCTGAATGTGTAAGTGTGCGTGTGAGATTGTACATTTCTTTGTGTCCAAACATAGGCAGAGTGCTTTGTAGGAATTATTGTAACACTGAATTGAGAAACGGAACTCGTTTTTACCCTGGAGAAAGAGGTGGGCCATGACTTAAACAGCTTTGAAGGATTACAGCATTGAAAAAAAGTCATATTTTGGAAAGAAAACATGAGCAATGGTGTATAGACAGATGTTTTCTTTTTGCTAATCTTCGGGGGTTTTGGGGAGGGATGAAAACAAGGGCTTTAGCATAAACAGCAGAACAGAAAGGCTCAGACACACACGCACGCACACACATTCAGACATCTGTCTCTATACTCTCTGCTCGAGGTCAAAGAATAAGCAGATTTAACTGATTAATGTTGTGCACTTTTATCTGTGTGTGTGTGTGTGTGTGTGTGTGTGTGTGTGTGTGTGTGTGTGTGTGTGTGTGTGTGTGTGTGTGTGTGTGTGTGTGTGTGTGTAAAGGCCCGTTCACACCAAGAAAGGATAAAGATAACGCTAACGCTCTGTTTATAGGCCATGTTCGAAAAGCAGAAGCTTCAAATAATAGCCTAAAATAACTTCCGCTGTAGTCTGAATCAATGGCTGTGCACATTGCATGAGATTGTTGTGATTTATTGATGTATGTCATGATGAAACAAAGAAAGATCAAGTTATTCTGATACATATTTCATGATTTATAGGGGAGCGCACAAGCCTACTGAATGTGTATGCGCAATACCTCAGAGCACTTTTTTTATTATTAAAGAGATGCAATAATAGAATACAAACAACATATCACATTTAAGATCAATATAATTAGACAAGGTTATACATCTCATAAAACATTAATTACGAGTTAATACTGTACAAATTAAACAATAATAATGTTAGCATTACTTTAACTTTCCAATACGGTATTAGAACAAATTGAAGTTGTTCAAATAAAGGAATATTTCCAGCCCATAGACGATTATTAAAAATAACTGTTTTGATAATCATAAACGTGTCATATCCTCCAGGTTTGAGTGCAATGATTGGATACATAATGCTGCACATTAAAATGGAAGATTACACACATGGTAGGTTAGCATTTATGAACTGCTTGAAATACTGATGTTTATTGTCAAGTTCAACCAAGTTAGTTACATTTTCTTGTCAAAATTGGGGACCGTCCATTGACAATAATGCAGGCAGAAATTCGATTACGCTACCGAACGAAGCCGGTGTGACGACATGCAGACTGTGATAAAGGTCTATTCTAAGCGCAAAGAGCAATAAAGGTGACATATATTATGCCCCTTTTCACAAAATGTAATATAAATCTATGGTGTCCCCAGAATGTGTCTGTGAAATATCAGCTCAAATTACCCCCAGATCATTTATTATAGCTTGTCAAATTAGCCTCTTTTTGGGTGTGAACAAAAACGTGTTTGTTGTGTGTGTCCCTTTAAATGCAAATGAGCTGCTGCTCTCAGAAGACGGCCGAACCTTTACACGAGCTTCGGATACAATTACAAAACACGTGAATCTCACTTATCCAGAAATCTCTGAAATAACCAGTAGTGGAGTGCAGCCTTACAGAGAGACTCAGGAAGCGGTTGCAACTTTTAGACGCACCTGGATGTTTCTGAATGGTTAGTGGATAGGCTGTACATTTATGTAGTTGTTGTGGAGTTACATTGATTCATCCGTTTCTGATGGATTTCCCTTGAAAATAAAATGAATACACTGCTCTCTTGTCTCATCTGAGGGTGGGACTCTAAATAGTGTGCTGTGCTCGTCTACCAAAGACAGAACAGTTTGCTGCTTTGCTCGAACTTTTGCCATTGCGTTAGAACTGGTTACACTGTTGTCGCTTAAAAACCAAATGGCGGCGCCATGGGTGGAAACGTGCAGATTAAGGGGCGGTAATATTATAATAAGATCCCCTTCCTACGTCAGAAAGGGAGCGAAATCTGATCGGCTTATTTTTTGACATGCTTGCAGAGAAAGGCTTACCAAAATAAAGTTACTGGGTTGTCACTTTTCAATTTTTCTGGGTTGGTAGATGCACCGGGGACCTGATTATAGCACTTAAACAATGAAAAAAAGTCCGATATGTCACCTTTAAAGTCGACTTGTAGATTAGTTTGTGCGACCCCCCTAGCCCATATCTCATCATGCCACACGACTTTATATGAATAACCAAGGACAGTTTCTGCTAAAAAATCTACTTTACTGTTCTACTGAAGAAGAAAAAGACACCTACATCTTGGATGGTCTGTGGGTTAGTAAATTAACAGCAAACTTTCATTTTTGGGTGAACTATCCCTTTAAATAACCTATCTATCTGAAAGTCCAAGCCACTCATTCCAACACACACACACACTGTAAAAAATGATTGTGATTTTAATGGTAAAAGACTGTAAAAATGCTACAGTGAAAAACTGTCAATTGGTTAACAGAAAGTTTACTTATACTGTAAATAACTGTGATCTAATGGTACATTTAATGTAATACTGTTAAATTTACAGTTTTTGGAAGTGAAAAAGAACAAGTCATTGTATAATTTACAGTGAAAAAAACGTAAATTGACACTCCCACAATTCCCTGCGTGACACTTCACATTTGATGAATTTTTGTTGAAATAACTGTTTCTTCATAGTTTTCTTAGTATTTTTCTAATCAGTTATGTACATTAGGGTTTTATGTTACATTTAATGTTGTTAAATTAATGTTTATTGCATTTTTAAAATGTCATGTGTGTTACCATGATGGTGTTTAATGTTTGTGTGAATGACACTGTGCAGCTTCTTCTATATATTAGTAATTACTTCCTTGTGGTTGATCATGTGACTCTCATTACTGCTGTGATTATTGGTTGTCAGTGTAATACAATGGTACAAAACAGATATTAATACTTCAATAAGTCTGTAAATGAACATTATATCAGATAATTAAATACGGTTTATTACTGTAAATTTTAAGTTAAGTCTGTAAAACCTAAAATGTTGCTACTGTATTTTTTACGGTAAATTTCTGGCAACCACAGATGCCAGTTTTTTTACCGTAAATTTAACGTAATAGTTTTTACAGTGCACGCAAACACTCACAGCCCATCAACACCGTCGTCTGTAAATACTCCTCAATGCTTTTCAGCAGCTACCCCTCAATATGCTCATTACGATTTCAGAAACACATTGCAACACAATCGATACATTTCCATTAACGTGATGGACGACTGTTTTTCAAATGCTCTCCTGTCTCAACAGAATCACAGGATGCCGTTTATGAGACAGAAGTGTCATGACTAATGTTCGCTCCTCAGACAACGTCTGTCTTCCTGGAATTTCAGCCCATTTAACTTCAGCCGATTATTCACATTCAGACACACTGCAGAGCTATTATTTTCACGTTAAAGCTTTGATGAATTCATGTAGTAATGCCTTATGCGGAAGGAGAATGAAGGAAAATGGCTACAGTAATTTTCCGTTTCTTTCAGACGTTCCGAAGGCCTGTTCATCCCTCTCCGTCACTGACAATGCCAGACTCAATCTCTTATAATTCATCATTCATATTGACTTACAGGACTTCACAGAGGACACAAACTGCAGCCAAAGCAGGAACGAATCCAGCAGATATGAATACCTGAATTCATAAAATGACAAGGAACCTTAAAAACATGTAAATTTATGCATCCCACATGCTCATTCATTTAAAAAAAAGAAAGAAAACACATTAGCAGCCTGGATGTGATTTAGTTTTTAAATAAGTCATTCATAACATGAATTCTGTGAGAATTTTCTCAAAACAAATGCAAATCTGCTCATGCTACGATTTCTTTAGTCAGTGCATCCAAATTTGAGCTTCTGAGATTCATAGCCTATTAACGTAATGTAAGCAGTAAAATAGTACTGTTGTATTAGTTACAGCATAGATCTACTACTACTCACACACACACTGTATGCAAATTTTCTGTAAGAATGGAAAACCTACAACATTTGCCAAAATGTGGCCTACATTATATCCCACAATGCAACGCGCTTGACAAGAATGTTGATGATGGAACCACAATAAATACCACAATCTCTTTGATTCATTATCTGAAAAGGCGTTTTTACACAAGATTAGAATAAAAATAGACTTAATTATTTCTGAGACTGAAAATATCTACTCTTATAAATACATTGAAAATGTAACTGAATTATTACTTTACATTATCTGAATAAGCAATAACAATTCAGATCATTTCTACCATTTTTTTTAATAAATAAATCTATTACAGATTTAAAGAAAAGAAAAGAAAAAGAAAATACATAATACAGTTAAATTAAATTCTTTTTTTTTTATTAATGCTTGAATAACAATAACACAAGAATGTTGCCAATGGAATACACACACACACACACACACAATAAATAAATACATTCTTTCTATATGATTAACACATGACCAAATGCATCTTACAACAAATTGAAAATAATTACAATTTAGCCTAATATCAAATAAATAAATAAAATAAAAATCTAAAAGTTATACAAACAACATAACCAAAACGTTGCAAAACAACATGACAGGGACACAGACACAATTGTATCAATTCATACAGACACTGATACAAAGCTTCTAAATACATGGATTTTCATTAAATATTTCTTCATAATATTTAAGAAATCTTAGGGGTTTTAAGGAGATTTAAGAAGTGAGTTTAATTCAGTTTCAAAGTGGGAATAGGATGGAATACCATTTGCAAACTTCTGCTTATGAATGAAGAATTTGGCATCTAAACTAAAAAAATATATTCTCCAGGGGTCTATTTTTATTATTATCATTGTGTCTTTTAAACTGAAACAGAGTGTAACATTGGCTGAATCAAATATGTGAGAACCTAGGTCAGACCAAAATTGTTTGGATATAGGGCAACCAAAAAACAGATGTGCAAATGTCTCCTCTGGTTCTGTCCAAATATTTAAATAGAATTATTAGGCCTACAATTGACATGGTATATTTTATGTACAATTTTGAAATGTATTTCCTTAAATACAATATGTCCCAGGTAAAAGCCAGGCCCTTTTCCAATCTACCAATCTTCTACCGAACTCCTTCCGAACATTTTCACGTTACGTCATATTTAGGGGGCGTGTCATCGTGCGTTCAGTCTGGAGACGTACAGAACGTAAAGCAGGAGCTGTGGGAACAGCGTGGACATGTAAGTGCTGTGTTTGACACTTTCACTACTGTAAATTTACTTCCAACGAGTAGTTTTATCGTTGTAAATGTGTAATCGATTTCGCAAAGGTTTACACAGTGCACAAAGTTGACAGTTTCTGTTCAAATGACAACTCTGATCCTTCAACGTTGTAAATAATGTGAACGTGCTGCATAGTAGGCTAGTTCATATAATAAAATAGTTAACCCTAGTTAATGCATGAAATACAATGAGCAATATGTGTTACGGTATTCATTATCCTTTGTTAACGCTAGTTATAAAAATAGAGGTGTGCTTTGTTAATTCATGTTAGCTCAGGTCTATTATGTATACAACTTTTGATCTTAACTAAGACATTAACTAAGATTAATAAACACTTTAGAGCTATGTTTTATTGTTAGTTCATGTTAACTAAATGTAATGGCTTATTGTAAAATGTTACCACAAAAGCACAAGTATTCTGGCAAGTAAATAGTTGTAGTTTTCTCTCAAACGAAACACCTGGTTATGTTAAAGTGTTAGGGGGTTAGATTTCAATTAAAGTGCCAATGTGGATTTTAATCAGTTTATCTCACCAATGCAATAATCAAAAACATTACTCAACATTACATTACTCAAAAAATATTTATATATTAAAAAATATATATTTTTATTACGACAAATACATTCTCTGGTGTCTGATACTGGAAATATGTTTAAAAAATTCTCGTTAAAACGTGTTCTCAAACCAGCCTAACTAGTTCAACTTGAACAAGGCTTGTAGCAAAAACCTAAAAATCTCAGAATCTTAAAGGGATAGTTCACACAATACTGAAAATTCTGTCATCATTTACTCACTCTCAGTTGGAATCCAAACCTGTATAAATGTATTTTTTTTGTTGAACACAAAAGATGATATTTTGAAGAATGTTGCTATTAACCAGACAGTTGACGGGAGCCATTGACTTCCATTGTATTTTTGCTTTTCCTACTATGGAAGTCAGTGGCTACCGGCGTCAACTGCTTACCAACATTCTTCAAGTTAGAAATATCATCATCTGAAAGATACTCGTACAGGTTTGGAACAACTTGAGGGTGAGTAAATGATAGAATTAAAAATTTTGGCTGTACTCTTTAACTCCCTTTAATCCCTTGTACTATGCAACTTTTTAATAACCAAATAAAATTGTAATAATAAAATATAATATTTTTCATGCTAAAATGAATTAAAATGATATTGTTTAAAATAGTTTAAATCACTGATTTGGCATGTCAGTTGCCCATGCATATGTTTAATATGTCTCTTGTGTATTCTGGCCTCAATTTGACTTCTGTCTATGGCAGGGAGGACACACTGCTGTGGATTCTGGGTGTGTTGCTACTCCTGTTCTGCAGTGTGGATGTGTGGTATTATATTCGGGCAGTGGTTGTGGTGGTCAGGGCCTGGTTCCTCTCACCTGTATTTGACATCACAGGAGAGCAGACCGCTGGCGGACGAGTCCTTCTCCATGACGTTGACCTTTGCCATATGAACAACGCCCGTTACCTACGCGAGTGTGACTTTGCCCGTTTGTCTTTATACACCCGCAATGGGGTGTTCAAGGCATTGAGAGCTCTAGGGGCCACCATGGTTGTTGGGGCGAGTACCATCCGCTACAGACGCCCGCTGTGTGTCGGTGAGGCGTTTGAGCTGCGCAGTCGAATCATCACCTGGGACGACAAGTCATTTTACCTGGAGCAGCGCTTTGTGTCTTGTAAAGATGGGATGGTCTCAGCTGTTATGTTCTGCAAACAGAATGTCCTGCGCAGCAGCCCGGACAAGATCCTGCAGTACCTGTGCAAAAGAAAGGTGAGCAGCTTTAATAGATTCATTAAACCTTTTAACCCTTTGTTGGTCATCGGTGAATGTGATTTCACCAAGTACAACATGTTCCTGAATCAACATTTCAATCATCCAATCATTTCCCTCTGATGTTAGCGATAAGTTATGGGTAGGGATAGGGTTCGCAGAGGCGGACTTAACCATCAGGCAAAGGTAGGCGGCCCCCAAAAACCAAAGGCCCCCTGACATGCTTTTTATATACGAGATGCGTGTTCATCCACGTTGACCGTGCTTCTTGTGTATCCTGCTTGTAGCAAATAAAAATATCATGCATCTGAATCTAAATACTGAGAAACATTGCGTATTATATTTTTATTGTTTTAAAATGACACTCACTCGTTTCTGTGAAGGACCCAAGTAGAGGATGCATGCGCAACTCTGACATTTGTCCTTCATTTTTGGTTGAAATAATCCTTAAGTGTGTAAATGTATAATTTCCTCTTCATTATTTTTTCAGTTTCTTTTAAATTTGTAGTTAAAATAAAAATAAATGTATTTTGAAGTTTAGAATTACAATGAAAATGACCCCAAAGCACCACCTAGTGTCCAACCTACTTTAATACTGGTTTAACCTGTTTTAACATGAATACTTTTCACTGGGGTGAATATTATAGGGCCCTATTCCTATATTTTTTTTCTGGGGCCCCCAGATCACTATATCCGCCCCTGAGGGTCAGGACTACATTTTTGGACAGGAATGTTGTTCCTTAGACAGGAACATGTCTTTCTTGGGAAAATCACGGTGAATGGTGGTCATCGGTCATTTTAAACAAAATTATTTCATGCTTTGTATTTTGTTCTTCATTGGGATAATTTAACACTTTTCGACTTTTGTGGCACTTGCTACTGTATATAAACGCACACGAAAATTGATTAGAAAATGTAAATGGTCTTAGAAAATGCGGAGCAATTTTTGGGGTACAATCTACAAATCAGCCTTGATGAAATTAATGTCTAAATATATGCAAACCTTAATAAAAATAAGTAATTATGTCTGCAAATACTCTTATAAGCAACTAATGAATACACAGCCTTATATATACTGTACATTGTATTAATTGAAAGTATGAACTGTTTTTATATAGAAATAAATGGTGCATTATTAGAGGTGAATATTATCTAGTACCATACAACCACCCAAAAAAAAAAACCTAAATATTAAGGAATAAATATTATTGAAACAAAAAAAAAGTACATTCATTTTATTAAAAAAGATACGCTTCTATCTTTTTTGAGTGTGACTCACCCCTAACTGAGGAATACCAGAGAGTTAAAGGAAGTGTTTACTTCATGTTGTTCCAATCGAATATGAATTCCTGCATTTTGAAAACATTGCAGCCTGACATTTATAATCTGACTTTCTAGGTTGAAGTGCCAGAATTTCCTGAAGACTTGCAGCACTGGATCAATTTCATCTCGGCCAGCAGTAAAGCCCTCAGGGGGGAAAGTCAGCTCGATAATAAAAAGAAGGAATGATGGCTCACTGCCTTAAATGAACTCTTGCTCAATGGTTTACAAAATCGAAAGAATGTTCTGATGCACATACATTAATGTCTCAGGTGTTTGGATAGGCTACTCCTATGCAAAATAAAAATGTGAGTTCTGCTGTACTATAAAAGCCGAAGAAGAAGGAAGATTGTGAATATCTAAAAATAAATTCTTAAAAACAATGGATGAATAATATTTTCTGGTGTATTTCACGGTTTATTAACGCCACCAACTGGACTGGAGTGGAAACTAAATATTTAAGGTGAGACACTACTGTGTACTGAAAATTTTTCATGCATCTATTAATTTTGAGGTTTTGGGCTTTTTAGCTTTTCAAAAAGTTTTTTTTTTTTCAGATTAGTGGAAAGAAAACATCAAAAATACACTATTAAGTGTATATTTTATTGCACTTTATTTATTTGCGTCTGTAGTTTTCAATTACAGTTTCAATAATAGCTGTTTTTTTCTCAATGTAATCTCCACTTCAGCAGATACACCAAACTTTAGTTTTATTCCTATCTATATCCACAAGGTTTTTATGTAGGGGGTTGTTCATATATAATTTGCCTGATTTTTTTTACATTTTATTCCTAAAAAAAAAATGGTGAAAATTACTTTAATTTTTTTTTTTCTGGCGGTAGACATTATTTTCTGATCTATGGAGTGATACAAATCCAAAATCCCCTTTGTAAAAACCTTTAACTCCTTTAACTTAATATGTCGAATTTTGAACCTGACTTCATCCAATGTTTAGATTTTTGTTCTAGAAATGTACTCAAATTATTGCATATTTAATTAGATAATGCCTCATTTGCATATTTAAAAATCTTTTTCGAAATCGTGTAATACAAAACATGTTTGCAATTCTTAATGTATTCAATCAACTAGGGAAGTGTGGTGATATATATATAAGTAATTTTTTTACCCTATTCACCTGGGGTGTCTTTCCTTAAAAATAATTAAAATGTAATAAATAAAAACAACTATTTCATGAATATGTTATAATCCTAATACACATTTACACATGTCTTAATACACATTTCAGAGTGAAACTATTTAAATGATCTCAAAATTTCTGTAACCACCATTCAAAATATGTTTGTTTTGTCTTGGAAACCTGTTTTATAGTGGGATATAGAAATCTAGCGTCATGTAGTGCGGCCTACTGCGTAGTCACGTGATCTCATTAAACCAATCAGAGCGCAGTATCTGTCATTGCGGAAGTGCGTGTAGCCGGTTTTTGGGTGTCCATCGCGTGAGTATCAAGAATATCATCTTTTATCATCAAGATTATGCGTATAAACATTGATAAATGCACCTATTTCATCAATTTATATGTATTTAAACGCAAACCAGTAGACCTGGGATAGGTTTCGTTGCACTATTGTCAATGTTCTGTATGTGCGTTTTGATATTTAATCTAAATGTAGCTTTTTCATTCATTTCCGAAATGAATGAGTGAATGTTGCATATATTCTAACACAAACTCTTACATTAACATTTAAAAAATGACCTAATGATGTCTTGCGTCGTATTTAGTAGCATCTGAAGCCTGTCAGCATCGCTTTTTCTTCACTATCAGAGTAGCTAAATGTTTGAAAAAAACTCAATTAACCCAGTTCTGTATCTCCATCTGACGTTCGTGAATTCTTCATGATGTGAATAATTAATACTCTTCACTGTGTAACAGAATCATGCTGCTGTGGATTCTGTCCGGGTCTCTGGTTCTGTTCGGCAGTTTTGACGTGTGGTACTTCCTGAGAGGCTCGTGGATGGCGATCAAGTGCTGGTTCCAGGGTCCGGTTCGAGATGTTCTGGCCGAGCAGGTCGTTCACGGACGGGTTCTGCCCCACGACCTGGACTTCATGTGTCACATGAATAACGCCCGCTATCTGCGCGAGTGCGACTTCGCCCGCTTTGCGCACTGCACCCGGAACGGGCTCTTCGGGGCCGCGCGCGCGCTCAACGCCACCATGGTGGTCGGGGCCACTACCATCCGCTACAGACGCTCGCTGGCCCTCGGCGAGGCGTTCGAGCTGCGCACCCGCATCGTGTCGTGGGACGAGAAGTCCTTCTACATAGAGCAGAGATTCGTGTCTAAGACAGACGGGTTCATCTCTGCTGTCATGCTGTGCCGACAGAACGTGATTCGCGGAAATCCACAGAAGATCTTGGATTTCCTTTGCAAGAGGGGGGTATGCATTTTTCTAACATTTTTGTGGATTAAAGCAGTTGTTTTTTATCTTTTAAAAGACACTGGACCTGTCCTCGTGTTAGTGACCCCATCCTTCCATTTAAAAGGCAGTTTTATGTTTTTATGTATAAAGACCCAATTTATACCTAGAATAACATTATTGTTCCACTTTATTTGGTAGCACTTTAGTTTAGGGTCGAATTCTCACTTTTAACTAGTTGCTTATTAGCATAGGATATTGTCTGTTTATTAGTACTTATAAAGCACATATTAATGCCTTATTCTGCATGACCAAATTCTGCATCCCTTAATTCTACCCAAAACTTAAACTTTAACTATCTTACTAACTGTTAATAAGCAGTGATTAGGAGTTTATTGCGGTAAAAGTCATAGTTAATAGTGAGAATTGGACCCTAATCTAAAGTGTGACCCTTTATTTTAAGGTGACGTAGTTACATTGTACTTAAATAAGTAGCCTACTGAGTAATATTAATAAACTACATGTACTATAGAGTTAGGGTTTGGTTTAGGGTTAGTTACTTGTAATAATGCATAATATATGCAAAACTTACTCTTATAGTAAGTAGTAAAGTGCAACAACGTCACCTTAAAATAAAGTGTTATCTAAATACTCATAAATATTGTTACAAAAATTACGTTACCTTTACGTTACAATATAAAACCCCATGCTAGAAAAAAATAAAATTTTATATATATATTTAAGTGAAAATGTGTATTATAAATATGTGTAAAATATTATTTGGTAAATTAAGTTACTATTATGTTTTTCCGGTAACATTTTACAGTAAGGTTCATTAGTTAACTACCTTATTTAACATGAACTAAGAATGAACAATACTTCATCAGCATTTATTAATCTAAGTTAATATTAATTTCCACATTTATTAATATGTTATTAAGATCAAATGTTGTATTTGTTAACATTGTGGACTAACATAAACAAACAATGAACAGCTGTATTTTTATTAACTAATATTAACAAAAATGAATAAATACTGTAACAAAAATATTGCTCATTGTTAGTTCATGTTAGTTAATACGTTAACTAATGAAACTTATTGTAAAGTGTTACCGTTTTTCCTAATCCCTATAGTACTGTACTGTTATTTATTTAAAATGTATGTAATTTTTTACTTTATTATGATTTGTAAAAAATAATAATCATATTTTTGTTTATTTAGTTTCTATAAAATTGATATTATTTTATTTTAATAAAATGTTTTATTTCTCAAAACTTTTTCACGGATCCCCTCGCACTCCCTCGCGGCCCCTTGGGGATCCCGGTCCCAGTTTGAAATTAGAGCATACCATATTGTTGGACATATACAGTATCATGGTAATACCACGGTAATTGTCTTTGAAGTATGTTCCTGTTTGACTAACCTATATGTCTCTAATTTGAAGGTGGACTGCCCTGACATTTCAGAGGATCTTCAGCACTGGATTAGATTCATCTCAGCCAGCAGTCAGGCTCTCAGAGCAGAGAGTGGACTAGACGAGAAGACCAAATGATCATATCTAAAACTCTTACCGTAAGCCTTCCTTGTGCATGTAAGTTTCCCGTGATGCTAACCTTGAATCATGTAGCTTATCTCTAAATGTCAGTTTTAAAATTACAAAAGGGTTTTTTGGTCCAAAACCTGTGTTGGAAGCTTCAGTGTTTACTCTATCATACCAGCCCTTTGTAGAGTTTATTTTAGTTCAGAAGTATTGCACTCATTATTGTATTTACAGAATCCACTCCAGAAGCTGCAAGGAATGAAACTGACAAAACGCAGAGCATGTTTCTCTGTTGACAAAGAGAACGCATGAACGAATGTTGAAAAAACTTGAATGCTTGGAGCTTTTGAACGCTCCCATGACCAAATACGCACATGAACGTAACGAAAATCACTTTAAAAGGATTTGCACTGAATATTTTAATAGTCGAAATGGTAAATGAGATCTGAGCGTGTTGTTTTATCATATCACCTCATGGATTTGTTGTGCCGGTCAAATATTTTAAACTAGTTTATCTATTTAAAACTGAAATGGTTTATTATTATTATTATTATTTGTGAAAAGGGAACATGTATTTATTCAAGTAAAAAAATCTGAGATTTGCATTATTTATTTTAGAAGAGTCTTTATGTAAAGTTATTTAGCCACCTGTATTGAAACCTGAAGACTTGCATTATGAAATAAAGTACTGCATCGTAAATATTGTTTGTATATGTTTCTAAGTTATTAGAAGCATTTGCTTATAAACACTGTTCATGTCTCTGTATCAAGTGAAAGCAGCACTGCTGCCATCTAGTGTCGTGTTACACTCTCAAAGTGGAAAGTTGAATTAAACATGTACATGAATTTCACAATGTCTCAGCATTTGTGTATTTTTCACCTATTTTGAATGAATGGCAGCAGCACTGGAGATAACATGAATAAAACCTGATGATCATGTTCTCCAGCATGATTTGAGATGTTCCAGAGAGCATCTTATCCTTCAGTGTATAAGCAAGAAAATCTGACAAATTATGTATAAGGCGTTTTTCTAATCAGTGTTACTTATTTAGTTTTAACTCTGAACAATCGGAAATATTTTGTATTAGTTTTACGATGTTTCTTTGTTATACTTCAACATTTTTAATAATTTAGTTTATTTCCAAATTTAAATTAGATTATTTTATTTGTGGACCTTTAAATAAAAATATAAGATATTAAAGTTTAATATATGATCCTAAAAGCAAGCTTTTAAAATTGTTTTTTATATTTCTAAAATGTTTTTACACCTTTTTATTTATTTATTTTACCTTCTGTTTCTCTTATATATAATAGAATAATTATATATAATTTAATTCATTTACCTTTTTAAATAATTAAAGAAATATTATTTTTATTTGGCGGTAATTACATTTTTTTTTTTACCTTTTTCTCTTTTATTTTATAAAATATATTTATGATCATTTTTATCAAGCTTGTATATTTAAGTTCAGTAATTTCACTTAAATGACAATTAATAGGTCATTTTCATTGCCATTAAGTGAAATTACTGAACTTAAATATGAGAGCTTGATAAAAATGACCATTCTAGAAGAAAATTTCAGATGGCACTTAGAGGCTTTAGCATCTAAACTCTTCATATATATATATATATATATATATATATATATAAAGAGAAAAAGAAGGCAAAATAAATAGAAAGGTGTAAAATATTTTATAAATGTATTTATATAACCATTATTATTATTTTTATATATAAAATATATATCGCTCTTATTTTTATTTTATATTTGTTATAAATACATTTATATCTGAATATAAAATATATATTCAAATATTCAAATAATTAAGACATTAAATCATTTATTTAATTATTGTTTTATATATATATATATATATTTTTTTTTTTTTACACACACACACACACACACACACATATATATATGTGTATGTGTGATATTTTATTTTGTTATTTTTATATTTACTGATTTGTAGGGTGTCATATGACCGTGACTCATTTTTGTAAGATTCATCTTCTAATTCGTAACAGAGCTGAACTCTGTGTATTCTGACATGCTCAGTTGTTGTGAGAGCAGCTGTTCCGCCCCTCCCCCTCCTGTCAGACTCTGGTCACATGACTCACTTCCTGCATAAACAAAGCTTGCCTGGGCTTCATTCTGCTACTGGGGCTGGACGGCAAGAATCCTTTCAAAATGGCGCAAGCTGGGGTTTTCCTGGAGCATGACCAGTTCAACTGTTCTATATGCCTGGATGTCTTAAAGGACCCTGTGACTATTCCATGTGGACACAGCTATTGTAAAGGCTGCATTAAAGGCTACTGGGACCAGGACGACTATCTGGGGATTTATGGCTGTCCTCAATGCAGGCAGAGCTTCGCTCCCAGACCTGTGCTGGGCAGGAACACAATGCTGGCTGATGTGGTGGAGAAACTGAAGAAGACAGGACTGCATGCCGGGCCGACCCCGTCCGATCCCACCGAAGCTGAACCTGGAGATGTTGAGTGTGATGTGTGCTCTGGGAAGAAAAACAAAGCCTTTAAATCCTGCCTGGTCTGTCTGGCGTCTTACTGCGAGACTCACCTTCAACCTCACTTCGAGTCTCCTGCCTTTCAGAAACACAAGCTGGTTTCTCCTTCAAAGAAGATACAAGAACAGCTCTGCTCTCGGCACGATAAACTACTAGAGGTGTTTTGCCGCACAGATCAGCAATGTATTTGTTACCTTTGTTTGACGGATGAACACAAAGGACATGACACTGTTCTAGCTACAGCAGAGATGAATGAGAAAAAGGTAAAATTGTAGAGCATTTCTAGAGTGTGATTTTTACGAGTCAGAACAAACTATTATGTAACCTGTGTTTTTCTTCCCAGAATGCTCTGGCGGAGATGCAGGTGATTTCCCAGCAGAGGATTCAGGAGAGAGAGAAGGAGCTGGCAGACCTGAGACAGGCTACACAGACGCTCACTGTGAGTGCTTTCTGTTTTCCCAACACAAACTTCACTGAAGGAGCTCAATCCGTGGAAACCGCTAGATTTTTAATTATAGTACATTTATTGGGGGCAAATAACACAGCTGTCTAGATTATTTTATATATTAAATGTTCATTGTGAGAGGAGAGGATGTATTTTATAGTTTTATGTACACTACCGTTTGGGATCAGTGAGATTCTTTTTTTAAAGAAATGAATACAGCAAGGATGCATTAAATTGATCAAAAATGAAATAATGTTACAAAAGATTTCTAGTTCAAATAAATGCTGTTCTTTTGAGCTTCCTATTCATCAAGGAATCCTGGAAAAAAATCCCAATTTAAAAAAAAAATATATTTTCAATATTTCAATATTTTCAAAGTTTTCAATATTGATAATAATCAGAAATGTTTCTTGAGCAGCAAATCAGCATATTAGAGTGATTTCTGAAGGATCACGTGACACTGAAGACTGGAGTAATGATGCTGAAAATACACCAGTTAAATTTATAATATATACAAATGTTCATAATATAAAGTTATTTTAAATTGTAACAATATTTACTGTATTTTTGGTAAGACATATATTATTGCTCAAGTACAGAAACCTATATCGAGGCAAAATCAAACAAAATGATTATTACTTTTCACAAAAAGTGGACACAATTTGTTTTATACTTTATTCTTTTAAAGCTCTTGCCGATAATTTAAATCACAGTAATGTAATGAAAGAACAAATGAAAATAAGATGAAAATATTTATCTTGAACTTTGTCATGGAAACTAGCACATATGAACCTTAATCAATTAAAAAGGGAATTTACGCTGTAGCCACACTGGACAAGCAGTTTGGAAAAAGCGATGGATGGATGTTTCATTTGCAGGCGCCATCTTCTGGTCAGACGCGGGAATTCACTCAGCGCTTCACTCTCACAGTGCATTATGGGTATTCTCTAGCTGTTGAGCATACATTGGTTGTACTCGTTATTGCGGTGCATTATGGGATTGAATGAGTGCACTCGATAATGTCCTCTATGGTTTCAGACACCACTGCAAATGGCTGTCCCCTCACATACAGACCCTTTCCAAAAAATTAGAATATCATGGAAAAGTTTATTTATTTCCATAATTCCATTCAAAACGATAAACTTCCATAGATTATAGATTCAGGGCCCACAACTTAAACGATTTCAAGTATTTAGTTGTTTATTTGTACATAATTTGGGCTTTCAGCTCATAAAACCCACGAAAACAGGATTTAAAAAAATTAGAATATTACATGAAATCACACAGTAATTACACAGTGATACCATGGTCATTGAACCAGGTTTTGGTTATTTTGGCAGTGTGGGCAGGTGCAAATCCTGCTGGAAAATGAAGTCAGCATCTCCATAAAGCTTGTCTGTTGAAGGAAGCATGAAGTGCTCTGAAAATGTCCTGGTAGACGGCTGCGTTGAGTGGACAGCACAGTGGACCAACACCAGCCGATGACCAACACAGACTGTGGAAACTTCACACTGGACTTCAAGCATCTTGGATTGTGTGCCTCTCCATTCTTCCTCCAGACTCTGGGACCTTGGTTTCCAAATGAGATGCAAAACTTGCTCTCATCAGAAAAGAGGACTTTGGTCCACTGTGCTTTATTAAATCCAGAGTCAACGCAGCCGTCTACCAGGACATTTCCAGAGCACTTCATGCTTCCTTCATTTTCCACGATGATAAAAGTGCATCTATCCATAATAAAAGTGCATCTATTCATGGTAAGTGCATCTATCCATGATAAAAGTGCATCTATCCATGATAAAAGTGCATCTATTCATGATAAAAGTGCATCTTATCCATGATAAAAGTGCGTCTATCCATGATAAAAGTGCGTCTATCCATGATAAAAGTGCATCTATCCATGATAAAAGTGCATCTATTCATGATAAAAGTGCATTTATTCATGATAAAAGTGCATTTATTCATGATAAAAGTGCATCTATCCATGATAAAAGTGCATCTATCCATGATAAAAGTGCATCTATTCATGATAAAAGTGCATTTATTCATGATAAAAGTGCATTTATTCATGATAAAAGTGCATCTATTCATGATAAGTGCATCTATCCATGATAAAAGTGCATCTATTCATGATAAAAGTGCATCTATCCATGATAAGTGCATCTATCCATGATAAAAGTGCTTCTATTCATGATAAAAGTGCATCTATCCATGATAAAAGTGCATCTATCCATGATAAAAGTGCATCTATCCATGATAAAAGTGCATCTATCATCATAAAAGTGCATCTATTCATGATAAAACTGCATCTATCCATCATAAAACTGCATCTATTCATGATAAAACTGCATCTATCCATGATAAAACTGCATCTATCCATGATAAAACTGCATCTATCCATGATAAAAGTGCATCTATTCATGATAAAACTGCGTCTATCCATGATAAAACTGCATCTATCCATGATAAAAGTGCATCTATCCATGATAAAACTGCATCTATTCATGATAAAACTGCATCTATCCATGATAAAAGTGCATCTATTCATGATAAAACTGCGTCTATCCATGATAAAACTGCTTCTATCCATGATAAAAGTGCATCTATCCATGATAAAACTGCATCTATTCATGATAAAACTGCGTCTATCCATGATAAAACTGCATCTATCCATGATAAAAGTGCATCTATCCATGATAAAAGTGCTCCACACAGCTCCGGAGGGTTAATCAAGGCCTTCTGAAGCGAAGCGATGCGTCAGTGTAAGAAAAATATTAAGATTTAACACGTTACAAAGTAAAATTCTAGCTTTTGGCCAAACGAACATACGCAGGTGTTCTTACGCCTAAAGCGCAACTTACGACGTCAGAAGTAGCGTAGCGCGTCATGGCGTAGCGTAAATACCAGCAGTAACGTCTCATTACCCGCAGAAGTTGTGCTTTAAACTTGAGTGAAATCCATATGTTCGTTTGGCCGGAAGCTAGTTATTTTACTTTATAAAGTTTTAAATATGGATATTATACACAAACGCATCGCTTCACTTCACCTTTATTAACCCGCCAGAGCCGCGTGGAGCACTTTAATCATGGATGGATGCACTTTGATGGACTTCAAAACAGAAACAGCCATTCACTGCCATTATGAAGCTTGGAAGAGCCAGGACATTTTTTAATATAACTCCGATTGTATTCGTCTGAAAGAAGAATGTCATATACACTACCGTTCAAAAGTTTGGGGTCAGTAAGAATTTTAATTTTATTTTTGGGGGAAAGAAATAAAATAAATCAATACTTTTATTCATCGAGGATGAGTTAAACTGATCAAAAGTTACAGTAAAGACATTTATAATGTTAGAAAATATTCTATTTTAAATAAATGCTGTTCTTTTGAACTTTCTATTCATCAAAGAATTTTGAAAAAAAAATTATACACAACTGTTTTCAACATTGATAATAATAATGAATGTTTCTTGAGCATCAAATCATCATATTAGAATGATTTCTGAAGGATCATGTGACACTGAAGACTGGAGTAATGATGCTGAAAATCAGCTTTGATCACAGGAATAAATTACAGTTTAAAATATATTAAAATAGAAAAGTCATTTTAAATTGTCATAATATTTCACAATATTACTTTTTTTTTTTTTTTTTTTATCAAATAAATGCAGCCTTGGTGAGCAGAAGATACTTCTTTTAAAAACATTAAAACATCTTACTGACCCCAAACTTTTGAACAGTAGTGTACACCTAGGATGACTTGAGGGTGAGTAAATCATGGGCTAATTTTCATTTTTGGGTGAACTATCCCTTTAAGTTTCAGTGAATGTTCTGGTTGGAAGGAGTTCTGAAAGTAACAGTATGTCTACATTGTACATCAAACTCTCACTTCAAAAAGAGCAATAAAAATCCTGTTTTCCACGGCGTGACCCCTTTAAAGTCGAAGTCATGCGTTCTGATTTGGCTTTTGTCTCCCCTCAGCTCTCCGCACAGTCAGCCCTTGAGGAGAGCGAGCGTATCTTCACAGAGCTGGTGTGCTCTATAGAGCGACGGCGCGCTGAAGTGAAGGAGCTGATCCGGGGTCAGGAGAGGGCAGCAGTGAGCCAGGCTGAAGCGCTTCTTCAACAACTGGAGCAGGAGATAACAGAGCTGAAGAAAAGACACGGTGAATTAGGAGAGCTCTCGCAAACAGAGGACCATATCGCCTTCCTTCAGGTAGTGCTGCTGGTTATTCACAAATTGCTTTCTTATCCAAAGTTAAGTGCCTTATGCACACAATGGTGGTTAGTTCATGAAGCACATTTTCAAACCTAATCAGTGTCTTTAACCACTAAGCAACACTCACTTACTCCATAGTGAAGTACGTATATTCGTTCGTATGAATAGTTCACCAAAAGATGAAAGTTGTCATTATTTCTTCATGTTGTTTCAAACCTGTGTGAGTTGATGCAACAAAAGAAGATATTTTGCAGAATATCTGAGCTGCTTTTTCCTTATAATGAAAGCATATGGCAGCCGGAAGCTTTTTAAAGTCAAAAAGGCACCATAAAAGTAGGCTGTGCAACTCATTTTGTGTTCAATAAAAATCTGTAGCTCCTAAATCTATATTGTACGGGAGCCTGTTTCCGCCTCAGAATAAAAACATAAAAAAGGTAATTGTGACTTTTTTATTTTCAGATTTCAGACTTTTTTTCTCTCACAGTTTTCTCAATTTTGATTTAACATTTTGCAATTCAGACTTTTTTTTTATTTTAGAAGAAAAAAAAATCTGAATTGCAAGATGTTTACTCAAAGTTGGGTCTTTATTTCTCACAAAAAACTCAGAGAAAAAAAGTTGAATTAGGAGATGTTACCCTTAAATTTGCGATGTATAAACTCATATATATGTAGTATTTGTGTTGTGATATATAAACTCATAATTCTGAGAAAAACTTCTGAATTGTGAGATTTTTATTCAAAATTGCAAGACATAAACTCAGAATTGTGAGAAATAAAGCCAGAATTGTGAGATGAAAAGTCACAATTAGCTTTTAAAAAAAACTTTTATTATTCCGTGGCAGGAACAAGCTTCCATACTTTTGCACTTACTAATACTGCATTTTTTTAAGGATTAAAGTTGGCATGAAACAGAAGTTGCAATTAGTCTTTTCTTCCTTTTTGTGACCATGGCCAGATTTACCTTTTATTATGACATAGGCAAAATACAAAAAAAATAATTTTTACTAAATAAAAAGTCCCAAAATGTACACAATGTAAATGAAAAATCACATAATATAAATAAGTTGTCACAGAATAAGAATTTGTGAATAACTTATTCAGACAACCAGTTCTTTATTTACCCTTGCAATGCAAACGACACTTCATTCACTTTAGAGGGGGGTGGGGTTATGAGGCTTGACTGACAGTTAGAGGAGCCAATGGAGTTACGAGGTTTAGTCACAAGCACTTTTTAATACTTTTTATTGGTTAAATATTTGCAAAAACCACAGACAGACATAATGGGAGACCAGTAATGATTCCTGAAAAAAAAATGGAGATATGAGGTTTCTGTCCGACAGCAGAAAGTAAGTAATTGTCTTACAGAGATTTAGCATTACAGTGAAATAATAATGTTAATAATTAAAATATATATTATTTCGCCTCATTGTAAACCCCCCCCCCCCCCCCCCTTAATTAGATAGAATGAAATATCATATATGAAAAAAAAAACACACACACACAAAATGTGTGCACGGATGTGTAATTTATAATAAGCACTGCAATATACTGTAAAAAAAAAAAAAAAAAAAAAAAGATAATTGGCCATTTTGATTTCATGATGACTTTAAAAATGTGTTACTTTTGGGTGAAATGTGAGCATATGGAATTGTCCTTTGGACTGTTTGGTACTCCTGGTTTTCACTGAGTTTCACATGGTGAACCTTTATTGAAAACTTCAAAGGACTCAAAGAGAGACACAGAATTGAGATTGCATCAGTCTGTGCTTTAATCTGTCATTGTGTGCTGAGATGAAAACTGGCCTTTGTGAACTGAAACCAGTATCAGAAATTGGATTTGGGTTGCGTACGGTTTTTGATTCACACAAGCTTAAAGTCAAGCCGCTGCCTATGGCTAACATAGTTGCAATCATTTTTTTTTTCTTCTTTTTTTCATTGTTCTTATTCAGAACTGCAAGTCTCTGTGTGCTCAGCCTGTTCCTGTTGACTTGCCAAACATTACCTGTGACCCAAACTTTGGAACAGTGATGGCGGTGGTGACAGAGTTTCAGGCTCTCCTCGAGGACGTCTGTCAGGGGGGATTTGTCAATATCTCAGAGAAAGGTAAACAGCCTTGCATTGTGTTTTAAATGCCACATTTCAAGCCATTTAGAACTAAATCAATATTCCATTGCATTGTGAAATTACCCGTAATGCTCAATCTAACACTCCTGTTCTGGTTTGCAGTGAGTGATGTTACTATTATTCAGAGCACTAAACCAAAGACAGATTCAGAGTCAAATGAAGGTAAGAGTCCATACAATTAAAAACACCTTAAATCAAGTCTAGACAAAATTCTGCTTATAGAATCTGTTCTAAAACCTAGTGAGCTGCTTCGACGCCTGCTGTCTACACACTTAGTGTGATGAATATGTTTCCACTATGAAGAAAGTTTTCATGGATGTTAAGGGTTCCTGAAACATCAATGCCAATAAAGAACTTTTATTTTTATATAAAGAACTCGCAATTGATTCCAACAGAATCTGGCGTTAGCTTGTTGTTAAACTACTAATGCAAAATTGTAATATGCATTAAAAAAGTACATTGCACTTTGACTTACTGTATATTTTAATTAGATTTTACTATTGTTATCTGTACTTTTTAGATTTCAATTAAATAAAATAGAACAGTAAAAACAGTAATATTGTGAAATATTATTACAATTTAAAATAGCAGCTTTCGATTTAAATATATTGTAAAATGTAATTTATTCCTGTGATCAAAGCTGAATTTTCAGCATCATTACTCCAGTCTTCAGTGTCACATGATCCTTCAGAAATCATTTTAATATGCTGATTTGCAGCTCAAGAAACATTTCTTATAATTACCAATGTTGCAAAAAAATTTTTTCGGGGGAAACCGTGATGCATGTTTAAGGATTCTTTGATAAATAAATACAAAGTTCAGAGGAACAAAATTTGAAAAATATAATTTTTTGTTACATTGTAAGTGTCTTTTTTTTTAATCCGTTTAATGCATCTTTGCTTAAAAAAAGTATCATTGTTTCTTTAAAAAAAAAAAAAAAAAAGAACTTTAGTGATGCCATCCCTGGTAGTGTAGATTATGACTTAAAATGCTGTCTAGGTAGGCAGCTCACTAGGTTTTGGAACAGAGCTTAATAATTAAAAACTTAAGAGGATGTTTCATTTTAATATAATAAAATATTGGTAATACCTCATACCTCATGTGAAAAAGCTTACAGTGCTAACAGGATAATTTTTTTATTTCACAGCTTTAGCACCGTTGTTTGGCCAGCCTGTCCAGATCCCCTTTACCGTCAGCGTCCCGACAATTGGTGTGTTTCCATTCTCGTCATTTGGTGAGTATCAGGAAAAGATTTTATTCTATAGTGTTGACCTCAGACATGAAGATATTAAGCTGTGACCATGGTATCATCTTTGACCTCTTAGTTTCTGTGTACGTTAATCATTGTCTCTTCAGGATCGAGAACACAAGGTCCTCGTCAGAGACTGCAGCCACGTAGGAGACGGAGGTAGCCTGAAGTGCGGCCTGAGAAACGCCTGAGTATAATTCATTGAAGAGGCCAAAGTCGGTTTGTCTTAGTGGTTTGGAATATGTACATTTTAATGGTAAAAAAATGTAAAGCTATATTAACCACAAACTCTTATTACTAAATAAGACGGAAATGTAAATGCAGATGCGTTTCAGTGTCTGCTGTCCAAGTCTCAATGGTATAAACTTTAAACTTACAGAATGTTAAACTGTATATCTTATAATTACAGATGTGCTTGGAGTGAAAGTTAGAATATTGTGTGTTCCAAACTTTTATAGAGGCCATATTATGCTCTTTTACGAAGTCTTGATTTTGACGTTTTCATAAGCTTGAATATTTAAAAAAAAAAAAATTCACAAATTTGATATTGTTGCTGCTCCTCTCTTCCCAGTCTGTCAGTAACGCTCTGTTTAGTTCCTGTCTCTATGAAGCCCCTCCTTCTGAAATGCACACTGTGCTCTGATTGGTCGGCTTGACCAGTGTGTTGTGATTGGTCAAGCGCTTCGAGCATGTTTCGGAAATGTCCCGCCCCTTACCAAAACCGTGAGTTTTAACACGCTAATAACTAACTCGACAATGGCTCGTCCCTTTATTCTGTGTATGCCTCGGGTGGGAATTATTTAAATGAGGAATATAGTGACGTGTTCGTTCCCGGAGGCGTTTCGAGGAGTTCAGAAACAGTGACACTGATATAGAGAATAACTCCCACTGGAGGGACATTACAGATCAAAGAAAATGAACATGTAAAAAAGCATAATAGGTCCACTTTAAACTAATTACCTGTTGACTAAGCTATGATTATAGTATTTTCTTATGTATTAATCATGCACATTATTTAGAGTGCTATATTGGTGTAATTTATCAGTGTTTATCAACTGATGCCGTCTATATTCATAGAAGTGTTATTTTAGCTTCATACGTCTGAACTGTATTTGTGTGTATTAAACATTGTTTAATTGCAAGTATTTTTAAAATTATGATAAAAAAAAAATCATTAAAAATAAAGTTTATTACAAGTAGTTTGATGGCTCTGGGATTTTACTGTGGAACCAATTGAATTTCACACACACCAAAAACATTTTTTGAATGCATGGAAGCGTTCAATGATGCAATGCACTTGACTTGAGCTTTCATTTCCTGTGTGACGACTGAACCAGAGTCGATATCAACCACTGTTTTTAATCTCTCTCTCTCTCTCTCTCTCTCTCTCTCTCTCTCTCTCTCTCTCTCTCTCTCTCTCTCTCTCTCTCTCTCTCTCTCTCTCTCTCTCTCTCTCTCATTTGATCAACTAAAAAAAAGAATTTCGAGGAAACAATTATCTGAACATCTGGATCTGAACAGATTTGCAAAATCTGCATTAAAGGGAAGATAAATCTGCTCGTGAAAAATAAACCGTGCCTGTAATTATGAAGGTGGATTTTATAATCTGTGTGTCACATGAGCTTTACATTTGCTTTAAAATGAACAGCTTCTTTGTAAATAAACTCGTATTACTTGTAAAACATAGTCATCTCTATATTAATGATACGTGTAATTAACACTATCTTAAAGATCTTTTAAACATATTACTTATTTTTAAATGCTTAAAATTCGTTTTGGGGACAAATATAAAATTGTGAAGATGGCCTTTATGCATATTTTTCTTTTTTTAAACATTAAAATTTGTATTGCCTCTCCAAAAAGTAGTTTGCTTTTACAACTAATGTAAAGATGGAAAATTAAGTTAATTTGTTAAATTAATTTTCTCTAACACCTTATGCAAATCAGTTGTGTATATATTAGCTTGAAGGCATTCACTTAATGCTTAAGTAGAACAGTCCAGGTTAGCAAAGATAAATGGCAGTATATATTTTCAAATATTTCATGTGTAGTTGTAAAAGAGTTATGAAGAAAAGGTTTATTAGTATGATTAGTATATTTATCACCATCCTCAGAAGTTAGAGCACCTCATATAGAGACAAAATATAGTGTCCAAAAGCATTGTCCGGCAAGAAATTTGTTTTTAATGACCGTACAAGTTCAATTAAACCATCAAAATATGAGGAAAATATTTTAAATATGAGTGGAGAACAAAACACTAAACTTGTTTAAGGTTCTGACAAAATTATTTGGGCAATGCAAAAAAAAAAAAAAAAATCATAGAAAAACAAAAAGCTCACAGGAAAAGCATGCATTGACTACAACATAATATGTTATTAATTTTTAATTGGTTCTCTCTTGTTTTTGCATGTGTTCGTTATTTCTTTGTATGTCAGCCTGGCAAAAAATTATGCCGGCACAATTTGGCAAGTTTCAGTGCATTATCACAAATAAAACAATTGACTCCAAGCACAACTGCGCATTATGCTTACAAAATCATTTACACATTTGTATAATATTTAAATAAAGGATGATGTAAATTTTCCTAGGCTGGACATCACATTTGGCCACTAATGTACCTCATCATGAGTTGCTGTGCAGTTTGACCTTGTAGTCTCAATCGCGAAAAAAAAAAAAAAGAAACACTTAATGAATCCTTGAAAAAACACTCACAAACTCAGTTACCATTTTGAATCAATCTAATGAATTCTTTACTGTATGAACTCATTGAATCCATACTGAATCAACATATGACTCATTTATTGAACTGTAATTTCCATGTGATATGCATCATTATCTAATAAAGAAATAAGGAAGCAAAAGAATTCAAAAGAAAAAAGAAAAATATATTCTCTTTTTGTCTGCAGATTATATCTCACACTCATGTCTTTATTCATGTTTCCCATAATAATACTAAAACAATGCCAAAGAAAATACCAAATGTGAACAAAAAAAGAACAAATGCACTTATATTATGTTCTAAAATGTTTTTGGTGGGTCTTAGCATGAAAATGTTTGGGAACCCCTGTTCAATGAAACGAGACTGAAGAATATATGTTTAGAAATTGATGGATACTTTCTCAAAAACGTGTTTTATGACAACCACTATTTAAATAATGAGAAACAATACTTATATCAGTAGAAAGCAGGGACTTTCCTCTTTTTTTTCAGCAGATCACAAAATATATTGTATGTATGCTGTATGTAAAGCAAGTTTACCCACCTGGAACTTCGATTTGCATAAAAGCAAAGAAGTGGCCCTTTCCTGTTCTTGTGTGTCATTGGCCGCTTCAGGCTGTTTCGGACTGAAACCTGATAAGCTTCTACTGTACCTGCATTATGTTCACGCCCAGTTTATACACAAACAATCATTGTTTCGTCCTCTCTGTCCTTGGCGACCAGTTTACTGCCTTTCATTTCACTCTCCTCTGACTGTACACATGTAGGGGAAAATGGCAGGAACAAATATCTCTGTCGATAAGGACCAGTTCTGTTGCTCAGTGTGCTTGGAAGTGCTGTGGGAGCCGGTCACTATTCCCTGCGGACATAGTTACTGTATGGAGTGTATTAAAGGTTACTGGAGGAAATGTGAGTTAAAAGAGGAATGCAGCTGCCCTCAGTGTCGACGCACCTTTAGCCCCAGACCTGCGCTGTCGAAAAACACCATGCTGGCTGATGTAGTGGAAAAACTGAGGAGAACCGGCGTTCAAGATCCTGGTGCGAAGGCAGAGGATGTGGAGTGTGACGTTTGCACCGGGAAGAAACACCGAGCTGTTAAGTTCTGTGTGAAATGTCAGACGTTATACTGCGAAATTCACGTGAAGATTCACAATGAAAGGAATCGCAGTAGAATGCATCCACTTATTGAAGTTACAAAACAAGCGCAGAAAAGAATCTGTTCACGGCACAATAAATTGCGGGATGTTTACTGTCGCACAGACCAACAATGCATTTGTAGTTCGTGCTTAAAAGACGGGCATAAGGGGCACAGCGTGGTGTCGGTGATGGAGGAGAGGACGGAAAAACAGGTAACAAAAACTGTAAAGAAAATCTTTGAATTGCACTAAACAGAGTTTGAAGATGGCATAAATGTTCACGTGCACGGGTTTCAAACAGAAACATCTCGAGGAAGCGTGGAAGAAGTCAAAGCAGAGGTGCAAGGAACGAGAAAAGGAACTCAGAGACATTGTGAAATACGTCAAGGTAGGTCTACTGCTGAAAATTTCAGATAATGACAGATTGCTTATTTTTGTGTGGAACACATCTGTGCTTTTGCTTTATTAACCCTTCGTCCTGTTTGAGGAAATAAAATAAAAAACTACTTCAGAGGAATGGAACAAAACTTGGCAGTCTGCCAAATGCATAAATGTAACATGTAAATGAATACCATATGAATGAGAAATATGAAACCAGAGCAATTTTTGTGGGATTCAAATCAGCCACAATGCAAGGGAAAAAAATCCAGCAATGAATGTGTTAAACTCTCTGAAACATGTAGGCCTGGTTTCACAGACAGGGCTTAGATTAAGCCAGGATTAGGTCTTAGTTAAATTAGGACATTTAAGAAGCTTTTATAAACGTGCCTTAGAAAAAAAAAAAAACATTACCGGTGTGCATCTTGAGACAAAACAATGTTTTAAGATATATCAGTGCAAGTTGCTTTCAATTAAAATGGCTCAAACATTTTAGGCTAAAGCCTTGTCTGTGAAACTGGACACTAGAGAGCAAAATACACACACACTTATGAACTGCATATATATCAAAATGCAGTATCAATAATTATGTCTGAAAACACTAACTAGGGATTACACAACCCTATTTTATATGTATAGGGTTATACACAAGAGTGTTTCTTGTCTTTAATAAGTAGGCCGCCCATTAAAAAGTGTCCCAATAGATAATCTGTATTATATGAATATTATATATGAATTTTACACTCGCTAGGACATTTCTTAATACTAGGGTCACTTTTTCAAAACTCTTCCCACAACAGCAGTCTATGTGCGTAAACTGTGGATCATTTATCATTGCTTTGGAACAAAATGCATTCAGTGACTACTTCTTTCAAATGGTATGAATTCATTTCTTAGACATGTCATCAACATTGTACTGTAATGTAAACATGGACCATACAGCAGAGTGTGTCATTCTTGTTTTGTGAAGAAATTTCACAAAACAAAACATCGTGTAATGCTATTTGTTGTTAGTGTTTTTTATGTCATTGTTTTATGAATAATAAAGTCTATTTATTGGGCGACAACCTTTGCCAGTTGTGTTGAAGAATGAGCTGATGTATGAAGTGTTTTGGAGGTTTAGTGCATTATGGATATGAAATGAAAGCTGAAAGTTAGTTTGAACTTTGTGAAGAAAATTGACCTATGTTTTGAGAAATGTATGATTGTACATTTTTAAATGGAATAATTGGGGCATTATTTAGAGATAAATATGGTTTAGTAGCTTATCATGAAATGCTCTCAAAACACAAAATATTAATTCAAAAATGACTAAGGAAGAAAAAGATAGCACATTCATTTTGTTTAAAAAAAGATACATTATGGTGTTCGTTCGGTTAGACCAGCGAACAGTGCGAGTGTGACCTGTACGTGAACAGGGCCAAAGGGTTAAACAACCCTTTCTGTCATTGCAATAGCGTTCTGCACAAGCGTTTGAGGAGGACAGTGAGAAGATCTTCATCAGACTGCTGCGCATCGTTGAAAAGAAGCATTCGGAGGTGAAAGAGCAGATCAGAGGCGAGGAGAGAACAGCTCTCAGCCAGACGGAGAAGCTTCTAGAACGACTGAGTCAACAGATAGTTGAACAAAGAAGAGGAGAGGCCGAGCTAGAGGCGCTCTCAAACACTGAGGATCATATCCATTTCCTACAGGTGAAGTCTGAAATATGAACTCAATTTGTTTGTTTGTGCTGGAGGTTACGATACTCCACAAGAAACAATATGTGAACAGCTGAAGAAAAGAAGTTGCTTTTATTCTCTTTGGGGAATTTGGGCCATGCAGCGAATAAAAAGGTGTGTTTGCTTGTACATTAACGCACTAACTTTACCTGTCTGACTCACCTGTGCAGAACTATAAGATGCTCTGTGCTCCACCTGACACTGGAGGTCGGCCCAGCATTGATGTCCATCCGTACTTCCCTTTGCTGATATTGAGAAAAGCTCTCACAGAGCTGAGAGATAAAGTCAGCGAGGTCTGTGACAGAGAGTCTACAAAGATCTCAGAATTAGGTGAGTATATAAACACAGATCCACAAGATCTAGTCCTCCAGAGCTGACACCTGCTTTTGAATGCGGATGCACAAATGGCTGTTGACAGCGAACACTGTTATATTTACAGTTGATGAGCACGATCAGTCAGCTGAAAACTCCCTGAGTTGTCCGTTGAACACTGAAACAGGTACGGACACTCACATCCCTCCCAGCAAGTGAGTCATCAAACCACATCAACTCACCCATGTTTACCGGTGTAAGTTAAATACATCTGACATAATTCAACTCTCTGACCTTTTCCAGCCCATAGACATTTACAACAGACTGAGCCGAGGACCAGAGGAGATTTCTTACAATGTGAGTTCTGATTTAGCACACATTGGTTATTATGTACAAGGAAATGTACATCCAGTTAAAAGACACCTAACATAAAGTGGGACCCTTGATTTTGATTGGCTGGAAGGTGTGCATTAAAACCATTTAATGCACATGTACTTCCGGTCAGTTTAATCACCGTTCTACTAAAGCGCTGGTTTCATTGAAGCGTGTAGAGATCACACACAAAAACATTCAGTGCACAGAAACTTGATATCAACGCTGCCCTGTAACTTTTATTAATAAAATAGCTTTGCTACTGTTACATTATATTTCTCAGCGATGTGGTAACATCGCTGTTTTTAAAGTTGTTTACCTACTGTGCAGCGTCTTAACAAGCTGTGAGGTTATTCACACGCTATAATGCTATAATTTATTTAAATAAATGTAATCTTACCGCACTACTATATCTGTGTCTGATTCAAAGCAGGCAGAATAGATCTGACAAGCCATAACTGATGAAAGTAACGTCATTTTTACTTTTCCAGTCAAATATTGCACTGCAAACATCAATGTCCGCCGGCATATTGACAGTCAAAAATAGTCGATCTCTGAATGCAATGTAACAGGGAGGAGAGTAAAGATGGAAAGCACCTAAAGCTTAGTTCCCTATAAATTCACGGATAATTTGTTGTTTTGTCGTTAGTGAAAATCAATATTGACCTTGTATTTGAAAAATGATCCTCATATAAGAAGCAATACTAAAATTCAAAAGTCAGTTCATTCACATTCGGAGATAGACTATTTTTGACTGTCAAAATGCAGGCGGTTGTTCAAAATCTTTCTTTTTAGTAAACTGTGTAGCACAAACAATGTTCTCAATGCTAGAGTTCATGTGTAGAGCCCCTGGTGATACTTCCAGCAAAGTTTCATGTTGTGTCGAGCCTTCTTAGAGTTTTAAAAATAGCGATTTTGATGCTATCATTGAAGTGCCCCAAGCACTCCCATTCAAAAGGCAATTTGACCGAAAACAAAAATACGGTCAAAAAGTGGCGTTTCCATTCTAATTATGCTTTTAAATGAAAGTTCGCCTCGGGTAGATAAACAAAAAGACCCTAGGTTGTACTTTGGTGAGAGTTACCCTTTAAGGTACAAATCTTGCATAGTGTGCCTTTAATACATAATACATTATGGGGGAATTACTGATCGCAGAATGTTGCAACTGACCAATCACAATAAGACTTCAGATAGCCATGTGATAATGTAAATTATTAGACAAGACTTATTAGCCAAGTATCTTTCCTCTTTCAGACTGCTGTGATTTGACGTTAGACCCAAACACCGCAAACTCTTTCCTCCGTCTTTCTGGAGATCACACAGAGGTCACGACGGTCCACGAGCCTCAGCCGTACCCGGGTCACCCAGAGCGCTTCAGCAGCTGGGCTCAGGTCCTGTGCACTGAAGCTCTGTCTGGATGCGGATACTGGGAGGTGGAGTGGGGAGGTGCTGGAGGAGTTTCTATTGGAGTTTCCTACAAATCAATTCCCAGGACTGGAGGGAATATGGACCGAAAACTGGGATGCAACTCAAAATCGTGGAGTTTAGATTTCTCCGATTCTCTTTGTTTGTTCCGTCACAGTAAGTTTAGTGTAGAAATACACACTCCAACACCACACAGAGTCGGCGTGTATCTCGATCGCGGCGCTGGAACTCTCGCGTTTTATAGCGTCTCTCTGGCAGATGATACCATGTTTTTGCTGCATCGAGAGCAGACTATGTTTGCCCAGCCTCTCTACCCTGGTTTCTGGGTTGGACTGGGATCCACTTTGAAACTCTGTCGAACTTTCAGCTTCTCAGCTTAGCAATTCAGTCTGTGCTCTCATTTTGTTTAACGGACAGTTCACCCAGAAATCAAAAGCATGTCATTGTTCACTTACCTTCGTGTTGTTTTCTTCCAGCTGCTTATTGTAAAACCGCCCATGCAACCATTATGAAAAGGAGCACTCTGACCAAAATATTTCTTTGTGTTACACTTTCCCTTTTCATTTCATTTTTGGGTGAACTACATGTAACCCTTTAAATAAAGAATAATAGTTCAAATATGAAGCATGAATATAATGGAAACTTGTAAAACCGGGTCAGGAATAAAGAGAATTCTAATAAAGAGTCAATACAGTGAGTTTGTTCACGTGGCTGAACAGTTTATTGGAAACCGTGTGATATAAAAGCAGCATAACCCAGTGTGAGGTGGTTCTTCGTGGCGAGAGGCTCAGATCTTGTTGAAGGCAGCAATATCGACACTCTGGACCTACAACATAATGAGGAATGAATGTAGTTTTGGTCAATAGAACTTGATTTTTTAAAACATTTTATAAATCTTATCAAAGAGTAAAAATGTCACTTTAACTTTTCCTTAATTATTTTATTAAAATTACTTTAATGCAATATACACACATTTGTAAATTGTTTATACATAAATATGAAATCATCACCAGTATTTCGCTGCAATTCACAAAATTACAAAAAATAAATCATATTTTGCTTTTAAATATATGTAATGCATATTAAGCTTAAAATATGTTTTTTTGTCATTGTGATATGCATCAAATTTATACATTTAATTTCATATCATTTATATAATAAAGCGATTTACTTTCATGATAATTATGTAATTTTTTCTTCAAAAGTTTTCCTTTTATTAAAGTTTCTGTAATGCAATAAATACACAAAAAATGTATTGCAGTAAAATACTGATTTTATAATGACGTATAAATATATATATATTTTTAATAAATTGTATAATATGTATATATTATAAAATTAAGGCTTTTAATTATTAAAATTAAGGCCATTAGTCTAACATGTTTTTTGTCAATATGATGTGTTTTTTCATTATAATTTTTTTTTAATAATCTATTTAATATAAATTATATAATTTTCTTATTTTGTTATTTCATGACAATCAAGTTAATGTTTTCCTCCATTTTATTAAAATTACTGTAATGCAATAAATAAACACATTTGTAAAACATACATCATTATAATATAATCAGTATTGTTCTACAGCATATAAAACAATTACCGTACTATAATAAAGTAAATTAAATGTAAAAAAAATAAAAATAAAAAAATAAATAAAACAGCCCTAAAAAAAAAAGTTTCAATAAAAATGAAAGTAACCAGAATTTTTTTAATCATGATTCAACCAAAAACATTATGCACTTACGTAGTCCTCATATTTGGTGATCTCCTCTTCCAGAATGTCTGTTCCTACTTTATCGTCTTCTACCACACAGTTGATCTGCAGCTTTTTGATGCCGTATCCGACAGGAACCAGCTTCGAAGCTCCCCACAGGAGCCCGTCCATCTGTATGGAGCGCACACACTCTTCCAGCTTGGACATATCGGTCTCATCGTCCCACTGATCAATGAAAGAAACATGATATATTCAAAACTAGAACTCAGCAGGAAGAAATTATACTTGACAGGTTAAAGATTGTGTGCGCTGAAGGTCTCGTACAGGTTTGACGTCCAGCAGGATGGATGATTTGGCGATAAGGGCTGGTTTTTTGGCTTTCCTCTGGGAGTACTCCTTCACCCTCTCTGCTTTGATACGCTCTGCCTCCTCATCTTCCTCATCACTGCCAAACAGGTCGATGTCGTCATCATCGTCAGCACCGTTATGTTTCTCAACCTTGGGCGTCTGGACAGGAGCAGCCTTCAGATAAAACAACATACATGGTATGTAAAGAATTATGGTTGTATTTTCTTAATGCACAAAGGTGGCCTCATTATTATTGACTTCAAGATGGTAGTATCTCACAACTACCTTGGTGACGGTAACAGACTTTGAAGCCGGTGATTGGCCTTTCTCCAGCGTGGCCATTCTGGACTCCAGTTTGGACAGCGTGGCTCTTAGATCATCCACCACTGATAAACCAAACGCACCATTAATCTCACACTGATCACAATATGCTCAAACTGTGTCAATCTGTTCCAAACCCTAGTGTGTTGCATCACTGTCCACATAGGCATTTTATGTTGATCTTAGAGAGTAGGAAAGCCTGTGGGAATTGTGCTTTTATGGACATGCCCACATTGCATTGCTAACAATCACCGTGTCTACGGTGTCAACTAGAAAATTGCTTTCTAGGTAGGAAACTTGCTAGGTTTTGGAACAGCCATATCTCTGTCTTTTCTCATATGTACCTTTGTGCAGATTCTTGTTGTCCAGTTCTAGACTCTTGAAACGAGAGAGCAGCTCACTCTGATCCTCAGACTTACTGGCATTCTGACTCTGCAAATCAGATGGAGGAGAACTGAACATTAGTGAATTACATCTTATAAAGAGCTGACTGTTAAAATCACACCATGCAGGGCTGCGACTGCAGACATGCCCAACAAAAGGTTTGTCAACCAATTAAAAACCACGGGAAAACACGTGAATGCATTTATAGCAGGATCTGATGTTTGAAACACTGAAATAAACAAAAATTTCCCACTTGATTTGCATGCAATTTACTTTGGTGAAGGCTAAAACTTTAAACCAATGCATGAAAACACAGTCATGCATGATGTCTGTGCCCTTAATGTGTAAAAACCTCCCATAGAAACACTAGTCACACAGTAAACAGGCTGTTTTGGATGAGTCAAGCAGAAATGTGTGTATGATCCACGCTGCTCCAGGCTCTATTCACATGCTTTTCACACAGATGAGCAACTGAACCGCCCCAGAGCACTTACAGTCTTCCTCTCCCGTGGTTTTTGAGCGCGCGTGTGCCCTTTACTAGCCTGTAGAGAAGTCTTCACCTGAGAGAGTCACATTTAACCACCACAACCAGAAAACAAATCAGAAGAGAGACACAGATAAACGACTATAACAGAAGCTGAGAAACTCTTTCCTCTCACAATTCTGACGTTTTTCTCAGAATTGCTGGATTTTTCTCAGAATTGCTAGATATAAACTCACAATTGCAATCCTATTCTGAGGTAATTTTCTCTGAATTGTGAATTTATATCTCACAATTATGACTTTATGAGCAAAAGAAAAAAAAGAGAAAAAAAAGTCTGAATTGCGAGAGAAGTCGCAATAACTTTGGAAACAGGCTTTCATAGAGAAGAGATGCATGCATTAATTGTTTTCATTGCCATTCAGTTTTTGCTTCGCTTTAAAGGGGTCATGACATTATTTTTTTTTATTATAAAATGTTCCTTACGGTTATATTACGTTTTTTTTTTTTTTTTGCACAAAAAGCGGCTCCTTTAAGGCTTGTCAGTAAACACACTTATGATTGGCTAACGTCATTGCATAAGAAACGGTATCAGCGCCCACTATTCCACACGAGTATGTGTTTTGAATACATTATCCATATAAAACCGTAATTTACAGACAAACATTATGAAATTATTAACATATGGTTTGTAATGAACCTGCTGTCAGATCAAAACAAAATGCTCCGAACAAACATATAATCTGATGCGATCCAAGATGCCATTTCTGGCCAAAATGCAACCTAGGGTCTTTTTGTTAATCTACCCAAGGCAAACTTTCGTTTAAAAGGATAAGGATGGAAACGCCACTTTTAAGATTGACCGTATTTTCGTTTTTGGTCAAATTGCCTTTTGAATGGGAGTGCTTGGGGCACTTCTATGATAGCATCAAAATCACTATTTTTAAAACACTAAGAAGGCTCGACACAACATGAAACTTTGCTGGAAGTATCACCAGGGGCTCTACACATGAACTCTAGCATTGAGAACATTGTGTACACAGAGTTTACTAAAAAGAAAGGTTTTGAACAACTCACTGTAGCTGTTGTTGTTTCTGGCCACTGGCATTTTGTCAGTCAAAAATAGTCGATCTCTGAATTCAACGTAACAGGGAGGAGAGTAAAGATAGAAAGCTCCTAAAGCTTAGTTCCATATAAATTCACGGATAATTTGTTGTTTTGTCGTTAGTGAAAATGAAAATCAATATTGACCTTGTATTTGAAAAAGGATCTTCATATAAGAAACAACACTAAAATTCAGAGTCAGTTCATTCACATTTGGAGATCGATTATTTTCAAAGTTTCATGTTGTGTCGAGCCTTCTTAGTGTTTCAAAAATAGCGATTTTGATACTATCATATTCGTGCCCCAAGGGAAGCACTCCCATTCAAAAGGCAATTTGACCGAAAACTAAAATACGGTCAAACTTAAAAGTGCCGTTTCCATTCTAATTATGCTTTTAAATGAAAGTTTGCCTTGTGTAGATTAACAAAAAGACCCTAGGTTACATTTTGGCGAGAGTTAACCTTTAAAATAAACCATCCACTTGTTCCTGACGCTGGTATCCTTCTGAAGTCTCTACAGAAATTAGCAAATAAACTGTTTAAACCGGACGTGTCAAAGCGAGCGTACTTTCACTCGTTCATTAGTCCTGTTGTCAGCAGAGACTGAACGCACATCTGTATACTGTATCCACTAGACAGCATCAGTGATTATAATGGGTTCTATTTGCTTTTGACCCAACGTTAAGCAACTGAACGCCAGTGGGCGGGGCCTGTGATGAGATTATGTATACCTATTAAATCAATGCCGTTATATGCAAATGTATTTGCCTGCGTGATGTCACAAATCCCACACTATCCAAACAAGCCAATTTTGGAACTTGATTAGCTATGAACCTTGCATGATATTTTAATGGTACCTCATGTCAAAAGTAAGGCGAATTTGATTTCTCATGTCATGATCCCTTTAAAGAGGTAAATAGGTTGCTTAAATATATTTGTGCAGCTGTGAATAGCTCTTTTAAAAAAAATGACAGTTGTGCACATATCTTTGCAGTTTTTCAAGAAGAAAATAAAAAACATGCAAGCAGATGTTTGCAGTGTACTTGTGAGGTCTGCGCGCTTGAATCTGAGTCAGACCAAGAACATGCCATAAAAGCATAAACCACAAACACACACTAACATCTTCAGGCAGCTGCAAAGCAACCTGCTTCCTTTTATTATAATATGAATGATGACAGATGAACAAGACTGAGAACGACAGAGCACAGCACATGCATTGCAAAATGAACAGGCACATAAACACAAATAAAGATGTCATGTAGTGAACGGAAGGAGATCAAGCTAGACCCACTTGCATGACAGAACAGTTTGCTATAGATAAGTGTTTTTAGATGCACACAGTTGGATTATATAAAATCTTTGATGTGTCAATCTTAGTTGATATCTAGAACGCATATGCTTTGATGATGCGGGGAGGTGTAAAGTAACTGCTGACAGAGGAATCAAATGCTGCAGAATCAGCGAGAAGAGACCGTGGGAGATTCTGTCTGTTTTGGGAAAATTATGAAGCCTTTTAGGTATCGAAGCAATTCAGTTTAGAATCTGTGCACATGATTTCATTAATTTACCCCAAAATTAACTGGATAAAAACTTTGTTTTCATTGGGCAAATGCGACAATGCCAACTTCTGTGCCCAAAAGTATTTTGTCCCAGACTAAAATGCAAGTTTGAGCTGTTTTAACAAAGCAAACTGCATTGATATATCTTAAAATATGTCAGTGCCATTGTTTTGTCTCAAGATGCACACCAGTAATGTTTTTTTTTCATTCTTAGGCATGTTTATAAAAGCTACTTAAATGTCCTAACTGAACTAAGGCCTAATCCTGGCTTAATCTAAACTCTGAATAGAAAAGATTGAAATGTCCGCAACACTGCTTACTCCCAAAACAATCAACCACCGTTTTTTCCATGCAATTGTTCTCTTAATTCAATAATGAGTGGGGTCATTAGGCTTGTTCAGACCCAATCAAGCTAATTGTAATCACAGGGTGGGTCAGTTGATTGTAAGGCCTATATATCTCTGTATCAAATGTGTTTTACCATTTGCCTGAAGAAGACCCAGTAGGGTCGAAACGTTGCTTTTTTTATTAAAATATGGGAGTAAGCAGTGTTGCGGACATTTCAATCTTTTCTATTCAGTAGTCCTTTTTGTCCAGCACCTGCCAGATGGTGGGATGTGCACACAATAATCTTAACATTAATCTAAACTCTGTCTGTGAAACCAGGCCATAATGTGATCAATTTTGAACTCAAAAGTTAATCTTTTAGGACAGAACAAAACCCACATCACTTTGTTGATTCACTTTTCCCACATTTTCTGTTTACTTGAGCTGCCCAAGATAGTATAATTAAATGCTGGGTACACACCAAAAGATAATCGGGCTGATTTTGGGCCGATTTCCCCCCTTCCGACAATCCTAGCTATGTCCCGATTATCTTGATGGTTCTACAGATTATTTTATCAGATTTTCCCTTGGTGTGAGGTGTGTTAAGAGTGTCCGAACCTGATCGGAAGAACGTCGGAGCCGCCCCGATCGCGAATCGTAAATATTCAACATGTTTAATATTTACGATAAGAAATCCTGAAGTGTGGGGGGAACCCCGAGGACAAACGCCTGCACGTTCTGGAGATTATCACGTGAAACAAAACAATATCCAATCAGAAAGCGAGATGATGGAAGACGGAAGCATAACAAACGCAGTCACGGCGCAGAACAAAGTAAAATTGATGTGGACAGCAGAGATGGAGGATCAGCTTGTTGACTTGTGGCAACAGCACAAATGTTTATACAACGTGTTGTGTAAAACCTTTCCGAACACTATCATCGCAATTTATTCCTGCATATCGTTCGGGAGGCTTGTTCTGAGGTCTCGAGAGATTTTGCCAGATTTCCTGCGTTCACAGTCGAGACTCTGGTTGAAAATCTGTTTGTGTGTGGTGTGCTGTCTTTATCACATCATGGCACACCACACACACTATAGGAGCAAAACGGTTAAATCTAGGATTTTTTTGTCCTCATGTTTGTGGTCTATCACATTTTGAAAATCTTATAAGATGTAAAAAATCTTTTGGTGTGTACCCAGCATAACTTTTATATATTATATATATTTTATAAATATTTTATGTTTCATTTACATTTTCATTTCGGTTTACGTTAAAAAAACAAAACTTAAAAAAGAAAATTTATGGCACTACAAATTTTATAGGTCATAAATTGTGTACACAAGTTAGTAATCTGCATGTAAAGTTTACTAATCCATATCTGCAGCTGAATTTGTTCTCCCTGCCAAAAGCACGGAGGGGGCTCCGTACACATGCTAAAATAGCACAGGGATATTTTGGGAGGGTGAGTGTTTGTACTGTAGCTCCAATCTTGTGGGTGATCAGCAGCTGAATGAAAAACTGTCCTGTTCATTTCACCTCCAACTTGGTTAAAGTTTCATGACGTAGATTTAAATCAGCCCTTCAAAGTGGTCCCATGCAGGACGACAGTTACAGACCGTCAGTAATCACTCTAGTTAAATGCGGTTCACAAGAAGATTACAGTACAAATTCAGTATGCTCCAAAAAATGATTAATACCAAGAGTTGAGATTATGATGAGTTCTTTCATTTTGGGGGCAGTACTCACTCCGGCTAGGGATTGCTGGATATTCTGTCGGGCTTTAGCAATGTCCTGCAGGATGGCACTAGAATCTCTCTCCTGGAAGGGTACAGCGGGGTAAAAAGGCCCATGTCAAACAAACCAGCAAGAGGCAGAGAGTGAGCATGCAAGCAAGCAAGCAAACAAACAAACATACACAGGTGAAGTACATAATGAAGCGCTGTCAGTGCAGTGAAAAGAAAAAGCAGAAACCTGAAACGTTGGACATACAGCAGCTGAGTAAACATGTATTCATGCCTCACCATTAGGATTCTGTCACCCTCATTCATTGGGACAACTACAGCCTTATACCGGTTTGTATGACAACCCAAATGAGGAAGTTTTAGACCCTCAAACTGTGCTGTTGAAACTGCTTCGCTACAGCATCCTGATCTCTAGTGGTCAGTACCTGAGATGTCTGAGGTACGCCGTTCCTGGCTTCGTAGAAGCATCTCTCGGCCTCGTCGTATCTGGACTTGTCGAACCAGATGTTCTCCTGGGCGAGTCCCTGAAGTCCACTCATTGTGATGCTAAGAACACGAAAAAAGTAGACGTGGAAGTTAGAATTATAGTTTGTGTCAAAGAGCAAACATACAAATTTAGAAAGACTTAAAAGTTAAAAGAAAAAAAATCAGAATTCAAAATGCAAGTCTTCAATGCATTTTTAAAGTAATTCATTCATGAGTAATTGTGCATCACAAATGCATTAAAACACATGTGTCAAACTCCAGTCCTGGAGGGCCACTGTCCTGCAGAGTTTATCTCCAACCAGCTCCAAAAACACCTGCCTGGAAGTTTCTAGTAATCCTGAAGACCTTGATTAGCTGGATCAGGTGTGTTTAATTAGGGTTGAAGCTAAACTCTGCAGGGTTGTGGCCCTCCAGGAACTGAGTTTGACACCCCTGCATTAAAACATAAGCAAATATAAATCAAGCCGAGCACCACGTGCCACATTTTCTCTCCTGTATTTACACATATTATGACAGCTTACAAATTCTCTAGAATTTGGATCTTAAATTACACAATTAATCATTAGAGATTTTTCTTGCATTCAAGCTAAATTCTTGGCAGCCAATAGAACCGAATCATTTATTTATTTTTTTCTCAATTTAAAAATTCAATTTGAATTGGTATTTTTCTATAATAATAAAAAAAAAAAAAATCTCCAAAAGTTGGAGGAGAAAAACAAAACTTGTTGAGCAAGATTAAACTTTCAGTGACCATGAACGACTAGCTAACTGCTGGTTTAAATAAGGCAGCCATGACTGACAATAACTAGCTAAATACAGCAATTTTACTTATATTGTTGCTCAATGAGAACAAGGAACATAACAATAAACAAGCAAACAATGAAAAGAAGTTATATGAACAATATAATATGCTGACAAAATAGGAATGTTTGGCAATATATAACTATACTACACCAACCAATAAACTCGTACATTCTGTAAACACCCACTTTATGCCTGGCTAACTTTATGATGACGAAAAAACTACATCGTCCAGGTCTTGCATTCACGTTGATTTTGTAGAATGGTTATTTGGATTGATTGTCCAAGTCCCCTGAACCACTAAAACTCCTTTCATTTATTTTTTGCTGACACTGGCTTCAGACAACAGGACAGACTTTGCGTGCTAAAGCCCTCGGATTAGTTTCACACTGATCAACTTTCACCCAGCAGCCAATGGTGACACAAACCAGGTTGAAGCTTTTGAAAAGAGAAAAATGATCTTAAACACACAAAAACATTCAATAAGTAAAAAGACAAATTTCAGAGTTTCTTAAAAAAAGGAAATTGTCCCATGCCCCTAAACTAGCCATACTTGTCCCTTTTATGAGGGGCGCGCTCGGTCTCGGAGAAGACCCTCTTCCTGTTACTTTTTGGGAAATGCCGATCCCTCTGGGGTTCAGACGACGAGCGCTGGTGGGTCGAACCCCGCTGCTGTGGATGAGACGCATTGGAACGGGTGTACGTTTGGTTCTCCTTCTCTTGGGATTGTTGTGCCCCGTTTCGTTTAGCCCTGAAGACCAGGGTGCGGGGGATTCGGTCTTTGGAAGACGAAACTGGAGGGGTCCCACTCCCAGCGCTCAACGAGGTCTGATAGGCATCGTTAGCCTGCTCATATAGGCTGCTGTTGAACCAAACCTTCTCTCCTCTAGTGCCCTGAGAGGTCAGATCATGATGGAAACGACCTTCTTCAGAACCTTGATTTTCAGACCTGGAAGAACGAGTGCGGTTTCTCTTTCCGTCATTTGAATTGGGCAGATTCCTTGTCTGTTCGTGTCTAGTATCTTCTTTGGCTCGAGACCCCAACTGGTTCTCCATCCTCTAGCTCAATTACAGCATATAAGGAAAAACAAATAAGTAACATGCTAAAGAATTAGTTTGAGCTGATGTTAGACAGTAAACGAGGGCAGAGATGGAAACAACCAAGCGCATTCAGAAGCCTTGCAGAGCAGCCGGTTTACACCAGCAGAAGTCCGTTCATGAGGGAAACGCTTTCACAGGGATTCATCAAGGGAACTAATACATTACTGGACGTTTCGCATTCAGACAGTGTGATTTTATTCAAATTTCGTTTAAAAAAAATTATATTCAAATTATTGTGCAGTCTGGCCAAAGATTACATAATTAGCTAAATTGTCGTTGTCCCTTTGATAAATAAATGTTAAGAATTTCACTTTTTTTTTAAAGCCATGCAAGTACAAAACGAACAGAAAACCTTTGAACTTTTGCCCATATCCAACAAGTTGCACAAAATTACAGCCAAATGCCTCAATATTTTCTGGCTTATTTTCAACTTGATATCAAGTATTATGTGGCATACTGTTACGGTGACCGGGAGGGGACATGTTCGGTTCACTTAGTTTTGTCGTGGCCACAACATAGCCTATAAACTCGTGGGAACGTCATAATATGTTGTTGCCACAAGATATTAATTTGTGGGAACGTTTTACTTAATTAATTCCGTGACATCATCATGTCGTGGCCACGCGATGTAAAGTTGCGGCCTCGAGATCATATCCAAATAGCACGGAGACGTCTATTTGATGTGCGTGTTTACATCTGGAAGACATATTTTTTAGAGTGTTTGCTCATCTGCAATATATAGGACTTTTCCTGTCAGATGTCAAATAGACGTTTAGAAAATGTCTTTAAGATGTAATGATTTAGAATGTAGGCTATGTTAAACTGACATCTTAAAGATGTATATCAGATATTAGTAAACAGAAGCAGCTTTCCAGATGAAGTGATCTTTAACAGACATCTTGCAGACGTACGTGTGCTATCTGGTTATGTTGAGGGAACGATATATTTTTCTCGTGGCCACGACTTCATATTTTGAGAGAACGACATCGGTCAACACTGTAACCATATACAGCAGTCGGAGATGGAGATGACTGGTGAAATAACGTTTTACTTTGAATTAGGAATGTCATATAAAGATATAGTGCGGTCTCTGGCATTAAGATGTACGTAAGTGAAAAACATTCTTGAGTTGAATGGGCTTTTTTGTCGGAAATTTGCTGGCTTGAATGAAATACTCGGGTCACAAATAAAGTCCCGTTAAAGGCAATGAACAAAAACAAATTATGAGAAACTTAAATTAACAAATAGGCCTAATAAAGCAAATTATGCCTGAGGTAAAAGGAGGAGCCCTTGTCACATGTGAAGATTCGGTTCCCACATGTTATAAAACTCAAGAAATGGATGTCGTTCCCTCAACATACGGTCTCGTGCCCACGAAATATTATGACGTTCCCACGAGTTTAGGCTATATGTTGTGGCCACGACAAAACTAAGTGAACCGAACATGTCCCCTCCCGGTCACCGTACTGTTGATTACAACACATTTTAAGATACAATCATTTGAGTAATAAATGCAATCTGACAAGTAATTGGAGCCACAGGAAAAAACAACAACAGAAACATGCACACAATCCCAACGCCTTTCAGTAGAAATTAACCTCAGCTGTGATGTGAAGCAAAAGTGCAGAGAACTCTAATAACAATTAAATTAAAAGGTATAAATATTTACAGTATTTTGCACAAATAAATGGTGTAAATAGCAACAATCAAGTTGAAAATAGACAGGAATATTCCATTACCATGTTTTTTTCCATTACCAAAGTCCCTACCTTATAATGGTGAAAATTTGGTCATGCCAAATTTCAAACTAAAACTAAATCCAACTTCCAAAACTATGGACAATCCATCATTCAGGTTACAAACACACCATGCATTTCTATTACAACAAATTATTTAGCCAATAACAAGGTTTTATGCTAAGTTAGTGTACTTTGTTACACAGTTCACCAAATGTCACCACAGAGCATGTTTGCTATGACATATGGACTTATTTTATTGTTTGTCATCTCCAATCAAGTTATATTATTTGTATCCCTTTACAATAAGGTCCCATTAATTAATGCAATAACGAAAAATAAGCAATACATTATTTATTAATCTTTGTTAACGTTTGTTAATAAAAAACACAACTGTTCATTGTTAGTTCATGTTAACTCCGGTACAAGTTGATTTTAATAATGTATTAATAGGCTATAAATGTTGAAATTCACATTAATAAATGCTTTAGAAGTGTTTTTAGGATTTCATTATTAGTTCATGTACTTTATTCATGTTAACAAATGGAACCTTAGAATGTGAAATTTGCATTAGTCTTTGAGATGAAAAGAATGAGAAAGAGATGTTGAAAAGAAAGATGAAGAAACTCATTGCAAGTTACCATGTGACATAGCCTAGATGTCCATTTTATTTACGCTAAATAAAAAGGGGAGTCACTGAGACTGACTTTGGCTTGAAGGACACGAAAAGCAAATAAACCAGAGTAACAACAACACGTCTAACCCAGATTTAAACCAGCAGAGACCTGTAGGTCAGGATTAGATGACACACACACACAGATCCGTTACAGATGCTTCATATGACCCACCCTGTTTATGAACATATGAAACACAAACTTCAACGTCATGTGTGCTGTCTGTCAGTATCAACTCCAGATGCTTCACGCAAGCTTTATAAACTCATGAGTTAAGATACTGTATGGTGTGTATGGAGTGGGATCAAGTTCAAGGAGTTTTAAACTCTGCAGCGGATTAAACTCATGGGTTTCATTCGCAGCCACGTGGCGCGACACGCACAGCGGAACACTTCAGCAACAACACGATACAAGAGAAACATATTTACCACTATCGTGTTAGTGGAAACTAAAGTTTTACTTACTTTAGAAGAGTTTGATAAGTGACAAGCGGTTCGAGTTGAACTTCTCCGCAGGACTCCCTATTACAGAAAGAGACCGAGGAAGTCGGGTAACACGAACTTATAGCTGATAGAGGGGTTTCCTGGTAAATGTCATTGTTTATATTGAACGATGCAATGCAGGTTATACGATTTTAGCATTGTAATATACGTCTGTATTAGTAAAGATTTGATTATAATCTATAGCGTATGTACAAATATGTAAATATTCATTAAAGTGCCAGTATTTTATGAATATCGCCCCCCAGAGCAGAGATGGTACATCCAGTTACGTTGCACCGAAACATTCCGTCCTCGTGCCCCGAACTAACAGCTGCACATAATAACTCAATAAAATTTGGATTTATTTTTTAATTCTCTTGACTCAAACGGCAAAATTCTGTGTGAATCTCCTATTCAAATTAAAGATTTTTCTGAGTCTATCGATGAGCTGAAACTAAATAAATCTCCTGGAAATTATGGTCTGACCACTGAGTTTTACAAAAGATTCTCAAATGTTCTTTCTCCATTTCTTCTCCAAGTGTATTAAAGAGCCTTCATTAAGGAACTCTCTCACCCCACTCAGGGCGTTATAAATTTGATCCCAAAACCTTAAAAGGACCTTGCTCATCTTGAACATTGGCGACCTATAACCTGTTGAATAGGCTAATGATTACAAAATATTAGCCATGATTTTTGCTAAAAGAAATAAATGTGTTCTAGATCATATAGGCTACCTAATTGATGACTATCAGTCAGGTTCCCCTGATTACAGTTTCTTGCATTTTTATTGCTTTTTATAAAGCTTTTGATTCTGTTGAGTCTTTGAAGTCTTTGAGTATTTTTGGTTTGGGTCCCAATTTTATCAATGCAATTTAGGCTACACTTTGTATAGTAGGCCTAATGCCAATGCTTCAATTAAACTACAACATAGTACATAGATTTAATAGATGGAGGCATCCATCAAGGCTGCCCAATATCACCTTATCTTTTTCTGCTTCCTATTAGCCATCCACTTTCAAAATAGTCATTTGGAAGGTAGGCTATCTCTGTTGCAAACCCATAAATATTAATAAGTCAATTGGCTGACAACACAACTCTGTTTTTAAAAATAAAGATCAAGTTTCTTTAGCCTTAAATGTAATTCATATTTAGCGGTTTAGTTCTTAATATCCACAAATGTCAACTTTTATTTAATACACATTCCACTGATGTTAAATGTGACATTCCAATCAAGTCTGAAGTTAAATAGGCTACTTGGATATAATTATATATATATATATATATATATATAAACTTAACTTTGAACCTCTTATCCTTGCTGTTCGACGTAAATTAAAAGATGATTATCTCGGGTTATCTATCCCACAATGGCTCTGGGTGTTGAGTTAATGGACATTTCCACTCGTAATAATTATTTCAAGGTTAAATGGATAAAGTCTTTTTTAAACAATTCCAAGTCTTTTGGGAATATTATCACATGTCATATTTTCAGTTCAGTTGGAGGTTTACATTTTTTGTTGCACTGTAAATGACATCTCTAAAATACCCTTAACTGTTTATAGTTTTCATAAGCAGGCTTTAATATTCTGCTCCCTAATATATAATTATAATTTTCTCCACATAGCTATTTTATCTTAAAGAACCAAAATATTAGACATAAAAATAAATATCTTACTTTTAATAATTGGTTTGATAAAAATATACTTTTAGTGAGTCAACTTTTAGATGATATGGTGTCTAGCTCTCTTATTAACACTTTATGCCAGAATTTTTCTTGCCACATTTTATATTCACCAATGTAAATTTTCAAAGAAAACTCCTTTTTTTATTTTCAAGAAAGAGTTTGATGTGTATCTAAACTCCTCGAGGAACTCTAAAAACTCTATACATAAGACTCTGTTATGGTGTAAAACATTTAAGCTAGTTTAATATTCTTTTAGTTTTTGTTTTGTAACCCTCATTATTGTTTATTAGTTTATTACTGTCTTGTTTTTGTTATTGTTGCATAATAAAAAAAACAGCTGCACATCAAAGCTTCAAGTAAAAACATTCTATTAACATTTTTACGCCTTACTTTTTATTTGATTATAATACTCTTCTCTCTTTTCTGTCACTGTTATGTATTTGCCAACAAAGGAAAGAAATATGTTTTTGATCAATAAAATCCTTACAATTTTTCAAGTGTTCTGTAGAGCATTTTGCCAACAGTTAGTTAACAGTTAATTGCCTGGAAATAAAGAAACATCTGCTGTAATGCATGTTGTTATATGAGGATGACACCAGACAACGCATTAGATTTATTGTTACGACAATACTTTATGCATTTAAAGCAATGTTAACACATATGGATGTCTTTCTTTCAGGTTTCTTAAAGAACCAATCTTACCAGGAGTGGGGTTTGAACCCACGTGAACATTTGTTCATTGGATCTTAAGTCCAACGCCTTAACCACTCGGCCATCCTGGTGTGCTGTCATTATTGTGATAATTATCCCCACATACTATATCATCAAATAATGGTGAAGTAATATTGACAGTTTTTAGTAGTTGTAGTCAAGTTTTTTTCTCCCCCAGTATCCTCAATATCTCTTTTCATTCTTTTACTTTTCAAAATCTAAAAGCAAAACCATAGTCTAAAAATCCAAATAAGTGATTTTAAAGGATGGTTAAAACATCAAAATTAATATTGATATCATGTAAGCTAACGCTCAGTACGAGTAACAAAGTTAGGCCTATTTATATAGGCCTACATATTGAAATACTTAAATTACAACAAGCTAATTATTTCTTTCTTTTTCTTTAAGGTGCAGAACAGGAATGTCCCAGCACGGACTAATGTAAGGACAAAAAATTCACTGTAAAGTGTGCTTGAGTCCAAGTGCAGTGCTTTGTCTGGATACAGCATTTTGTGGCCTTTAGTGCCTTGAATTTAAGACCATCTGCAACGCCTCTGGTATTGTCCAATCCAATATTACCCCATTAAAATTACAGTATCGATGCTAGCTCAATTACCAACAATTTACTAATACAGACCATTATAAATCAATAGTACTTAACCTTTAGTGTCTGTTAGCATCAATAGACAATTATATCAATAATCAATTATAAAATATAAGATAGCATCATGTTACTGATACGGTCTGCCAGGAATAAACTTACACAAAATTTATTTTTAATACTTAGAAATGCATAGCAGTTTTAAATCTCTCATAAGGAGTCTCGTGAAATTTCTTTTAATCACAAATATAGGAGTATTTTTATATCATCTGTTTGGTTGTTGATTTTCAAGAATCTCGAGTATGCAGTACTCCAAGATTGTTGTTATCATCACCTAATCTCTCAGTTTTAGAGAGCTTTTCTACTAAAGCTTCTACCAGGAGTGGGGTTCGAACCCACGAGGACATTTGTCCATTGGATCTTAAGTCCAACGCCTTAACCACTCGGCCATCCTGGTCTACAAAGAATGTCCAAACATAGATCAATGTAAGGGTAAATAATTAACTATAAAGTGTTCTTAACTAGGATCTGAGATCTCCATATCTGATCAAAGTGGCTTTTTGGAGTGGGTTAAACTGTGTGATGTTCCTACAACATTACATATGCATTAAGCACTACTGTTTTTCAGAATATGGAGTAAATCAAGTCTAAACCGTATGTACAACCCCAGTTTTGAGCACAGTAAACTTCTAGCAGGAGTGGGATTCGAACCCATGTGGTCTTTTGTCCATTTACGCCTTAAAGTCCAACAGAAATCAAAATTGACCCTATTTACTTTGTTAGCACATATTACTAGTCTTGTGGTGAAAAATTAATCCGTGCAAGTTAATACACAGAAAAAAACTGTTTGCCGTCGTAATCTTTAATCAAAGTCTGAAAAGTTACTTCCGGTCTGGAATGGCTGATGATGTAGGTTTGACGGCTTGGGTTGGGAAACGCTTAACCACTCCCCTCAAACCGTTAGTCTGCTATGAGTGAGAGATGGAGAGGAGGAGTGCTAAAGTAAAACCCTGCCCTCTGTTCAATATTCCTTTTCACTGGGAAATACGTCACACAACACTGGAGAAAAGTCGTTTGCAACTTCCGGTTCACGCAGACTTTAACCACACGGCCACCCTCTCAAACAGCATCTAATATGGTTGTCTTTCAAACACAGAAAAATGGGAAGGAAAAAAATGTATCATAAAGTGTCCTTAACTAGAATCACAACATTAGCTGACCGATCCAGACAAAGTAAAGTATTTGCTGTTCCTTTGACAAGCCACTTTTATTCACAATCTGGATTGAATCATGTCTGAGAATAACCTTTCGCAAACTCTAGTTTCGAAGAGCTCTTCTACTAAAGCTACTACCAGGAGTGGGGTTTGAACCCACGAGGACATTTGTCCATTGGATCTTAAGTCCAACGCCTTAACCACTCGGCCATCCTGGTCTACAAAGAGTGTCCAAACATAGGTCAATGTAAGGGGAAATAATTAACTATAAAGTGTTCTTAACTAGGATCTGAGATCTCCATATCTAATCCGATTGATCTGGTCAAAGCGTTTTTTTGGAGTGGATTAAACTGTGTGATGTTCCTACAACATTACATATGCATTAAGCACTACTGTTTTTCAGAATATGGAGTAAATCAAGTCTAAACCGTAAGTACAACCCCAGTTTTGAGCACAATAAACTTCTAGCAGGAATGGGATTCGAAACCATGTGGCCTTTTGTCCATTTACGCCTTAACCATTCGGCCACCCTGGTCTCAAAACAGCATCTAATATGGTTGTCTTTCAAGAATAATGGAAAGGAAAACAATTAATCATAAAGTGTCCTTAACGAGGATCACCACATTATCTGACCGATCCAGACAAAGTAAAGTGGCTTTTTGGAGTGGAGTTAAGCATTTGGTGTTTCTTTGACAAGCCACTTTTATTCACAATCTGGATTGAATCATGTCTGAGAACAACCTTTCGCCAACTCTAGTTTCGAAGAGCTCTTCTACTAAAGCTACTACCAGGAGTGGGGTTTGAACCCACGAGGACATTTGTCCATTGGATCTTAAGTCCAACGCCTTAACCACTCGGCCATCCTGGTCTACAAGGAGCTTTCAAACATAGGCCAATGTAAGGGAAAATAATTAACTATAAAGTGTTCTTAACTAGGATCTGAGATCTCCATATCTGATCGGATTGATCTGGTCAAAGTGGCTTTTTGGAGTGGATTAAACTGTGTGATGTTCCTACAACATTACATATGCATTAAACACTACTGTTTTTCAGAATATGGAGTAAATCAAGTCTAAACCGTATGTACAATCCCAGTTTTGAGCACAATAAACTTCTAGCAGGAGTGGGATTCGAACCCATGTGGCCTTTTGTCCATTTACGCCTTAACCATTCGGCCACCCTGGTCTCAAAACAGCATCTAATATGGTTGTCTTTCAAACACAGAAAAATGGAAAGGAAAAAAATTAATCATAAAGTGTCCTTAACTAGGATCACCACATTATCTGACCGATCCAGACAAAGTAAAGTGGCTTTTTGGAGTGGAGTAAAGTATTTGGTGTTTCTTTGACAAACCACTTTTATTCACAATCTGGATTGAATCATGTCTGAGAATAACCTTTTGCAAACTCTAGTTTCGAAGAGCTCTCCTACTAAAGCTACTACCAGGAGTGGGGTTCGAACCCACGAGGACATTTGTCCATTGGATCTTAAGTCCAACGCCTTAACCACTCGGCCATCCTGGTCTACAAAGAATGTTCAAACATAGATCAATGTAAGGGGAAATAATTAACTATAAAGTGTTCTTAACTAGGATCTGAGATCTCCATATCTAATCCGATTGATCTGGTCAAAGCGTTTTTTTGGAGTGGATTAAACTGTGTGATGTTCCTACAACATTACATATGCATTAAGCACTACTGTTTTTCAGAATATGGAGTAAATCAAGTCTAAACCGTAAGTACAACCCCAGTTTTGAGCACAGTAAACTTCTAGCAGGAATGGGATTCGAAACCATGTGGCCTTTTGTCCATTTACGCCTTAACCATTCGGCCACCCTGGTCTCAAAACAGCATCTAATATGGTTGTCTTTCAAGAATAATGGAAAGGAAAACAATTAATCATAAAGTGTCCTTAACGAGGATCACCACATTATCTGACCGATCCAGACAAAGTAAAGTGGCTTTTTGGAGTGGAGTTAAGCATTTGGTGTTTCTTTGACAAGCCACTTTTATTCACAATCTGGATTGAATCATGTCTGAGAACAACCTTTCGCCAACTCTAGTTTCGAAGAGCTCTTCTACTAAAGCTACTACCAGGAGTGGGGTTTGAACCCACGAGGACATTTGTCCATTGGATCTTAAGTCCAACGCCTTAACCACTCGGCAACCCTTTACAGTCTGGATGGATGGAGGATGTTACAAATGATATGTTGTTTAGGTTTGAGCTTTCTCATCTTACTTCAAGAGTGTCTCAAACATAGATCAATGGAAGGGAAATTAAGTGTTCTTAAGTAGAATTGCCACATTCTGTCAGATTGATCCGGACAATGTGGCTTTTTGGAGTGGAGTAAAACCACCTGTGACAGGTTGCATAAACTGGATAGTGGTTCTGGATGATCTGGATAATGAAACCTATCAATGTGATGCCAATTTTTTCAATCTAAAATCAAAAATCAACCTCCTCAATGAAAAAGATAGAGAAGTAATTTAGAAAAAAGTATTTGGATGATGTAATAAAAGGCAATTGGAATAGTCTACCATAGTGTTTTTTTTTTTTTTTTAATTTCTAAAAGAGAGCAAGGAATGTTAATACTAAATCCCCAAAAATACTTTATCACAATAAAAAAAAAAAAAAAAAAACCTAACCACAAAAGTAATTACAAATGTGGGTTAAATGTTATTATTTTGGTGTGTTAAACATTGTATTGTTATGCTTCTCTCTGTAATTACTGTAAGCAACCCCATTTGCCAAGCATTTGTAATAGGGATAATAACAAATGTAATTTTAGTACAACATAATTTTAGTTGTTTTGTAACCATTTTTTGACATTTCTATGTCTGTGTAAGAGTGGAATTCCTGCAGTGGTTCAAGCTGCAAGACTGCCGAATGACTAAAGAAATGTTATTAGCAAGATGGTAGAAAACTGTCCATTTCTTGTCTATTCCACCCACTGCTACTTATACCAACGACAGATATAAGCGCAGTTACAATAGTTTAATATGTGGGAGAGCGTTGCGATAGAGAGTGACAATATTGTATTGCAATAGGTAACACTTCAAAGTCAATACCAAATAAAAGCTATTTAGCACATTAGTTGTAGTTGAAAAGGTGTAATGACAAAATATGGTTATGGTTACACTTAATATAGTTACAAAATAGATGTTTGAGATGATGATAACTTATACCATTAATCTTACCCAGCATGTAACATGTTACCTGAGAAAAAAATAGAGAGAGAGAGAGAGAGAGAGAGAGAGAGAGAGAGAGAGAGAGAGAGAAGAGGTGGTAAAGGAAGAGAGCCCCAAGAAAGGGACCCAGAGAGCCAGAGAGCCAGAGCACCAAAGAGCAGAGCATCAGTTACATCTTCTTTTATCCTTTCCCAGACCATGTGACTAAAACCCAATTGTGAGACATTCAAACTGACCAATCAGATAATTACAACTTCCCCCACACACTAACCCCTGGTTTCACAGACAGGGCTTAAGACTAGTCCTAGACTAAAATGTAAGTCTGAGCTGTTTCCACTGAAATAAACTTGCACTGACTGATCTTAAAAATATATCAGTGCCTTTTTAGTTTTAAGATGCACATCGGTAATGTTTCTTTCTAAGCATGTTTATAAAAATTACTTAAATGTCCTAATTGATCTATGGTCTAATCCTGGCTTAGTCTAAGCCCTGTCTGTGAAACCGGGCCTAAAGGTGTGACAATTCATAGACCCTCAAAGTACACACATCTTGGCTTACAGGCCTTGATCACTGTGTCTTTGGGATCACTGTCTTTGGGAACTTCAAATGGTCCTTGTGGTAGAAAGAGGGGGTGGAAAACAGGAAAGCAAATGTCTTTGTTAGTTTCAAATATCTTGGATTATTTTCAATCCTACATCTGTTTATGAACCTTGGCTTTCATTTGCACCTATTGTGTAATCTTACTGCCTGTTCCACCAGAGATATTCAACAATGAATGAAAACTGTGCCGACCAACCCCTGTGCCAACCAATCCTGGTCTTCCCTGCAAAATTCTTAGAAATGGCTTACTGTCTTTTTACCAATGTTGTTTTCAATTATTCACATTTTGTCAGACTACATTTCCTCTCCCCTGAATCATCTGCCCCTGTTTGACAAACTAAAAATAGATGTTTTCTCATATTAAAGATTGATGCATCAAGCATTTGTTTGTCTACAAAAGCATGAAGGATAGCTTACCTCTACAAAATCCCACACATCTCTGAAAAGATCAGCATTTCTCCAGATGCATTTCACAAACAGCTGCTTATATATTCAGCTGTGAAATTAGGTTACATTTTAAAGTCAATCCGCCAGTGCGCGCTCCACGAGCCATGATGAGGACGCGCACACGCGCTTCAGTCGAAGAGAGAGAGAGGGACTGTGAGTGTGACTTCAGTCTGTCGAGTCTGAATTGAGCAGATCACTCTGTTGGAGGAGTTACAGGGATATTTCGTGTTTCTTGGGTCATCACACAGTGACTTTAATATGACGGTTCTACATCTGTGCTTATTCGCGACTTTTTGGAGAGCTGTAAGTATTTAATGTTATACATTTTCTCCATATGACCATTATATAAAAATACTTTTAATGGATTCCTTTCAGAATGTACTGAACTTGCCTATTCGTTTTTTTATGTCTTGCTCAGATTTCTGCAAACTATTGCTGAGTTATGTGCATCTGTCAGAATACATTTATGGAAATATGGTTACAAAGACATCCGTAGTAAAAACGCTAAAGGAAACATATTGGAATTTCCATCATAACATGGAATCTAGAATTCTGAAAAGTGAAAAAACGTATGCTTTCTTTTGCACTATATATTTAGCAAAGTAGGAAAACTGTACCAACTGTTTAATTTTTATCCCAATACGCTTCTTTTGCATTGACTTCAAATTATAATAATAATAAATATATATATATATATATATATATATATATATATATATATATATATATATATATATATTTATTTTATTTTTTTTAGCGCAATTTTCCTACGGACAAAATTGCGATTGTTAACTCACGATTTCTGTTCTGTCTGTGCGCACCAATCTTGCACTTCTATCTCCTCCTCAACCAGACCACCTAGAGACTTCGGGTTTTCGGCATTATGTTAAGGAAGGTCTAATCTCGGGAACGCACACAAAAAAAAAAAAAAACATAAAAAGATTTAATATCTCTTAGTGTTGTGATCCCATGACGTCAGAAAATTGCGCTAAAACACTCACTGAGTTTGTATTACTTGTTTTTTTTTTGTCTAGGGTCTTATTTTTTTTCTGGGGAAAATGTAAACAAGTGTGAATTTGGGCAAGACTTCTTTGAAATCATTTTACATTTTTGCATAACTTTAAAAGCTATGAGCCAATGCCACCTACTACTTCAAACATCTTGTAATCTATTATGTAGACTATGGTTAATGTGCCTTTTTTTCTCATTAGGTGCATGCTATCCATCCAGATTGTGCTATTATCTCACAGCTTATCCAAGACCAAGAGATCTGCAACAAAAATAGAAAGAGAGAAATGAAGAACCAGTCCCAACAAAAAGGTTGTACTGATGAAACATTACATTACACTATAGTGAATCAGTGATATATTTATCATATTGATAAAAATGCACACTCTCTGTCTGTGTGTCTGTGTCTGTGTGTGTGTGTGTGTGTGTGTGTGTGTGTGTGTGTGTGTGAGAGAGTGTGTGTGTGTGTGTGTGTGTGTGTGTGTGTCAGCAGCTGATGTGTTCATGCTTAGCTTGGCCCGGTTAACTAAAGATGAAATTACCATGCAGAAATGTAACCATGTTACTTTAATTGAATATAGTGAGGGAAAGGAAGGAAACGGTTGGACTACAGAATTTACCCACATTAGATATGTGGTTTCTGAAGACAGAGCAATTCTGTAGTGTCATTTTAGCGGATTACTACTGAAGTGTTGTCCTTTTTTAATAGGACTTTAATTGTTAAATATAGACAGTCGGAAAACAGCTAAGCACTGTGGGAAATCTCCCAAAAGAAAGCCCCCCCGAAAGCTCTTTAGACCAGTCAAGCATAATCTCTGAAGTGACTTGCAGAGTTATTAATTATTTGAAATGAGTTTCGATTGGAGTTCTGATTACGTTCCTTCTGAAGACGTAAGTTCTATGAATAGAACTTTTTTGAACGAGATTAATGCAGACAGATGGTTCAACCCACAGGACATATGATAATTATGTTACGTGGCAGCTTAAACCTCTGGAGATCTGTGTCCTTACAATTTGACAATGTGTGAGTTGTAAAGGAGATTGTGTCAAATGGTATATTTGATGTTTTCTGCAGCACATGTTCATATGCTTTATTTGAGCTTTAATCAAACAAGGTAAAATGCAACAATATTGTTACCTACCAATGCAAGTCAAATTAGGACTCCATGCTGGTTAATAGAACATTTGCAATGCCATGTTAGAATTCAAACAAAATTCAGCAGAACAGAAAAGCTTTACCTCAGGATTTAAGATAATAATAGTAATAATAATCAGTAATTGGAATGATTACAATTTAATCAAATTAATTACATCATTTACAAATTAATGAATCCCAATTAAACTTGTATATCAATATTTGCTGGGGGAAAAAAACTCCAAATAAGTGTATAAATGTCACAAGACAAGCTCTTGTATTCAGTCTGCAGCATTTTTAAATTGCTGATCCATACTCACAGACTGTCTGTCTGACCGACTTTGACCTGCAGACTTTAAAAGGACATGTCTTCCCCGCAGCAGGAACATACAGAGACAAAGCTGTCAATGTCTTTAAGGCGAAATGCAGTATTTTCTTAAAAAATGAAGCTTACAAACAGGGTTTTCCAGCCTGATGAGCCATAAGACCTTTAGAAGATTGTATGAGGCCATAACATAACCCAGGAGGGATTGGACCCACTTTGCCTTTGTTGACAATGGTACACTGATCTAAAAAAAAAAAAAAACATAATCAAGCATCAAGAACTCATCTAACAAGCAAGACAGAGCAGGACTCTCGAGGGGACTCTGGAGTGGACTCTGGCTGGCAAACAGGAATGGAGGAAGCCGAGAGGCGTGCGCTGCCCAGGCACACAGGACAACCATGGCCTAAAAGGTAAAGACTAACCTCTTGGCCACGGCAGGACTGACAGGGAAAACGGGTGTCTCAGGAATGGCCTCCATGGCCGTGAGTGATAGATCAGTTGGCTCAGGAGAGACTGGAGCAGAGGTAGCCAACAGGGAGGTATGCAGCCCAGACACACATAATGGTGGCAGTCTACAGGCCATGACGGGACAGACAGGAAGAGCGGGCTGCTCAAGGATGGCCTCCATGACAGGGAGCTCAGGGACCATCGGGACCACTGTATTCGGGTCCTCCAAGACCATCAGACTTAGGACCACCGGAGTTGGGACCAGTGGAGTCAGGTACTCCAGGACCATCAGACTTGGGACCACCGGGCTTGGAACCACTGGCGCCAGGTACTCCAGGACCATTGGACTTGGGACCACCGGAGTCAGGTCCTCCAGTACCATTGGACTTGGTACCAACTGAGTCAGTTCCTCCAGGACCATCGGACTTGGAACCACTAGAGCCAAGTACTCCAGGACCATCGGAAGTGGGACCACCAGAGTCAGGTCCTCCAGTACCATTGGACTTGGGACCAACGGAGTCAGTTCCTCCAGGACCATCGGGAGCACTGGAGTCGGGTCCTCCAAGACCATCAGACTTAGGACCACCAGAGTTGGGACCAGTGGAGTCAGGTACTCCAGGACCATCAGACTTGGGACCACCGGACCTGCGTTTGCGAGGGCAAGGTGATAAATAGATGGCTGCCACCTGGGAAGCTGAAATGCACTCCGCATCTTAAAAGAGAGCTGCAGTGGTCTCCGGTGCCCCAGGAGAAGCTGCAATGGGCTTGGCCACCTCTCAGTGGGCGGAAAATTAGGCAGACCTGTTCTTCCTTCTCCGATTCCCGGTCATTGGAGAACTGGGGCTTCCACTGACTGAATGAGGAATGGAAGGACAGTCAGTTTGGGAAGACTTCATGCTGCATGGGGACTCTGATTCCCCACTACAGTGTGAATAGCGCACAAAGTCCCAAAATGGCAGCCTTGTACACTTAATTGTCTAAAAAAAATTGGCTTCATTAAACTGAGAAAGCATCTTCCAGATAGTATCCATGCCACCATGTATATCTGCCAAGTGTCTGAAATCTGTCCAAAGACTTGCAATTGCACAAACCATATTCATGTGTTAATTTGCAAGGAAGCCATGCCCTTGATGTATTTTACCTTGTGCTTTTTTCTCCTCAAATAATTGTGATACCCCCAAACTGAGTATAAAAAATTAATGTTGCTATGAATAGCCATAGACATCTAGGTCACTTTGCAACAGAAGTCTTGAGACACTGTTATACTACAGCCTTTCACATTCTTTATTACTCTATTTGACTGTTCCAGCTTTTCATCGTTTTAATAGACTGGAATTTGTACGGCATGAATGCATGCAGATATTGACTAGTGAACAGAAGCTTACTGACCTTTGAAAACTGGATGCATGTCTAGCTAATGAATATTCAGTGACATCATATTAAGGACACTAATATTTGTCAAAAAGTTGCATTTACTTACGGTCCATATATGCCTTTAGGCAGCAAACAGAAAAAAATGTTTTACATGCAGATGGATGAGCAGTCAATAAGAGTTCATCCAATGCAATCACTGGCCTGCACATGTTAGCATGATAAAAGACTGTTGTTAGACTTGGATATAAATTAACCCTGTCTATAAGATAATATGGGCTGACTGGGCAAGCTGGTGCTGCTCTGTTAATGTAGATGGATCAATCACTAGCTCACATGAATCATTTTGTGTCAATCATACAGTTTGGAAACTTCTGACAATGGAAATATTGGTCAAGGAAAGGAAGAGTCATAGAATGAATTTAACATATACTGTATTGTCAACAGCTTTTGAAAACAGTTCCTCTGTGTGTCTCAGGTTGTGGGACGGATTGGGATGGGATCCGCTGCTGGCATACAGCCAATTCTGGACAACTCATTAATGTGTCCTGTTCGGAAGTCTTCCAGCATATATCTAACACTCAAGGTCAGATCTATCTATCTATCTATCCATCCATCCATCCATCCATCCATCCATCCATCCATCGATCCATCCATCCATCCATCCATCCATCCATCCATCCATCCATCCATCCATCCATCCATCCATCCATTGATCCATCCATTGATCCATCCATTGATTCATCCATCCATCCATTGATCCATCCATCCATCCATCCATCATTTCTTGGGCTCTTTTTCATTGCTGTCATTCTTTAACATCAGCTGGTGTGAGCTCCAGGCTTATTTCGTTTGAAATGTTTGTCAAACAGCAGCAGATGATTTTTTTTCTAAAGGCTGGTGCAATAACCATAGCTGAAAGCTGTCACAGTTCTAGTTAGGGGTTGTAATATTATACGGGTCAGTAGTCTTTAAAGTTACAGGGCTATGATTCTGTGAAATGTTGAATATGCAGACAGAAAGTCACAGAGCCCTTGAGATATTGGGATTCAGCTTGAACTGCAATGACCTGTGTATATAGACTCAAGCATGGATTTTTACAGCTGGCTAAATTTAGTTATTTAAATGTGCTAATGCAGCACAATTCATGAACATTTTTTCACAGCTTAATTTCATGGCATGGAATCAATTTAAATTCCTAAAATGGAAATTTAATGAATCCATTTGCATTGGGACTACATGAATAATTTTCATTGGCCATAACTGGATATATAAGATGACAGAAATAAAAAAAAAAGATGTATAAAAGTGGAAATAAAAGATGACAGAGATGTTGGGCAGATATTTAGTGCTCTACTAAATTAAAATGAGGTTATTTAATTTTTTCTTGTCGCTTGTCCGAAAAAAAGAAAGTGCTTCACAAATAGCCAAAAATTTAAACATGGCTCAGTTCTTTTCATTTTCATTCTGTGTGAAAGGCATAAGAACATAATCATAATCATAATTTAATTCGGACTGCAGATTCTTGTAAAATATAACACTTTGCCAGTGTGGGATAGATTCAGCTGCAACAGTGTGGCACCAATGAAAAGCTGTGAAGGAAACAAGATCGATCTTTGGATTTTAAAATCGATATCGACATCAAATGAGGATTGCGATGAATGTGAAAGTCGATCATTTTACCCAGCCCAATTTTACCTAGTCCTTAGATAAGATTAATCTTTAACTCTTGTCAGTGTTTTCATAAGAAATATGATTGTCTCCTTCTGACAACAAACAATATAGCATTTGTATAATCCATAATTTCATCAAAAGTCTCTTCAACAAGGAAATGTGACGTCTGTTACTGCCACTAAATATTAAACATCAGGTGGTATATATCACATCTGTGTGATTACTTTTCCCCTAAATCCGTAAATGTAGGATTAAATCTAGTCTGGTTTCGTAAATGTTTTAAATCCTCTAGGAGTGCTTACAGATCAGGATGTTCAGATGACAGTGGACACTTACCAACAGATCTTAATCAGGGCAGACACCATATTTCAAAATGAGGAAGGAATAGATGTAGTACAGATGTACACACATGCAAGCACACAGCCACACACACACATACTCCATATTTCAAATGGTGTGTGTGTGTACATCTGTACTATATCTATGCCTTCTATCCTCATTTTGAAATATGGTGTCTGCCATATTAACACACACACACACACACACACACACACACACACACACACACACACACACACACATACATATACTGTATATATATTCTAACAACAAAAAATTGTAAGAACATGAACGCTCTGGACAGTTGATAGGGTAGTGTTGCATTGCATTGCCTTGCCATTTTTAATATTGAAGCTCAAGAAGACACGAAAGGGAACTCAATTTGTTATACTCACACTCTAAACATCTGCTTCGCGCCCAGAAATTTGCGTCTCAGACAGCGAACGAATACTGAATCGAGCTCTCTTTCACATCTTCTTGTGCTTGAACAGACATATTCAAACAAAATTATGCCAAAATTTTAATCTAGGCAAGTATCCATGGTCAGTTATGTCTTAAGTGAACGTAAACAGTTGAGAAATAAAACGCATGTGTAATAGTATATTTGATCCATGCATTAGCTCTTGAAGTGACAGCAGCCTATATTCCTGCTGCTGTTTGATGATTTTAATGTTAATCAAACAACAATCACTCATTGCTCTTGACTGAATAACTTTTGTAACTTTAATAAGGATTATGTTTCATGGCTGGTAAAAAATATTTATGGCCGGTAAATTTTCTTAAATAATCTGTCTTTAGCAGGTGTGGCAAAAAGTTTGTGTGTGTGTGTGTGTGTGTGTGTGTGTGTGTGTGTGTGTGTGTGTGGTCCTGGCAAACCCTACATTATTGGGACAAAATGTCTCCACATAGAAGTCAATATCCAAAATCCTTGCCCTTGTGGGGAAATTTTTGGTCCCCATGAGGAAAATAAATCATACAGAATGGTATTTTTTTTTTAGTTTTCTGTGAGGGTTGTGTTTAGGGGTAGGTTTAGAGCTAGGGGATAAAATATACTGTTTGTACAGTATATAAAAATCAATATGTCTATGGAAACTCCCCATAAAACATGAAAACCCAACATGTGTCTGTGTGATTCCATGTTCTTATTAATTTCCAGCTTTATTCTATATCTTATAATTTGAAAGTAGTTGCTGGTCGGACTCACAGTGCTGTTCAGATGCTCAGGGTAAAGCAGGTGAAGCCGTGATGCACATAAAACACCTGTTCTGCCTCAGGAAATCCACCAGCAGCAGGTTTTATCCCGGTTCTAGTGATCATGTTTTCCCCTAAGCATTCTCCAGGCTTCTGTCGGTATATTTGGAAGTGTTATGAAATGGGAATTGTGCTTACCGCTCTCTGAAATGAGGGCTGATCAGCAGGAGTCTGTAACAACTCACAAACTTGAGACTTATTTGGCACTCATGCGTATGAGAGATTTTAATGACTATTTATTGTGATCAAAACAAAGGCCCTTTAACAGGGTTTCTCGAGCAATAAGGTTCAGTGAAATTTTACAAAGCCCGTCAGGGACAAATGGTGCTGTTTTGTTATCTTTAAACCATAATTCTTTGCTGTCTGTTCGACAGGTTTTATATACAGGAACTGCACGGCTCGTGGCTGGAGTGACCCATATCCTCCGTATGAAGAGGCCTGTGTATTTGAAGAGGATTCAGAGTCGGGGACTGTGGTGAATATATTCCCATAATACATGCATGATTGACAGCAATGACCATAATTCTGAAAACATTAGCTGTGTGGAGTGGCTCAGTCTGATGAATGACTTCCAGTGCATGTAGTGTGTGTACTTGAACTTCCCATGATGACCACCAGTGGTCGCTGTGTTTTGTTTTTGCACAATGCTTTGACCTCCTGCTTTCTGTTCTTTTGTTTCCTGTTCTTCTTTTAGGATTATTTTAAAACTAAGCAGGTCATCGACCTCCTCATGCTGAAATAAAATAAAACAAAACAATAATTACACAGAATATACATAGTCATTTGTGGCCTTTAAGATTTGGAAGGGCTTTCCTTTAGACAGTTTTAATCAAAATCTAAGGTATTAGTTGCTGACACATAATGAAATATAAATCTGGTGGAATAGTTTGACTTGATGCAGTTTGTCTATAGATGTAAATTACTTTTCTCTCAGACTTGGCCTTTATTTTTCAGACAACTTACTTATCGACTTTGAAACAGCTGTACACTGCAGGATACGCAACATCGCTTATATCACTCATTACAGCCGTTACCATATTCACATGCTTCAGGTAACACTTAGATATTATCTTTATGATATCCAAACGCAATTGTGATACACAAAATGGAATCAGGGTGAATGAAAATATCTGTAAATATTCAGTATGCAATCTTCAGAATAACATTATATTATATTAAATTATGTTTATAAGTACCCATCATGCTCTGTTCATTACAGGAAGTTTCACTGCACCAGGAACTACATACACATCAATCTGTTTGTTTCCTTCATCCTGCGGGCTAGTGCAGTCTTCATCAAAGACACCGTTCTGTTCTCAGATGAAAGTCAGGACCACTGTTTAATGTCCACGGTGAGTGAGAATGTCTCTGTACGATGAAGATTTTTACACAGGTTCACTTTCCTCTCAAAAAGTCACTATGCATAAAAGCATCTGGTATATGCATTAATGTGTAATTTTAATGTGAAGGATTAAACTATTATTTGGAAGAGAAATACCAATCAAAAACTACCATGGCAAGATGAGAATCCCTAGCCTTGGAAAACCAAGACAACTTCCGGCAAATTTAGATTTGCTCTGCAAGTAGTCTGGCAAAGAGCACATTCAAGCCCATTTCCATGGCCTCGAAATCGCGGCACCAATCAGAAACGTTGAGGCGGGCTTTACACGATGACGATCACTCTGATTGGTTTTAGGTCTATCCAATTGCGCCCAGAGGCATTTGAGCGACGTGCACTCCGTTGGTGAAGCGCACCAACTTTTAAATGCATTATTATATTCAAATTGCAAACACATGAGGACAGTCTCCATGAAAGACCCACTGGCAGATGAACGTGCTACTACATTTCTCTCCGAAACGGTAGGAAATTAAATTAGATTTAATAGAGGATTTTAACTGTGACACGATGATTGACAGGGCAGTTTAAGTGACAGGATGCACGCGACAGATCCGTCCGATAAAGATGACGAAGTAGTATGTCCCAAAGCTTGCCTACTTTTTTGCTACACATTCAAAAGTAAATACCTTTTCTTCACAAAAACAGTACATACTTTTATGGCGTAGTGTAACTTAGGCGAATTGGGACACAGCATATGGCTTTACATGATGGCGATCGCTCTGATTGGTTTTAGGAGTTTTAGGTCTATCCAATTGCGCCCAGAGGCATTTGAGCGACGTCCGTTGGTGACGCCCCTTTGGAAATGAGTTATTAAAGAAGCTTTGCCAGACCATAACTCAGTTACTACTGAGAATGGTCTGGTTTTAACCAGGCTAGAGAATCCCTTGAATCCCCGAACTCTTAATTGTACGATATTTGATTATTTTGCAGTAAACTTCATTTATATAGTTCATTTTTAATCAATTACTGTGAGGAAATAATAGGAGGATGCAAGATGCAAGTAAAACTCAGTTTATTGTTGGTGGTAAGATGTAAACACACAGGTCGGGGACAAACACTCAGGTGGCTGTTGAAGCAGGGACGAGATGGCGATCCGGTGGTGGTGCAGTGGTAAGCGTGCTCGAGTGAAACCCAGGAACCGTGGAACATCCAGACGACACGAGGAACTGACGAAATCCAGACGACACGAAGAACTGACGAAATCCAGACGAGGAACCTAGTAGACGAGGCACGAGCACAGGACACACACCGGGAAACAACCACAACGATCTGACAACATGAGAGTGAAGTTACTGGGCATATAAAGGAACCTGGGATTGATGACAGCTGGTGACACTAATCAACACAACGAGTAACCACACCCACACAATTACATTCACACAGACACATCAGCATGAGACAGCCGATTCATGAACCGTGACAGTACCCCTCTCCCTAGGAACGCCTCCTGGCGTTCCCAGACAACCTTACCTGTCGATTGTAATCATCGATAAGGGAGTGATCCAGAATGTCTCTAGCAGGTACCCAACTTCTCTCCTCCGGACCGTAACCCTCCCAGTCCACCAAGTACTGAAATCCGCGTCCCCTCCGTCTCGAGTCCAGAATGCGATGTACCGAATAGGTGGGTTCCCCATCTACGAGGCGCGGCGGGGGGGGAACCGGGGCAGGCGGATTAATATGAGAATAAAACACGGGCTTAATTTTAGACACATGGAAGGCGGAGTGAATTCTCCTGTACGCAGGAGGAAGTTTGAGTCGGACTGTCACCGGACTAATAATCTTGGTGACAGGAAACGGGCCAATGAATTTGGGAGCTAACTTGTTAGACACGGAGCGGAGCGGAATATTCTTAGTAGAAAGCCACACTTTTTGACCCACGACGTAAACGGGAGGCTTTGACCGGTGGCGGTCGGCCTTGGCCTTCATGCGCCGCCCTGCTTGGAGTAGAGTCTCACGGGCTCTAGTCCAAGTACGGCGACACCTCTGGACGAATGCGTGAGCGGAGGGGACCGCGACTTCGGATTCCAGACTAGGAAAAATTGGTGGCTGGTAACCTAAACTACACTCAAATGGCGAGAGGCCCGTGGATGACACTGGTAACGAATTGTGGGCGTACTCCACCATAGAAAGCTGTTGGCTCCAGGACGAAGGATTCTTGGCAACCAAACATCGCAACATTCTCTCGAGGTCCTGATTGGCTCGCTCAGACTGGCCGTTGCTCTGGGGGTGATAGCCCGAGGACAGACTGACCGTGGCCCCCAGTAACCTACAAAATTCTCGCCAAAATTTGGACACGAATTGGGAACCTCTGTCAGAGACCACGTCCATCGGGAGGCCATGTAACCGAAAAACGTGATCTATGACTGTGACCGCTGTCTCCTTGGCTGAAGGTAATTTGGGCAAGGGGATGAAATGTGCCGCCTTCGAGAATCGGTCCACTACGGTTAAAACAACCGTCATGCCTCTGGAGGGCGGGAGGGCGGTGACAAAATCTAGAGCGATGTGGGACCAGGGTCTCGAAGGGACAGACAGCGGTCGAAGTAACCCATCTGGGGGCTGGTTAGATGTCTTACCAGTGGCACAGACTGAGCAAGCCAAAACAAAATCGTGAATGTCGCGAGCCATTAATGGCCACCAGAATCGTTGCTTAACTAGAAAACTCGTGCGAGTCACTCCTGGATGACACGCCACGTTGGAGCAATGACCCCATCGAATAACGTCGGACCGTAACCCCTCCGGAACAAACAAACGACTCGGTGGGCAACCAGGCGGAGGCGTTACCCCTTCTAGGGCTGTCTTGACCCTCGATTCGACCTCCCATACCAGAGTGGAGATGACAACCTTCTCAGGTAAAATACACTCGGGAGTCACCGGGCGTTCGGATGGATCAAAAATACGAGATAAAGAGTCGGGTTTGATGTTCTTGGAACCCGGGCGGTACGAGAGAACAAAATCAAAACGTCCGAAAAAAAGAGCCCACCGAGCTTGCCTGGAGTTGAGTCTTTTAGCAGATCTGATGTATTCAAGATTCTTGTGATCGGTCCAAACGATAAAGGGTACCCCCGAACCCTCTAACCAATGACGCCACTCCTCCAACGCTAACTTGACCGCCAACAACTCTCTGTTACCAATGTCATAATTACGTTCGGCAGGCGATAGTCGATGAGAAAAAAACGCGCAGGGATGCATCTTGTCGTCTGAGGAAGCGCGTTGTGAAAGCACTGCTCCTACTCCCACCTCTGACGCGTCGACCTCCACCACGAACTGACGTGTGGGATCAGGGGTGACAAGAATTGGAGCCGAAACGAAGCGACTCTTGAGGTTGGTGAACACTGCCTCGGCAGTGTTCGACCACCTGAACGTCGTTCGGGGGGAGGTCAAGGCAGTCAGAGGTGCGACTAGTTGGCTGAAATTGCGAATGAAACGCCGGTAAAAATTGGCGAACCCCAGAAACCGCTGTAGGGCCTTACGGGAATCTGGACTTGGCCAATCAACCACAGCCTTAACCTTGTCAGGATCCATGCGCACTCCCTCAGAAGAGATGATGTACCCTAGGAAGGGAACAGACTGTGCATGAAACGCGCATTTCTCCGCCTTGACAAAAAGCCCATTCTCTAACAGTCTCTGGAGCACTCGTCTGACGTGTTGAACGTGTTCCTGGAGAGACGAAGAAAAAATCAATATGTCATCCAGGTAAACATATATGAACTGATCTACCATGTCTCTCAACACGTCATTCACGAGTGCCTGGAAAACCGCTGGGCTGTTGGAAAGCCCGAAAGGCATAACCAAATATTCAAAGTGCCCCCTGGGGGTATTAAAAGCGGTTTTCCATTCATCCCCCTTCCTGATGCGAACCAAATGATATGCATTGCGTAAGTCCAGTTTCGTGAAAATGGATGCTCCCTGCAACCTCTCGAAAGCTGAAGACATCAACGGCAAAGGATAAGAATTCTTTACCGTGATGTTGTTCAGCTCTCGGTAATCAATGCAAGGTCGCAGAGAACCATCCTTCTTCCCAACGAAAAAGAACCCCGCCCCCGCAGGAGAAGAGGAAGGCTGGATGAATCCAGAGGCTAGAGAATCAGAAATATATTTCTCCATGGCCTCCCTCTCGGGAACAGAAAGAGAGTAAAGTTTGCCCTTAGGCGGAGATTTACCTGGCAGTAGATCTATCGCACAGTCATAGGAACGATGCGGAGGGAGAGAAGCAGCACGAGACTTACTGAACACTTCCTTCAGGTCGAGGTACTCCGCGGGCACGTTAGACAAATCCGCTGCCTCACCCTGAAACACAGAACCAGACACAGAGGGACAGGCAGACACTAAACAGGACTCATGACAGTGGTTACTCCATGTGGAAACAGTATTAGTGCACCAGTCGACACGGGGGTTGTGTCTTGAAAGCCACGGGTGTCCCAAAACCACTGGTGCAAGTGGTGAGTCCATGAGTAAAAATGAGATGAGTTCTGTGTGATTGCCAGAAGTGATGAGGGTGATGTTTTCAGTAGAATGCGTAATCCGGGGAAGTTCCTGTCCATTGAGTGCGTTGACGATAATCTGGTGCGGGAGGGGGGTGACGGGAATCTGAAGTTTAAGTGCAAGTTTGGAGTCCATGAAATTACCCTCCGCTCCCGAATCCAGTAGTGCATTGGTGCAGTGCGTCGACGTTCGCCATCTCAGTCTTACCGGGAGGAGGGTCGATGATGGTGATGAGGTCTTTTCGGCGGAGATCCCACCCGATAGTAGCCTCATACTTACTACCGGGCTTGCTTCTTTTGCCGGGCAGGAGTGGATGAAATGGCCCGCCCGGCCACAGTATAGGCAGAGTCCTTGGGATCTCCGCCTTTCCCTCTCCTCCCGGGAAAGCCGAGCTCTCCCCACCTGCATGGGCTCGTGGTCGAATGCGGGGCTGACCGCGCTCACACCACCGGGCTGGTGGTCCCCCGTGTCGGGCTGTGGACGGCTGGGATGCGTCAATCTGGTCACACGATTCAGTCGAGCGTCCACTCTCAGAGCAAGATCCACCAGTCCGTTCAATGACTCAGGTAAGTCCAAAGTATATATCTCCTTTTGAACGCGGTCAGCCAGCCCATGCAGGAACATATCCCACTGCGCCTCCTCGTTCCAACGGCACTCTGCGGCCAGGGTGCGGAACTGAATGGAATAGTCCGCCACCGAGCCTTCCCCCTGTCGCAGTTCGGCGAGTAATCTGGCCGCCTCCTTACCCGCCACTGCACGATCGAACACTCTCCTCATCTCCTCGGAGAGTGCCTGGAACGAGGTGCAGCAGTTGTTTCCGTTCTCCCACACCGCCGTTCCCCAAAGCGCTGCTTTCCCTGACAGCAGGGTCAATACAAATGCCACCTTTGCATGTTCACTCTGGAAAGTGCGTGGCTGCAAGGCAAAATGCATGGAACATCTCGTGAGGAATGCTCTGCAATATTCAGGCTCACCGGAATACCCCTCAGGTGTAGGTAGGCGTGGCTCCGGTCCTTCCGCTGCTGCGGGCGCTGGTGGTGGGGGAACGGGCGGTGTGGGGGGCGCAGTGGGAATCCGTAGCTGTTGTACCTGTTGGGAGAGCTCGGACACCTGCTTCATGAGTGCTTGTACCGCACGACCTGTGCCCGAGACGTTCTCCTCTTGTTGGTCCATACGTGTGATGCATTGAGCGATGAAATCGTTGAGTTGAGTTGTGCTTGCTGCGTCCATGATTGGTCAGATCGTTCTGTGAGGAAATAATAGGAGGATGCAAGATGCAAGTAAAACTCAGTTTATTGTTGGTGGTAAGATGTAAACACACAGGTCGGGGACAAACACTCAGGTGGCTGTTGAAGCAGGGACGAGATGGCGATCCGGTGGTGGTGCAGTGGTAAGCGTGCTCGAGTGAAACCCAGGAACCGTGGAACATCCAGACGACACGAGGAACTGACGAAATCCAGACGACACGAAGAACTGACGAAATCCAGACGAGGAACCTAGTAGACGAGGCACGAGCACAGGACACACACCGGGAAACAACCACAACGATCTGACAACATGAGAGTGAAGTTACTGGGCATATAAAGGAACCTGGGATTGATGACAGCTGGTGACACTAATCAACACAACGAGTAACCACACCCACACAATTACATTCACACAGACACATCAGCATGAGACAGCCGATTCATGAACCGTGACAATTACATATAGTTTTTTATTGCACATCATTGTTTCTATTATTCAAGGGATGAGTAGCTTATTGCCTCAGAAAAAAACCCCATTAAGTAGCCGACCCAGTCTTGTGTCTTTTTTCTAGCATTTTCAAGAAAAAGAAAGTCCTATCCAGGTATGGACTGGAAAACACTGCGAGGGTTATGTTTATTTAAGTTACATTTTTATTAATAATATTTTATTTGAGCTTTATTTCAATTACCAAAAACAGTTATTAGTTTGTTAATTGTATTTAACACTGCTATGAAAGCAAACCTTTTCATGTTTAAATGAGGTTGATGTGTTCCAGTGCAGGGTTGTGCTCTCATTCTGTACCTGTGTGTGTTGTTGTTCACAGATAGCGTGTAAGACTGCCGTAGCCTTCTTCCAGTTCTGCATCCTCAGTAATTACTTCTGGCTGCTGGTGGAGGGCATGTACCTGCAGACGCTCCTCGCCCTCACCTTCGTCTCGCAGAGGAAGTACTTCTGGTGGTACATTCTGATAGGATGGGGTTGGTACATCCTGAAAAATGGCTTCCAGAAAGGCTGTGTGTTATCAGATCTTCGGCAGTCTGCCAGGATTTGAGTACTAGAGGAACTATGAGCATACAAATGAGCAGTTTGTGTCACCAGTGTTGGGGAAAGTTACTTTTAAAAGTAATGCTTAATAATATTGTGTTAACCCGGGTTGCCACTGTACAATTTGTAATGTCAGATTGTATGAACATGATCCCTGCTGTAAGCCATATTTTGCACCCAACGCACAGTGGACTTTTCCCTCCACAGATGCACGTCGGTAAATTAGGGAATGAACTTGCACTCCCGGGGGCGGTTCAGCGAAAAGTGGAGGCGTGTTCCGGCGCAAACGTTCCCTGGTGCTATTTTGCAGTTTCAGAAAACAATTCCGCCACTGACCAGGAAACACCTAGTCTAAAGTCAGTGCCGCGTTCAGATGCTATTTTAAGGGCGCATGCTTGGCCATAATGTAGCGTGTGCACAACGCGCATACACTTTGCTTCTCTACTCTATACAGACACAGCAGTTGCCATTTTTGCAAACCATTCATAATTACAAGGAAAAATATTCCACACGAGGTAAATCATTGTGGTGTCCATGAAGATGTGAAAAAATAGGCATAAATCAAGCTTACACATTTACCAACATTATTATACGCCTGTTTAACCGAAGCTAATTTGGGTGTTTCTCCATCCCCAATGTCACTTCTCTGTGTTTTACGGCCCTGACGAGAACGTCGGTCTCCTCGGCTGTGAACCGTTCCTGGTGTGCGCCTGGCAAATCCGCCGTTATAATAGCAATCCGCCATGGAACAAGCGCGCCTGCTCTTAAAGGGAATGTGAGATGACGCTCTGATTGGTTTATTGCAAGTTACGTCCAAACCACACCTATGAGTTATGTAGCAACTTCAGACCAACCCATTTTAGATTTGCGTCGGGCGCAAGAGTAATTTATCCCGCCGGTATAATAGCAACAGCGCCCAAGACCCGCCCACAAAGTTACTTGCGTTTCGCATTTGATACTTGCGTTTCAGATCGTTAAAATAGGGCCCATAAAGTATTTTGAGTTTGCATTTCACTGTTTAATTGCATTTCACTGTTTAATTATTTTGAGGAATACTGAATCTGGTTTTGTGTGAGTGCAGTATCAAGTAAATACTAGTTACTTGAAAAAGTAATCTGATTACATAACTCACGTTTCCCCCAACACTGTGTGTCAAATTATTAAGATCTGTTAAATCTGTTCTGAAACAAATGATATGTTAAAAACCTGCAGGTTGTTTTTCTGTGAATTTGGAGAAAGTATGCAGTCTGTTTTTTTTTGTTTTTTTGTAGGCGTCCCATCAGTTGTGCTGATTGTGTGGGTGTTGAGCAGACAATTCTTTGATAACAGAGGGTATGTCACATCTTCAACTTTAAAATGATCATGAAACTAAACAAAAATGACCCTATTTACTTTCTTAATGCACTTTCCTGGTCTGATTGTGAATTATTTATTGGAGAAATGTTTGTCTTTGTAATATTTAATCAAAAAGTATAACTTTTTTTTCCCATGTTTGCAGATGTTGGGATGACACAAATAATATGAACATCTGGTGGATCATTAAAGGACCGATCACAGCATCACTGTTTGTGAGTTATGATGTTGTTGTACATCAGATTTTGAGATTGACAACATTTATTCAAATTTTATAACATTCATGCAAACAGATATATACAGGTGCTGGTCATATAATTAGAATATCATCAAAAAGTTGATTTATTTCAGTTATTCCATTCAAAAAGTGAAACTTGTATATTATATAGACTCATTACATGCAAAGTGAGATATCTCAAGCCTTTATTTGTTATAATTTTGATGATTATGGCTTTATATATATATATGTGTGTGTGTGTGTGAAAATATACCTGTTCTACTGTTATTGTATCTTTCTCTGTCTGACAGGCTAATATCATCATCTTCCTAAATGTGATTCGAATCTTGGTTCAGAAATTGAAAAGTCCTGGAGTTGGTGGCAATGACACGGGTCACTTCATGTGAGTCAAATAATAATGTGCAAAGAGTGCTGAAAATGAACGTCTTTTTTCTTTCTTTAAAATATTTGCTTTTGTCAAACCAAATAGTTGTTTATTTCATTAGAGTCTTGCAGCAAACAGCATATAACATTATATCACTCAGAATTACTTACCAGACAGTTTTCTTGTCTTTCATTAAAAAATATTGAGTGTAATCATAATTTTGTTAAACTGCAGAGACTATTTCACTACAGAATTTTCTGGAGTTATGCAAGTCAAATAAAAACTATATTTTGACATTTTCTTGAAAAAAAAAAGTGTTTGCCTAAAATGCACATTAAACGGGATTTAGAGAATCACATATACAGTAGAGCGATCTTATTCTATATAGAGTATGTGTGCTATAGGTTCTTGACTCAGTTTTTAAAGAATACTTTATGCCAAAAAGGTAGAAACGACTTAAATGATTGCATAATACTGTCATGTTTAATGTGTTGTTTCAAATTTTTCTAGAATTAAAGTATGTTTATGAGCTGTTTAATTCATAAAATTGAATCAAAATTAAAAAATATATTAAAACTAAATTAAAACTAAATCCATAAAATAATACCATGATGGGAATCCTAAAAGGTAAACATATTATGTATGCTGTTCCAGATGAAACCAGTTTAGAATCAAACAGATGGCATGTGTTAATGCGAGTGAAACGCATATCTGCAAAATGTCTGTTCATTAGAATACGGCTTTACACGCTGCCAGGTCGTGCTTCATGCATGAATAATATTTCGCTTGGCGGTTCATGCAAAGGTGAGTTTCTATTTTAGGCCCTGTTGTGTCTCAATACCTGTACCTCCTGATAATGCGATGTGTATGCAAAGACGAAGAGAAATTGCATTTAGCCCATTACCCGGAGGCTTATTAGTTTCTGAAAGTTCAGATCCGTCTTTCAAATTTGATTATGTGCGATTTAACTTCATACTGGCACTGGGTTTGACCTTGCAACCTCAGCATTTATGAACGCACTAACTTTTGGTTATTCTCTATATCAAAATAAAGGGATGAGGTTCAGTTGAGTTACAGTGTGTTGAAACTCGTGGTAATGGTAAGGGGAGTGACACTTCTCAAACACACTCGAAGCAGTTGACCAATCACACTGCACACTGCGCTTTTCAGAAGGAGGGGCTTCATAGAGACAGGAACTAAACTGAGCGTTACTGACAGACTGAGAACAGAGGTGCTGCAACAATGGAGAATATGGGAAAATAATGAGTTTTTCAAGCATGAAAACCTATTCTATAGAGCCCAAAAACAAAATCAAGACTTGCAAAAAGAGCATAATATGGCCTCTTTAAATTAAATAACAACTTTGCTTTAATGCATGTTACAAAATATGTAGTTTATACTGTAATGTGTACTGTTCTTAAATGAAATAAATTAGCAGTGTGCTAAAGATGTTACACGCATGATACTGTACATCTAGTAGATGTGCTCTGAATTGTTTGTGTGATGGCATTAATATTGACTCATAATTATCTTTGATCTTCACATAGGAGACTGGCCAAATCCACCTTGTTTCTGATTCCTCTGTTTGGGATGCACTACACTGTGTTTGCCTTTCTGCCGGAAAACACGGGTGAAATTATCCGGTTCTACATCGAACTCGGCCTGGGCTCCTTCCAGGTACAGATGAATTCATATTTTATGAAGAGATGATCTGCTAAGTATTATTTTACAGATTCAATAATGCGGAAATGTCTGATTTTATTCCTGAAAGTCTTTTTTTTTCTCCCTTCCCCCAGGGCTTTGTGGTGGCACTTCTTTATTGTTTTCTCAATGGAGAAGTAAGTATTCCCAATAATGGAAAACTTCAACATGATATTGATAAAAAATATGTATGGTATAGACGTTTAGAAAATGTTTAAACTGACTTTTTTAAAGATGATTAGCAGATACTTTCCAGACAAAGTGCTCTTAAGACATCTTGGAGACGTAGGCTATGTGCGCTTTCTGGGCTATAATACAATATCGGCAATCACAGACATTTGCATTTGGACAGGATTAGATTTCTCAGAGGATCTTTGAGTTTACAGAATTTTTTTTGGTATTTTGCCCTGGAAGTTGTGTGAGAAAAACACTGACATGGCAAATTCAAGTCCTCCATGAAATCTAGTCCGGTCCGAATTTTCTGTGAAGTTGGTTAACTCTGATTGCCCAGATTTCGGCAATAAAGGTTGACGACTACAGACAAGAGGAGCATTAAGTGTGAGCAATGCTTTCTCTTCTCCTTCAGGTACAGGCAGAGTTGAAGCGCAGGTTATGGACGTGGCAGACCCAGACTCATCTGAGCCCCAGTAAAAAGCGTCAGGTCACTGTTACTCAGATCTTGATGCATGAGACTGCTCATCCACAGACTGACATCTGCAACGGCTACATCACGTCTGTGTGAACACACCTGGAGGTTGCAGGTGAACAACATGCTAAAGACTTCAAGAGGTTCCCGCTCAACTCTGGAGAGTGGAAGACGGTCACATGAGAGGAAACAGGTACCCGTACAGCACTCATCAAGGTCATGTTGAAAACACCGGAGTTGTAGATTTGTAAAACTACAACCAGATGTTAGAGTTTGTGACACAGCAAGTGTGTGGAGGCTTGATTTGATTGAGGACCAGTTGATAATGAAAGTGGCCTGTTCCTGAGGGTGGCTTTTTTTGGCAAATGGCTGATTAACATTTGAAAAATCTGATTGTATCAGTATTTGATTTTGGTATGCAAATGAGAATGATTATAAAATGTTAAGAATTTTTATTTACATCCTCATTGCAAGTTAGATGAGCTAGATGGTCACTAGCTAAACTGATAATAACACAATTCATATTTATCAGTTTGGAGGCATTTCATTTTTACAGTTATTAATAAGCTATTTAGTATTGCTGATGGCAGGATGTGCCATGACTCTAAGGATACAGGTTTTTCTTACATGCCTATGCTTACTTATAGCTGTTTTTAACTTAAGAATTGTTTTGAAATGAACACTTCGCATATTGACAGAAACTGATAATAATAGTGCTTATCATCATATCGATGTATTTACATGCTACTGTGGGATATAATATTGTAAGTTTGATGTTTAAGTGTACACTTCTGTTCCAAAGATTGGGGTCAGTAAAAAAAAAAAAAAATTTTTTTTTTTAAAGAAGTCTCTCCTGCTCACCAAGGCTGTCATTATTAAATAAAAACAATGGAAATATTGTGAAATATTATTACAGTTTGTTTTCTATTTGAATATATTTTCAAATGTAATTTAACACTGTGATGTCAATGCTAAATTTTCAGCATCATTACTCCAGTCTTCAGGGAAACCGTGATACATTTTTTTCGTAGAAAGTTCAAAAGAACAGCATTTATTTAAAAAATAAATCTTTTGTAACATTATAAATGTCTCCTTTACTGTCAATTTTGATCAATTTAATGCATCCTCACTGAATAAAAATAGCCTATTCATTTCTTTTAAAGAAAATCTTACTGACCCCATACTTTTAAATGGTATTGTACGTCTGCAGACATTACAGCTGAATACCAATATTAACTGGAGCACTTAGACTTTAAAAAAAGGGAATCTTCAGAAATGTCAACAGTTATGTTGCTATGTTACACTGAGAACAATGTTTACAGCTTTAAAAATATGTATTGTACTGTAATTTATTTTAACTTTGTACCCCTTTTAGATCTGACAGTTTATTTTTATGTTTTTCCAGACTGACACAGTTCTTAAATGTTTTGGTTTTGTATGAAATATGTATTAGATCAAATTACAGCTGACTATTTTAATATTTAATATATTTATGAAAATATTTAAATGTATCCAGTTAATTTGACTATGCAGGCTGTAGCATAGCTTATTTTACTGTTACTTCTTTTACTATTTTACTTGAATTTTTTTTATTTCTAATAAAAAAAATTGCATTTGCATGGAGTTGTAGACCTTCCCTACACATTTGTCTTTTTGTCAAATTTAAAGGTGCAGTAAGCGATTCCTGAGAAACACTGTTGATATTTGAAATCACCTGGAACGAACACACCCCTCCCTTCATTGCTCCGCCCCCAAAATCCATGAACACACAATGCAAGAGTGGATGTCTCCTTATAATAGAGCTGGTAAGTCCCGCCCCTTCCGCTACTCCCACTGGACCTCTAGGTTGAAAAATCGTCAATGCAAGTGAATGGGAGAAAATAATTATTTTCTGGTCCCGTTTGAATTGTGCCATGAATGTGAACATATGTTGTCTGTGAATTTTTAATATAATTTTTCGTGTAAAGAATGCTACAATTTAGCGGGTAGAAGTTTGATACGGTTAGACTTTGTGTAAGAGCACTTTGTGGACTACAACTCTTCGCTGCTTTCGACGCGTTTGAAACGTCACCACCACTCGCACACGGACACTAGCTCACCGATCCCGCTAAACATGGCTGTGTCTTTGGTGCACTTCACCGCCTTCTTTCAGGGAGAGGACAAAATCGTTGAGGTTGGCGAAAACCACGGGTAAGTCAACTTTATGGGGTGACGTCACATAGGCGACATGTAGTCTTTCTCGTTATGTCTTTTCCACAACTGCTAGCCGAAGAATCATACCATATACTGTTAAACTCGTAACATGAAAAATTATATAAAAAATTCACAGACAACATATGTTCACATTCATGGCACAATTCAAACGGGACCAGAAAATAATTATTTTCTCCCATTCACTTGCATTGACGATTTTTCAACCTAGAGGTCCAGTGGGGTTTTACGGATGGGCAGGACTTACCAGCTCTATAGCTGAAGCAAAGCAAAATAATGCTCAAAATGAAAAAAAGCGATGATGAACGAACGACAAGGAAGAAAAAAAACTGAACATACAGTACACAAGAGTATACATAAGCAAGAGTTGGTTGTTAGTCGCCAACCGCACACCAGCTCCAGGTAAACAATGATACTCAGAATTGTCCTGTTACTATAGCTAACATTACAACAACAGCATATCTTAGTTCTGTGAAACACAGTAAAACCAATGTTACTCACGTATGGAGAAGTAACAAACAACACAACCTCGGCATCTATTTTCAAGCTTTCTTGCTTCGGTCTCTCCAGCGCTGGAAAGCTTTTCTAATATTAACGCGGGTCCTGAAGCTCTTGCCTGATCATAACCCTTCTTTTTCCAGTGATATTCCTCTGACCTTTTCTCTTTTGTAATGCCTCTCAGCCATCTCTCTCTCTTCTTCGGTTTTATGGTGGGTGGCACCAACGTTAAGGTGCATTATCGCCACCTACTGTGTTGGAGTGTGGACCAGTTTACCCAGCCGTCTCTCTTTCAACAGTCTTTCTTCAAATCTCCCTCTTGCTCACTCTCTCTCCTCCCCATCATGAGTGGACACGCCCCCTACTGCTGATTGGCTCACTCACTCTCCTCCCCAACACGAGTGGACACACCCCTGTTGCTGATTGGCTCACTTACTCTCCTCCCCCAACACGAGTGGACACGCCCCATGTTGCTGATTGGCTCACTTACTCTCCTCCCCCAACACGAGTATACACGCCCCCTGTTGCTGATTGGCTACAAGTGTGTTGTGCCGCTCGGTCAGATCAACGCAGACACACAGTGTTTCTAAAATCGCTTACTGCACCTTTAAAAAAAATAAAATCAGGGGAGTTTAGCATTTTCCCACTTTGCACAGTGGAGTTAACAGCGAGCCAACCATATTCATACTGTATCTCTCTCACACACATTTAAAGAAGACACATGTATACATACATAAAAAAACTACACAAATTCCATAAATTCAAGAGTTGTATGTCAAGAATGGAATTCAGACACGTACAAAAATGTTCACAGGTCAAACATAGACATCATCTCTACATCAAAGCAGAAGAAACAGCAGGCAGCTTTACAGAGCAGCTGAATGTACAATACAGTTGTTGTCCGGGTGTTACATTCAGACTGAAATGAGTTAGTCCACAACATGAAGACATCTCAAAGACACAATGAAACTTCAGACCTACACGACAGACAATCCTCGTTCCTCAAAAATACAGCGCTCAATTATTCTATGAAATAAAAGCGACATCTACTGGCAGATAGATGTATTACAAGCACAAGAAAACACGTCTGTAACAGCTTTGAGACATGGTCGTTACCTTCTGAGCGCTCACACTCAGAATGACGGCTGGTGTCAAGAACATAGAAAGCAGCAAAATTCTCTCTCTCTTTTTTTTTCCATTTTCATGCAGATATATTAAGAAAGAGACACAGAGGGAGCTCGGCCCTCCCGTTACTATATCCAAACACATATGAAGCTCTATGTCGTAAGGTCACATGATCCAAGCAACATCTGACGCTCTGTTAATGACACTCTGTTAGGATTTCACAATTTATTTCAACAGACAAGTTCACTATCACTGAGAGCTTGTTCAAGATCATTAATATTTACAGACTGAAAAATGACGATAAGACAAAAATGAGAAAGGTCAAAGAGTTTTCATCACCGGTGAGCACTCATGGAATATTTTATTTAAAGACTCCCCTCGTCTGCCATTGGTCGGCAAACAGACACAGCCCCGCCCCAAACTCATGCCATTGGTTGAGCGAATGTTGCTGTTTGTGATGCTGAAACAAACATGTTTTTTTATAGCACCAAAGAGCTGTAGTGTTTACAATTTTCAAGCAGAAGCTAGCTACAAATGACTTATAGTTGTCTCTATTAAGAATAAAACGTATACTTTACATAAAAAATATTACTTTTAAAGGAACTGCAATTGTTGCCTCAACCAGGGTGGGGCTATTTTTATTCAGCCAATGAAAGATGGGGAGAGTGTATGAAACCTGTCATTATTTTTACACTTTTGTATGGTGATTCTAGAACAGATTACAAATTACACGCTTCAACTTTAAAATAACTACTAAGGGGGAAAAAAAAACATACATTTTCCACATTGTTTAAAAGAAAGATTTGTGCAATCTACACGACCATTACTTTCACTGTACATTTCAATAATTTCAACTCTGCCTCCAATATGATACACCGACAACTGAGCTGCAACAAAAGCATATTGCACTTCAAAATTGGCACGTTCATAATCACAGAAGTTTTACATACATCATTAGTACTTTATGTTGACTGCAAGTGTTGGCTAATGTAAAGAGAGAGTGCTGGTACATCCATCATTTACTGGCACATGTGCGTCTTTAACATACACAGAGGATATACACTCTAGAACTTCACAGCAGAGAAAAATACTGTACTGGAAATAAACAACACCGTTAGCATTAGAAGAGGCTGTTGCCACTTTATACACTGATGCACGTTGTTCTCGTGATCAAACATGTAAAATGTGAGGGATAACTAATTATGATTGTCAGTCAGTGGTGATGCAGTAAATTTGGTTGGCTTCATAGATTGACATCAGAGATTGTACTTGTAAAGAGTTGGGGTTAACTGTCTCTCAAGCTTTAAAAGGGTTCAATCCCAAACGAATTAAAATCTGTCATCATTTACTCATCATCATGCCATTTCAAACCTGTATGACATACTTTTACCATACAGTATTTCATATGACTTCTGCACCGTTTATGGTAGTAAAACGGCGCTTTGTTGGCCTTTTGGAGCTTGACGTAATTGTATATTTTCATTCTAAGAGGATAAACATTCAAAAAGTCCGATTTTGGAATGACATGAAGGTCAGTACATGATGACAGAATCTACAATTTTGGGTGAAATGCCCCTTTAACACTATCACATTTCATTCAGATGTCTCCTGTCAGCCCTAAAAAGCATTTATAATGCACCTGATAGTAACGTAATGGCATTGATTTGCGCATCTCAAAGCTTTAGATATGACTATATATGCATTCTAATACCACATATAAATGAATATATTTCTACTCGGTATAAAATAAAGATTGTAAAAGCAACCTGAACACTGAATCTGTTAATCTACACTACTAATTGACTAATAAATAAATCAATACCACACGGCACTGGTTGTTTAGAATAGATCCATCAAAGCTATTTTTGTGACCAACAGGCACTTCAGAATAAATTAGAGAGAATTGTGGGAATAGCTTCCTCGCTCCGGTAAAAGGTTTTTTTTTTTTTTTTTTTTTTTGACAATCCTTGGTTTGTTTAAATTGGCTCTGTGTAGTTATAAACCATTCGCATGACAAGAAGAATACACTGTCTAAAAGCTAAATCGAAACAACATTTACAGATAATCTAACGTCATGAGTCATTCATAAGTCTTTATATTATTGACATACTCTGTACTTACGGCTGATTGTAAAAAAATATGTTTTACAATCTCTCTGTGGAGAACACTGAATCAAATACACAGCATTTGAACGAGCAACACGAAGTCTGTACATTTTCTTTTATAGTGTAATTCTGATAAACACAGTAGCTTGCTGATAAAACAATACTTAAATGGTCACGTTTTGGCACTTTATGTTATTATTTTTTCCTTAAACTTATCGTAACACTGAATTGTAACCCGTCTCTCTGTCTCCGATTAGACACTAACTAATGTTCATCAAAACTAGAAAGCAATGTGCTATTGGTTTGACAAAAATGAATGTATGAACGTTTCTCTGACTACATTCTAACAACAAACGATTCACATTCTCTATGGCTCATAATGCGATATGAAAATTCACTCGAATTTCTGCTGCGATCTCATTTTGGCGTTTAGGGCAGCGGTGTGCAGCGTACAGCTCCCCTGCTCTGCATTATTATTGACTGAGAAAGAACGTACAACTCTTGTGATGAAATAACATTCTTTTATGCTCATATTTTCTTATTAGATTAATTAGAAAGCCTTCAAAAAGTTGCGTTATGGTCAAAAAGCTTTCTAACCTGAACTGCAACTTTTGTTAGCATTAGCTCAAAACAGTTTTGGCACTTTAAATATATCCCTGGACGAATCTTTTCTAACCGATTATGGGTGATTCGTTCAGGATCTTTTTTGGAATCTTTAAATACTTATCCAGAGAATTGATGAATAATTAATAGTTCTTCTCTCATTGTGAATGGCCGGCCCTACTGCAGGTGAAGAGGGTGAGTTGAGGGCGGGGCTTTAGGGACGTGGGCCAATCAGGCGCTCAGGTGGGCAGGTTGAGGTTGACCGTCTCGGCCAGTGGGCTGGACATGCGTATCTGTGAGCTGCTCTTGCTGAGGATGGACAGCTGCGTGCCCCCGTTCACCCCACTGCTCGCTAGCGAAGGATGACGCTGCTGCTTCAGGTCCACAGCAAAGTACCTGTTCACCGTCCAACTCCTCCATTTCCTCTTTATCTCCGACTGCACCTTTAGGGAGAAACTTGAAAAGGTCATTTTTTAATGTACTCAGCTGTAAGGGTGCACGCGTTCTCCACCAGTCCACACTCTCTCCCTCATGCTTTGCACAATGTCCTAGCCAGATGTGACGTGACACGTTTCAAGCATCAATTTTACTATCCTCGCAGAAAGCGAAATCATAGCCAATCAGAAGCTATTTGTTGTTTTATGTTCGGACTAATGAGATTTCACTATGTGCGGGGCTACCTACAACAATGCAACAAAGGAAAAAAAACATCAACTGACTAAGGGCCCTATCTTGCACCCAGCGCAATTGACTTTGTACACCGACACATGTATCATTCCTATTTTGCACCCGACGCACAGCGGACTTTTCCCTCAACAGACGCACGTCGGTAAATTAGGGAATAAACTTGCGCTCCCGGGGGCGGTTCAGTGAAAAGTGGAGGCGTGTTCCGGCGCAAACGTTCCCTGGTGCTATTTTGCAGTTTCAGAAAACAATTCCGCCACAGACCAGGAAACACCTAGTCTAAAGTCAGTGGCGTGTTATTCAGATGCTATTTTAAGGGCGCATGCTTGGCCATAATGTAGCGTGTGCACAACGCGCATACACTTTGCCTCTCTCACCTACGCACAGATGCAGCAGTTGCCATTTTTGTAAACCATACATAATTACAAGGAAAAATATTCCACATGAGGGAAATCATTGTGGTGTCCATGAAGATGTGAAAAAATAGGCATAAATCTAGCTTACACATTTACCCAAATTATTATATGCCTGTTTAACCGAAGCTAATTTGGGTGTTTCTCCATCCCCAAAGTCACTTCTCTGTCTTTTACGGCCCTGACGAGAACGTCGGTCTCCTCGGCTGTGAACCGCTCCTGGCAAATCCGCCGTTATAATATCAATCCGCCATGGAACAAGCGCGCCTGCTCTTAAAGGGAATGTGAGATGTCGCTCTGATTGGTTTATTTCACGTTACGCCCAAACCACACCTATGAGTAATGAAGCTACTTCAGACCAACCCATTTTAGATTTGCGAGATCCGCCCACAAAGTTACTTGCGTTTCGCGTTTGATACTTGCGTTTCAGATCGTTAAAATAGGGCCCTAAATGTCTTTTTGTGTGTAACATGGATGAAATTGATCGCTTGTCACTATCGCGTCATGCCTGGTTAGGATATGGTAGTAACTAAAAATAATTGTTTATGTAGTAATATTGGAACATTTATAGTGGAAATGTATTGTTTTCTAACCAAAAACAGATTGCATGCATTTGAGAATTTCAAATGAAATACTCTTACCTCTCCATTCAGAAAGCAGTACAGCACGGCCACCACAAAACCCTGCATTGAGTTAATATTATTACTAAAATGCATTAAAGGTAGGGTAGGTAGGATTTTTATTAAAAAAAAAATTTCAAATTTGTTTAAACTGTCTTTATATACCAATACATAATTAAAATGTAAGTGCTCTGAAAAAGAGAGTATAAAAATCGAGTGACTGTAGACCTTTTAATCTGCAATAAACACAGCTCATTATTTCCATTCGGGACGAAACAATTGATTGGTTTGGGCGACTGTCACTCACTCTCGCAACCATGGCTACCACCCCTGTTGCTACAAGATCTGCCCATATGCGCGCGCACCCGTTTGATTTGAGGAGTGCAAGAGAGGCGCGGAACCTACGAAGAGTAAAATTATGGCAGAGAAAGAGCATTCAAAATTCAAAGCACCTGCATATTCAGTCAGCGAAGGCAAACAAGGCAAAAACTACTTCCTCGGACACTGTTTGCCCGCACTCTTGAACGACCTCCTCTGCTTCGCCCTTGACCCCGGACCTGTCCTCGAACCGACGAAGCGGTACTTGTCTCCGGAGTGTAGTCCTCATTAGAGTCAACAATGTTTTCATCATGGAAACTCGCAAAACACCGTATATGTTATGAATCTTACACGAAATTCACCTTCATCACAGTGTAACTGATGATGGAAAAACGTGTATCAATGCAACCTGTTTTTAGCTTTGCCTTATAAATATAGCTCGTTACCTATAAATATAGCTTGTTACCGAATCAAACAAAGTATATTTTAAACTTTACCAGTTTCGATATGCTATCTTGATAGTGAGTACTAAAATAAATCTTATTTGTTTATATTTATAGTGATAAAGTTAGGTATTTTATTACATGTGATTCTGACATGATGTCACTGCATGCACTGCGCTCCTTCCTCTCCGCTCGTCTCAGGTAAATAAATGCGTCTTCCAGCTGAGCCTGAGCGGTTGGCGTCGCGCGTTCATGTGTTTTGGGGGCGTGGCTTTGGAAGGAGCTCAGAAGGGAGGGGGTGGAGTTAATGGAAATAATTAGCTGTGTTTACAACAGTCGTGAGAGGTCTACAGACACTCGATTTTTATACTCTCTTTTTCAGAGTACTTACATTTTAATTATGTATTGGTATATAAAGACAGTTTAAACAAATTTGGAATGTTTTTTTTTTAGAAAAATCCTACCTACCCTGCCTTTAAAAGTGCATTCAATTAATTAAAGATGCATTCAATTGTTTAATAGTGTCAGTAAAGACACTTGTAAAGTAACAAAAGATTTCAAATAAAGCTGTTCTTATGAACTTTCTATTCATCAAAAGAATTCTGGAAAAAACAATGTATCACGGTTTCCAAAAAAAAAACAAAAAAAAAAAAAATTAAGCAGCACAACTGTTTTCAACTTTGATAATAATAAGAGCAGCAAATCATCATATTAGTATGATTTCTGAAGGATCATGTGACGCTGAAGACTGGAGTAATGATGCTGAAAATTCAGCTTTGATCACAGGAATACATTTATCAAACACATTCAACATATATTCAACATACATATTAACATATATTCAAACAGAAAGCAGTTATTTTAAATTGTAATCATATTTCACAAAATTACTGTTTTTACTGTATTTTTGATCCACCGCCTTTGTGAGCATAAGATGCTTCTTTTAAAAACATTTTAAAATCTTACTGACCTCAAACTGTTCGTGTACACAAAAAAAATTAGTCTATTTATTCAATAAAGCTCCAAAACCTAGTGAGCTGCCTCGTTGTCTGCATAGGTGACTACCTTCTAAGGCATCATACTAAAAATGAAACAACACAAATAAAAATGAAGTGAATTGAAACTAGGGCTGTACTGTCCTAGTCGATTAGTCGATTAGTTGGTCGATACGTTCTGGTTCGACCAAAATTCTGATTGGTCGATTTTCTGCCGCGTTTATTTCATCAGTTTTGCCGCGCTGAGGCGCGCTCATTTCATCAGGTGGAAAGCACTAACTGCTAATGGGGGTGTTTTCAGAGTACCCTTGTTTCACTGTAACAGTCTGTCTTCAAAACACCCCCCTTGTTTTCACCTTTTTTGGATTAGTTCAACCCAAGAGAGAGCGTCGAGCGTAGAAGGTTTGATGCTGAATATTATTTATTTAATTGTGAGAGCGTTTAATAGTCAGTCCTCTTCTAACATGTCAACAACAAAGAAATCGACAGTGTGCCAGCATTTTGTTAAAATTGATAACAGGAAAAAGGTCGAATGCAAAGTTTGCAAGCAACAGTTTTCCACAGCTTGACGACAAACATGACATATCATCTAAAAGTGGTAAGCTCACTTGTCTGCGTTAGCTTGCCCAGTCTGTTTTGAGTAGGCTATGAACATATCAGAATTTGCATATTTCAATGTTTTAGTGTGATAACCTAACTTTTTTATTTTTTATTTGGAGCCTAATGCGCAATTGCGCTGTGCTGTTGGTTGTGTTAGTTTTGAGCCTAGGATGCTTTATTTTTCAGTTATGCACTTTATTTCGTTTCTGCTCTTGATCTGGTTTGTTTAATAAATATTTTTTTTTTATTAAAGTGGACGTGCCTTTTGTGTTTATTAAGAGTAAAAGCTTTAAGTTAATAGTCTATTCGTGTCTCAGCTGCGAAGCTGAGCTCATGTTCAGCCTCGCTCGGTGCGAGGACATGCACGGTGAAATGATAGTGTCTGACAGTTATAACTTATTATTATAACATATGACAAAAATAATTGTCTAAATTATGTTGCATATTCCTCAACAGTTCTTGTGATGATATCACTAGTTGACAACATAGTACTATTTTCGGAAATCATAAGCTATGATATTGCGCAGGTGCACGTGATGCAGCGCTGTCAGAGCTGACAGACTCGAGTGTCAGACTCATTTCAGTGCAAAATAATTAGGTCAAAAACGATTTAATATACTGCAAATAGCCTACTAGTTGTTTATGTTTATTTATAATTCATTTAGGCGGACAACAAGGCTACCAAGTACTGCGCACAGTGCGCATCTAATTAATTTAACGTTTTTTTTTCTAACATCATTTTTAGTCGATTTTAGTCGATTTTTAGTCGAAAATTTCAGGACTTCAGTCGACCAAGATTTTCTTTGGTTGAGTACAGCCCTAATTGAAACCCTCTACATAAAAGCATAAGAAAAATATCTCTCACGCATGCTAAACCCTAACATAAGCATGCTGTTAAGCTGATGGTTTCAAATACATACATCATACTCACAAATATTGGTTATATATTTAAGACAGAACTGGATACGTTTACTGAATAATATATGCTTTCCCTTGATTCTTGATTTTTGAAATGCATTCAGGAATTGCCTAAACCGCAAAAGCTTAGTTTCCGATCAAAGAAATGGCAGCATGTAATATCGATGCCTAATATCAATGGGATCGCATCTATAATGAAGCTCAGAGGGTTTGAAACAGAGAAATAGTTTCCACGGAGGTGTTTTCTAAAATACAAGCTAAAGTTCAGTACCTGGAAGGATCCCAGGCCCAGCTCAAAGACCAGTCGCTCCCGCTTGCTGAAATCCTCCGGGGAGAAGGCAAACACAGTGTAGTGGATTCCAAACAGAGGGATGAGGAGCAGGGTGGACCGTGCCAGCCGCCTGTCAACACACACACACACACACACACACACACACACACACACACAGCGCTTCAGACGGATGATTGAATCTCTCACCATGTCAACACACAGTTACTGTAAAACACTGGAGAGCCATCCACAACAATCCTGCTCCATAGGAAAGATGGTCTCTTTGATAGATCTAGTTTCTCCTGGACAGTAAATAGAGACCATGTTTTTCCTGAGCAAAGACCCCGATAATCTCACATGTGTCTTCTCTAGAATAGACTGTGATCTCAACAATGTCTTTACAAAATACCAAAGTCAGCCATTAAAAGTCCTGTAAAGCCTGACATATGAAATAATAGTCTGAAAAATATATGTTTTCAATGGAATGGTTTATTGAACCTTTAGACAATATGATATATAGTGAGAATATAGATCTCATACTCAAGGAGGAAGAAAACAACTATGATATCTTGTAATGTAAACCAACTAGATCTTTATAACAGTATAGCATAAAATTCATATAAATTTCAGTTGTCACTCCTTCCCGGTAATATGTCTTAGTGTGATGATATTTAAATGCTTAGTTTTATGATCTGATAGTTTTCAAATTTCTGTAGCTTTTATTGTGGAGGGGAAGACATATGATTCAATGCAATACAAAAACAATTGAGAGATGAAGGTATACTGTAAACATTCCTCAAAAGCCTGTTGTATCATATTTGATAATCACATTTTAGCATGAAATTTCTATATTATAAATATATAATAGAGAAATATCAATATAATATATCAGTAATACATAGCATGAGATTACTTCAGTCAAGTAAGTGTTCATCTTGAAATATTAATAACAATATAAAAAATATTTTTGTTTACTTTATAAAATCAATAAATATTTAAAAGCAAAAAGACATCAGACTACAGAACGCATGTGATCATGTTAATAATTTAGAGGCCTTAGAATTGATCAAATATGATAGGCTTCATGGTTAATATGAACTGAAACGTTTATCATCAGAAGAGCAGTATAATAATAAGTATACTTATATATATTATAGATGTACTCATTGTCATGAAGAAGATTCAAATAGAAGTGTTTTTTTATTTAAAACAAAGTAAACTCAGGTAATCCACAGATGCAAGAACAAACACCCGAACAATGCCGGACCATGAATGTGAACTAAAGAGGAACTTAAAGGGATAGTTCACTTAAATGTTTTAATTCTGTCATCATTTACTCACCCTCAAGTTGTTTCAAACCTGTATACATTTATTTTTTCTTCTGAACACAAAAGAAGATATTTTGAAGAATGTTTGAAACCTAACAGTTGATGGACTGAATAGGAAACTATTTTTTTTTTCCTATTATGGAAGTCAATGGGGTCCATCAACTTTCTGGTTACTGACATTCTTCAAACTATCTCCCAGCTAACAGGGAACGTTCCCAGAACTTTCACTAACGTTCCTTAAAAGTTGTGTAAATGTTAGCACAAAACGTTACTAAAATAATGTTTTCGGAACGTTCATACAACGTTATTAACGTTCTTGTAACGTTGAGTAAAAAACGTTCTTAGAACAACGTTCTTGGAACGTCTTTATGACGTTATTCCTAATTGATGAACGTTCTCATAACGTTGATATAAAACGTTCTTAGAACAAGGTTCTTGGAACATCTTTATGACGTTATTTCTGATTGATGAACGTTCTCATAACGTTGATATAAAACGTTCTTAGAACAAGGTTCTTGGAACGTCTTTATGGCGTTATTTCTGATTGATGAACGTTCTCATAACGTTGATATAAAACGTTCTTAGAACAAGGTTCTTGGAACGTCTTTATGACGTTATTTCTGATTGATGAACGTTCTCATAACGTTGATATAAAACGTTCTTAGAACAAGGTTCTTGGAACGTCTTTATGACGTTATTTCTGATTGATGAACGTTCTCATAACGTTGATAGAAAACGTTCTTAGAACAAGGTTCTTGGAACGTCTTTATGACGTTATTTCTGATTGATGAACGTTCTCATAACGTTGATAGAAAACGTTATTAGAACAAGGTTCTTGGAACATCTTTATGACGTTATTTCTGATTGATGAACGTTCTCATAACGTTGATAGAAAACGTTCTTAGAACAAGGTTCTTGGAACGTCTTTATGACGTTATTTTGTGATTGATGAAAGTTCTCATAACGTTGATAGAAAACGTTCTTAGAACAAGGTTCTTGGAACGTCTTTATGACGGTATTTCTGATTGATGAAAGTTCTCATAACGTTGATAGTAAACGTTTTTAGAACAACATTCTTGGAACGTCTTTTTGACGTTATTTTGTAATTGATGAAAGTTATCATAACGTTGATAGAAAACGTTCTTAGAACAAGGTTCTTGGAACGTCTTTATGACGGTATTTCTGATTGATGAAAGTTCTCATAACGTTGATAGTAAACGTTTTTAGAACAACGTTCTTGGAACGTCTTTTTGACGTTATTTTGTGATTGATGAAAGTTCTCATAACGTTGATAGAAAACGCTCTTAGAACAAGGTTCTTGGAACATCTTTTTGACGTTATTTCTGATTGATGAACGTTCTCATAACGTTGATAGAAAACATTTTTAGAACAACATTCTTAGAACGTCTTTTTGATGTTATTTTCTGATTGATGAACGTTCTCATAACGTTGATAGAAAACGTTCTTAGAACAAGGTTCTTGGAACGTCTTTATGACGTTATTTTGTGATTGATGAAAGTTCTCATAACGTTGATAGAAAACGTTCTTAGAACAAGGTTCTTGGAACGTCTTTATGACGGTATTTCTGATTGATGAAAGTTCTCATAACGTTGATAGTAAACGTTTTTAGAACAACGTTCTTGGAACGTCTTTTTGACGTTATTTTGTGATTGATGAAAGTTCTCATAACGTTGATAGAAAACGCTCTTAGAACAAGGTTCTTGGAACATCTTTTTGACGTTATTTCTGATTGATGAACGTTCTCATAACGTTGATAGAAAACATTTTTAGAACAACATTCTTAGAACGTCTTTTTGATGTTATTTTGTGACTGATGAAAGTTCTCATAACGTTGATAGAAAATGTTCTTAGAACAACGTTCTTGGAACGTCTTTATGGCGTTATTTGTGATTGATGAAAGTTCTCATAACGTTGATAGAAAACGTTTTTAGAACAACATTCTTGGAACGTCTTTATGACGTTATTTTGTGATTGATGAAAGTTCTCATAACGTTGATAGAAAACGTTCTTAGAACAAAGTTCTTGGAATGTCTTTTTGACGTTATTTTGTGATTGATGAAAGTTCTCATAACGTTGATAGAAAACGTTCTTAGAACAAAGTTCTTGGAACGTCTTTTTGACGTTATTTTGTGATTGATGAAAGTTCTCATAACGTTGATAGAAAACGTTCTTAGAACAAGGTTCTTGGAACGTCTTTATGACATTATTTGTGATTGATGAAAGTTCTCATAACGTTGATAGAAAACGTTCTTAGAACAACGTTCTTGGAACGTCTTTTTGACGTTATTTGTGATTGATGAAAGTTCTCATAACGTTGATAGAAAACGTTCTTAGAACAAGGTTCTTGGAACGTCTTTTTGACGTTATTTCTGATTGAAGAAAGTTCTCATAACGTTGATAGAAAACGTTCTTAGAACAAGGTTCTTGGAACGTCTTTTTGACGTTATTTCTGATTGATGAACGTTCTCATAACATTGATAGTAAACGTTCCTAGAACAAGGTTCTTGGAACGTCTTTATGACGTTATTTTGTGATTGATGAAAGTTCTCATAACGTTGATAGAAAACGTTCTTAGAACAAGGTTCTTGGAACGTCTTTATGACGGTATTTCTGATTGATGAAAGTTCTCATAACGTTGATAGTAAACGTTTTTAGAACAACATTCTTGGAACGTCTTTTTGACGTTATTTTGTAATTGATGAAAGTTATCATAACGTTGATAGAAAACATTCTTAGAACAACGTTCTTGGAACGTCTTTTTGACGTTATTTTGTGATTGATGAAAGTTGTCATAACGTTGATAGAAAACGCTCTTAGAACAAGGTTCTTGGAACATCTTTTTGACGTTATTTCTGATTGATGAACGTTCTCATAACGTTGATAGAAAACATTTTTAGAACAACATTCTTAGAACGTCTTTTTGATGTTATTTTGTGATTGATGAAAGTTCTCATAACGTTGATAGAAAACGTTCTTAGAACAACGTACTTGGAACATCTTTATAACGTTATTTCTGATTGATGAACGTTCTCATAACGTTGATAGAAAATGTTCTTAGAACAAGGTTCTTGGAACGTCTTTATGGCGTTATTTGTGATTGATGAAAGTTCTCATAACGTTGATAGAAAACGTTCTTAGAACAAAGTTCTTGGAACGTCTTTTTGACGTTATTTTGTGATTGATGAAAGTTCTCATAACGTTGATAGAAAACGTTCTTAGAACAAAGTTCTTGGAACGTCTTTTTGACGTTATTTTGTGATTGATGAAAGTTCTCATAACGTTGATAGAAAACGTTCTTAGAACAAGGTTCTTGGAACGTCTTTATGACATTATTTGTGACTGATGAAAGTTCTCATAACGTTGATAGAAAACGTTCTTAGAACAACGTTCTTGGAATGTCTTTATGACGTTATTAGTATTTTCTGAATGTTATATTTAGGCTATCATAAAACGTTCTGGGAACATGTTGTTTGCTTCTTAACAGTTTACAATCACTAGATTTGTATAATATGACTATATATATCCATATAAACATTTTAAACATCACAGTAGTTTATAACACCACCCCAATAAACCAGCACTATATAGCCTATTAATAAATTAATATTAACTAGTGCAAAATGCCTGTGCAAAATCAGTTTTTGTGTGTGTTTTTTTAGTAATTGTTGGTTTGGTGTTTGAGTGCTCATTGTTACAATTACACAGCCAAAGTTTAGTGACATTTTTATTTTGTGTACAGTAGAAAGCAAATACTGATCCTGAAATAATGACATAAAATAAATGTGGAAAATTGAACTACACGATGCAGGGAGCAGACTACACAGTGAACTCAGAGAAAATGCTACGCTTGAGTAAAAACAGTTTGTGAATAGGCTACTACAAATGATGCCCGTGAAAGAGATTGTAAACGCATTGAATAGGATATGTTTTGTTGGTTAATAGCATGCTACTATTACTATTAGTAGTGATAATGTTAAGCACCAGAATGAAATATATTCAGAAGTAAACAGCATAGCTGACTTACAGATTCGGTTAACATGCACAAATGAGTAAGCGTGATGATTCAGGGAGCAGGCTACACGGTGAACTCAGAGAAAACGCTACGCTTGAGCAAACAGTGTGATACTACAAATGATGGCAAACTGCCCGTGCAAAATCGTTTTTTTGTGTGTGTTTTTAATAATTTTTGTTTTGGTGTGTTTGAGTGCTCATTGTTACAATTACACAGCAAAAGTTCAGTGACATTTTTATTTATGCATGGAAGAAAGCACCAAGGAAAATTTAACTACACGATTCAGAGAGCAGGCTACACAGTGAACTCAGAGAAAAGCTGTGAATAAAATACAATATTCAGAAGTAAACAGTGTAGCAGTTGCTGACAGAGTGTTTATGCCAGAATGTTTAAACAATTACCTTCTTTTACTAATATATTTAACAATATCTTTTGTATTTCTAATCCAAACAACGTCAAACTTTACACTGCACTCACTTGTGCCTGTAGCAAAAAACCTGTCAAGTTTGAAAATGTTGTTGTTAACAGACAGACATACAGACACATAGACAGACTGACAGACCTTCCTATAATTTATAGATAGATGTATGGATAGATATGCTATCCACATATGTGAAGCACTGTTAAATATATTGAAATACATTTTGAAAATATATTATTTCAAAAATACATTGAACATACATCTTTTAAATTGTTCCTCATGTTACATCTGTAAATATGTTTACCTGGATATATTTCACAAAATATATTCATGCCTTAGCCTATATCATGTTTAGTTTTTAATAAATGTTTTTGCAATTTTATTTCTACACCACATTAACCATTTATAAAGCTTTTTATAATATTATAGGCTATTACACATTACATTATATTATAGCCTATTATAACCTATGATTTTGTAAACATACACTCGTGCTTCATCATTCTGTTACAGTTTGGTGATGACCACTAGCCTATACACTTAAAAATGTTAACCTCACATTTCAGGATATTTTAAATGATTACCAAATAATTCCCTCCATCAATTCTTCTTTTATGTAAATTCTGCGTGACTTCTAACGTTACGTCTTTTAATTGGCGCGCGCACTCGAGTTACATTTGAACCAGATTTGAACTGAGTTACCATGGAAACGGGCGGGGAGCTCAACTAACTGACGACAAGCAGGAACTCCGTCTTTCACTGATGCATTCGCTAATTTCAGGTAAGTTTGGTGAGTTTTGTCACCAACATTACACAAATAGTACATACAAATGTTTCTGACACATTCTTTCATGTAAATGACACCCTTCCGTTGAATATTTACTTTATAGAAATGGTTTAGTGTCTTTGGGAAGAGTCCGTTAGCATCTCAAATTTTAGGCTAACGTTAACTAACGATAGAGGTGAGGTTAGGTTGATTAGACTTTAGCTGTAAGTTTAGGCTTTAGGCTTTTAATCTTATGTGTTGATTTGAGGTTTTGTAAAAGTTTTGCTGGCAATTTTTCAATGTGAATGGATGTAAACTAAAAAGTATTCTGGATGGTTAATTCATAGTTTTCACGTGACGGAATGCCCACCTGGAGGGCAAATTGGGGTTTTATAATGCCATCATGCCTAGTATTAACATGAATGTCACGCAACCGCTTAATTCGAAGGTAAGTCAGTTGAATCACCGTTTTATATTAATGTGCTCTTTTAATTTAAGCATAACTTACAGCCGCACACACACACACATACGTTAACGTTACACACAGATTAATAACCTTGCTTCAAAAAAATGCTACTTTTTTTACAAGTGAATGAACGATTTATTTGTCCAAAGGACAAGTTACAAGACCAGGGTTAATGCCAAGCGGCAACCTCCCCGTCTCTCTCTTGAAACCAACACGGAAGTGAGTTAAACTGCAATTCATTAACTGGCCGCTTGGCCTGGCTGCAGGAGTGAGTCAAATCTGTATCTCCCTCATGTTAAAATTACCAACTTTACAGCAGAAAAAAACATGTTTACAGCCTGGATCTCTATGTGGCTTTGGTCTATACAGCTAATTTTGCCCTTCATAACAACTGTGAGGGGGGTGAATTATTTTATAACTCGTCCGTTTAGTTGATTAATATTTAAATTTAAGGGTGTGGCCAGTGGCCACTTGAGTGACAGGTGGATTGCCGCTGTCAGTGCTAGCCGTTTGTCTGCTGTTACTAGTCGTCACACTTCACCTCAGCAAATGTTAGCTGCTGAACTTGCCATCTCTGCAGTGTTTGTGCTTTTTTCCGGGATTATTTCATACAATTTAATACTTGGGTACAAAGCCCACGTCTTTGGATTCCGTCGTTATCGTTCGAGAGAACAACCAGCGCTGTATTTCAGTTGTTTTCCTCTGTGAACATGCACTAATGGATGTCTGACAATTTCGTTGCTTTTTGGGGTTTTCAAATTTAAAACGTCAATAAATGCTCGTTCGTTCTGCTCTCACCGAACAGATGGATTATAATATGCTTATGTACCGTCAGATGAAATCATGCAGGCGTCGGCGCTTTCTCCGTCCGTGCAATAAATGCACATGAATGAGCGCGGATTTTCTAGCGCATTTACTTGCACTTCAAAGGTAATCTATGGTTTAACCCATTTGAGAGACGGCCAAAATCAGAATTTAAAATGGACTGAATAAAGCTCTCTACGAACTTAAGCGATGCCGCGCTGACGGACCATGAAAGAGTGACGGACATGTAACGTTATGCACATAAATCACTGTCACACACAAACACTCTCGGAAGTAATACACAGTCTAACTTGTAGCCACGTCTTTTAACTATTATAATATTTCGAAGGGCAAAAATAGGAATGTTTAATTGGTTTTACATTATCAGCTAACTCGATCACGTCGAGCTAGGTGATTTCAGATAGCCAGGCTGCTCAGCTCCACTCACGCCCCGCCTGTTTGCCTATTTTCTGTTATCCGGGAGTGACGCAAGGCCAAGATGGCGACGGACGGCTACGCCCACTTTAGGCTTCAAAAATGCTCTTCAGAAACCTACGGGTGACGTCACGGACACTACGTCCATATTTTTTTACAGTCTATGGTTAATGCCAAGCCCTTGTTTATACATTTTCATAATTTTATTATAAAAGCTTAAGAAAACCTTTCTCAATGCTGCTATTGTCATACAATGAAAGTATTACTTCCATAGTATGGCAAATTAGTACAAATTAGAAAAGTTTAGCAGGTACATAATTTTGATGCACGTTATCTTATTTTCCCCTCAATGATGGAAGTTTTCATTTTCAGGTGTAGCTAATCGTTTACAATGTGTTATTAAACCTTTCCATTGTATAACATTTGTAACCTACTTTTTAATCTTGTGTGTTTAATATTTATAGTACTCAAAGCACAGCCTAAATAACTTAAGGGTTAACATTTATAGAGTAGTCACACTGTTGTTATTATTAAATGTTTATGAAATAATAAATCACCATTAGTAACATCAGTCAATCTGTTCACTTTACAGACAGGGCATGAAGAGACTGGACCACAGACTGGATCACATCATGAACAGACTGGACCACAGTGCTAGTTTGGCACCCCCACACTACTTATATTTAAGGGTTAGTTCACCCAAATATGTATATTCTGTCAGTAATTATACACCGTCATGTTGTTCCAACCCCTTAAAGGGGTGGTTCGGGATTTTTGACATCGGACCTCATTTTTAAGTCAGCCTGGTTGTTATTCATCAGTGGAGACATTTTTAAAAAAAAATCATCCAGTCCTTATATTTGGATAGTTAGCCGATGCTAGGCTAGCGCGAGTCAATGAGTATATTGTAGTAAACTCAGAATCGAAGACCAGGAGACTTGGTTGTTTCTTCAGCAGGATTCTTTATTGAGAACGCGAGCTGTCGGTAGCTGCAGTCACCAAAGTCTGTCTGAGTTCTATACAGTATAGTTTTTATACATTTACAAGGAGGTGGGACTTTTGGAGGTGGAGACAAGTCAAACAAAGCAGAGGGATGATTCTTGATTCAATCAAGAATAAGCATAACACTATCATTCAAATGATCCAATCAGCCTGATAGCATCACCCATACCTTCACATGATAATAGACAAAACTTGGAGTCATGTCACTGTTCAGGAGGTGTACACAGATACAAAGGTTAATGTCCGATGACTGGGTTGCTTGACTTAATCTTCTTTGAACTGTCAACTCACATGAACATAAATTAAACTGTCATCATCTATGCCTCACATGAACATAAATTAAACATATTCCCACAATATGTTAGCCAGCCATTAAAAACCGTTTTACCCACTCCACAGTGCACCAAACGCAAATCAGTTATAACACTAGACTATCGATGTATATGTCCGTTGAGGGAATAATGTTAGAAATCAAACTTACCTTTCATCACATTGCATTAGTTATAATTTGTTCCCTGTAATCATAAGCCTTGTCTACAGCAGCAGCGGAGTGATATTGATTACCTAGGCAACCGAGTGAGCCGGTCCACACATGATGCAAGAGTACCGGCATAATTACCTGCCGCTGGCACACTGTGTTTACTTTTTGCCGCATTACTAACCGGAGCAAAGTAAAATTCCGCAGCTGCTGAGAAACTAGTTCCTTTGGGATCATTGAGATGAAAGGTAATGTTTGATTTCTAACATTATTCTCTCAACGGACATTTTCATCGATAGTCTAGTGTTATAATTTATTTGCGTTTGGTGCACTGTGGAGTGGGTAAAACGTTTTTTTAATGGCTGGCTAACAAATACCCTTGACTCGCGCTAGCCTAGCATCGGCTAACTATCCAAATATAAGAAATAAATTAAAAAAAAAAAAAAAATGTCTCCACTGATGAATAACAACCAGGCTGACTTAAAAATGAGGTCCGATGTCAAAAATCCCGAACCACCCCTTTAAAGGGATAGTTCACTTTGAAATTAAATTTTGCTATGTTTTAGCTTACCTGAAGGGCATCCAAGATGTAGGTGTCTTTTTTCCCGCAGTAGTTTTAATTTTGATATTTTTAGGTCAAACCGTTCTTGTCTGTCAGTCATTTCATGCAGGAATATGGATTCTGTCTCAAAGAGTATGCACAGAGTCCAAATTAAAACAATTCCCCATCGTCCAAATTAATCAATTCCCCATCGTAAGTACACATTGATGGCCTAAGACACGAAACGAGCGGTTTGTGTGAGAAAACGAACGGTATTTATATCGTTTTTACCTCTTATAACACAGCCACGTCCAAATGATCTGAGGGCGTGGGCGCTTCCTGCTGTGTGACGTGTGCGCATAGATGTATATACACTAGATGTCGCCTTGGCTACGGCAGTTCATTGGAACGAATGTCTTTAATGCGACATCTAGTAGGGCTGTGCAATTAATTGAATTTGACGCTTGCCTTGTCCAGTCCAGCGCATTTTGAGAGACGGAGAGAGAGAGAGAAGACGCATCACCGCTGAACACTCACGCGGTTTGTGAAATTGTATCTTGGAGAAAGTTTTAAAATTATTGATTTGATTTTATAATCTGTGTGGATTCATTTAAGATACTCATACAATCTACATGCTAAAGTGAATCAATGTTTGCGGGGGGATTTCCCGCATTATAAGTGGTAGACCTGCGGGAATTAAATACTCATTGAAGTATTATCTGATACATTATTTATTTTAATAGTTCAAAAAGTACAATCAATGTTCAAATTTTGATTTTTTAAGAATTGTTGAAAGGTGTCTTTGGTAACACTTAACAATAAGGTTCATTAATTAGCATTATAACTAACTTACCTTAAGATAAACTAATAATTAACAATATTTCTATAGCATCTTAGTTAATATTAATTTCACCATTTACTAATACGTTATTAAAATGAAATGTTGTATTTGTTAACATTAGTTATACCATGGTCTGGGTGAATACTCGATTCTGATTGGCTGCAGGGTGTCCATTAAAAAGTGATAATGTACACCTAGGAACTGATGACAGTTTTAAATGATGCGCTGGTTCAAACTCACTGATCAACTGCTGCGGTCAGCTCGCTGTGGCCACGTTGCTTGGCAACGCCTGTATACTATTAAATAGTGCGCTCGACTTAATAAATAAAAACCCTCACGATTTTTACTCTAAAACACATTAAACTTTAGTAAGTGACCATGGTATAAGCGGGTTAATGCCCTTCGAGGTGTCCATTATCAGGTATTAATGGACTTCAGCGGAGGTTCACACCTCGCCGTCGTCCATTAAAACCTGATAATGGACACCTCGTCGGGCATTAACCCTTACTTAATGCAGTGTAAACTAACATGAACAAACAATGAACAGCTGTATTTTTATTAACTAGCATTAAAAAAGATTAATAAATACTGTAACAAATGTTTTTCTCATTGTTAGTTCATGTTAGTTAATACTTTAACTAATGTTAACTAATTAACATTATTGTAAAGCGTTACCGTGTCTTTTTAATAAATGCAACACGTTCCCAGTCATGTGAAATAATCGTGTTACATAATCGTGATTTCAATATTGACCAAAATAATCGTGATTATGATTTTTTCCATAATCGAGCAGCCCTAACATCTAGTGTATATACATCTATGCGCACACGTCACACAGCAGGAAGCGCCCGTGCCCTCAGATCACTTTGACGTGGTTGTTTTATAAGAGGTAAAAACGATATAAATACTGTTCGTTTTCTCACAAAAACCGCTCGTTTCGTGTCTTAGGCCGTCAATGTGTACTTAAGATGGGGAATTGTTTAATTTGGACTCTGTGCATGCTCTTTGAGACAGTGACCATAGACCTGCATTATATGACTGACAGACAAGAACGGTTTGACCTAAAAATATCAAAATTGAAACTACTGTGGAAAAAAAGACACCTACATCTTGGATGCCCTTCAGGTAAGCTAAAACACCAAAATTTAATTTCAAAGTGAACTATCCCTTTAAAGGAACACTCCACCCATTTGCATTAAGCTTTGCAATGTTAGAAACCCAGTCATACTATTGAATGGTCGTGCAACATTTTCTCATTTTCCCCTGAGACGGGAGAAATCTGTATTTACCTCTTTACACTTCCTCCTACAATGATGCAAAAATCGTCATTTTGCGTCATTGTAGGAGGAAGTGTAAGAGGGGGGGATTTCTGTTGAGACTACAAGCACTAGTTCCCACCCTTTCAAACCCGCCCATAGGGGGTTGGAGCTAATATGCTAACAGACCTATCACAGATCAGTGCCAGTGCGTTTGATTTCACCGGCAGAAACCTGCATGTCCGGCCGTCGAGATCGTCCAAAATGTCCGGGATTCGGCTTTGCTTTCTACGGTCGCCATTCATTGTTTACATGCACACCTTTTGTTTCAATCTAACTGAATTCATTCCGATTGGTGAATCTGAATGTAGTGTTTACATTAACGCTAAACATGTGATCGGTTGATGTGCGTTTTACCATTGCTAAGAAAATACTCGCTCCTCCGTGAGAGATAGCCCAGAGACCGGTGCGTCTCACAGGCGCCGCTCATCAGTAATCATGCCACCGCTTTTGCATTCTACAGTCGCCATTCATCATGTTTACTGTGGCGAGCAGGACGAGGCTAGGGCCGCGGGAGAAAGACGCGAGGCCGGTGGCGTGATCGGTTGATGTGCGTTTTACCACTGCTAAGAAAATTCCCGCTCCTCCGTGAGAGATACGAGCCAGTGCCTCACAGGTGTCGGTCATCAGTAATCACGCCACCGGCCTCGCGTCGTTCTCCTGTGGCCCTAGTCTCGTCCTGCTCGTCACAGTAAACACAATAAATGGCGACTGTAGAACCCAAAAGTCGAATCCCGGACATTTTGTGCCCGGGCATACTCACAGAGACTAGTAACTTAGCTTAGCTTAGCTTTATTATTTACAACTGCTCTCTAACCGGTAGGTGTGGCTTGAGAGTGGCCTCGTAGAGCAGCGAAGCAAGTGCATTCTGGGAGTTGTTGTCTTTCATCCACATAAGCCAAAAATACATTTTCTGGCTTTTCTTAGTCTAGAAAGCTCCAAACTAAAAAAATAATTTCACATTAGGGCTGTGACGGTGGCAGTTTTTTACCACCGCGGTGGTAATGGACCCAAATACCGGCGGTGTTGCGGTGTTTGGGTGGTTGTTTTGAAATAAATAAATAAAAACAAAGAAACGACACAATAAAGCCTGTAAAGCATTGCTATAAATATAAGTAAATACTGGTAACTTACATAATATAATAAATCTATTCTATTTAAGAAAAATCTTAATCTATTTAACAAAAAAAAAACTTTTGTTTACATACCTGCAAACTTGTCGCTTTTCGCCGAAAATCGCCGTTTTCTTGGTCAATTGTGTCATTTATGTGAATCGCGTAGAACCGGAGAGGTTTTTTTTTGGGGGTGTATTGTTTCTCACAGTAAACTGCCATGCAGGCTAGAATTGCGAAACATTATTGGATAATTCTTATAATTGACATTTCTCTGGGCCAATCGGGATCTTAGCACTTTTTATAATCTTGAAGCACACGCACAGCGTCAACAACAGCTGAGCTCGCGATTTGATGAGACGCCTCTGGCTACCGTGCGAGTCTAATGGAAACCATGGAAACTCACGCAGGAATTTTCCAGCATTGAACTTGTTTTAGCGCCCGCCAAAGTGATTTTTTGTCCTGCCAAAGTCTTATTTGATCGGTGAGTAATGTAGATGAACGGCTGCGTTTGTGACAGGGCGTATGTTTTAACTAAAAGAACGACGAGAGAGAGAGAGAGCCGGTCGCGCGCGCGCGCACTCTCTGTGTAAACGACTTCACCGTCTCCATAAGCGCTGCCCTTGCTCTCTCTCCCTCGCACATATTAATCAAAATAAATCGACACGGTGGTAAAATGTCGGAAGACCAAAGTTTCGTGTGGAGCATTCGGAGGTTTTTTTTTCCCTGAATTATACTGCTGGGTGTGAATTGTGCTAAATAAGTTTCCTTATCTTCTCGCGTTCCGGACATTCAGCTGACATAAAACAACACTTTAATTAAACGAAATAAAACTATACAGTGATGAAATGTTTTCTGTGTTGACACAAATCTTGGATTTCCATGTCCTAACTGCTGGGATAATCACACAACGCGCACGACACGTCCAATTCGCGAACTAATGACTCCTTTGAACCGATTCATTTTAATGAACTCAGGAGACGTCTGAATCGGTGTATAACTAATCAGTAACACTTTAGGTTTTATTTATTACATAAATTATATAAAAAGTACAGTTTGCTAACTCAAGCTTAAACTTTAAAATAAATAAAACCACTTTTTTTTAAAGCATTTTAAACATTTTTCCACACAGTGCTATCAAGAATCGATAAGAGAATCGTTAAAGGAGAAGTTCACTTTTAAATGAAAATTCTGTCATCATGTACTCACCCTCATGTTGTTTCAAACCTGTATGAATTTCTTTCTTCTGCTGAACACAAAGGAAGATATTTGGAAAAATGTCAGTACCGGTAACCAGACAGTTTTTGGGTCCCATTGACTTCCATAGTAGGAAAAAAAATATACTATGGAAGTCAATGGGACCCAAAAACTGTCTGGTTACTGACATTCTTCTAAATATCTTCCTTTCTGTTCAGCAGAAGAAAGAAATTCATACAGGTTTGAAACAACATGAGGGTGAGTACATGATGACAGAATTTTCATTTTAAAAGTGAACTTCTCCTTTAACGAATTGGATTGATAATCAGAATCGTCAGTGGCATTATTATTGATAAAATCTTATCAAATCCCATCCCTATGTGAATACAGTAAAATTATAATCAAACATTAAAGAACATACATGTTTTTTAATAGTTTTTTTTTTAAGAGTTAAAAGATTAAGACATTTTGCTAACATGAGGTCTTATTGTGTCACTGTCAGTCTTGTTACATCAGTGCAAAACTAGGGAATGCAGATTAATTATTATTATTATACATCATTCATCAGCATGCTATGATTAATCCCATTGCATGCATAAAAAAAAAGTTAGTCTGCTAACTACTATTAGTCTGCTAACTACTATTTCCACACAAAGACGCGTGATATAGCCTACCGCTCTGCGCTTTGAGAGGGATATGGGACACGAGCAGGAAAGAGACCATCGATCTCTTTTCTGATATCTTCAGGTTTTCTACTTGTAAAAGGTATGAGGAGATTATTTTATTTTCCACATGGATAAGACATTTAAGTTATGTTTGCGCGCTGCCAGAGAAAGCCAAACTAAAATCACCCGTCCTTGTGAAACGCGCTTTACAAATGAACTTGACGCGCCTATACCAATATGTCTAATAACAAGCACAAACTGTGTTGAAAAGAATTTGACGTTCATGTAAAAAATGTAGGCTATATCTGTCCTACAGCGGTTTTTCTACTTTAGCCTGCACAGTAAAGAATACGAAAATAATCGACCTAAAAGCGAACAAAGGAAGAAACGTTTATAATCCCCTTTGGAAATGGGTGAGACACGAGTGAAAGTATGGGAAAAGTAAAAAGAGATTCCATGCAGGGATGAGTCACGATTTTTGAATATTCGATTATGTTCTAATGTCTGTTGTGTGATCATTCTCTAAAATAAAATCTCCATGTTCTGGTGCTGATGCGGTTGACGCGTTCATGTGTGTGACGCTGCCAATAACGCACATAACAGCTGTCACAAACCGTAATGATTATGAACGTGTCAAATATAGCAAGGAGACATTTGAATTGTTTATTAATAAAGTGTTTTTTTTGTGTGACAGTGTCGGGCTGCAAAGATGAAGTTGACATTGCTCACTTGTCATCTTCGCAGTGAACGCGCCTAGAGAATTGCACACTACGGACTACATAAACATGCTAGTCGGTTTATTTTCGTTTTGAATTGTTTTGTTTAAAAGTAGACAATTCAACTTTTTATATGGAATAACTAATGGAATATTTTTAAATTCACTGATTATTATGTTCCATGAATATTATGCTAACCTTAAGATAACGTTCCATGAACGTTATGCTAACCTTAAGATAACGTTCCATTAACGTTATTCTAACCTTAAAATAACGTTCCATGAACGTTATGCTAACCTTAAGATAACGTTCCATGAACATTATGCTAACCTTAAGATAACATTCCATGAACGTTATGCTAACCTTGAGAATGTTCCAGCAATGTTGTGCTAACGTTCCAGCAACGTTATGAGTTATATTCGATTATGTTCTAATGTCTGTTGTGTGATCATTCTCTAAAATAAAATCTCCATGTTCTGGTGCTGATGCGGTTGACGCGTTCATGTGTGTGACGCTGCCAATAACGCACATAACAGCTGTCACAAACCGTAATGATTATGAACGTGTCAAATATAGCAAGGAGACATTTGAATTGTTTATTAATAAAGTGTTTTTTTTTGTGTGTCAGTGTCGGGCTGCAAAGATGAAGTTGACATTGCTCACTTGTCATCTTCGCAGTGAACGCGCCTAGAGAATTGCACACTACGGACTACATAAACATGCTAGTCGGTTTATTTTCGTTTTGAATTGTTTTGTTTAAAAGTAGACAATTCAACTTTTTATATGGAATAACTAATGGAATATTTTTAAATTCACTGATTATCGGGTGAAGATCGCAAACCAGAATTCAAAGCCGACAAAGTTTAAATTTATGGACTCACGCACAACTCTCTCATGAATTCAAACTTTTCCATGGCTGCGATATAACATTTAATTGCTAACCTATTATTTATTTTGTAAACAAAGCTTTGTGTGTCATAATATTAATGTAAAACAGCATTTACATACAAACTTTTTTTTTTTTGGCAAACCACCGCCGGTACTCCTCAGCCACCGCGGTGGCGCTTTACAACCGCGGTGGTGCAGTTGTCAAGTTTACCGGCACAGCCCTATTTCACATTTCTTCTACATAAATGACCCAATTTAAATACACATTCATCTTTCCAGAGGTGGAGTGTCCCTTTAAAGGATAATTCTGGTATTTAGCACTTTGAGTCTCTTTTCTGGTTTGTTTTGGATGAACTAGAGTGGTGGACACAGAAATGTTGACGATGGGTCCTGTCTCGACTTTTAGACTTGTTTAGAATCGCCTTTGACGGCTTCAGAGTGTCTGTCTATGGGCATGCACGAACATGTCCTAAAAACAAACCTAATAACTTTCGTTTTCAAAACTGTGCAACTCACCGAGTGGTTAGTGGTGTTCGTTGATGATTAAAAACAAATATATCGGCACAATGTATGATTTCAATCCGTGTTATTTGCTATATATTTACTAATATACTATTTTTTCAGATAGCTCACAACAAAGTATAAACTTCCGCTCGATATTTGAGTCTGAAGCATCTTTTCCGTTCCCGGTAGCGCAGTAATATCAACGAGCAATGAGTCCTCCAACAGAAATTAATGGGATTTTACAAAATGGCAAATAAAACACAACAGAAACTGTATTTTGCTACGCTACTTGTTTTTAATCATCAACGAACACCACTAACCACTCGGTGAGTTGCACAGTTTTGAAAACGAACGTTAAGGGTTGTTTTTAGGACATGTTCGTGCATGCCCATAGACAGCCACTCTGAAGCGCTCAAAGGCGATTCTAAACGAGTCAAAAAGTCGAGACAGGACCCATCGTCAACATTTCTGTGTCCACCACTCTAGTTCATCCAAAACAAACCAGAAAAGAGACTCAAAGTGCTAAATACCAGAATTATCCTTCAAGACTTCCGTTCATCTTCAGAACACAAATTAAGATATTTTTGATGAAATATGAGAGCTGGCTCACTCCTCCAAAGGCTTCTAGGCAATTTCATTCTGCCCAGAAAGTTAGTAAAGACATTGTTAAAATAGTCCAAGTGACTGGCTCAACCTTAAGTTCATCAAGCGACGACAATTATTTTTGTGTGCAAAAATAACAACTTTATTCAACTATTCATTTTCTTATGTGTGAGCCTCTGAGTGAGTTCACAAAAGTGAAATTTACATCGAGTCCCATCTGCGTCATCTTCTCAGTTCTCGCTGCTCTCGTGAACTCTAGGGCTGGGACGATACAACTATCTCCCGATTCGATACTATCACGATACTTGGGTGCTGATACTGCTGGTATTACAATATTTTTTTAAGAATTGCGATTCGATATTGCGATTTTTATTTTATTTTTAACACTAGACCATCAGAAAATGTTAAATCACACTTTTACAGACTGTATAGGCTACATGATGTATAAGATGAGTAATATTTACAAAAACAATTCATCTCATCTTTCTGACTTATTTCAGAAGCATCATACAGTTAGTACTACATTCTCTTTAATATATGATTGAGTTGAAAAAAAAATCAACTCGAACCGAATGAATAGAGAGGCGGGTCTTCCATTGTAGTGATGAAAGCTACAGTTGTTTTGGACGCCAGAGAGTGCGATGATGGAAGATAAACTTGTGGTGCTCTTGCGGGTTACCAGGAGCTTAACGACTTCACGAATCGTAACTATCACAATGTTAACAGAAAATAAACAAAGTTAATAAAAGTCTGATTTGACATTTACTTGACTGACAGGACAGCTGTTTCTGTGTTCGCCTAGCAACAAAAAACGCAGTTCACTGCTTGTTCTGTGTGATTGGGGCAGTGCTGTGTGCCTCGCGTTTTCGAACCGGAAAAACGTGTTAGGTGTGATTGGGGCTTTACTCTATCTTGATCGCTATCATAAACATCAGTGTTTATATTTGAAATTTAAACTTTTATCCTAGTACTTCTATGATAATTTGAACTAGCCTATTGCATCACAGAAATAATGATACTATGAGGTTGAAAAGACTGATTGTGAAGCTGTTTCATGACGACTCTCTCCGGGTCAGCACAGCTTTAAATGTTGCGATATGATTTTGTCAAGGGTTTAATAGACAGACGAAATGGAAGCAGATTGTGTGGGTGTTTGAATCGAGATCACATTTTTTTAAAGATGAATCGTGCAGCTCTATTGTCTTATCTCTCTCCCAGTATATGAGTAGCGTGATGGCTTATCAATGCATTCAATCTCACGCCGCTTTTACGTGTCCAATTGAAAGGGATATTAAGTTACTCGACACTCGAAATTTAACAACACATTTCATCCTTTGTTGGAACGAAGAGACTTACTTCGGTCAACCTCGTCTCTAACTTGAATTTCAATTAATATCGATTCTGTAATAAAGAAATAATCCATTTTAAGAACGTTTAAAAAACAACAACACGATACCTAGGTGAATCGATTTTTTCTCCCAGCACTAGTGAAGTCACTCAGAAGCCAATACGGAAGAAAATGAATAGTTGAATAAAGTCTTTATTTTGTTTTTTTGTGCATAAAAATTATTGTCGTCACTTGATAAACTCGCCAGAATAAAATTGCCTAGAAGCCTATTGAGGAGTGAGCCAGATCTCAGATTTCATCAAAAATATCTTAATTTGTGTTCTGAAGAGTCTTACGGGGTTGGAATAACATGAGGGTGAGTGATTACTGACAGAATTTTTTGGTGAACTAACCCTTAAACACCGTTTTCATTACATTTAAATGCTTATATGAAAATATGTGTTGTTGTTTTTTTAAGCTATAATGTAGCGTTTAAAAATGTATGATAATCATATGAAATGTTCTACTTTTTGATGTGCTGTAAAAGTGTGCACTTATAATTCACATGGTTGTGTTAATAAAAAATAAAGTTGTACAAATTCTGCAGAATTTTTTTTCTAACCTTAAAATAACATTTTAACTTGAAAGAAAGTGGACATTTTAATGTTCTTTGAATGTTGTATTGTTAATAACATTTTGGGGGAAAGAACGTTTCAGGAATGTTATGCTTACCTTAAGATGATGTTCCAGCAACGTTATGCCAATGTTCTGGCAATGTTATACTAGTCTTAAGATAACGTTGCATGAACGTTATGCTAACCTCAAGGTAACGTTGCATGAACATTATGCTAACCTTAAGATAACGTTCCATGAACGTTATGCTAACCTTAAGATAACATTCCATGAACGTAATGCTAACCTTAAGAATGTTCCAGTAATGTTGTGCTAATGTTCCAGCAACGTTATGCTAACCTTAAGATAATGTTCCAGCAACATTATGCAAACCTTAAGATAACTTTCCATGAACATTATGCTAACCTTAAGATAACGTTCCATGAACGTTATGCTAACCTTAAGATAACATTCCATGAACGTTATGCTAACCTTAAGAATGTTCCAGCAATGTTGTGCTAACGTTCCAGCAATGTTAGCTAACCTTAAGATAACGTTCCATGAATATTATGCTAACCTTAAGATAACGTTCCATGAACGTTATGCTAACCTTAAGATAACGTTCCATTAACGTTATTCTAATCTTAAGATAACGTTCCATGAACGTTATGCTAACCTTAAGATAACGTTCCATGAACATTATGCTAACCTTAAGATAACATTCCATGAACGTTATGCTAACCTTGAGAATGTTCCAGCAATGTTGTGCTAACGTTCCAGCAACGTTATGCTAACCTTAAGATAACGTTCCAGCAACGTTATGCTAACCTTAAGATAACGTTCCAGCAACGTTATGCTAACCTTAAGATAACGTTCCAGCAACGTTATGCAAACCTTAAGATAATGTTCCAGCAATGTTGTGCTAACCTTAAGATAACATTCCAGCAACGTTATGCAAACCTTAAGATAATGTTCCAGCAATGTTGTGCTAACGTTCCAGCAACGTTATGCTAACCTTAAGATAACGTTCCAGCAACGTTATGTAAACCTTAAGACAATGTTCCAGCAACGTTATGCTAACATTCCGGCAACGTTATGCTAACCTTAAGATAACGTTCCAGCAACATTATCCTAACGTTCCAGCAATGTTTTTCTAACATTAAAATACCATTCCAGCAACGTTATGCAAACTGGACATTTCAACATTTTAAGAACGTTTCAAGTCAACGTTCCCACAACGTTCTTAGAACATATTTTTGTTAGCTGGGCTTCTTTTGTGTTCAGCAGAAGAAAGAACTTCATACAGGTTTGAAACAACTTGACGGTGAGTAAATAATGACAGAATTTTCATTTTTGGGTGAATGATTCCTTTAAATACACAGAGATAATGAACTGAATCAGACAGGTGTGCTTGTCAAATGAATGTCAATTAGTGGCGGGAAACCAGAACAAAGGAAACGGGTAACAGAAGAGAAACAAACTAAAAGTCCATGAAAAAGAAACTAAAGCTAAACTGAACATAATGGTGATGACACTCATATGCATGTCAACAATAATTTCATTTTTTTCCCCTTAGAAAATATAGGAAGAACTAAACATCTGAGATAAAGTTGATGTTGCAATAAAACAACTGAGAACTCAACTATGCATTAATAATGAGTTTAGTTCTCATCTGATAACTAGCTTGGAGTGGAAAAAATGCTCAGCAAACATTTATATCTAGGCTAAAAATGCTCCAAAAAGTTTTGGCAGCTGTGTTTGGGATCATGGTTTGAGCTGTTCTGCACTGGCTGAGCTGGTAGACCATTTTGGATCAGCAATAAGAGATCTGCCATGTTCCAAAAACCAGCTGGACCACCTTAAGATGGTAAGACGGTATTTATCAAGGGTCAATAACCATAACTACTTGGCTGATTTGAACAGTTCTGGTATAGTTCGCCTTGTATAAACCAGATTGGACCAGCCTGAACCACCAGCCCCAAAACACAGACGCAACTGCATTTTTCAGCAGGTAAAAGTCCTGTAGCTCAAACAGTAAAGCATGGCACTAGCAACAGCATGAGCATGGATTCGATTCCCAGGTGAATGCAACTGATAGAACTATATGTATACAAACAGGAATGCAATGCAATAAAAGCATCTGCCAAACATGCAAATGTACAGAAAATAACACAAAAACTATCAGCGGGGAATATTCACAGCTTAAAAACAAAAATGCACATTTGTTGGCCGACACAGACTCACACACACACACACATTCACACAAACAAACACACACACTTACAGCGTGATGGTAGAAAGCTCTGACATCCAGCACGAATGCTGGGCGGCCTGTGTGGGCTCACTGAAGCATTTCTGTGCACAGCTGCTAAACACGACAAAGACAACAAACACTCTTTAGGACAGAACACACACACACACACACTCATAAAACTGACCGCACACAACAGACCTCAACACTGAGAGACCTCAAGGACATTTCATAGCTCAAGCACAATACTGTTTTCCAAGCAATTATAATAAATAGGGCTTCGAAAGCTTTAAACATAACGCAAAAGCACCATAAATATAGTCCTTCTTCTGCACTAGATTATTTAGAGACTATTAAGAGCCCAAACATAAATACACTGTCGATAGACTTCAGGGTTTCTTTCCTGTAGCTCAAACAGTAGAGCATGGCGCTAGCATCTCCAAATGAATAGGTTCGATTCCCAGGGAAAACAAGAACTGATGAAAAGCATACCTTTAATGCAATGTAAATCGGATCAAAGCGTCTGCCAAATGCATTTATGTGACTGTTAAGACATAAGTCCTCATACACAATACAGTCCCTCCAGTTTTTCGCGATTCCGCGATCGCTGAATTCAACGCATAATCAACAAAATCTCGCTTTTTTTTTTTTGCGATCCAGCAGAATTCCTAATTTAACCGCAAAATAATCACAAAAATGAAAAATACCTCACAAAACATTAAATTATAATCACCAAATTTAAATATCTCTAGTTTAATTAAAGTTTCAATGCATTTTTACGTGAATACGTTGCGGGAAAAGGGGGAAAAAAAATCACACAAAAAAATCGTGAAATCCTGGAGGGACTGACAATATGACTTATCCAGAAAACAAAAACAGTCATTGTATTTTATTTTTCACTGCCACACGTCACCTCGATCAACACAACAATGATCTCCTGGATTCTCTCCTGGAATCGGCACACAACTAAATTACTGAACATGAACTACAACCGTTCTAACAACAATCAAAAAAGAAACGGCCTATGGAGATTTGTGACGCTGTGAAACATTATTCACACATTCTATTATTACACCCAATTCCAAAAAGGAATTCTGTATGCATGCAAAATGAATGCTCCCGATTATACTATCAACACTGAAATGATTTCAGCTGAATAATGACTGTTTGCTATTGTCTTTTTAGAGCTGATATACATCATTAAATCGTTATTTTCCTGTTTATCACTATAAAGCTGCTTTGAAACAATCTGTATTGTATAAAGCGCTACAAAACTATTAAGCCTTTCAATCTCATTTCAGCCACCAATCAGACACAACACACCATCAGTACACTGTTTCCATGGTGACTGAGGCAAGCTACTCACAGGTAGATGCTGGACTCGTTCCCGCCGATGTCTGGAGACTGCAGCTTCTGCACCAGGATTATGATGATTCCAATGAAGAGGACAAAATTAATCTGGAAGCAAATGCATGCGTTTATTATGGCTCCCATTCACATACATTCATAAATAAATATATATGTTTTATTTATCCATGATTTAGCTTCTTTTTTTTTCTTATTCAAATTTCTTGGCTTACCATGATTGATGCCACAACAGGTCCCTTGATCACCCACCAGAGGGCAGTATTTTCATTCGTGTCCCAGCAACTGCAGAAATACAATTGATTTAAGAAACTGGCTATTGGTCCTTTCGGTCACATGATTTAACAGCTTTTGAAAGAGAATAGCTTGCAGTATGTGCCAGATGCCCGGCAACATTTGCCTAAACACAATATTCGACAGTGCACACTGCCTTGAAAACTGTCACACAATGCAATGTGCTCGAATCAAAATTGAACCCTATTTATTTTCATTTTCTTACCCTTGTACAGCCTGACATATGAAATTATAGTTAGAAAATTTGATTCCAGTTTATTGAACATTTTAGACAAAATGTCTATATTTTTAAAATCTAAATAAAAAAGTTTTAGTGTTCTTTGTTGAGTATCATATTTGACACACCAGGCTTTTATGACTCGTATAGTGAGAATATGGAGCTCAAACTCGAGGAGGAAAAACACCTCAATTTTATTTTGGTGCAGATACTGATATTTATATGAAATTCTGGTAGCTTGTAATGTAAATTAATGAGATCTTTATAACAGTATAGCAGATACTTACACAAAATGCATATACATATCAGTCGTTTTTTTATGATCAAAGCTCTGTAGTTTTATCATATAATGCAATGCAATACAATGATGATTTAGAGATGAACAAATAAACGTTCCTCAAAAGCCTGATGTAGCCTATCATATCTGATCCATTTGATCAGGATTTTAAAGATAATTATGTATTGATAATCAAGTAAAACTAAGTTGCTTCTGTCCATTTGTGAAATATTAATAAAAATACAAAAGTTATTCTTACATTTACTTTATAAAGTCAGTATTTCACAGCAAAAAGACATGTGAACCATGATCTAAAGTTTTTTTTTTCTTCATGATAAATTAAAGGCCTTAAACATTTGCATATCAGATATGATACAGCCCTAATAGGGTTAATAAATGTCATATTGTGCATTATTATATCACATATATGTTGATCATGTCCAACTCATTACTGACTAAAAAAAAAAAATTGATTTACACAAACCTGGATTAAACCATATGCATCAGATGGCACTCGCCGAATTAAACATGTGACATAGTGAGGTTATGTAACAAAGTAGTAGAATTTTCTTTAAAACATTTATTGTTCCGTACTGGATACATTTGCTTTAAATAGTATGCAGTATACAGTATATACTGTGCAATTATCATTACAATTTTTTTTTTTGCATTTGTATTCCTTTCCAAACATAGACTCATTCTTGTGACTAGTGACACCGAATGCTAATAGTGTAGTTCAGTGCCAGCATCTGCGTAGGTATCAAAGCAACAATTACAGTATATCACTTTTTGTTTATGCGGCATTACACGTACCCAGAATCATCAAAATGAAGACGCAGAACAGCCCATATGGTCACACAAATGGTGGGCGTTCCTGAAAGTGTGAGAGGAAGAGGACATTTGTCAGACCTCAAAGCTGTTCTCTAATGCATTTAGACCTTCAATATTAATGTATTACATATGCCAGCACAACAAATCACATCATAAAGAGCCAGTGGCCAGTTAACACATACGCTGCACTCCATTTCCTTCCATATCTATGAGTGTGACACATAATCAATCCCGTAACAATCCGCTTGCGTATGATGCATCGCTGTGACATACCCCAGCCGATGATGGTGTACCAGTAGAAGTAGCGTCTCTCAGGGAAGAAGGTTTCCACCAGCAGTGTGAAGAGATAGAGACCTTCGATGAAGAGCCAGAAGTAGTTTGACATCACACAGTAATGGAAGAACACCATCACTGCCTTACACCCCACCTGAACACAGAGAAACACATTTAGAAAAGCCAGCGGATCCCTGTTAGTATCCATCAGACGACCTCATTATAGTCGCAGTTTTCAGTGTCCTGTACCCAGAAATGTATAAGCACGTTCAAAACACCCTAAATAATAACTTGCTTGCATGCTGCTACTTTAGCCATGAAGAACAACTAAACCTGGACTAGAACAGAGCAATACTGTCATCAATGATCAAAATAGATGGTTTCAAGGTATTCACATACTAACTATTCATGTTAAATTAAAGTAATACTGTACTTTATAACAGGCCATGTGAATACACAGTAGCTCCCACAAACAACACGTCTTAGCGATACGATACAATACGATAATACTTTATTGTCAGATAAGGTCTGACATTTGGCAGAAAAGACACCACAATATGAAAAAAAATGTACTGAAAAATTACACCGGCAACAATTAGCCTACATTAGCAGAAAACATACTTTGTGCTAAAATCACCCTAAATTGCAAAATAATATGCATTAATTGGGACAGTAAAGATTATTTTCCAAAAGTAGGACATCGTGAAATTATTTGATTGCAAAAAAACTGAAACTGGCTATTTGATTAGTATGAATTAGGGATTAGTTGATTAGTATCAAAGGCCTCCTCAGGTTAAATAAGCTTATAGTCGGGGAGCCAAAGTCTCAAAAATGGGTTGAACCTGACATGGTCTGTTATACTTTTTATTTGTGTTTTTTCTGTTAACTTTGACCCTAAGAACCAATAATTGGAGGGTCTGCTCTGCCGGAAATATCGCGAAAAAAAATTGTGGCCATTTTAGTGTATGCACCCTTTATTTTTTATCAGAAAAATGTGAAAAATGATTTTTTCCCTCAAATCCTCAGTGGGTTTGGTAGGCTGTCAATAAATGCACTCCAGATACAAAGAACACATTTGCTGACAACATCCACTGAAAAAATAACTCTTAAAACACATTTCTACATGATTTTGCATCAATTTAATGCAAAAAATTAGGCGTTTTCTCACTTTTTTCCAATATTTTCATCTTTACTTCATTGGCAATCAACTATTCCCCCAAGTTATGACATCAGTCAATATGCCATTCTTTTCACCAAACAGTATACTCATTCCACAGAAAAAATCATAAAAATCCAACCAAAATCAATGGATCTGTGATGATTTCACTAATAGTTGATCAGCAGGCTCAGAACCTCAATAGAATTGTAGGCTACTCTCAAAATTCCGAAAGACATGTATCCATGAGCCAGGGGGGTTGATCGGTATCATCGGGGGAAAAAATGCTATCATTGTTATTTGGCAAGGTATACACCCCTAGTATTAGAAAAATCACGATAGCAGTGCAGGGGTGGTAGCGAAATCACTTTTTTCAGCTCATGAAGTTACTAACCCCCTAAGATAAATTCCGTTTTTGAAATCTGGTGTATATCTGGTTTAGGCTCATGCTAGGGATATTATCAATATTCTATAATATGGTGCTTGGTATCGCTGGAAAGGGGACCTTTTAGGCTTTCATTTAAGCCCAGTACTGAATCTGTCTGACAAACACAGAGGTCACATGACTTCTTTAAACCAGAAATAACACACATTTTTTCACAATTTCCGCCTAAACTGTATGCTTTATTTTATCCCTGTGGCATGAAAGAACACCACGGACACAAAAGTCAACAACTTCAATACGCAAGGCACTCTGATGACTCAGAAAATGTATAATATACCCATACTATTTATTTGTGAGAGCCTTAAATTAGACTTGTGCAGCCAGCACAAGTCTTCAAAATAGAATAGAGCCAATAGAATGGACAAATAGAATACCCTAGTCCAGGGCCAAATGTTGTAATAAAAACACTTGTAATTGGTGTAACAAAATGTTTCTATCATGTATTTTGATATTCACCCACTTTCAGTTAGAATGTCAGAATGTAGCTCATGCACTGAATGTTGATGGGTTTTGTCAGTTTTGTGAAAAGATTGTTGGAATCAATCGCTGTAAAAATCTGTTATTGTCTATCCATTCTAAAAGTGCATCTATCCATTATAAAAGTCCATCTATCCATCATAAAAGTGCATATGTCCATTATAAAAGTCCATCTCTCCGTCATAAAAGTCCATCTCTCCATCATAAAAGTCCATCTATCCATTATAAAAGTGCATATGTCCATTATAAAAGTCCATCTATCCATCATAAAAGTGCATATGTCCATTATAAAAGTCCATCTCTCCGTCATAAAAGTCCATCTCTCCATCATAAAAGTCCATCTATCCATTCTAAAAGTCCATCTCTCCATTATAAAAGTCCATCTATCCATCATAAAAGTGCATATGTCCATTATAAAAGTCCATCTCTCCGTCATAAAAGTCCATCTCTCCATCATAAAAGTCCATCTATCCATTCTAAAAGTCCATCTCTCCATTATAAAAGTGCATCTATCCATCATAAAAGTGCATTTATCCATTATAAAAGTGTATCTATCCATCATAAAAGTGCATTTATCCATTATAAAAGTGCATCTGTCCATTATAAAAGTCCATTTCTCCATTATAAAAGTGCATCTATCCATCATAAAAGTGCATTTATCCATTATAAAAGTGCATCTGTCCATTATAAAAGTGCATCTGTCCATCATAAAAGTCCATCTCTCCATCATACAAGTCCATCTATCCATCATAAAAGTCCATCTCTCCATTATAAAAGTGCATCTATCCATCATAAAAGTGCATTTATCCATTATAAAACTGCATCTGTCCATTATAAAAGTGCATCTGTCCATTCTAAAAGTCCATCTCTCCATTATAAAAGTCCATCTCTCCATTATAAAAGTGCATCTATCCATCATAAAAGTGCATCTGTCCATTATAAAAGTCCATCTCTCCATTATAAAACTGCATCTGTCCATTATAAAAGTGCATCTGTCCATTCTAAAAGTCCATCTCTCCATTATAAAAGTCCATCTCTCCATTATAAAAGTGCATCTATCCATCATAAAAGTGCATCTGTCCATCATAAAAGTCCATCTCTCCATCATAAAAGTCCATCTCTCCATCATAAAAGTCCATCTATCCATCATAAAAGTCCATCTCTCCATTATAAAAGTGCATCTATCCATCATAAAAGTCCATCTCTCCATTATAAAAGTCCATCTATCCATTCTAAAAGTGCATCTATCCATCATAAAAGTGCATCTATCCATCATAAAAGTGCATCTGTCCATCATAAAAGTGCATCTGTCCATTATAAAAGTGCATCTATCCATCATAAAAGTGGATCTGTCCATCATAAAAGTGCATCTATCCATCATAAAAGTGCATTTGTCCATCATAAAAGTGCATCTGTCCATCATAAAAGTGCATCTGTCCATTATAAAAGTGCATCTCTTCATCATAAAAGTGCATCTATCCATTCTAAAAGTGCATCTCTTCATCATAAAAGTGCATTTGTCCATCATAAAAGTGTATCTGTCCATCATAAAAGTGCATCTGTCCATTATAAAAGTGCATCTCTTCATCATAAAAGTGCATCTCTTCATCATAAAAGTGTATGTCTTCATGTTCATTTTATGAAGTATACTTAAGTAATTTTCAAGTATATTTTTAAGTATACTTTATGTAGTAAGTATACTAATATCAATGTGTACTTGTAGTAAAATTGTGTACTATTTCAATACTGCTTGGGACTAAATTGGCTCACTTTTCGTATTTTTAGTATTTGTAAGAGTAGTAAACTAAGTACACAACTAGGTTTCTCATTTGTAATGCATCTGTACTACAAGTGAACTTATAAGTATACTAGTAGTTTACTGTTTTAATACAAGTAGTACATTTTTTAGTTTATGAAAGTACAAACTGATGTGTACTCTCAGTAAACTACTAGTTTCGTAGTTTATACTGCAAGTGTACTTGTAAGTTTTCTTTAAGTAAACATAACATTATACTTTGCACTTAACATGTAACATTATTATTTTTGCACTATTTTTCTACTTACTACATAAAGTATACTTAAAAATATACTTGAAAATTACTTAAGTATACTTCATAAAATGAACATGAAGACATGCACTTTTATGATGAAGAGATGCACTTTTATAATGGACAGATGCACTTTTATGATGATAGATGCACTTTTATGATGGATAGATGCACTTTTAGAATGGAGAGATGGACTTTTATGATGGAGAGATGGACTTTTATAATGGACAGATGCACTTTTATGATGGATAGATGCACTTTTATAATGGAGAGATGGACTTTTATGATGGATAGATGGACTTTTATGATGGAGAGATGGACTTTTATGATGGAGAGATGGACTTTTATAATGGATAGATGCACTTTTATGATGGAGAGATGGACTTTTATAATGGATAGATGGACTTTTATGATGGAGAGATGGACTTTTATAATGGATAGATGGACTTTTATAATGGATAGATGGACTTTTATAATGGATAAATGCACTTTTATGATGGATAGATGCACTTTTATAATGGAGAGATGGACTTAGAATGGATAGATGGACTTTTATGATGGAGAGATGCACTTTTATAATGGATAGATGGACTTTTATGATGGAGAGATGGACTTTTATGATGGAGAGATGCACTTTTATAATGGATAAATGCACTTTTATGATGGATAGATGGACTTTTAGAATGGATAGATGGACTTTTATGATGGATAGATGGACTTTTATGATGGAGAGATGGACTTTTATGATGGAGAAATGGACTTTTATAATGGACAGATGCACTTTTATAATGGATAAATGCACTTTTATGATGGATAGATACACTTTTATAATGGAGAGATGGACTTTTATAATGGACAGATGCTCTTTTATAATGGATAGATGGACATTTATAATGGACAGAAATCACTTTTATGATGGATAGATGCACTTTTATAATGGATAAATGCACTTTTATGATGGATAGATACACTTTTATAATGGATAAATGCACTTTTATAATGGATAAATGCACTTTTATGATGGATAGATGCACTTTTATAATGGATAAATGCACTTTTATGATGGATAGATGGACTTTTAGAATGGATAGATGGACTTTTATGATGGAGAGATGGACTTTTATGATGGAGAAATGGACTTTTATAATGGACAGATGCACTTTTATAATGGATAAATGCACTTTTATGATGGAGAGATGCACTTTTATAATGGATAGATGGACTTTTATAATGGATAAATGCACTTTTATGATGGATAGATGCACTTTTATAATGGATAAATGCACTTTTATGATGGATAGATGGACTTTTAGAATGGATAGATGGACTTTTATGATGGAGAGATGGACTTTTATGATGGAGAAATGGACTTTTATAATGGACAGATGCACTTTTATAATGGATAAATGCACTTTTATGATGGATAGATACACTTTTATAATGGATAAATGCACTTTTATGATGGATAGATGGACTTTTAGAATGGATAGATGGACTTTTATGATGGAGAGATGGACTTTTATAATGGACATATGCACTTTTATGATGGATAGATGGACTTTTATAATGGAGAGATGGACTTTTAGAATGGATAGATGGACTTTTATGATGGAGAGATGGACTTTTATGACGGAGAGATGGACTTTTATAATGGACATATGCACTTTTATGATGGATAGATGGACTTTTATAATGGATAGATGCACTTTTAGAATGGATAGACAATAACAGATTTTTACAGCGATTGATTCCAACAATCTTTTCACAAAACTGACAAAACCCATCAACATTCAGTGCATGAGCTACATTCTGACATTCTAACTGAAAGTGGGTGAATATCAAAATACATGATAGAAACATTTTGTTACACCAATTACAAGTGTTTTTATTACAACATTTGGCCCTGGACTAGGGTATTCTATTTGTCCATTCTATTGGCTCTATTCTATTTTGAAGACTTGTGCTGGCTGCACAAGTCTAATTTAAGGCTCTCACAAATAAATAGTATGGGTATATTATACATTTTCTGAGTCATCAGAGTGCCTTGCGTATTGAAGTTGTTGACTTTTGTGTCCGTGGTGTTCTTTCATGCCACAGGGATAAAATAAAGCATACAGTTTAGGCGGAAATTGTGAAAAAATGTGTGTTATTTCTGGTTTAAAGAAGTCATGTGACCTCTGTGTTTGTCAGACAGATTCAGTACTGGGCTTAAATGAAAGCCTAAAAGGTCCCCTTTCCAGCGATACCAAGCACCATATTATAGAATATTGATAATATCCCTAGCATGAGCCTAAACCAGATATACACCAGATTTCAAAAACGGAATTTATCTTAGGGGGTTAGTAACTTCATGAGCTGAAAAAAGTGATTTCGCTACCACCCCTGCACTGCTATCGTGATTTTTCTAATACTAGGGGTGTATACCTTGCCAAATAACAATGATAGCATTTTTTCCCCCGATGATACCGATCAACCCCCCTGGCTCATGGATACATGTCTTTCGGAATTTTGAGAGTAGCCTACAATTCTATTGAGGTTCTGAGCCTGCTGATCAACTATTAGTGAAATCATCACAGATCCATTGATTTTGGTTGGATTTTTATGATTTTTTCTGTGGAATGAGTATACTGTTTGGTGAAAAGAATGGCATATTGACTGATGTCATAACTTGGGGGAATAGTTGATTGCCAATGAAGTAAAGATGAAAATATTGGAAAAAAGTGAGAAAACGCCTAATTTTTTGCATTAAATTGATGCAAAATCATGTAGAAATGTGTTTTAAGAGTTATTTTTTCAGTGGATGTTGTCAGCAAATGTGTTCTTTGTATCTGGAGTGCATTTATTGACAGCCTACCAAACCCACTGAGGATTTGAGGGAAAAAATCATTTTTCACATTTTTCTGATAAAAAATAAAGGGTGCATACACTAAAATGGCCACAATTTTTTTTCGCGATATTTCCGGCAGAGCAGACCCTCCAATTATTGGTTCTTAGGGTCAAAGTTAACAGAAAAAACACAAATAAAAAGTATAACAGACCATGTCAGGTTCAACCCATTTTATTGAGCTTTTGAGACTTTGGCTCCCCGACTATTAAGTCGGTCAAGTTGGCTTTTAGAACTTAGTAGCTGATGTGTAGCTGGTTTAAAAATTCAGGTAAAGTCGAAGCTTGCACGCTTGGTTAAAATAGCGATGAAGACGATTGGGAGAAAATAACTTTTGTCACTTGAGTCACTGTATGAACAATCTCTTCTGAGAGAAGCACATACAATTTTGGCTGATCCATTGCATGTTCTGCATAGAGAGTATGAATTGTCACCTTCTGGAAGACGTTACAGATTTCTGATGTGTAGGTATAACCGTTTTAAGAAGTCTTTTATTCCTTTTTCAATTAAAATGTTAAATGATGAATGAGTATTTTTTTTAAATGTGTGTATAGGAATTATTACTATTGTTATTATTTTTATTTATTTTTTATTTTTTTATGTCTATTGTAGAATTTGCTATTTATGTTTCGAATGATTTTATCAATGTAAACACCTAGCCTGGTTAAAACCAGACCATTCTCAGTAGTAACTGAGTTATGGTCTGGCAAAGCTCCATAGACAAATCATTTCCAAAGGGGCGTCACCAAAGGGCGTCGCTCAAATGCCTCTGGGCGCAGTTGGACTAAAACCAATCAGAGCGATCGTCATCGTGTAAAGCCATATGCTGCGTCCCATTTCGCCTAAGTTACACTACGCCATAAAAGTATGTACTCTTTTTGTGAAGAACAGGTATTTACTTTTGAATGTGTAGCAAAAAAGTAGGCAAGCTTTGGGACATACTACTTCGTCATCTTTATTGGACGGATCTGTCGCGTGCATCCTGTCACTTAAACTGCCCTGTCAATCATCTTGTCACAGTTAAAATCGTCTATTAAATCTAATTTAATTTCCTACCGTTTCGGAGAGAAATGTAGTAGCACGTTCATCTGCCAGTGGGTCTTTCATGGAGACTGTCCTCATGTGTTTGCAATTTGAATATAATAATGCATTTAAAAGTTGAACGGACGTCGCTCAAATGCCTCTGGGCGCAATTGGATAGACCTAAAACCAATCAGAGCGATCGTCATTGTGTAAAGCCCGCCTCAACGTTTCTGATTGGTGTCGCGATTTCTAGGCCATGGAAATGGGCTTGAATGAGCTCTTTGCCAGACTACTTCTCGAGCAAATCTGAATTTGCTGTAAGTTGTCTGGGTTTTCCCAGGCTAGTAAACACCTTGAGTCCAACACAAATTTCCCCTTTGGGGACAATAAAGTGTATTTCATTCATTAAAGTGCTCTAACCAGGTAATGCATCAAACAAGCCTAATAATAAACCAGCTATAAGCATCTGGATCAGTGATGCATCCTTTCGTCTGAAAGATGATGGCATGTACCCTGTACATTTCCATTCACAATATATAGCCCGCTATGTGTCAGAACCCTCTGAAGTCTTTATGTTCATCAGTTACCCTCTGAACCAATTCAAAGCTAAGTGATGTCATTACCACGGCCTCTGATTGGCTGGGGGAAAGAGCTCAAAGCCCTCATTCAGGTGTATAATGAGAGCGTGCACGTTTTGATAAGCTATTCATATGCTAATATGGAAATAATGGAATATTTCCAGAGCTCGCTGAACTCGGCTTCATGATAATTACAGCTGTTTGTCAGGCACAGATGGGGGAAACAGAACATGTTGCTGCAGAACGTGGGCTTGAACATAAACGGATCGAGTTATTATTAGTCTGTGGGTTTCACATGCAAATGGCATCCAAGACCAACAGTTCAGTCTCATATTCATACGTATCCGTTTGTGGGCGATTCACGGTGAAAGCAAATTTTAATTTAGCCGAACAATTTAACCGGAAAGAACATTTATTTAATAATCAATTACTTCATCAAATTTATTTAATAATCAGCACTCAAATAAATAATGAGTTGTATATAAACAATTAAAGTGCACATAAGGCAGTTTTTATATAATTATATTTCTACTACAATTCATTGTTGAAATATAAAGATTTAAATGGAGGCTGTAAAAGAACTTGTTTTCATGAAAACTTTAAAAGGATAAACAAAAATATAATGAATATGTAATATATTTTTATTAAAATGCTATTCTCTAGAGTTATTTTTCAAGCTAACTATTGAGCTATGGACATTAAATGGTTCACTAATAAACAGCAAGTTCTGGATGGCGCTGACAATTACATTGTTACATCATTAACTACACGGCACAAGCTAATTGGTTCATGTTGCATCTGCAGCCAATGAGCTTGCTGCTCAACATTTAAACAGTTGGTCAATGTTCGCGTTTTTTTCATGCGGCTGGTGTATATTTTCAATTGTTTTCAATGGGAGCGCCGCATTTTAAAAACGCCATGAGCGTAACGAGGCGCTAAGCATCTTTTTCACGCTGAAGCGTTGAGCGTTCAGTGTTTTTTACAGGTCGCCGAGAGTTGAAGAATGTTCTACTTTGGTTAAAACGCAGCGCTCATCACTGTCACTTTTTACCCAACCGTCCAATCACAGTGGAGGAGGGGCGGGACTAATACCACACCGACCAACCGCCACATTCTGCGTGTACAACGTCAACAGATGACAACAAGCATAATGTTAATCATAGCATAAAAATCAATTAAAACGAGCCAGAGAAAATACATTACATTGTATCGCCATTTTAATATAGAAGGTAACTGTCTATTTAAGCAGATATATTCGTCTATATTCCCCAAAAAGGAAAACGAAACTAAGACTGCAGGTACACAAACCATAAACAAAGCAACGCTTGCTTACCATTTTGAATATAAATCATGCTGATCACCTTCTAATTTTAATTAATATTAATATTACAAAATTCACGCACTGAAACGCTCAGGTAAGGTGACGTAAAATTAGAACAGCCTTCTGTCTGTGCCATCATGACTTCTTTGCTTGCTTTCATCACTGTTTCTCTTATTCTTGTGCACTGACTTGTTTGCTAAACTGAACAGCCAATCAGAGTTGACTCTCTCTCACCGACGACACCAATTCTTCATGTTGAATCGGTCCAAAAAACCTGGCAGCGTCCGACTCGAGCCAACGGTGCGAAACGCAATGAAAAAACTAAGTTGGCCGTCACTCAAAAATGGCCCGATGTTGCCCAAAACATGTTGCCATTTGGCTTGGTGTCGAAAACCGTAAGTGCAAAAAGAAATGAGTAATATTTAGCTGGTGATGCACTCTCAACTTTATGTCAAATAAAATGGCTTCATTGTGGAGGCTATTAGTGAACATCATTTTAATCAGATTTGTCATTGTATTCATTAGCATTAAAAACAAAATGGCAGATGTGCATTACTCACAGTATGAACAAAGCAGTGGTCACTGTCCTCCTCTGCGTACAAAACCCCATCTTTAATAAACACAGAGATGGCTCTCAGCATGAAGGACACAAACAGGTTCATGTGGATGAAGTTCCTGGTGCAGTGAAGCTTCCTGTTGACAGACGTTCAAAGAAAGGATTACGCCATTATATGAGATTGAAATTCTAATGTGTTTGGGTGGGAAGCTGAGGGTCTGTATCAATGACTGTGTAAACACTCATCAATAGTTCTTTGAAGCATCTTTTCATAATTTACATTATACATAGGTTCTTCAGATCACTCTATTTGGTTTCAGGGTACTTTAAAGCACCACTACATAGAAGGATTTCTTAATAAAGAAAAATAAAGAAAGAAAGAAAACAAAGTACTTTGTGTATCTTGAAAAGCTTCTTCAATTGAACCAGGCTGTAAAATCCCTTTTCATTGTAATTGGAAAACGGTATTTTTGAAAGTTATGGGGACAATCTTACAAAAAAAAAAAGAAAGAAAATCTGGGTGATAATACACACCAAAAAAAAAAAAGAAATTATATTTTGCATAAAGAATATGCTACCTGTATTTATAAGATATCATGGTAACTCCATGTTTTAACATTCATCATGTACTTAAGAGTTTGACCAATAAATAATTTTTTTAGAAATACTGTTACCGTTTTATGTTACGGTACGATCATTTTGAGATCGATTAATTCAAAATCCTTTATGCATTCAGTCAGATAGTTTACATTGCTGGATATAGCAATGGCAAAATAAACATGTTAAACAAGATAAATGATATATGCTTAATTTCACGTTAAGTATTCGGTTAATCGATTGCGATTAAATTACGGAGGAATCGACAAACGATTAATTCATATTATTTCTTATCCATTTATTTCCTTTTATTTATACATACAGTATATATGACCAGAGGTTAAAATGTGCTTAATTGTGGAACATAATGTCACAATTCTTGACAAATATGAGTTTTCGAGAGATTCCCCCTTTGCAAGCAGGTTGGATAATTTTCCATTTGAATCTTCCTCAAGTGACCAGCACAAAATTACGTTCTCAAGAGAAACATGATATTATGCAAAGGTCAATGTTGTGTGATGACACTGCTTTAAAACTGACCTGAACCGGCACAGAATGACCATAGCTGTGGTCAGAGACACTAGAGACGTGCTGTAGCCCACCGTATAGAGAGCCTTCACAGATGCGTAGAACATGTCCTTGAAGGGAAGAGAAAAACTAAATTACTTTTGGTTAGCAGCCATTTTGCAAAGGTTTTGGTTTTCTTCCATTTCTTTGAGTTGAATACAGAGCATGCACTGTCCTAGAGTAAATACTTACCACAAATTAGATGAATAAAGTAAAATACTATGCAAATACGAAATTACCACTACTTCAAGAATTGGTCTAATTTAAAGGTGCAGTAAGTGATTTCTGAGAAACACTGTTGATATTCATTGCTCCGCCCCCCAAATGCATGAACACACAATGCAAGAGTGGATGTTTCTTTCTAGCTGAAACCAAGTCAAATAATGCTTCATGAAAAACAAAAGCGAACGAGTGACAAGGAAGAACAAAACATGAACATCAGTACACTGGAGTGTATACAAGCAAAAGTTGGTTGCTAGTCGCTATCAGCACATTAGCTCCAGACAAACAATGACACTCAAAACTGTCCTGTTACTATAGCTAACATTACAACAACAGCATATCTTGGTTCTGTGAAACAGTAAAACCAATGTTACTCACGTCTGGAGGAGAAACAACACAACCTCGGCGTCTGTTTTCAGGCTTTCAACAGCGTTTCTCAGAAATAGCTTACTGCACCTTTAAATAATGGGGGTCTCTTATAACCCTAAATAACTATGGTGGTTATGACCATCATGATCCAAATGGTTTCTATCATTAAGATTTCAGTCAGATGAAATACTCACAGGATTGCTTCCGTTGTAACCTATCATACAGGCATCAACATAGTGTGGAAACGGTTCAGACCAACCGAACTCTGTACAGTTTCTGCTGAGCTTGCCAAGCCCTGAAAAGCAGTATGGCAACAACCAGAACAACCATAAATCAAATGTGTTTCTCACTTTAAAAAGAAAAACCTGTAAGCAACTGCTGAAATTTGCTGCTGTCAGCAGAACTGCAAGAACAAAAGCGTACATACATCACCACATACATTTATATTGACTGACTCATGATCTCACATATAGCCTAAAGTTCACTGTTTCAGTCTGTTATGCCTGGTTTAGCAGTGTTGCTGTTTTGCACCATAGATAAGGGCAAACACATTCAAATTTTTGACAAGATACAAAATACAGTTTTATAGTTGAACTCTTGTTTATGTTTATGTATTTAACTCATTTTTATTATACTATTTATTCTTCTCAAAATAAATTATTTCTGAAGGATCATGTGACACTGAAGACTGGAGTAATAATTCTGAAAATTCATCTTTGCATCACAGGAATAAATTACATATATTAGGTATACCAAAATATGTTGGTAACACTTTACAATAAGGTCCCATAATGAGCAGTATTTATTCATCTTTTTGCAGTATTTATTCAATACTTTGTACTTGTAAGTATAGGGTTTTTAAATACATTACTATGAATGTCTCTCACCCTCCTCTGGACTCATGAAATCAAAGAGCGCGGGACAGCTGACCTCCACGACCTCACCGATATCGGCCGGCTGCCAGCAGGTCAGGTTGTCCCACTCCCATGGACACTCTGAGAACAACACAACAATTTTCACATTAGTACACCTCGCATCTGACAGGAGCTAGTTGTTTTTGATGTGTAGGGAGTCTAGGGACTGCTTTTACCAGAGATTTAAAGGCCTCTTTGAAAAAAGTATGGTAATAAATAAAAAAAACAGCTGTAACAGTTTACAGCTTGCATAAATCTCATTACAATGTTTGCAAATTATTTATTATTGTACCATATATAATATTGTTTTCAACATGAACCATGGTATTATCTGAACTACCCTAGAGTCCCAAGTAATAATAATAATTTGAAATTAGTAATTCAAAAGCAAATTGCTATATAGGAAACACTTTACAATAAGGTCTCATTTGTTAATATTCGTTAAAGATACTGTACCTGATATTTTTTTCTTCTATGTGTGCAAAATGGTTTAAGCCCCAATAATATTTTAAAAGCAATCATCTGTGAAAAAAAAAACAGGCTTTATGATGCCATATACTGTTTATTATAGAGGATTGTAATAGATGAGAAGCTCGTTCCAGGGACGGAAAGTCTTGGCCAGTAACATGATCGGGAAAAACGGGGTTGCAAATATTGAACTATTGAATGAGCGAGTACATCATGAATCCATTTTCCAAACCGTGTTTTTGCCTTATCCTGAATCGCTACGGTCCACCTATAACAAGTGTTTATATTCGGACTATTTTAGACTGGTTCGGGTCGTACTGCCGCGGAGTGTCCCAGTACCTGCGTGACTCGTCAACATAAACAGAGAGAAGTAGCTCCGGCTAAAATGTTCTTCCGCAAGACGCATGCAGATCTGTTTATTAACCGCGAGAGCGCCAAAAGTTAAGGACTGCAGCTTTAATGTATTAACTAACATGAACTAATAGTGAGCAATATATGTTTTACAACATAATCTTTGTCAATGGTAGTTAATACAAATACAATCGTTCATTTTTTGTTAATGTTAGTTCACAGTGCATTAACTTATGTTAACAAATACAGTTATTTATTAGTAAATGTATTAAATGTTAAAATGAACATCAACTAAAACTAATAAAAGCTGTAGAAACCTTACTGCAAACTAAAGTATCGGTAACACTTTACGGTAAGGTTTCATTTGTAAACATTAGTTAATGCTTAGCTAAAAATGAGCGATATATATTTTAAAGCATTTAAGAAAATAATTGCTCATTGTTTGTTCCTGTTAGTTCACAATGTTTACAAATACATTAAATTAACATTAAGAATAATAAATGCTTGAAGTATTGTTCACTGTTAGTTCATGTTAACTAATGTTAACAAATGAAACCTTACCTTCGATAGATAGCCTACCAGTAAGAGTTTACAGTAAGGTTTCATTCATCAAAAACCAAGTCTTCCTGAAAACCCTAATGCCGAATTACATCTGGACTCCTGACATTATAACAGATGTCTCCGTTTAATTCTCAATTATACCGAGGCCTTTCTAAGATTAGCTCTTGAGGGGAAGCCAAGGTGAATGTGAATGTAACCAGCAGGGGGCATCAGCACGGGTTCCTGTGACTCAGCGCCTGCCCGAGGACGTGAACATGATCAATATGTGATATGGATCAGAATCCATCACATTCAGAACTGCATTTGACTCCTCGTTTCCCTCAGCTCATTACAGAAATGATTCTAGAATTAATTACAGAAATGCTTCCCACTCAATCTAGTGGCAAAGAGAGGATGCAAAAGATGAAGGAAAGAACGTGGAGATTCTTGATGCTGTCAGAACATCAACAACAGCTTTTGAAATGAAACGTCGGCAGATTTTGATTTGAATGTGTTTATTTCTGTTCATTAACACAGAAGCATTTATGACACATTCATTTACTCTATTGCAAACCGTTTCATTCTATTGTATAATGAAAGAAACATTCAAGATTGAAACATTATTTCAACTGATTTTCAACAGTACAAATGAAAACAAACATCTCCAGAGTTTCAGAAGGCAGAGATCTGAACACTATAAATACTAAATATAAATCTTAGTCTCAAAATGAAGACTACAAATATGAACTAAATTAATGAATGAATGCATAATAAGCTAATTCTATAAATCAATTCTATGAATACTATAAATACAGAAAAAAATAAAATAAATAAACACACACACACACACACACATTGGGGTTGTTTTATGGGGACTTTCCATAGACATAATGGCTTTTATACTGTACAAACTGTATATTCCATCTCCTAACCCTGAACCTATCCATCACAGTAGACATTCTGCATTTTTACATTTTCAAAAAACATCACTTATATGATTTATAAGCTGCTTTCCTCATGGGGACCAGAAAATGGGGACAAGGATTTCAGATATTGCCAAAATGTAGGTTTTACCTAAGCCAAACACACACACAAGCACATACACACACACGCACGCACACACACACACACACACACACACACACACACACACACACACACACACACACACACACACACACGTAAAAATACAATCCGGATTAATATAATAAATCCCTAATATTTGTTTCATTTGAATCATAACTGAAGCCACATTCAAGAAATAATTTTCTTCTGGGAACTCTCCATGGAAAAATAACATTTCTCTACAGCTCATTTCACAAAACTGATCAGTGAAAACTTATATTAACATAATTATAATTCATGAACATGTGGTTAGATGTTTTGCTAACTCACATGAGAAAAGAACAATGAATCACGCTGTTGTTCAGAGGATGGAATGAAGTCATAGTTACTTTGGCCAAGACCCAAGAGCCTGATTAACTAAAAGTTGTACATAAAGTTTGATTAGGGTCTCTAGAGCAACGTTCAGTTCCTCCGCACACACACACACACACACAGCCTGTCTGTTGTTTCTATATGAGAGTTAATATGCGAAGTGAAAGTGGAGAGCACTAGGTTTTGTCTGTCAGGCGGCGCATGTTCTTTAGCACAGATCTCCAACCAATCTGGACATAAAGCCAATTACGTGAAAGGCCAAACGAGAGCTCGCTAAACCAGCGGGAGAGAGCAAGAGAGAGAGACGGAAGAATAGTGAACTAACCAGACACAGATAAAAGTGTTCATATTGACACAGAATATTGACTCTCTGAATCATTTCTACTGAAAACTCTCTAAAGCGATCAGCTTTAGATGAACACATCTGCTCATATCAGAGACTGACTCACTGCTATAAAGGTCATTGCTAAGATCGTAATCAGTTTATTGGTGAGATTTTGCCGATTGGACTCGAAGACTAATTAAAGTGTGACGTCACTGATGAGTCATGAGCCCAAAGGGCAAACTGCTGTTTTAGCATAAACGTCATTAGAGCGTCATTCATGCTAAAGAACATTTCAAAAAGGATTAAACAAAACACAAATATAGAATAAGCTGTTAGTATACTAATGCATTTACTATTTTTGAAAAAAAAAAGCATGCAAAGAAGTATTCAGTGTGCAATGACGAAAAAAAAATCACTTTCAGTAATTGAAATAAAGCTGAAATAAAATGAAATAAAATACACTTTTTTTCTTTTAAAGTGAACAATGGAAAGATGCCTTTACAACTGACTAAAATACATAAGTTGAAGTATTAAAACCGCTCAAACTTAGGCTACATAAAACATATTTTAAAGAAATAAAAACGAACACTATTACACCTGAAAATATAAAAATAAAACCTAAATCAAAATATTAATAAATTCTACAATAGTAGGCTATAATAAAACTAATAGTAGGCTATATAAATAATACCAGAATAACAGTCACATTAGCTCATTTTGCATACATTTAATTCAAAAGTGTTCCCATTTATCATCTTTCAAATTTGACATTATATCTTAAGATCTTTTGAAGATTTTTTTTTAATCCCGATTCTGTGTAAAATGTTTTTGGGAGCAGTGTTAGTATCATTGAGGAACTATTTTAGGCCTGGTTTCACAGAGAGGGCTTTGATTAAACTAGGATTAGGCCTTTTAAGGACATTTAAGTAGCTTTATAAACGTGCCTTAGAAAAATTACGTGTGTGCATCTTGAGATAAAACAATGGCACTTATATATTTAAAGATGTATCAGTGCAAGTTGCTTTCAATAGAAACAGCTCAAACATGCATTTTAGTTTGGGACTACAGTAGGCTTAAAGGGTTAGTTCACCCAAAAATGAAAATTTTGTTATAATTTACTCAAACTCATGTCGTTCCAAACCCGTAAGACTTTCGTTCATCTTTAGAACACAAATGAAGATCTTTTTAATAAAATCTGAGAGATTTCTGTCCCTCCATTGAAAGCTACGCATTGTACGCAACTATAACGTTGACGCTTCAAAAGGTTCATAAAGATATCGTAATACTAATCCATATGAATTGAGAGGCTATCTGAAGAGACTCAATCGCTTTATATGATGAACGGATTTAATTTAGGCTTTGACTCACAATAAACATTGATCAGCAAACATAAACAGAAGCTCAACCGAACCTTGAAGCAGGAGAACAAACCTCTTCATAAAGCTCAAACATGATGCGTAACACAAGAATGAACCTCATTGGTTCTTGAGGAAGCTCAAACATGATGCGTAACACGAGAATGAACCTCATTGGTTCTTGAGGAAGCTCAAACATGATGCGTAACACGAGAATGAACCTCATTGGTTCTTGAGGAAGCTCAAACGTGATGCGTAACACGAGAATGAACCTCATTGGTTCTTGAGGAAGCTCAAACATGATGCGTAACACGAGAATGAACCTCATTGGTTCTTGAGGAAGCTCAAACATGATGCGTAACACGAGAATGAACCTCATTGGTTCTTGAGGAAGCTCAAACGTGATGCGTAACACGAGAATGAACCTCATTGGTTCTTGAGGAAGCTCAAACGTGCTGCGTAACACGAGAATGAACCTCATTGGTTCTTGAGGAAGCTCAAACATGATGCGTAACACGAGAATGAACCTCATTGGTTCTTGAGGAAGCTCAAACGTGCTGCATAACACGAGAATTAACCTCATTGGTTCTTGCAGAAGTTCAAACGTGATGCGTAACACGAGAATGAACCTCATTGGTTCTTGAGGAAGCTCAAACGTGATGCGTAACACGAGAATGAACCTCATTGGTTCTTGAGGAAGCTCAAACGTGCTGCGTAACACGAGAATGAACCTCATTGGTTCTTGAGGAAGCTCAAACATGATGCGTAACACGAGAATGAACATCATTGGTTCTTGAGGAAGCTCAAACGTGATGCGTAACACGAGAATGAACCTCATTGGTTCGTGCAGAAGATCAAACGTGCTGCGTAACACGAGAATGAACCTCATTGGTTCTTGCAGAAGCTCAAACGTGCTGCATAAAACGAGAATGAACCTCATTGGTTCTTGCAGAAGTTCAAACGTGCTGCGTAACACGAGAATGAACCTCATTGGTTCTTGAGGAAGCTCAAACGTGATGCGTAACACGAGAATGAACCTCATTGGTTCTTGAGGAAGCTCAAACGTGCTGCGTAACACGAGAATGAACCTCATTGGTTCTTGAGGAAGCTCAAACATGATGCGTAACACGAGAATGAACCTCATTGGTTCTTGAGGAAGCTCAAACGTGCTGCATAACACGAGAATTAACCTCATTGGTTCTTGCAGAAGTTCAAACGTGATGCGTAACACGAGAATGAACCTCATTGGTTCTTGAGGAAGCTCAAACGTGATGCGTAACACGAGAATGAACCTCATTGGTTCTTGAGGAAGCTCAAACATGATGCGTAACACGAGAATGAACCTCATTGGTTCTTGAGGAAGCTCAAACGTGATGCGTAACACGAGAATGAACCTCATTGGTTCTTGAGGAAGCTCAAACATGATGCGTAACACGAGAATGAACCTCATTGGTTCTTGCAGAAGTTCAAACGTGATGCGTAACACGAGAATGAACCTCATTGGTTCTTGCAGAAGCTCAAACGTGCTGCGTAACACGAGAATGAACCTCATTGGTTCTTGAGGAAGCTCAAACATGATGCGTAACACGAGAATGAACCTCATTGGTTCTTGAGGAAGCTCAAACATGATGCGTAACACGAGAATGAACCTCATTGGTTCTTGAGGAAGCTCAAACATGATGCGTAACACGAGAATGAACCTCATTGGTTCTTGAGGAAGCTCAAACGTGATGCGTAACACGAGAATGAACCTCATTGGTTCTTGAGGAAGCTCAAACGTGATGCGTAACACGAGAATGAACCTCATTGGTTCTTGAGGAAGCTCAAACATGATGCGTAACACGAGAATGAACCTCATTGGTTCTTGAGGAAGCTCAAACATGATGCGTAACACGAGAATGAACCTCATTGGTTCTTGCAGAAGTTCAAACGTGATGCGTAACACGAGAATGAACCTCATTGGTTCTTGCAGAAGTTCAAACGTGCTGCGTAACACGAGAATTAACCTCATTGGTTCTTGAGGAAGCTCAAACGTGCTGCATAAAACGAGAATGAACCTCATTGGTTCTTGCAGAAGTTCAAACGTGATGCGTAACACGAGAATGAACCTCATTGGTTCTTGCAGAAGCTCAAACGTGCTGCGTAACACGAGAATGAACCTCATTGGTTCTTGAGGAAGCTCAAACGTGCTGCGTAACACGAGAATGAACCTCATTGGTTCTTGAGGAAGCTCAAACGTGCTGCGTAACACGAGAATGAACATCATTGGTTCTTGAGGAAGCTCAAACATGATGCGTAACACGAGAATGAACATCATTGGTTCTTGAGGAAGCTCAAACGTGATGCGTAACACGAGAATGAACCTCATTGGTTCGTGCAGAAGCTCAAACGTGCTGCGTAACACGAGAATGAACCTCATTGGTTCTTGCAGAAGCTCAAACGTGCTGCATAAAACGAGAATGAACCTCATTGGTTCTTGCAGAAGTTCAAACGTGATGCGTAACACGAGAATGAACCTCATTGGTTCTTGAGGAAGCTCAAACGTGCTGCGTAACACGAGAATGAACCTCATTGGTTCTTGAGGAAGCTCAAACGTGATGCGTAACACGAGAATGAACCTCATTGGTTCTTGAGGAAGCTCAAACGTGATGCGTAACACGAGAATGAACCTCATTGGTTCGTGCAGAAGCTCAAACGTGCTGCGTAACACGAGAATGAACCTCATTGGTTCTTGAGGAAGCTCAAACGTGATGCGTAACACGAGAATGAACCTCATTGGTTCTTGTACGTCAAGCGAACATGCTGGAGCATCCATTTATCGCAACTGATGTGTGAGTTGATGAATGTTTATATGTGAATAAAAGCCTAAATTAAATCTGTTCATCATATAAAGTGATCAAATCTCTTCAGAAAAATTGGACCAATAATGATGATTATTTGTAGCTGTGTTGTCTTGCTTACGCTAATAGTCCAAATGACACTAGTATCACTCTCGCTCACTATCTCTTTTGTTTTCTCTCTCTGTCTCATTTTGTCTCTCTCACACACTTGATTTTTCTGTCTGCATCTGTCAATCTCCTTCTCTCCCCCCTCTTGCAAACGTGGCTGTTTTATTTCCGGCTGAATGATTTTCTGCCTGCACAGCGATGAGCCTGCTGTGCTTTAAGGAACAGGAGAGGATGAGGATCAATGAAGCAGATGTAAACAGGCTGCACACAGAGGTCATTCCTCCAAAATACTCCGGGACGTGGCCCCTGAAAGTATGCGGATACTAAAGTCACTCACGTGTAAAAATGTCAATGCATTTTATGCACAAAATATCAAACCAAGGAGCATTTACTCTAAAGATGGATTACATAAGCACACAATTCAAACGAAATATTTCACAAAAGAAGTTTGTTAGGCCATGTCAATTGATCAAATGCATTTAAAGGTTTAAATTGCAGGTCTCTGTACACTGATTTACCTTGAGTTCACTAAAACCATGTCAGTCAGCGATACGTGAGCATGAGTATTGCTGCTACAACATCATTCTTCCCCAGTAAGAGCTTTCAATATAACAAGGTCTTCAATTACTGCAGTTTTAATGGTTTTCACATATCTTGAAACTGACGCCTAATTCTCAGCTGGTAAGCATGTTGCTCTCCGTTGCGGTTGAGGGTACTATTGTCGTCTAATTAGCTTAACCGCCCCCAGAGGATGCTGATTGGACGGCTAAAATTTGCCAAGAGTTTAATGGGTTTGAAGTGAAACGTGAGGGAGATGTGCCTCAACACACGAAGCCAAACATCTACTTTATTTTGCACTTCACAGTGCATTTTCAATTTAAGACTGTTGTGGAAAACTTTGGTAACACTTTACTTAAAGCCTTTATGAACATTCATAATGTATGTTATAATGCACTATATCTTACCATGAATAATTGTTACCAAAGTAAAAATACATTCCTTGTTGCATCTGAAATTGATTGTTTTAATTAATTATACTGTCTAAAGGTGTTTTCAATTTATAGATAAGAATTATAATGTATTATAACTGTGGTTACAATTATTCATGATATCATACAATGCAATATAAGGTGCATTACAAGGCATAACATACATTCATAATGCATTATATAAAAAGGCCTTAAATAAAGTGTTACTAAACCTTTTATATTACTCAACATTTAGGTTCATATACACTGCCATTCAAAAGTTTGGGGGGGGGGGGTAATTATTATTTTTTAAAACAACTCTCTTTTTTATTTATTTAATAATAAAAAAAAATACAGTGAAAACAGTACAATTCAAAATAAGTGTTTTCTATTTGAATATACTTTCCAATGTAATGTATTCCTGTGATGCAAAGCTGATTTTTCAGCATCATTACAAACATTTCTGATTATTATCAATGTTGAAAACTGTTGTGCTGATACATTTTTTTTCGGGATTCTTTGATGAATAGAAAGTTCAAAAGAACAGCAATTATTTGAAACAGAAATATTTTGTAGCATTATAAATGTCTTTACTGTCAGTTTTGATATTTAATGCATCCCTGGAGAACAAAAATATTCATTTCTCAAACTAAGCCCAAACTTTTGAATTGTAGTGTACATTTAAAACACAGACTTCACCTCATTTTTGTACATCTGAAAAAGTCTAAAGAGGACCATCCCAAACCAACACATCCACTCGCTGCGGAAACAAACAGCTTAAAACCAGTCTAAAAGGAAATAAACTCTATTTACTGCTGATGTCTGAAAAGAAAAGTTGAGTTTGCTCTGAAAAGAATAACAATGACAATATCCATTAAATGCAAATGGCACAGCACTGCGCATCTGGTTAAGTTGCATTGTGGTGGTTATTGAATAACATGCAGGTTTGCATGTGAAATTCCACATGCAAACTTTCACTGTTCAGTCTTTCTAGCAACTCAAGCTGTTTCACACCTTATAATCTGTTATTTTCTGCTCCAAACAATCCGAAATATCTGGAGTGTCCTTGAGGCTGTAAACATATGAGTCAGAGTCAAAGTGCTTTCTCTCCATCTTCCTCTTCCCCCCTCGGCCCATTTATCCACATCTCGCTGTATGAGTCCTCCAGCTCTCACAGAAATAACTTATCTTCTATGTAATTGCTGACGGGTGTCACAGTCCTGCTTCCTGTTTACCACAACACCTGAATACCTCTATGGGGACGGATGACACATTTAGTGCATGGTGAGCAAAATGAACCCAATATATGAAAGTTCTAGTTAACTCAGTGAGGAAGAGATGGAGAATCATGACTAATTCATTTTAAAGAAGGGCTGATAGCAAGAAAGAGCTATGAAGTACAGAATGGAATACATGCGACTTGATATGCTGCACTGCATCTGTTCCGAATCATTTCCATGGATCAAATTACTCAATTCAATGAATCGGTTAAAAAAAAGTTCTCCTGCATGGTCCCTGACATCCCCGCCTGGCATATTACAGGCCCTTAAACAATCCATTAGAGAAGCTTTTACAATATTACTGTTTTTTTCTAACCAAATAAGTGCAGGTTAGCAGAAAAGACTTATTTCAAGAACATTACTGACCTCAAGCTTTTGAACGGTAGTGTACCAAAAAGGTTAGCAAGTTTTAATAAAATGCTACATAACATTTTTAACTGTAATCAGCTATTAAAGCTACAATATGTAAGATTTTTGTAATAAAATATCAAAAAATTAATTGAGTACTTAAAATATCCCAAAAGTTCCCAAAGATTTTTAATTTCAGAGAAATTCCAGTTTTAAATAATGGCTCGTCCCTGAACACTTGTCGCCTGTCAATGACGTAATATCCGCGTTATCCCTGGTTTCCGCTCGTACTGCCATAGTAACCATGGCGACAGATGTGGACAACTGTGTTACGTCTAGCGGCACGCTCACGCTGTTGTTGTTTCGTTCAAACATTATGGATCATGGCAAGCAGACTTTGGGACAAAAGGAGAACGAAAACGAGGATCAATATCAGTGTGGCGTTTTCGAGATGCCGAGAGCTCCACGTCCGCGACTAACTTCGACTTGACAGAGATGCGCAAATGTAGAGGTGACTGATGTATATAAAACTAATCAATGTTATATAGCTCAACATGATGAAATGTTAGAATATGATCAGTATGTTATTCTAATGTTGATCTAGCTTACTGCTGGTCTCATACAGATAAACTAACATAGAATAACATTATAACTTTCAACACACTCAAATGCAGTTTAGTGTGAAAGTGTAGAGCAAGTGAAACAGCGCTGCGCTACCTCACAAGTTTCATTCATCTAATAAAATGACCTGTGTGAGTATTATTCTGCACTTGCGGGTAGTTCGGTAGAATGAAATGTCCTTATTCCTTTATCCGCGGGACTCGTGTGTGGCGAATCTGTCTCTCATTAGCAATTGCGACCTGCTTTATACCACAGTCATGTTAACTCTTCGGAGTCTTGGGCTATTTTGGCCGTTTTTGAGTACTTTTTATTTTTTTTATTTTGCGACATAAACAAATGTTTACCATACCAATGTTTGGTATTGTTTTTTTCAGCACAACATCACCTATATGAACAGACAATTATTTTTTAATTTTTATGTACTGTATCAACATACTGGACCCAAAATCACACAAAAAACACAAACCGAATAGAAAAATTATAGTTTTTTTACTACAAAAAACACAAACATGCTCAATGAAGCATTTTAAAAGGTTTAAAATGTAAACACAAGTTGTAAATGTCAACATATTCAGGTAAAATTCAGATATAATCAAGCTATATACAAAAAAAATATGATTTACAAAAAAAAGCGAGTGTAGCCATAGGCTTTTTTTCTCTTTTTAGCTTTGCCACTTTTTAAAAGTTTATGCACACAATTATACAGAGAGCTATATTTAAGGCCTTGCATTCTCAGAGTATGAGGGTTCCCAATTAGTGCAAATACAACATAAAAAAGGTAAAATTGAGATAAAATCTAACTATATACAGCAAAAAGCAGGTGTGGCAATAGGCGTTTTTTTCTTTTCTTTTTTGCTTAGAAACTCTACAAAACACTTCATGTACAATTACACAGACAGCTACATTACAGGGCTTTCCTTCCTTGAGTAAGAGGGGTTCCTAAAAAGTGCAAATATACTATACAAAAGGTAAAATTAACACCAAATCAAACTATATATACAACTATTTACAACGAATATCAGGTGAGTTTTTTTTTTTTTAATCTGTGCCACTCCTCAAAAAAGTTTCTGTCAACAATGAGACCAAAGACATTCGCTTCATTTTCCTTCCACAAAAAACTACCTAAACTATCTACACTACTCCTAAACTACTCTCAAAATCTATTCAAACTTTTCCAAAAACTAGCAATAATATCTCTCTCGCTCTCTTTCTATATATATGTCTCTCTGTCTACTCCGTCAATCTCCCGACTCCCGCGGGCGCCTTTCAATTTTGCTTCTTTGCTCAGTTGGCTCCTCCTCCACTCCCTAAAATGTGCAGCCTGAAGAACAGAGTCAGCAGATTCACACATTTTTCTCCGTTTTGTTTTATGACAAAAACCGCCGAAGTTATGAGAATAAATGCAACGCCTGTCGCATCCCATCTTGCGTTCCTTTACGAACGCGTCAATATTTTCAATATTTTTTTATATAAAGTTTAAATGATCATATCTCCGTTTTTACTTGGTCTATCAACACAAAACAAAAAGTAAAATAGAGTTTCAAGCCAGCACTTTCGACAGAAGTGGACAGCAGCGCTCAACGTGACTTTGTTTTTATGCTTCGACGTCTTAAACTGGTCATGTGATTTGATCACGCCGGCGTGATCGGCGACTCGGAAGAGTTAAAAACATCAATGTATTCACTCATCCATAAACATTATTAGATCCTTCGGCATGACGACAAGTTCCATAATTCCGCTTATGCGTCATCAACCGACGCCTTTGTTATTGGAAGAGGTTAGCGACCCCAGCGGCGAAAAACATTACATATTGCAGCTTATTTTTTGCCACATCAGTCAAATCCTTTGCTCACTCAAAATCCTCTCACTATCAGCTAACTGATCCACGGCTCGTTGTGAGTTCGACATGCGCAAAAGAGATGGTTCGACAAAAATTTGTCTAGAAAGAGAACAATAACACTGATATTGTTTCCTGTTCATCTTTCACTATAATTGGAAGGTCAAGTCAAACGCATTGCATCATGTCTCTTACCAAAGTTTTCGTCATCTTTGCGGTCATGTAGAGCGATTCGCTTTAAGCATCTCTCCTCCTCGCGCTTGATGACACAGTTGGGGATCTCAGAATGTATGGGGCACATCTGGAACAACAAAGATTAAAAATAAACCAAAACCACACAAGAGCAATACCAACAAACAGCAGCAGTGGAGAGGATGAATTCACGCCAAAAAAAATAAAAAAAAAGAAAATAATTGGGGGTAAATAATATTTTTTTTTTTTAAACGTTCACATACTTTATCTTTTATAGAAGTTGTGCTATTTCTGTCTCTGCCATACATGGTTTGATACTGGGTTGGATTGAATGTCCATCTCTGTAGAAATCCAGCTAAAACAGGTCATTTTACGTGGTTTCTAGCTGGTCTAAATGGTTATAAGTGGATCAAGCTGGTTAGAAGTTGTCCTAGACCACCAAGAACCAGCACCCCAAACCAGCTGCTACTGTACATTTCAAAAGCCAGTTTAATCTGGTACAACCTGGTTTGATATCACTGTCCAATCCACATCTAACCAAATATCTATTTGTAACCAACAAGAAGACATGGAGTACCAATGATGTTTGTGATATGATACCTGTTGATCAGAAAGCATAAATATAATTGATCTAAATTGTAAAGCAATGTGTGCAGCTGAGGTTTCTTGGACACATTTCTGTTGCCAAACTCTTGTAGTATGCTATCTTGTAGTAATAAATAAATAATAAATAGAGCTATTAAGGCTATACAAGGACTAAAAAGTAAAGTACACACACTATAGACATGCAATGAAAAACACACTATAAAAGAGTTACTTCCATACAAGGATATTGCAGATTTTGCTCATTTAAATCTATAATGAAGTTCCAAATAAACTGATGTACTGTCCATTGATCCTAATGGAAGGCACTTGAGCAGCCAACTGTTGCCATGGTTACCTCCGACTGCAACTGAGGGAAAATACATGCTCTGAGTAACTTGTAATCTTGTGGTTACTCAAACGTCATTCTGTGAAAATCCTAACATTTCGACTGTAATGTGTAGCTATAGGGGTGGGCGATATGACGGAAATCTTATAGTCATTTTATTTCACAATAACGTCAATATATCACAATTTAGTTATTTCTGATTTAAATGAGGGTTTTATATAACAACTTTTTGATACCATTGAAATTTCATAATTCTCTTCACCAATTTCAATATCACAAAAAAAAAAAACGAATACTGTAGCCTAAGTAAAAAAGAAAAAGAAAAAAAATCTCAAGCTTATACTGAAGACAAGTAAACAGTCAGTGATAAAATAAGAGCAAAGAAATAAATTAAAAGCAATAGGGCAAAACTACAACAGAACAAAGACACAATATAAGAAATAGACCTACCTGAAAAACTTCAAGCACTAGACATAAAAACTACATACTACATGAATTGTATAATGTACATAAATGCACAAAAAACACACTGCTGTCATGTCTAGTTTTGAGTTTTGTTTCATATCCTTTATCTTTGAGGTTTTGTTCCAGGTTCTTGTCATGTGACTTCCTTGGCCTCATGTGATCCTGTTATGTGCCTCCTTGTTTTATGTTATGTCATTGGTTCTCATTGGTTTGATTGTGCACGTGTCCCGTGTTTGCTCTTTAGTTTCATTGTTCCCTTGTCTAGTATTGTCCCCGTAACCGCTGTGCGGTGAGTTTTATGTCAAGTTATGGTCAAGTTTAATTTTCAAGTCGAGCCAAGTCTTGGTTTATTTGTATTTGTTTATGTTTTGGATCAGTAAAAACTGCACTTGGGTTTCTCACTACAATCGCCTCCAGTGGATCTATTACAACTGCATAGTCTTTACTGTGCAAATGAAATATATATATATATATTCTTATTAAAGTTACAAAGCAGATATATTAGGCTGCCGTCACTTTAAGACCTTATGGAATATTGATACACATGCACTTTCTTTCTCAACTATTTACATTCATTTAAAACATAAATAGCTGTTTACAAGGATACTTGCAAATGCAAAGACATGCATTTTGACACGTAAATGTGTGTATTTGACCGTTCAAGCTCATTAAAGGGATACTCCACTTTTTTTGGAAATAGGCTCATTTTACATCTCCCCCAGAGTTAAACAGTTGAGTTTTACCGTTTTCGAATTCATTCAGCCGATCTCCGGGTCTGGGGGTCCCACTTTTAGCATAGCTTAGCATAATGAATTGAACCGGACAAGACCATTAGCATCTCTCTCAAAAAAATTAACAAAGAGTTTCGATATTTTTCCTATTTAAAACTTGACTCTTCTGTAGTTACATCGTGTACTAAGACCGACGGAAAATTTAAAGTTGCGATTTTCTAGGCAGATATGGCTAGGAACTATACTGTCATTCCTGCGTAATAATCAAAAAACTTTGCTGCCGTACCATGAGTCCAGCAGGCGTAATGATATGACGCAGCGCCTGAAAATAGTCCCCAGCTCAGTAGCCTATTATCAGGCGGCATGCACTGCGTCATATCATTACGCCTGCTTCACCCATGGTACGACAGCAAAGTTTTTTGATTATTACGCAGGAATGAGAGTATAGTTCCTAGACATATCAGCCTAGAAAATCACAACTTTACATTTTCCGTTGGTCTTAGTACACGATGTAACTACAGAAGAGTCAAGTTTTAAATAGGAAAAATATCAAAACTCTTTGTTAATTTTTTTGAGAGAGATGCTAATGGTCTTGTCCGGTTCAATTCATTATGCTAAGCTATGCTAAAAGTGGGACCCCCAGACCCGGAGATCGGCTGAATGAATTCCAAAATGATAAAACTCAACTGTTTAATTCTGGGGAAGTTGTAAAATGAGCCTATTTCCAAAAAAAGTGGAGTATCCCTTTAAAGGTATAGCGGAGAATTTTCCCGAATTTTAGAAAAGAACTGCCCTCTCCACTTTTTGAAAAAATGCACATGCGCAACACTCTACCTGCCCCCGAGAGGGAACGCCTATTAAATGTGTGCACGAGCTAATCATAGCTTACATTAACTTTTACTAGCAGTGATTTTAAATGGATTTCTCCAAATAGCATGCCAAACTTTACCTGTCAAGTAGAAACTTCTCGACTGAGGCATCAGTGGGAATCCCAACCTGTGTTTTGAGCGTACGTCATCGTGTGAATCGTGTGCACGAGCACGTACGACGCGTAAACATATCACCAGAATGATTGACACTTAGGAGGACCAATAGTCTTGATGATCCAGCCGGAAAAAAGAAAATCCTCCGCTATACCTTTAAGTCGCCAAAAAGAACTAATTTCAGTACTCGCACGCTGTATATACCGAAATGAGTTCTTTTCGCTGCTTATTGCACTTCAACAGGTTAAAACGTGAGATTACTGTGGTCTTTTTCCTCAAGAAAATCATCTGAGAAACAGGAGACTATAGCAAACATATTCTTGATGTCTAAAAGAATCTAATTTGTGATTTTTCTTGTGCTATTAGACAAAGAGTAGCCTATATGAATGGCCACTTTTGCATGTGTATTATCTCTCATTCTAAAGGCAGAAGCTCAACATTTCACATGCATGTATTTATTGATACACTGAGTAAAATGAATGACATGCTGAGTAAAATCTCATGTTTGAGTCATTAAATGCAGTAGATTCACAGAAAGAATCCAGATGGCTCAGTGTGGTCAGCTGCAACAAAAATGGATCCATCACTCATTGAATTATTTGTGTTTCAGGGAAGATTTTATTTTTGTTGGATGACAGCAGACAGGATCTATATAGATTGGAGATTTTGAGGTCTGACCCCTGCAGTGACCCCTCCAACTAAGCCTTGAATGTCCCAAAAGGCAAAACTAATGGTCAGGGATCGAGGGTGACCAAAATATATGCAAAAAGTTTATTTATCTAAAATATTTAACGCTTCATGTAGTTGTGGGTGATATACTGCTTTGTCTCATATGGCGGTTATGCTCATGTGACGTTGCCGTGCTTTGCCGTCATGAAAGCTTATCATTTACAGTTAAAAAACAGGTGATTTTCCACCATTCAAACATCTTTTTATCTTTATTTTGACTGGAAAAAAAAAACATTATAGATGAAAGATTAAAGATCAGATGCTCTTGTTACCTCACTGTATGGAAATTACAGAGAACTAACAGAAGATTTTTCACAGAACTGTAGCTGTACAGTAGATATCTTCAAAACCACAGGATGTGCTTTTCTACCTTTTTTCTTTTTTTAATCAATGCTTGTGTTGTTGTTCAGCGATGATGTTCAAAAAAGTCTTTGTTAAAGCGTTGTAAGCCATGAACCAAGCCAATCAGCCACGATGTGAATCATAACATTACAAACTTTGACTTGAAGCAAAAAAAGTATTTGAAAATCAGACAAAAATGCATAGGTACAAGACAACAAAGAACTACAATCCCATGAAGCATTGAGAACAGCGTGATTAAAAACGATGGAGAAATATAAAACTACTCATATAAAAATGATAATATATATAAAAAAACTATATTTTAAATTTACTGCACAAATATGCATATATATTTAAATATTTAAGTTTTTTGAGTGTGTAGGTAGATCAACGCAATTACATAATTTGCAGTAGAGATATTTTGGTGTGTCTTGTTTGTTTCAACCCTCTGAGTGGTTGAATTTTCTGTACAGCATCATGCGTAAATGTTTTTTTGTTTTTTTACCATGAATTCTGCTGTTAAACATGATTATTTTAAAAAAATGTGGGCCAAAGGCTTCAACAAAAGCAAATACGATTGATTAAGAACCTTGTAGGTCACAGTAAGGCTGTCTATAAAAGCTTATGATTTATTGCTAAAAATCAATTTCCCTATGGAAAGTTTTTACCTCTGGAACCCGACTGTTGCTCTCTATTGGAAGCTGGCGTCTGTGGTTTTCTGGATGGTTGCGTTAAGTCTCTATGATATTCTGGTCTCTAAATAGGTGTACCAGGCAAAATCATAATTTCCGATGTTTAATAATAAGGATTAGGGGTTTGCTCAAAACACTAACTTCCAATGAGAAACCACAGTGATTCTGGCCATTTAAAACTTCACTGATCGTCACATTTGTAAAAATATAATCATGCGAATCCATGAGAATACAGGCCCAAAGAACACATAAATACACGATCATCTCTGCTCTTACCAAGCTGATGATGAGGAAGAGGACGAGGAAGGACGCTCTTGCCGCGTGTCTATGCATTCTGCTCACGATTGTTCCCAGAGATCTCAAGCACAGCATTATAAAGCCTAAAAGAGAAGGTACATTGTTTTAAAATACAGAGAGAGAGAGAGAGAGAGAGAGAGAGAGAGAGAGAGCTGCTTCAGTACTATTGGCTACATCATAACACACTGCACCAGAGTAGCTGATGTTCAGTCTGGACCTAACCATCACTACCCAACACAACCAACCCATCACTGAATCACCCTTACATTCTTTATTATAACCCCATCTCAAATAATCAAATCTCTGATCGCTGAAGTGCGCAGGAACGATGGGGAGGGAGGGGTTTACGGGAAATGTGTGTCGACCAGATTTACTGATCCACAGCAAATCTAAGGAGGTATAAAAACCCTTAAGACGAGACCTGTGCGAGGATAGTGAGCGGTCTCCGAGCCCCCGCTGTCTTACTCATCTTTATTAGTTCCCTCAAAAAATGAATAAATGGATGAATCATAGCGAATAAAACACACAGAACGACCACAGATTCAATTACATGCAGCCGAAGAACTCCTTTCTTGCATGATCAGAAGAGCAAGAATTCTATGACACCAGTGATTTAAGAGTAAAATAATCTGATTTCACACCGAACCTCTGAAGGTTTGTTCTGGTTGAATGTGAATGCTTTACATTCACTGAGCTCTCCTTTTGTAGGAAATGTACATCTTTTGCTTGCAAATACACTCTTTATGTGCTATTTTTGTAACCCTATGGGACGCAAACAGGCACTTCAAGGAGAGAAAGACAGAGTGTCAATCAAACAGAAGGGTTTTTTTTATATATGGATGCAAAACACACTGAGGCTCTGATAACCATCATAACGAGAAGCACAGGGCTGAACACGGCTCTGTTTTGAATGGGCTCTGTGTCTTGAAGCAAAGGCAAAACAGCATCTGGCAATAACAACGACGGTCATTTAACATTGTATGTTCTTGTATATTTTTATAACGCTAATGCTATTGTGATCTACTGTATTGCTGTAGCCTATTAATGGTGAGGCATCTTTTCCACTACACAAAAAGATACTCTGTAACACAAAGAGAAAAGCAGCACATTTTCAGCACCAGACCAACACAGAGTGCTTCATATGTTCTTCATATGGTTCATAATGCCAAACCTTTACAAGGTCAAATGTGTGTAAGGATGCTGAATAAAACAGAGGTCAATACATGCACTTTTTGAAAATTTGATTCGTTCTGAGGCAATCATTTGAAAGGGAGTATACAGTGTTTTGCATGGATGTGAAGGCAGCATTAACGTGTGCTGTGACTCACTGCATGCCTTCATATTCACTGCAGAAATCTGGATTGATTTACTGATGATGCATGAGAGAATCCATCAGAATTGTCTGATTATTGCATGGCTTTACACTGGTGCTTTGCTTTAAATGACACTGGCAACATTTCTCTGGCTACGACACACATGAGTTTGGTTCATGAGGTGCATATCAGTGTATTGCTGTTTAGATCATATTTCACCCCAAAATAAAAAAAATGCATAATGCTATTGAATATACTGTATGTTTATCACACTTTAAGATATTTGAATTATTTTCATTACACTATAACACATTTTTACTCCCTTTGTTGTCAGTGTTAGCCTCAAGAGGGTTTACTTCTGAGTTTGACTGTAATTCTCATTATTCTTAATGATGGTTCTCATTAGATTCTCATTACTGTAATAGAGTAATGAAATCATCCTGTCTGGACAGTTTTTTTTTATATATATTTAGATCGGCTATACGTTAAAGGTAGCACAACAAATAGAGCCTCAATGTATCAACAATTTACTGTTTAAATAATATATAAATATTTTCTGCATTACAGTCAATTAAAATGTGATGAATTGTCATTAAAATAAGGTCACAGTTGGGAAAAAAAACGTTTTTATTTTATATTTTAATTGCGATGTGAAATGTAAAATGTTCTGGACGAGCTCGTGAGATTCACCCATTATAGTTTATAAAAAAAAACAAAAAACGCTCATATGCTGAACAACGATTTGCGTCAATCATGTTTGGGATGCATTGAAATGCATCATTTTAAAGTGATGATGTTGATGAATCGGTGCATTACAGAAATCATCTTTAAATTACATAACTGAACATATATCAAACAAAGCAAAGCCCAATAATCTCTGCGGTCCCTGAATATTCACTTATCGTTTATTCATGATCAATCCGTCTATAGAAAACACGCGTGAACCGACTGAGAAATATGTCGTTGATAATCGTGTATTATTGTGAACGGAGGTCGCCCACATTCAATGTATCGCAGAAGCACTAGACAGCGATCAATGACTGAAGAAACGCGAAGAAGCGCAAACTCACCATCACAGAATGGCACGCGATGTAATCCTCCTTCTTCTGTATAACGGCTGCAAATGGACGGTTCGCTTCGTGCACCTGCGATTGCAACTTTGTCATCCGCGTCTCACATCGACAGACTGAAGTAATGAAGGTCTGTAGAGCACTAGAGGAGCGTGAGACTGAAGAGAGCTCGCGCGCGCGCGCGTGTGTGTGTGTGTGCTCGGTGATTCCCTCACTGCTGACAATCACCTGCACTGAGAAACACCAGCATCATTCACATTATTAAACCATCACACACTATTATCCATCATCACTGAACCATTATTCACCAACAGTCAACATGTCACAAATAATTGGCATTATGCATTCAATGCATTTTCTTGTCTTTATTTTGTGAATTTCTAATTGTGGCATCCATTAACTAGTGAATACCACCGACTAGTCATAATCTCTAAGATTGCTCTCCAAGACTAAACATCATTATAATCCACTAACTAGTGAACAATTATTGTTTATCATTGCTAATATCGCTCTCCAACACTGAACATCATTTTTATAAATAAACCATCACTCACCATTATTTACCATCATTCACCAACAGTGACTCAAGGATTTTAGTGATTGTGATCATTCGTACCATTATTCATCATCACTAATATTGCTTTCCAATATTGAACATCATTTATATAAATAAGCCATCACTCACTTTTATTCAACATTATTCAACATCACTGAACCATCATTCACCAAGAGTGAACGCTTCACAATTATTCACTAACCTGCATGATGCATTAAATGTATTTTCTTGTATTTCTTTGTTTTGTGGGTTTATAACCCATTAATGAAACAATCATTATTCATCATCACTAATATTGTTCTCAAACACTGAACATCATTTATATAAATGAACCATCACTCACCATCATTCAACAACACATCACTTCACAATTTTTACACTAATTGGCATTATGCATTTTCTTTTCTTCCTGTGTTTTGTCAATTTCATGCTTATAATCCATTAGTGTTCGATCCAACCAGCCTTCATCATCACTAATATTGCTCTCCAACACTGAACATCACTTACATTAATAAACAATCACTCATCATTATTAATTATTAATCACCAACAGTGACCACTTCACAGTTTTTGACCAATCAGCTTAATGCACATTCAATGCAGTTTCATTGAAGACTGTTTTTATGTGGTTCGTAATCCATTAAGAAGTGAACAATCCTACAATTGCTTATCATCACTAATATTGCTCTCCAACTCTGAACATCACTTACATTAATAAACAATCACTCATCATTATTAATTATTAATCACCAACAGTGACCACTTCACAGTTTTTGACCAATCAGCTTAATGCACATATGCAGTTTCATTGAAGACTGTTTTTATGTGGTTCGTAATCCATTAAGAAGTGAACAATCCTACAATTGCTTATCATCACTGATATTCCTCTCCAACACTGAACTTCACTTGTATTATTAAACAATCGTTCACAAATTTTCACCAAAATTTCACTAAACACTCTTTCTTTAGAGGCTGTTTTGCAAGTTTCTAATTGTGGTTTGCACTCCATAACTAGTGATCAGTCCTACCATTATTCATCATTATTTGCCATCACTAATATCACTGTCCAACACTGAAAATCACTCATATTGATAAATCATCACACACCATCATTAACCCTCACTGAACCATTTATAACCAGCACTAACATTATTCACCAATCAGTAAACACTTATCAAAATTAACCATCACGAAACATAATTCAAACTCACACACCATTATTCATCACTATCATTCATCATCATTGAAGATCCCATACAGTACCATCACTCGCCATTACACACAATCAGTGACCCGTCATTCAACACAGATGATTGATGCCTCAGTGGAAGTAAAAATCATTTTATCAAAATCATAATCTTGTCTTGTGACAAGTTAAAATTAGTTTGCACAGTTCAGCGTGAGAACACTGTAAATGTAACTAGAATAGTCCGTTTGTATGCTTTCATACCAAAACATGGGTCTACTGTACATAAAACGTTAGCAGTGCATGTTTTCTGGTGTGTGTTTCTGTGAGGTCTAGTTATAGAAGAGTTGAGGTTACTTTTGGAAATGGTTGATGTATGAGCTGGAATTTGTTCCACCATTGAGGCCAAGAATAAAGAAGCTGTACGATCTGGACAAGCAGGAATCCATCATGTGGAGAGAAGCGGAGCAGATCACAGCGGTCCGGCCGGGCTTCACCGTCTCTGATCAGTCATAAGAGAGTGTTGTCTTCTTTAAGTTCTGTCTAGCTGTGCTGTTGTTTCTCACTCTGGAAAAAAACCTTCAGCATTGAAAAGTTTGAGGTATTTTTTTTATTTTATTTTTATTCAGTGATGATGCATTCACCTGGTCAACAGTGGCATAAAGACATTTGCAATGTTATAAATATACACTGAAGCACTTAAAGCGGCAAGAACAAAGTACTACTCATCCATCATTAGTAATGATGCTGCAAACTGCAACAAGATTTTTAAGACTTAAAGGGTTAGTTCACCCAAAAATAAAAATTCTGTCAGTAATTACTCACCCTCATGTTGTTCCAACCCCGTAATACTTTCTTTCATCTTCGGAACACAAATTAAGATATTTTTGATTAAATCTGAGAGCTGTCTCGCTCATAGGCTGCTAGGAAAAGTTAGTAAAGACATTGTTGAAATAGTCCAAGTGACTACAGTGGCTCAACCTTAAGCGACGAGAATACTTTTTGTGCACAAAAAACAAACAAAAAAGAAGACTTTATTCAACTATTCATTTTCTTCTGTGTGGGCCTCTGAGTGAGTTCATGTAGTGTAACAGTGCAGGGCTTCTGGGTTGTATTGGCCAGCATCACACGCATCACACACATGACCAGCATCGGCCAATAATGAGCCTACGTTCTGACGTACAACCCAGAAGCGCTGCGCTGTTACACTATGTCAACAGTTTAGGAGAATGACATGGAAGAGAAGAGATGGTTGAATTAAGTAGTTTTTTTTTTTTTGGGGGGGGGGGGGGGGGGGGTTGCACACAAAAAGTATTCCCGTCGCTTATTATAGAATCGTCGCTTATAGAACAATATTATTACACCAATTAAGCCATCAATTTGTTCCTCTATGCAGGAATGTAACACATTTCTTAGTTTCATTATGGAAAAAATTGAGAGCATTCATAAGTCTATCAGTTCGGTCCCTTGGTCTGCAATTCCTGATATATCAACTGAGTTTTCCCTGAAACCGCATTCTGTAGCTTTAAAATAGTCACTATTGATTGTATTTTGAAATTAGTGATGGCAATGAATACAACTACATGTACTCTCGACCTAATCCCAACATCTGTTCTTCAGAGGTGTCTGTCATCCCCTCATTTTGAACATTTGGTTGCAGCTATTACAAAGTCTGGATGTGATAAGTCTGACCGATCAAATTACAGGGCTATCTACCCTTTCTCGCTAAGGTTGGAACGTGTCGTTGTGACAACTCCATTCCCACTTGTTATGCAACAAGCCTTTCGAACCTTTTCAGTCTGGGTTTAGAAAGGGACACAGATAGAGACAGCCTTGGTTTGAGTTATAAATGACTTGCTTGTCTCAGCCGACTCTGGAGCCTCTACCATCTTGGTCTTGTTAGATCTGAGTGCAGCATTTGACACAGTGTGCCATTCTATCCTGTTAAATCACTGGTACTGTGCAGGTACGGTTGAAATCTATACCTTAACCTTACTGATTGTTCCCAGATTGTTGTCTTTGGGAAACAACAAATCTGAAATTGGACAGGTCTGCTATGGTGTTCCTTAGGGATCTGTCTTGGGCCCTATATTGTTTAGCATTTATATGCTTCCTTTGGGGCAAATCATTGGGAAATAATATGGCTTAGGGTTATCACTTTTATGCTGATGATACCCATATTTACATTAGCTCCTGGCAATCTGAAATTACTGTCACTTCTGCAAATCTCTCGGAGTGTGTGCAGGAAATAAAAATGTGGATGCACCATAATTGTTTTAAATTGAATAGTTCCAAGACAGAGGTTCTACTCATCGGCAAACCAGCAGCTATTCTAAAGGGAACCATTTTAACTTGATTATGGATGATAGTGTCGTATTGCAATCTACTCAAGATATAACCTTGGTGTGATTTTTGACACTCATCTGACATTAGACTCACATATTAAATCTGCTTTCCATCATCAGAACCATTGCTAGAAACTAGGCCTCATCTCACACTGCCCGATGCTGAGGCTTATTCACACATTTGTTACTTCCAGGATTGATTATTGTAATGCACTATTAGCTGGTTTACCTGCTAAATCAATCAAATGGCTGCAGTATATCCAGAATTCAGCTGCACGTGTTCTTACACACCATCACATCAGCACATCACAGGCATGCTTTATTATAATTTGTATTAGCTTCCTCTTCAGTCGCGTATCATTTTTAAAACTCTTACACTAAGAGCTACAGTATGCTAGCCTGGTAATACCAGACTCTGCTACTTCTCTTTGCTTCGTAGACAGAGTCTGGAATGGCATAACAGAGAAGTGTTTTCTCTCTTGCTAGGGGGCGCTTGTCTGAAGTTTAAAATCATTGGTTACCCGTAAGCCAATCACATAACGTTTGGTTATGGCGTGTGTTATGCGCATGCTCGGCCGCATTTAACTTTCACTGTAAACACATGTATGATGCGAAAACAAAACCATCGAGCGAAATACCGGAGTGAACATGGCTGTGAACGACTTTTGCAGGTTAAGTTAAGTAAATCTACGCATCCACGGTACAATCAGCGTGTACGTCACGGCTCTCAGCCCGCCCTCTGTTCGTTGATTGGCCCGGCTGTTTCCAGACCGGTGGCAAACAGAAAGCTCTGAAGCTGTCTCAGACTAAGTACAGAAGCGAAATGAAATTGAGCGGAAGTACGAAGTCTGACGTAGTCAGGCTAACAGTATGCATGGAATAGCCCCTTATTATACTGTATCTGTGACTAAGTGACTAAGTTTAAGTTGTGACTAAGTTTATAAATAATAAACAAACTACAGCTATTGCGATCAAAATTCCGGCCAGTTGATAATACCTAGAATATCAAAATCGACTGCTGGCGGTAGATCCTTCTCCTATTTAGCACCAAAACTCTGGAACAGTCTTCCTAACATTGTCCGGGAAGCAGACACACTCTGTCAGTTTAAATCTAGACCAAAAACACATCTCTTTAACCTGGCATACACATAGAAAATGATGCATTTCTATTATTCAAATCAGTTAAATGATTATTAGGCTGCATAGATTCGGTCAGCCGGGACCGGGAACACTTCCTATAACACCAGATGTACTCGTTACATCGTAAGAAGAATGGCATCTACGCTAATGTTAGTCTTTCTGCTTATTCCGAAGTTTACTGTAATCAGCTGGATCTGGGCCGTATCCAGACCAGATGGTGGACCTGCGCCTAGACACAACGCAACGTGTCAACTAGACGCTCCCCTGTGAAGGCCTCAAGGCGTCTCTGGAGGACTTGGAGTTATAGCTTTTCTTTGAGAAAAAAACAAAGAACGGCACTTAAGTCATTCTTTTAAAAAAAAGGAAGATGTGTTCTGAGTTTTGCCGACCGGATACAGCAAAAGTTGAATCTATCAACTAGCCCCGCTGTTGGGAAAACGCTCTGGTTTGTTGTAGTGCTATCCTATTGCGTGCAGAGCGAATTTGAAAGACAACCGTTTATCCCGCCTCTCGGATTGAGCCCTGCCAATGGTGAGTTCCCAGACCCAACATCTTGATGTGGGTCTGGCTTGCCAGGTTATGCATTGACACTATTATACAAGACCTGAACTGAGCTGGACGATGACATCACGGTTTTCTCCAGAGTGGCTATAAATGAACAAAATGAATAACTTTTTTGCAACAAAAATGAAACATCACTGAACTTACTTAATCTGGACTGTGACGATATTATCTGTTATCTCTGTAAAGCTGCTTTGAAACAATCTGTATTGTAAAAAGCACTATATAAATAAATGTGACTTGACTTGACCAAGTCACCCTGTACATGCCTCCTTGTTCCCTTCATTCTGCTGATTCTCTTACTCTTCAGCGGCCTTCGTGTAGATTCAGATCTATGGGGGAGAGAGCTTTCTCTGTCACTGCACCCAGGTTATGGAATGCACTTCCTCTTGCTGTTAGAAATGCTCCCACATTAGCCAGTTTCAAGAAGTTGCAAATAACCCATCTTTTTAAAATCGCCTTCATGGATTCCGATGATTAGTATTCTATTGTTTTCAATAGAAAATAAGGCACCCCTGTTGAGCATAAGAGACCTGCAGGAAAGAAAAAGCACAAATTAAATCTTAGGTATCTAAATTGTTTCTTCTAGACAGCTGTTTAGATTATTAGACTCAATAGAAAGCAAACATAGACCTTTGTTATAGTTTCCGGACTCCTGTTATTTCAGATGTGTCTAGAGGTAGGTTACCGTGGTTAAAAACAAAACAAAAAAAACAGGTCACATCCTGAAACAAAACCAGTTGAAAAATATTGCTCTAGATTTTAAGAAAAGTCTGCAATAACATGGACATCTCAACATGGATCTAAACAAATTATCACATGCTAAACACATTTTATAGATCTATAATCTTACTATTATATTACTCTATAACAATTTGTGTCTATTTTTATTCATCCAAACACATTTCAGGAGAAACATCTGAGACTACGTTAAAGGGTGAGTTCAACCCAAAATGAAAATTCTGTCATTAATTACTCACCCTCATGTCATTCCAACCCAAATGAAGATCTTTTTAATAATATCTGAGAGCTTTCTGTCCCTCCATTGACAGCTACACAACTACCACTTTCAAGTCCCTGAAAGGTAGTAAAGACATCATTAAAGTAATCCATGTGACTTCATTGTGGTTTAACCTCAATTTTATGAAGTGAAGCGAGTGCTTTGAAATGATCATGTGCAGTGTCAGCTTATTAAACATAATCGGGTTAAGAACGTGCATGTAAACGCACTCAATGACAGACTTTTCATTTTTGGTTGAACTAACCCTTTAACATATCCAGTAAATCTCCTGAAATTAAAAGAGAAACCTTTGAGCAATAAAATATTCCTCTGGGAAAAGTCTGCCTCGAGTTTGGCAGTCTGTTAACAGCTTAAAGGAGTGTGTTAACAGATTATAGTTCATTGAAAATGAAAATACTCTGAAAAAAAGAGCATTTGGATTTGGAACGGCACAAGGATGAGTAAATAATGACATTTTTTGTGAACTATTCCTTTAAATTTCCAAAAGTGTTTAGTTTTTTCTTCAGTTTGGTCTGTCAGATCTCCCTGTAAGTATTTAAACCAGACACCAGGTTTTTCTCTAGTAATCAGCAGAATAACAAAAGCCAAATGCTTTCACCCCGGCCGGATGACTGCATGACCGCTGACCGCATGTGCAATGATACACAGCGCCGGATATGACAATGCATTCAGAGCTCACTGCAGGGGCTTTCACCCCTCCAACCCACTGTCCTGCAGGGATCTGTTCACCATCATTTATACTGTCTGAAATGAGGTGAGGGGGAGAACACTAACTCACAAAAACTGAAGAATATCTGCAGAGATTCTAAAGGTCAACATATGCACACATTCACGCAGAGAAGAAGAGTGCTGTGTTATATACAGTAGGCTATATAATATAGCATAATTGTGGAAAGTGTTATTTTTATATCACACTGTGCTCCAAAGACAGCTCAAAATCAATAGCTGCCAGAAGTTTCCATGGTAAAAAGGAGGAAAAAAATACAAAACACTCAATTTCCAGCCATATAGCAGCAGGAGAGACTTCTCATAATTGAAGAGCTCGCCAGAATCAGATGTCCTTCAACATCAGAGCACTTCATAAAGCATCAAAAACAGCGTTCTAATTATTTAGAAGGAATTTTAAATTGAAGGGTTTTTTTATGTCTACTTTCATTGTATTGTTCCACTGCGCAAATGATCCCCATCCTCGCGGCCCAGTAGACATCTCAAAGAGAGCTGGTGCCTCATTCAGGGCCCTCAGCGCCCGCTATCGCCATGGTGATTTGGTGGTGACGCAGAGCCGATAGATGCTTGAAGGGTTGAGCGCTGAACTCCTGCGGCCCCCTGTGAAGAGCGCACTGCGGGGAGGAGAACGGAAGCACTCCATAACGGCCATCAACATCCACTCTCATTAAGAGGAGGAGAGCACTGGTGCTCACACGTGTGAGATGATGCCAGGCGCAAAACCTTCACTGCAATAAAGTTTGCCAATGTAAAAACACAATACAGCTTTATCTTTAAGAGTTAAAAGTTAAATACACATGGCTGAGGTACACTACTGTGCAAAAGTTTGGGGTGAGTATGTATTTTTTTGAAGGAATCCATTTTATTCAGCAATAATTTTACCCCAAAAAATGTCTATTTCAAATAGATTCTGTTCTTTTAAACTTTCTATTTGAAGAATCCTGGAAAAAAATGCATCACGGTTTCTGAAGGATCATGTGACATGAGAATGATGCTGAAAGTTCAGCTTTGCATTACAGGAATAAATTACATTTTAAAATCTATTCACATAGAAAACAGTTTCCTAATACAGTTTTTTACTGTATTTTTAATTAAATAAGTTTGCAACATTGCAAACATTGTACCAGATCTCTGTTCAGAGTCAAGATACTGTTTTTACTAAATATGTGGTTACTTAAAGGGGTCATATAATGCCATTTTTGTATAAGCTAATATGATTCTTTAGGGTCTAAATTAAAAGTTTGTAATATACTTTAATTAAAAATTCTCATTAGAATTGTAAGAAAACACTCATTTTACCTGGTCAAAAACAGCTCTGTTTTCAGCACACTGTTTAAGTGCATGTGTCTTTAAATGATAATGAGCTTTGCTCAACCCGCCCCTCTGTTCTGTGCATACACCGTTTGTAACACAATAACCATAACGCGTTGTTCATTATAAACGTGGGATTATGAATTATATTGAGAACGTCGTACATAGAAAACATGCCGTAATGTACCCTGAGTGTAAACAGCCGCATTCATCGTGAAGCGTGCAAGCGATTTGCAAAGATTAATATAAAGATTAATATAAAGCTTAATAAAACGTTACACTCACTTCAGTTCTTCTGGAGGTGCAGCAGGAACACGAAGTTGGTACAATCCTTTTTTTCAGGAACAGCTTTTAGCAAAACCAGCTTTATACTGATCCTCGTTTGTAAAGCAGTCTGGTGTGTGAAATGATTCGCGCAAACATGAAAGCATGGACGTTGATCGTGGGGAATATTCCCTTCGAAAACAAACTCAGCCACTGCGTCTTCAGCGGTTCAGATTTAGGAACATCAAAATGACTGCTGTGTTCCTTATTACACCCAAGAACAGAACACCACAATCGCTTAGACGCCATTCTGCTCAGTGCTCCAGCTATCAACAATGACGCGCCGGTCCGCGCTGACTATGATTGACAGCTCGCTCACGAGCGAGGGCGGGGCTGTGTTGAAACGCTACTGTCAATCAACAATCGTGGGAGGGGCGTCGATTTTGTGACGTCACAAAATCGAACAGCTTGATTTGAGTTGGGGGGAAACATAAAAGAAGATTTAAAAAAAAAGACTGGATGGATTTTTTTCATTTTATGATGGTTGTGTACAGGCACTGCCAACACACATTTCAGTACAATCAACTTGTAAAAGTGCATGTACTATTATATGACCGCTTTAAGTCAGAAACGTACTGGATGCAAATCCAAAGAAACGGCAAGTGTGCGCTTATACAGAATAGCATGTGTTCTTGTGTTCAGTTTCTGTGCCATTAAACCAGATGTATGTTCAGGGATCTTCAGGGAACTCTATATAGTGTAACATATAGTGTAACAAATTTTAACTAACCTAGCAAAGTTCTCTTCTGTCCTGACAGTAGTTGATCTGAAAAAGGAAAGAATTAGAAAAAATTAGCTTATGCAAATTCCTTCTTTAATGCCAAGAAGTCAAAATCCTGTTAAATGTACATGTGCATATTTACAAATACAAACATGTTTTGTAAAGCGACTAAATATTAGTCTTAATGGAATAAATACAAATAGTTCTAATTTCACTCAATATTTGTGTTATGTAGCCTATTAATTTGGTCTTAGCGAAATGCCAACATCAGACTTAACTTATAAAGAGTACCTTGCTGCACAAGTTGCTGGCTATAAATGACATTTTAGTACAGTGCACTGAGAACGCTGCTTCAGAAGACAGCTGCCTATGTAGACGGCGAGGTCGCTCTCTATATAGGGTTTGGAGCGGATGACACACGTCAGGGCAAAGCTTCCCTCGAGTCCAGGCTGCGAAATCTTTTTGCAATTCAGGCTCACAGCAATTTCACAGCAAAAGTTTCATTTTGTTCCATTTGTCTTTGACAGGTCTGTTCTGCAGTCGTCTGGCAGCGCAAGCCGACTGGTGTGTGGAAGAATAACTTTGTTGAAAGCTTTTCTCATATAATTACAGCATGCCTAAAACGAGTGACATACATAGGCATATGATTGACGCGTGTCATTGTGTTTTCACTCTTTTCTGTGCTTCAAACAAATCGTTTCACGTCAAAGTGTCAGCAGGGTGGGCAAATGTTATTATATGGTCAGCCACAATACTCCGGTAGGCTGTGGTGTTTAATCCATGCTCAATTGGTACTAATGGGCTCAAAGTGTGCCAAGAAAATATCCCTCACACCATTACACCACCAGCAGCCTGAACCGCTGATACAAGGCAGGATGGATCCATGTTTTCATGGTGTTTACGCCAAACTCTGACCCGACCATCTGAACGTCACAGCAGAAATCGAGACTCATCTCCAATGAGTGCAAATAAAGGTAGTGCATCCCAGCTAAAAAAATTCAACAGCTTTTCTGAGTGATTACAAGTACAAAAGTGACTCTAAAGAACAACAAACTTGCATATATATATATATATATATATATATATATATATATATATATATATATATATATATATATATATATATATAAGTAGATGCACAATGAGGTTCATAGGTATAATAAAATAATAATATGACTCTTAAAAGGATAGTTCACGCAAAAACGGTCATTTACTCACACTCATGTCATTCCAATCGAAGGTGTTTGACTGTTTTTCCTCTGTGGAACACAAAAGAAGATATTTTGAAAAATGTTTTAGTGTTGAAAGTCAATTGGGTCCAATGTGAGTATGTTTGGCTGATGATCACCAATTCCTCTTATTTTTCAACCCCTCCCTCTCAAACTATCGACATTTTTGTCTTTATGAATAAGTCCAGCTCTACTTGTGCCTCCTTGATTTATCTTGTTTCACTCAGAAATGTCCCATTACTTCAGTCAAATGGATTGCAAATGCAGTTTTATTTTTCCTTTGGAACATTATGTCCAGTCTTCCAAGAAGAAAATACTCCTGTCAAAAAAAAAAAAAAAAGTGGGTGAAGCAAGATGTTTTGTGTGGGAAGAGCTTTTGGCATCCAGCTGAGATGATTATGAGACTCAATGAGAGACTAAATATAGACTTTACCATACAATTCCATACAGCAATATTCACACATTGTCTTTTGATGTAAAAAATGTTTTTTTGTTGAAAATGCATGGTCCCTTTAATACTGTACCTCAAAAACATCAGACATGGCATTAGTTGTTCTCATGTGAACAACTATTTACAAAATAGCACACAAAAAAAATCAAGCCGCTGCTGGTGATCTCCCATGACGAATGTGGTCTGGCAGAGTTTCTCAGAAATGGTCAGATTTCCAGCTTTACCGTCTGGATCCAAGTTTTAGTCACATGTGGCTTTGGGTTCATGTTCATCAAAGGCCTGAATTCATATGGGAGTAATTGAATCCATTCTCACAACAAATATGAGATTCCACATTATTAACCTCTTGGAGGATTTCACTGTGGTTAATAGCCAATGAAAAGTTAATAGTTCTAAATGAATGCTGTGTTTATCGCTTGCAGAGTGTGACGTGATCACACACACACATGCAAAACATTGAAGAGGAGGACTGGTGCAGCCTGATATATACCATTCAAAAGGATTTTTTTGTTTTATATTTTTGAAAGAAATCTCTTCTGCTCTTCTGCATTTATATGATCAACAGTATTATTATTGTGAAATAATATTATTACAATTTAATCTAACTGTTTTCTATATTAATATATTTTAAAATATAATTTATTCCAGTGATGAAAAGCTGTATTTTCAGCATCATTACTCCAGTCTTCAGTGTCACATGATCCTTCAGAAATCATTCTAAAATGATGATGTGCTGCTCGAGAAACATTTCTGATTATTATCAATGCAGAAAACAGTTGTGCTGCTTTATATTTGTATGTTTTTTTTTTTTTTTTCCAGGATTATTTGATGAATAGAAAGTTCAAAAGAACAGCATTTATTTAGAAAAAAAAGAAATATTTTGAAACATTATATATGTCATTATTATGTCATAATTGTTCAATTGAATGTATCCTTGCTGAATAGAAGTATTAATGTCTTTAAAAAATATATATCTTATGGACCCCAGACCTTTCAACAATAGTGTTATTTTGCTGTGGCTTTCCTGTTATAAATGGGGGAAAAGTTTAAAGGGAGTTTAAGTACTCTGCTTCATTTGACAATCATGCTTATCGTCCAGATGTTTTCTTCGGATAAGACGTTAAACCGAGGACCTGACTCTCTGTGGTCATTAAAAATAACAGGATGTCCTTTGAAAAAGAGTAGGGGTGTAACCCTGGCATCCTGGCCAAATTTGCCCATTGGCCCCTGTCCATCATCATGGCCTCCTAATAATCCCCATTTACTGATTGGCTTCATCACTGTCTCCTCTCCACCAGTAAGCTGGTGTGTGGTGGGCGTTCTGGCGCAATATGGCTGCCGTCGCATCATCCAGGTGATGCTGCACATTGGTGGTTGTTGAGGAGATTCCCCCGTCCATATGTGAAGCGCTTTGAGGACCATATAAATATAACATATAAATGTAACAAATTATTATTATTATTCTCACATTTTTCCTCAGATATTTCACGTTCACCACCTAATATCGGAATTGATAAAAGCATGGATTAAACCATGCAGCATGTCTTGAGGTTGTCATGGTTACGCTGCACCCAAACGCACAAGTCACATGATAAGCGCATCCGTTTTATGGTTATGATAGTGAGAAACACTGTCCAAAAAAACAGTGTGATGTACAGTGTTGCCGGGAAGAGTTTGGAGTCAAGTGGGCGTTCTGCGTGTACCCTGTCATTTCCTGAGGATTCTTAGCATGAGAGAGAGAGAGAGAGATTGAGGGGGAGGTGAGAGAGAGAGAGAGAGAGAAAGAGAGAGAGAGAGAGGGAGAGAACATTGCTCAATTGGAAAATACATTGACGATGCAACGCACAATGAAATAAGAAAGACTGCTTTGTTGGGTAAACCAGCTTGTCACTATTCAGATAAAGTTGGAAATAGTCTGTCTACAGTCTGTCAGCAGCAAAAAAAGCATGTAGCCCTTGCACAGATTGTCTTCTGAGTTATTATGCATTATTTATGTAACTGTACAATACCATGACAAGCTCCTTCCAGGATATGACCCGACTGCCACCTCAGGTCTCCTTCCGTTTAATCCCACATTTCCCTGGAGTCCTGCAGACTGGATCCATGCAGCTGAAATAACACAACAATATCACTGATTTCATGTTAAAACTGATTTAAATCAAGGTGAAGTTTATATCTTTAAACTGTTTTAGGTGCTCGCCATTTTCAATTTATTTTTCAACTTTTTAACACCGTTTTGCAGTTCAATTTAGTATTTCAGTGGTGTGACAAATTCATTTTTAAAAGAACAAATGTTTCTTCTGCTCACAATGGCTGCATTTATTTAAAAAATTATTTAAAATACAAATTAATGTTGTATAAACTGTTGTATATTTGAATATATTTGAATTTACTCAGCATCATTACTCCAGTCTTCAGAGTCACATGATCCTTCAGAAATCATTCTAATATGCTGATTTGGTGCTCAAGAAACATTTCTGATTATTATCAGTGTTGAAAACAGTGATTCGTATTTTTGATAAAATAAAATAAAAATCAGTATTCATTTATGAATAGAAAATTCAAAAGAACAGCATTTCTATTTAAAACAGAAATTCTTTGTATATTTGTAACATTATCAATTTATTTGTCACATTTGTTCAATTTTTTTATATATACAATTTATATTTGTTATATATTGTTACATTTTATATATATATATATATATATATATATATATACACACACACACACAAATATCTTCATTTTCTTATCATGGCAATAAAGAAGACATTTTGCAGAACCATACAATTAGTTCATACTACTTTATATGCACTATTTATTAAGTCTTTTTAAAGCTGAAAATCTTCCAGGTCACCATACTTTTCAAATCTCATTTGTTTCTTTCATACCTTGAGACTCAAGATGCATTACACTTGTTTTTATACCAGTGATTGTTACCCTATGGTTTGTTTTGATATATTTATGTTGTTTTGTGAGTGTAAGGCTACATCCGAAATTGTATACTATACTATGTACTCATAAAAAAGGTAGTACCCAGTAGTACAAAATGTACCCAGATGACCTACTACTTCTGGAGAGATTCTGAAGTGTGATATGATGGACACTTTCCTATCCCATGAGGCCACAGGAGAGGATTTATGAATGGCAGTGACGTGACGCAACTGAAGCTGGGTAGGTCACATGATAATGACAACAAGGTACATGCAGTTCATCCGGATTACATTCATACTCCACACATGCATACTATACAGAACATACTTTTTTAGTGGTCAATAAGTAATTATATTCAAAAAAGCACGTATTTAAGAGAGTATGGGATTTCGGACACATCCCAAGTCTGTCTAGGAACGTCGTCTGATTGGTTCCTGCAGGCTGTTTGATGCTACGGCCTGATTGGTGCACAGAACTTTTCACTTCCTCTGGAGTCATGTGTTCTGAGCAGAGAGAGTATAGTGCAGAGTTTGTGTGTGTTAGGAGAGTTTGAATGTGTGTAGAGCATTAGAGACTGTGAAATTGCTTGTTTGTTTTAAGTGAAAATTGCTTGCATCTGAGGAACTGTGTTGGGGTATTTTAGCCCTATTCGCACGGGATAAGTATTACCTAGTACCTCTAGACATTTGTAATAATTGCGGAGGTTGTCTGTGATCTTAATCCCGTGCGAATCCGCCATGTCTGTAATTTGTAAAGTAAAAATTCCCCCGCAAATGACCTACCATATTTCGCAGAACACCGAGGTCCTGTGATAATATTAGTCCCGTGCGAATCGGCATCTCTGTGATTTAGCGGGGTCGTTTAACCTTTTTTTCAAGGTTTTTGTTTCCTGTGCACTTTTTTTATCCATCTTTCGTGAAGAATGGAGGCTGTGTTTGAGTGTCATATCGCTATACACCATTCAACTATACAATTTGCAGAAAGAGAAAGCTGAAAACCATGATTAGATGGAGATGAATGACATATACAGAGCATGCGGTGAGGAACATTCTTCTGTTTATGATATATCATACAGCTAGACCTATAATAACGACAAGACATTTCCAAGCAATAGCCTTTTGACATCATATCCGGGAGATAAGTCAGTAATTTCAAGTAAAGTCACAGGCTTCGCTTATCCCGTGCGAATGTGCCACACGAAATTCAGATGTGGGGGGGTAATTTCTAAATCACACGAGGTCCCCAGATAATACTAATCCCGTGCGAAAAGGGACTTTGACCCCTTTGCCTGTTTTCTGATACTGGTTTTGGATTGCCCTTTCAATTTTGTTTGGCTTTGTAAATAGATTTGTAAATATAGTATAAATTGAGGAAGTGGGAAACTTTAATCAACTTTTGTTTATCGTAAACAGTTTGATCTCTGTTTTGGTTAGGGAGTTAAAGTGCCCCTATTATGCTATTTCAAAGTTTCCTAATGTTGTTGTGGAGTCTCCTACAACATGTTTACATGCATCAAAGGTAAAAAAAAACTCATTAATTTCCTCATAATATACATTTGCACATCATCACATTTTCCATGACTCTCAAACGACTCGTCAAATGAATCATTCTCTCTAAATCCCGCCTTTCCGCGCTATACTCTGCTCTGATTGGCCAGACAGCTCAGTCTGTTGTGATGGGCCTACTGTGTACAGGGCTTTGAAAACAAACACACCCATTGCCATAACAACATCAGCTCTGTTTGTCCTGAGGCTTCCTACACTGTAAACTAAACGCAATAATGAACGTTGATTTTACCATATCAGTGCGAGCGCGAGTCTGATGATGAAACATTGGAAGAACTGTTATTCAACCCGAACCTCCATCGCAAGGACGGCTCGAGCAGGACTCAGTGTTTCTCAGTGATACACTACTCAGTTTGAGGTACATTATATGAGATGTTGCAACTGTAATTCCTCACCATCAGCATTAACAAGTGCATGTCCATCAACAAACCAATTATTTTACTTGTACTAATTTATTTACAGAGTATTTTTCTAATATATTGCGGTGAACACGTGGAAACTGTATCAATAACAGTGCATGTATACAATAGCATTAGCCGAGCTCTAGAGTGAATGATCTGATGTAACATAGGCTAAACGTTGGCAAAACAAATATTTCCTGAAAGTAGTGAGAACGACAGACAATCTGCATTAATAGACACAGTAATCGTGGCCCACAAACTGATTATCAGAAATATTTAAGTAAGACAGTGAGTTAGCCAGTTAGCAGGAGACCTACACAATATAAAACTTAAAACTTAAGTATTTTGAACACCATCTTTCAAGAGCAAGCGGTTTGTGAATCCTGCATGTAACTCCGAGATTTGAGAAGCAGTCGTCAGTGAAATAAATGGAAAACAGCAAAAGTTAAGGATTATACTGCTGTGATATCGTGGTAAAGATGAATTTTAACCACTGATTCTTCACATGCTCGTCCTTTGGCAGTGAAAAAAAAAAAAAAAAAAATTGTCCCTGGTGTCTGCGCGCGCAATAAGTGGGCGGGCAATATGCTAATGTTTCGTCTTGACGTCACAACGAAACGGCTTATGACTCGTTTGAAAAACGATTCATTTCATTGACTCGGAGTCAACTCTTACTTTTGAAAGACAATAACTTTATATACGGTGCACTTTCAGATTTAAAACTTTGCAGGATGTTTTCATTCACTTAGAGCTATGTTACACACTTCATGAAAGGTCATTTTCTAAAATCCATAATAGGGGCCCTTTAATGTTTGATTTATTTTTTGTTTAGAGATTAGGAAAGTAAAGTTTTGTTTGTTATTTTGGCCCGGTCAGCTCCTGAATCTAGAGTCCCAAGACAGTAAATTCATCATTGTTGTTCCAAATTCACTGCATTCCAGAGATGGATGTAATTGTGAGGTCAAATGCCATTGGTTCTCATGTTTCATGCCCAGTTTTAAATAACTTAAATAACCTGATGTTCACTATTGTATGACTTCAGAAGGCTTGGAGAAGTACAATATGGACACTATTCTTTGAATAAAGTAAATGCTATTACTGTACCCTTTTTCAGTCAGTAAGATCATTTCCTGCATCTAGGATCATGTGTGTTTGTAGTTAGAAACATCACAGTAATTACAATCACACATGCATCCCAGCCTCATTCTGTCAGCAAAATCAAACTCAGATATTTGTCATTTCAGATAAAAACCATCTGTTTGTGCAGGCGAGGAAGGAACAAGAAGCCGTAATCTACAGGCAAAATATGGATTCATGTGGGTTTTCACATCCAGCTGTCAACACTTCACTGTTCTTCGGCCATCATTTGACCAAAATAAGTTTTACCTGCCCTCTGTGTCTCAGCAACAGATCACAAAGGTCTCATGGTTACAATTTCCATGGTAACTATGACCAGATCCTCTATTCATCAGATAAAAACCCAAAGAGCTTCATGCAGATCAGACGAACCCCTCCAGCACAGACGGCTCATGACTTCATGATCCACTATGATAAAACTAATACACATATGTAGTTTGCTATTATGTGCATAAAGAAATAATAATTAAAAATATATATATTTTATATATATATAATATATATATATATATATATATATATATATATATATATATATATATATATATATATATATATATATATATATATATATCTCTGTATATATATATATCCGTATATATATATATATATATATATATATATATATATATATACAAAAATACACTCACTTACACACACACACACATACCTCATACACGTGTTCATGTTTTAAATATTTCATTTTATAATTACTTTTATAATTATAATATGCGAGCAGAATATTATAGTTAATAAAGAAATAATAAAAAATAAAGGTTTATAATATTTTGACACTTTTCATGTTAACATCTTATGCATTTTTTTTTTACAAATTGCATGTTACATATACAGTATTTATAATGTCAAAATATATATTTTTTTATTATTTATTAATCATATAAAATAAAGAATACAAATACATTAAAGAAATAAAATTAATGAGGCCTTAGATAGCTTTGTTGATATCTTTTATTTGAACAATTACTTATTTAAATTGTATTTATTTTCTCTTTTAATATTTATTTAATATTAATATTAATGTGTCTTTTAATATTTATTTAATTATAATATGTGGGCAGAACACATAAATAAATAATTCATTTTACCTTTTAAAAGACTTTTTGCCATTTTCTGCTTCATAATTTGAATGTGGGTTTTTCTTGATTGTTCATGAAGCAATACAACACACTTTAAAACGAATCATATCTATTTTACAGAAAAATAAAGGTTAAAATTACATGCCATCTTCTCATGAGAGAAACAAACTAGATTTTTACATTTAATAAATGTGTTTCTTGCTTGTGCAAACTTGCCACCATAGAAAACAAAGGTTCAATCTATAAGCCAAAAAAGTTCTCTATGTGAAATGATTGCATAAGAACACAGTTCCTTGCATAGAACCTTTCTTCTAAGAGTGTAAGATGTTGCGCACGTCACATCAACAGACATGACCCAAAATAACCATGAGAACAAAGCAACAGTAACAGTGAAAGCACCCAAAAGAGAAAGTTCAAAAAGAGCTCTGCAGCTGTAAAACATGAGCTGTGAGTGACATGTCAAACAAAAAACTGAGATATCACTGAAAACCAACGGAAAAGAGGACACGCTGTTCTTTCCGCTTAGAGTTCGTCTGTTCCGCTGTATAAACTCTTTTGTCCTCAGCGGTCAGATTCAGGCATACAGTAATGATGACTGGCAGAGATCAGCGGGAGTCGTGCTCCTGCCGAGAGCGTGAGATCTGTGTGAGGACCCTTCACTCCGGAAAAGTGTGAAGAGAGATTCAATGACCCTTCATCCAAAACACACCTGTCTGCGTGAGAACTCTCTCGGTCCTGTTAGATTCCCAGCCGAATCCCAGCAGTGGCTTTACAGACAATCTATTCTTCAGTAAAAAGTCCTACAGAAAGCATAACAATTACAATTCCGAAATCGCCCACTATTCACCATTCCCTACATTAGTCCACTAAGACAGTCCACTTGAGGGAGTGAATGAAAACGAGTGAGTGGATTCGGACACTGAGTGTGCAGGAAGGGCTGTTTGATAATCATTTGAAAGCAAACTCCAGGAGTGAGAAACGATTTATCTTGAACTCTGTCATGGAAACTAGCATGTATAAACCTTAATTAAACAATTTAATAATCAAGTAAAAAGGACTTTATACCTGCATGATATTACGCTGTAGCCACATTGGACCAGCGGTTTGGAAAATGGATGGATGTATTCATTTGGCATGCGACTCTCACAGTGCATCATGGGAATTCTCTAGCCTTTGAGCCAAAGCCATTGGAAGGCAAGCCTGCAACCTTAACTGAAAAAAGTGTAACACTAACGCTGCGGTGCGCAGGGAAGGAGACCAGAGGTGTTTTATTTTATTCTATGTATTTCAATGGATTCACTACACTGAATAAACTGCTTTGGTGGGAAAACGGCTTATCATTTAATGAATCAACAGCTCATCGCTAATCTTCAACATGTTTGCTCTTAAACATTCGTTTTGGATCTATCTATTTTTAAAGTTTACACTCAAAAAAATAAATAAATGCTGTTTTAAAAGAGAAGTCAGGTACAATTGCTCATTCATTTCTATGCTTATCCACAAACAGTGATTGCCGGTCGCACTACTCTGAACGAAATTCAATGATGTCACGGCTGTAATGTGATTGGTTATCAAGGCACATGTGATCCAAATTAGCCGTTATGCTTTCTCAAATCCAAAGCCACGGACCCTCTCATCTCCCAATAACAAGACAATCTCTGGTTGAGCGAATATCGTTTGAACACTTGATATTGGGGTGCATTATGGGATTGAATGAGTGCACTCGATAATGTCCACTATGGTTTCGGACACCACTGCAAATGGCTGTCCTCTTAAATAGTGTCCTATTTAAGGGTATAGGGGCGATTTCGGACACTGCCTTAATATTCAGCGATATTATTGATTTGACTGCACTCACAATATCGGATGAGAACAAAACTTGAACTGAATTGAGGTGGATGATGATACTATTGCCTTCGGTCAAGCTGCTTTATAGCTGAATCGAATTTGTTTGAGAATTGATTCATTTTGTAATATAGACATTGTCATTGAACTGAATTGAATCAACACTGAACTGACTTGAGCTGAATGAAGTCTGTTGTCTTCTGTAGAGTAACTAAATTGAGCTTTGTAATTGATGAACTTGACAGATATTGAACTGAACTGAACCAACACTGATCTGAATAACGACTTTAGTCTTCTCTACAGCTGCTTAACATCAGAATTTGAATTGGTCTCATATTTGATAAAGTTTGCGTCATTGATTCTGTTATTTTCCTGTTTATTACAGTGAGGCTGCTTTGAAACAATCTGACTTCTGTGCATCAGTTTAAATTGACTACTTACCAATTTAACTCACTTTTGTTTCAATCTCAGCACTGTGAGATCCAACCACATCTTTTCTTTTCAAGTCTTCAGCACAGATTGAGAAGGAAACCCTGTGAGAAAGTTCAGCCACTTTGTAAGTACCTTGACAATCTAACACAAAGTCATGCAATATCAAACAGCAGCATGCAATATCTGATGCATCAAAGCATATTAAAACTGGCGACAGTGTTCAGAGAAAGTAAAATGGCTTTCCTTTTAAGTCAGTATGTCAGACAAATTAAATGATTATAATGTGTGCCCCATCTGCAAGGTTTAAATCCCAGTAATTATCAGGGTTAATGTCTACTGTAATTTCTCAATTAGATATTTTAACTCTACTGAGAGCAGGTGGGGAGTGATGCACCTGTTCCACTAACTGAACGTAGGAGTGCAGAGGCGAGATGTCAAAGTTAGACTCATTAAAATGTTCAGAATGGAAGCACTACATACTGGTAAAATTTACAAAAAAATACCATTAAAAATAGTATGTGAAGCAGTATGCAATATGCAGCATTTCATACAGTATTTGCTATATTGGTATTACATGACCTTTTTGTGTGCATAATTCAAGTAAATCCAATATACATGGAAATAACTATTTGTTAGAATTCTCATTCATCTCAAAGGTAGTTGCTTGGGTGGCACATTCAGAATTATGCGAACTGGCTGGATGCTTCTCTCTTTGCTTGATGGGAATTCAGTTCCAGAAACATGCAAGTCAGTCATTTGAGCTGTAAATGTCATGTGACTGTTAACTCTTGCAACAGACAGGGGAAAAAAAATTAAATACATTTCATTTTTCATTCACTGGAACATACTATATAATAACATTTTTGTAACTTATGTGTTCACTGCTGTTAGGACTCATGGCTCAAAGGGACACAACAAAAATGGGACACATGAGGAAGCCAAACTCAATGCAAAAGTTTCTTAACAACACACAAAAAAATCTATACAAAAAGTAGCCTATGAAATGTAGCAGTCAGACATTAGTAATGTAATGCTAAATGAATGCAAACGCAACGTTTCTCAGGGGAAAGCAAAGGTTTCTCTCGCAAAAGTTTTTTTTTTTTGTGTGAAAAACTACACTACCCATGATGCTGTACAGAAGATTCAGAGAGTCGAAACAAATATCTCTTTAGCACCGCCCAATCCCATGAAGCACTGCGGATGATGTAGTCGAGTCGGTCTCTCTATACACTCTCAAAATATTTTTTAATAATCTAAATATATTTTTAATATATATGCATATTTTGCAATAAACTTAAAATATTTTGTTTATATATTAAGTATATACTGTAATCAACATTTTTAAATGTATAGATTTTATATTTCTACGTTTTTAATTAGATTATGCTGTTCGCAATGCTTCATGGGATTGTAGTTTTTTTTATCACTAAAGCCGTTAAGTACACAGTCTTGGACCCTTGTATTTTTGCCAGATTTTCAAATGCTTTTTTGCTTCAAATCAAAGTGTGTAATACAATGATTCACCTCGTGGCTCGTGATTGGCTTGGTTCATGGCTTATAAAGCTTTAACGAAGACTTTTTTGAAATAGGGATTTCGTTAAAGCAGTGCCTATCCACTGCTGAAAAAGTGGACGGGCACTGTTGCACTGTTATCATTACCGGAAGAATGTTTGTTCATAGCTTTGAGAGAACCTTGCGAGAACATTAGCTGAAGTTTTAAGAACATTCCCTGTTAGCTGGGAAGTGAGTGTTTTAGAAAATAAGATGCTGTATAATATGTTAACTGTTGATCATGAGATCCAGTACTGTGCAAAAGTCTTAGGCACGTTAGTATTTTCACAAAGTGTCTTGGAGACGTTGGATATAGTCTCTGTTTCTTCATGTAATCCCAGACGGACTCGATGATGGTGAGATCAGGGGCCGTATTCACAAAGCATTTTATCTTACCACTAGGAGTACTCCTAAATCGCACTAAAAGATTTTAGCTAGGAGTTTTCTCTTAGAAGTTATTCACAACGCCTTTCAGACCTAGGCTACTCTTAGTAAAGAAAAATGACAACTCCTAAACTAAGAGTGAGTCTTCGTTGCTATGGATGACGTCATTACTCATGCACGAGCTTGACTGAAGTGACCACCTTGATTGGCTGATGATTGTAACGCGGGAATGATTCCAAACACCTCCCCTACGATGATGAGTGACAGGTGACAGGTCTGAGAATGCGTGCGCTAAGTAGTGCGAAGGACGGAAGATGATGAATAACTGAATAAATAGCCTAAATGAATAAAGAGTAAGGCAAAACAAATAGCCTAGTAGCCGAAACATATGGATTGATGCAATATCTTTGCAACATTATTGAATTAATCTGTCACTATATGCCTCTGCCTACGTTTGCAAAGAGAAGAACATTTTAATTTGATTCACAATGAAACGTTACAATTAGTTTACATGCAATGAGTAGCCTAGTTTTGGTTGTTGTTGGTGGCGTTATTGCATCCCTAGTTATGCCTACAATGCAGAATTGTTCCCTCGCGATTGGAAGCTCCTGTAGCCGGCACATACGCATTTCAAAACATCGCAACGTGAAATGCCACAAAAAGCGGTTTGTGAATAGGTCTTAGTGAGTTAGGAGTCCTCTCGACTTCTTTTAAGCTGTCCCAGGCTTAGGTGCTACTTTTAGGGCTAAAATGCTTCGTGAATTACTCTTAGTCAAAAAAATTAGGAGTCCTAAAGTTAGGAGTGACACGCCCATTATTTTTAGGGAGTTGCTCCTAAATTCGCCAGTTAGGAGCTACTTTTAGCCTTAAAATTCTTTGTGAATACGGCCCCAGATCGTCATACCGGCTGTTGTCAGACTCCTTGTGCAAACAAAAATCTCACTGGATTATTACAATTAATGGCAAAAGGAATGTTTGGAAATGTAAACCGATATTTCCTACTGACAAACTACAGCAAAATATGTAAACAACCGGGTTAAAACAATTTTGGGGGGTGAAAATGCTAACGTGCCTAAGACTTTTGCACAGTATATCCAGCAATGACCTCTGTGGTGCTTTATTTATCAAGTGTTCTACTTCCTTTAAAGAATTGAATCTATTTAGATGTTCAACGAAGGCTGTTGATGAAGATTGGCTTCATGATTGGCTCTATGTGGCGATGTATATTTGGATGCCCAGTTGTGTACGTAACAAGATGGCAGACAGGTATATTCTCTCTGTTAAAGCATGCTCTCGTTGGCTGATGCTCGGCTGTCTAATGGAAGTCAATGACTCGCATTAGAAAGGTTCCAGAACAGACGGAGTATCCATGGAAACCTGAGCTGGAGAGCATGTCCGTCCCAGTGCCTGCAGCGATATATTGTAATTACAGAGCCATTTATTCTGTGCTTGGGAAAAAAAACCCTCAGTGATGGTCGTAATCACGGCCGTCTGAAGGATCCGCATGTAAGTACACCAGCCTACGCATGACCTGATTAAAATTCCACCTAAATCAAGTCCTTCTGGCCTGTGAGAACATCTCATCTGTGAAGTGACACATGATATCATGCGTACTGTCATGGCCATGTGTCAGAATAACCTGCGACATGGCAGTACACGCAGTGGGCCACAACCTCTGCATGCAAGCAAATCTAATTTATCGCTTTGTCTTTGGCCATGAAGACTCATGGTCTCTCTCTCTCTGTTATAGTATATTTTACGTGTTAAATCTCTTCAAGTGCAACCAAATAAATTATACTAATCAATACTTGTATTGCAAAAATACAACAAAGAGATGTTTTATATATATATATATGCATAATTCCTGGGCTTGTTACGCCGATTGTTCTTTTCTGAGCAGTTTTACTGTGTTATGTTGTTGCTATTCAGTATTTGATTATTGCCATTCAGCGGCCATATTTACATATTTGGTCACTTAAATCCATGGACTTAAAAAACAACCTGCAGCAACAATTGGAGATTGGCTCTTGTATTTAGAAGGCGGGACTTATTGCGCCTTAATCCACCATATACATTCATAATTAATATGAGTGCACCCATCGATATATATACATATATGCCTCATTAGCATCTGTATGGGTTGCTGTAGTGACAAATTGGTTCTCCATTAGAAGTCGGGTCTCCATTAGGACCCCAAGCGATCCCATTGGTTCAAATTGCTTTTAGGTACTCTCCTTAGCGCCTGATTACAATTCCTAAAATTATGTTATGATAAATGCTGTTTCAACTACATTATAATTACCATTTATGTCTGTATTAGTTAGCTTATGTTCTAGCATAGCAAACAGATACCTGACTAGCCTGATAGCTTAGTTTATACACACATTTGCACTTTTACCTAAATTTACTCACAATCATCTTTAATGTAATTATGTTCAATGTCCAGATATTTCAGTTATAAATAAAACAAATGCATGATGTTCAATTATTCACTTAATAGACTTATTATTATTATTATTTATTAATTAACAGTTAACCAAGTGTAAGAAATTCTGTTAAATTGGTTTTATTATGCACTAATTTGTTTTATCACGCATTATTTATAAGCTATACGTATTTTAAATTAATAGAATTCGTATATACAATACTTAGTATAATCATCAAATGACAGTTTGTGGGGACCCAATTTCAAGGGAGGACCTGATTTGTCATGAAACCGCTATAGCCTACATAAGCCGTCCGCCATTTTGGAACGGTCAAAACACGGTCCGTGAACCGTCGAGAGCAAGTTCATTCAAGAGTCACATTTCTTCTGGAATTTAAATCTCGGCGGATTCACAACCAGAAGCTGCACAATGTTTTGACATCATTTATTCTTACTGTGAGTGACGACATGCTGACTGTTCCAAGATGGCGGGCGAATGTGGAATCTACGTACACATATCTATGAGTGCCCTATCTAAAGTCTTTGGGTGTTCTGAGTGGGTTATAACAATATACAATTTTTTTCAATATTTATATTTCTTAATCATGCTGTTGGTTGCCTTCTACTGCAACACAAATGGACTAAAAGTGCTGTCTCTCAAACACTGCTCATATTTAGACATTTTGTTGAGAGGTTGAGCTATAGCACGTTGTCATGGAAACAAGAGATAAAAAGGCTATCAATTGGAAAGCTAAATGAGCTGAGAATGAAAAAAAAAGGAAAAAGAGAAGTGCAATAAATAAATGACTCAATTAATGAACTAATAACATTTTAACAGGAGACAATCAAATATTCTATCTCGTTCAACTAAGACTCGTAACAAATCATTTTGGATATTTAAGTGTGTTTTTCCACTGGAAGCGTTCTCAGAGTGTACGTGAAGACATGTTCTCCTCATGAGGTCTATCCATTGATCCATCATTCAAGCAGAAATATGATGTCTCAGAGACACCCATTCAAACTCCGGAAGTCCTGGCAGGAAACATGATCACAGGAATGGGACTTGATTAAAAAAAAAAAAAAACCTTGACCACGAACAATGTTCGCTCGTTGGCCAGAGGAGAACTGGCCCAGACTGAGCCTGGTTACTCCCAAGGTTTTATTCTCCATTCTATCACTTTGATGGAGTTTTGCTTCCTTGCCACTGTTGCCTTGGCTTTTGGCTTGCTTAGTTGGGGACATTTAATATGCAACAATATTACTGATATGCCTTACTTAAGGTGGACGAAGATGCAATTTTCTTCTAAAAACAAACTTTGTTGTATTATTTTCATGTTATCACTGTGAAGCTGCTTTGATACAATCTGTATGGTAAAAAGCGCTATATAAATACAGGTGACTTGACAAACACATTTTGGGGTCATTTCTCCCCTTCCAACAATCCTAGGTAAAGTTCTGATTATCATGATGGTTCTACAGATGATCTTATCAGATTTTCCTGTGGTGTGACTGTGTGAGGTGTGTTAGGAGAGACTGAATCTGCTCGGGGCCAAACCGATCTCAAATCGTATACATGTTGAATATTTATGATCAGAAATCCTGTTGAGTCCCCCACCGAGGACAAACGCGTGTGCTCTCTGACCGAAACCATATCAAAAAGCAAGCTGACAGAAGCATAACAGGACTTAATCCAAACCTTTTCCCTTTTTTCCCTGCAAATTTGCTGTAAAAAGCAGCCCTGACACTATTATCACCATTTCTTCTTGCGCGTTGTTCGCCATATACGTTTGTTTTACTCTACAGTCACGTTTGACCACGGGAGATTTTGCGAGATTTCCCATGATCACAGTCGAGACTTGGACTGCACAATATAACGTTTTAGCATTGATATCGCATGTGTGCATCCGCAATAGTCACAATAGCCAGGATGTGTGATGTCAAGTTGATCCGAATGGTCCAGCGACTCCCCGGATCATAACGCATGTGTGTTTGCAAATTATTTGCAACATTTAACCAGAGTGTTATCATTTGCATGTGCTTTTAAGTCCTGTCAGTTTAGCGTATGTGCAACTCGTGGGCTGTTTTCTGTGCGCCACCAGATCCACACAGACAGCATGTGAACACTGAATTCAGTTCTCTTTCTCTTGAGCCTGAACGGACATGTGCACGCAAAATTAAGTCTAAAAGCCTGTCTCGGCGAGTATCCTCGTAAACACAGTCGGTTATGTGTTGTAAACAGAGAAAGGAAACGGATGCGTATCATTATATTGGATCCGTGCATTCGTCTTAAAGTGACAGCAGTCAAATATACCCGCAGCTGTTTGTGTCAGCAATGTTAATCAAACAGCAAAAGAGAAAGAGAAAATCACTTTTGTAGCTTTAACAAAGATACAGTAAATACAGTGTTATTTTACTAATGGAATAATATTTGATTATTCCATTTCTGTACCTGAACACTGTTAGATTTACCTGAAAAAAAAAATTCTATATTTGTACTTCTATATTCTATATATCTATATTCTATATTTGTATCTTTTTGTATTTATATGCTTGTAATTTGTTTATTATTTTCTATTCAGATGCACAAATACAAACATCGCAATGTCAGTTTTTCCCAATATCGTGCAGCCCTACCACACACTATATGGACAAAACTTTTCAATTATGATTTTTTTTATCACCATGTTTGTGGTCTCTGTTGTGGTCTCTGTGGGATCTGATTAGATTTAAGTGTGGACTAGCCTTAAGGCCACCATAACTATTACCATTTCCCATACTCTGGTTGAGATGTGTATTAATACTTCTCTTAGAGATTATACATACTATTTTCATCTGACTTTCAATAAAACAGCAGAAATCTAGAGAATATCACAGTGGACTAGAAACACCCTCAGCAACCTGCAAAAAATCACCATAGCAACCACATAGTTACACCCTGGCGACATCTTGCTGATGAGTTTTGTATGCATGGTAAATGCTACTCTCTTTTTTTTTTTGGAAAATCCACAAAAAATATTGCTTAATTGATATGCAACAACCGGTAAAGAATGAGATAAGGTAGTGAAGAAAACTTAAAAAATGGAAGAGTAGAGAATTATGCAAGATTGGATGAAACGCAAGGAGAGCTGTGAGGAACAAGGTCTCGGCTGCTACCTGACAGGCAGAAGTTTGTGATGAAAGGCCTCTGAGGACTAAAGAAACCGCTCTGATGAAACTGTGCTTGACACCAAGCAATACTGGGAGAAACAGAACACAAATGCATCTGTTAGCCTACCTCTCTCTCTCTCACTCTCTCACACACACAAATACACTTTGATATTGATTAGCAACACTGGCATATTAGCAGGGGAGAATCTGAATAAGTGTACTCACAGTGCTCAGGAGAATAAAAGCGCTCTGTGGTTGTTCATTATGCTAATAAAATTCACACACTGGAACATAAACAGATTCCAGAGGCCACACATCACTATGGCCCGTATTTACATTTTATGAATTATGCCTATTGCTCATCACCCGTCCTGTTGTAGAGGTTATTAAGAACACTGTTTGTTATGCATGAAGGAAATCATGATGCATGACACTGGAGCTTTAACAATATTCTATATTTTCTGGAGGAAATTAGTGCTGTTTACACGACATTTCATTTAGTCCACCTTGCAAGTGCAACAGTATACATACCGTAAAGCTGAGGATAAATCTGATAATAAGAAAAAAATATATTCCAAAGTAATTCTGTCGTCTGGATATTTTCAGGGTGTTTTCTTACAGCCAGCTTAGACATTCGTTTATTCTCTGTCAAGTCATGTTTCACATACATTTCACAGTTTTTATGAATGCAGTTTCAAAAATCTGATATAATAAATCAAATCAGTGCCGTTCATGGTGTGATTTGTTGCATTAGCAGTAATGATTGTAATGTGTCAGGTTGCCACCTAGTGCTCAGCACCACATACAGCACATCAAACACATGCTTGCTGACTAATAAAACGTTTCGGTTTAGACATGAAAAAGTAATTGTAAATGAATCAGTTTTCAAGAAATGGATAATGCTGCGTGTTTCAATGCACCTCAGTGGCCCTTTAATTACATATCAGAGCCATGATCATTGGCCACATTTTCTTCCCATCCCTGTGCTGGACACGAGAGGAGAACGAGCAAAGATTTATGGCACCCTTTACAGAGCCTGATATGAAATGGACACTTCAGTTAGCCAACGAGGGCTCAAAAACAGTGTCCTTTTCCTTAAGAGGCTGTTACTGTTACACTGAATATAGGATGGATATGGCTGGAAAAACATTAGCTAACTCGGAATAGCATAGTACATAACTGTAGTAGTAGCCTACGATTTCTGCAGTATAACACTGCATAAAATACTATATCCCATAATGCATTGTGCTCTGCCTTCTATTTCTGTCGTAAATCTTCCTTGACTCATTATTTGATTGGACTGTCAAAAGATATATTACTCAAAATAAAATAAAAAAAACACGCTGTAATAATTTTCACATTGTATCATTATGACAATATAGTATACACTGAAAAAAATAGTGTGTTGGATTTACAAAATTTAATAGTGTACATCGGTTCCACATTAATCAATTAAGTTAAACAAACATAATTTGTTCATGTAACTTCAACATCATTGAATTAAGTCATTTTAAGTAACCCAATTAAGTAGTCTCAAAGTGAATATTAAAAGGCTCCCCAATATGATTGTATTCAAGTATTCAACTACATTTATTCATTCAACCAATAAGACTTCATTTGTTTAGCGTCACACAATTGAGGTGGTAAACTAGCTATTAGTAACCAATAGCACCTATTAGCATATTAAATGCCAGGACAGTAGAATGTAACAGAATCAGTCCACAGCCTAAACAAATGCTCTCCACAATGGTTACCACAGTAATTTAAATGGTTCTAATATTCCAATATAATTGAACATTAAAAATGTTTTTAATTTGTAAAAATCTTTCCCCTTTTCTCAAAAAACATAAAATAACACTTAATTTCAACATTTATTCTCTCTTAATTCAGGCATATGCAAAGCATGCTGGGAACTATAAGCACCGCCCAGTTTCAGTTAATGCAACACAAATCATTCATGTAATCCAACACAAACGGATTAAGTAAACTTACATTTTACATATATTTAAGCAGATTGAACACAATCAAATTAAGTTAGGACAAAATGTATAGCAATTGTGTCATTTTAATTAAGCAATTTGAACAAGCAGCAAAAATATTTTTTTTCAGTGTACTATTGAAACATTTGTTGATTTATAGCATTCCATTGAAGAAAAAAAAAAAAGGGTATGCAAATACAGTAGTGTATTGTGCAGTATGCTAGTATTCGATTCCGAGCCAGGAAACACAGATGGATAGGACTGAAAGTGCACTGCCTGTGATGCAAAATGTGCCCAAAACTACGGGTGTGTTCAAACTTGGCATGTTTGGTTCGATTAAAAACGAACCCTGGTGCGATTGCTCTGTTAGTGTGAACGCTGCCATCTGAACCAAACAAGAAGACCGAGACCGCTGAAAGATGGGTCTTGATCCGCTTCCAAGTGAACTCTGGTGCGGTTCGAAAGGAATATGAACACAACATGGACCAAAGACATGTAAACTAACCAAGAAACGGGACATGATGTCACAAGATGTGACCCTAAAAAGGACAGAATGCTCAAGCATTCCTTTTATTTCTTGTCACAGTCGCGATGTTACCCATCGAAGATCTCCTAGCAGCAGATCTTCCTTGTGTGTGTGACGGAGGGATTCCTGCCACTGTTTTGACTCCTTTACACATTTTATAAGCTCTTCACGAGTTCTTAGCTGGTCAAAATACCATCATATATCTACGAACATACAGAGAGTGCATTTAGCCCAGCACACAGCCTCGTTTTGGATGTTTGGTAAGTTCCGTCGTGAAATATACATCATAAAAGCCGACCAATCAGGTTGTGAATATATCCTTATACCTTTAGGTCCGGTATCTTTAGGTTCAGTGTTAAAATGGCAATGTGAATGCATTTTTGGGGGGGTCCATATCAAACGAACCAAGCAAACTTCAAGTGTGAAGTTGAATACACACTATAGTGATCATTTAGCCTGGCAAGCCAGACCTATATCAAGATGTTAGGTCTAGCAACTCTCCATAGACACGGCTCAATCCGAGGGGTGGGATAAACGGCTGTCTTTCAAATTCCCTCTGCACGCAATAGGACAGCGCTTCAACCAACCAGAGCGTTTTCCCAACAGCGGAGCTAACGTTAGTTAGTTGATAGATTCAACTTTTGAATCTGGCTGGCAAAACTACAAACACATCTTCCTTTTTAAAGAATGACTTAAGTGCCGTTCTTTGCTCTTTTCTCAAAGAAAAACTTAACTCCAAGTCCTCCAGAGTCGCGGCCAAAGCCAATTTGAAAGACTGTTCGCCAGAAGCAGCAACTCTTCTTTGTTTTCAAGTAGCAGAGAACCGTCGCAACTCTGTCGTTATTATGTTAAGCCCGCCCCGCCTACTCTATACACGATGTGATTGGCCTGACCCAATTTAGGTTTTTACAGCTCCGAAAGTCAATGGAGAGTTGCTAGACTACCCTGGCTGCAAAATACATTTTGCTGCCGCTAGGGTGCGTCTAGATTTCTAGGCTAGTGATCATTAGGAATAAGTTAAATTAATTGCGTTTTGGGGTACAGCGCACACTGCTATTCTATGCAAAATTCTATGAAATTTCTTCCGACCTTCAACACTGAAATGTAGTTCTGTCATGACAACTCTCTGAGTGTTTGGCATGGTAATGATGAATATGATGATGTTAACATGGTCTTGGTGTGAAGTACGTGACTTGCTACTGCCATTACATACACAACACACTGCTGTGAGCAAGAAAGACATTCTGCTGCTGTACAAAAAAAGTGTCCATGAATTACCTGTAGCAGATCTACACAGGTGGAGCTGGGGAAGGTGGAGGGTTTCTGAAAGCGCGCTGCACTGCTATAGACAATGCTGACCAGCATTTGAAGGTTAAGCAGCGAGCGCATTGGCTACTGATACTGCAACCAATCATCTGTGCCCTATAAAGAATGATGGGATTGCAAGCAGATTTGAGATAAGGACCAATACCTAGAGATCCATGACAGAACTTTGAATTTATTACAGTCAGTTTTTGTTAAAATGACAAAATAAAGCTTAATGCTACATTTACTGACTGTAAAATGGTTAACAAAATACTTATTAAATCAAAGCTGAAATTTTAACAAGATCTGTACGAAAAGACATCAAAACAATGATGTGAGATTGACACTGAATCGATTTGCAAAAATGTAACAATTCAACATTGATTCACTCGTGAATAAATGTTACATATTACTAAATACTGCAGATGTATGGTAGAAATCTAAATCTTGTTAAAAAAAAACAGAATGTGTTTTTTAAAGGTCGACTCTTAAATTATCACATCTGTTTCCCCAAATCCTGAATATGTAGTTTCTTTTGTGTATGTATGTGTGTGTGAGATGCACATTGATATTCAACTCACATTTTTCTACACACCCTCCCCCAGCTCTCTCTCTCTCTCTCTCTCTCTCTCTCTGCCTGTATGTGTGTAAATCTCTGATCATTGCAGGCTGGTCACAGGATGTGATCTGATTTACAATGGGTTCATTAACCTTGGGAAATGATCTGGACTCTGCACCACAAACACGCTGTGTTCAGATGGACTTCACGGTGAGATCAACGGCGCTCTGCCGTAACCACGGGCAACCGGCATCTGAGCAAGACTGGATGCAGCCCTGGCAGGGAATAATCAATATCCTTATGGACACATGCATAGAGACTGAGCTTATCACAGTGAAGAACATACAAATATTGCTGGAGCAGATGGCAATGCCATGAGAGTGCATTATTTACATGTTATTTAAAAAGGGCTTACGTGTTTTGATCTATACAACACGAATTCTACACTGTCATACGCAGTTTTGTTATTGTTAACTTAAATTAAAGCTAATTCAAAAAAAAATTAAATAGAGCTGAATTAATTAATTAAGACTAAATGATGGAAGCTCGATAATTGCGCCTTTTTATTTCACAATTCTGACTTTAATTTTTTCAGAATTGCATGATATAAATTCGCAATTGCGAGCCACAAAGTCAGAATAGCAAGATATACACTCGTAGCTCTGACTTTATAACTCACAATTACAACTTTTTTGCATTTATCTCGCAATACTGAATTATTTTCTCAGAATTGTGTGATATAAACTCACAATTGCAAAACAAATTTTTATGAAAAAGAAAGACTGAGTTTATATCTCAGAATTCTGACTTTATAACTCGCAATTGCGAATTTACATCATGCAATTGAGAAACAATTTAGAAAAATGTTTTTGATTTGTAATTATTTTTTTTTAATTCTGTGGCGCAAGTTTACATCTAACAATTTTTATTTTTCTTCTCAGAATTGCATGATATAAAATAGCAATTGCGAGTTATAAAGTCAGAATTGTGAGATAAACTAAGAAAAAAAAGTCAGAATTGCAAGTCTATTTCTTGCAATTGCGATTTTTATCATGCAATTATGAGGGAAAAAAAGTACGACTTGCGAGATGTAAACTCGCAACTGTGAGAAAAAACTTCATAATTATGAGATAAAAAGTTGCAATTATCTTTTAAATTGTTTTATTCCATGGCGGAAACAAGCTTCCATAGGAACAAGCTTCAATAGTCATTTCTATGGAAATTGACAGCATGTCTTAAATATCGCAAACTCAATTTAAACAATTAGATATCAATTGTGGGCCTAAGGGGGAAAAAACATAGATATAAAGTTGGGGGTGGGGGGGGGTTTAAAAAAAGGAGAGTCATGCCATCAGGTAGTTTTATTTCAAAAGCTCCATTTCACTACTATTATATCACAGCTCTTTACAGTAAAAAATGTCTGCCAGTCACTCTGATATGCTTACAGTCCTCTGATCAAGCACCGTCATCAGCCTCTAAAACACATTCAGAAAGTGCAACAGTGTTGATGCTTTTTATTAAAGTATCAATGCTTCTTATTAAAATTTAGATAGCACAAAAAGTGCCATTTACAATATTCATCATCTTGAGTTATTGCACTGTGTGGCTGCCAAAAAGTCTTATTTATGCAAATAAAATAAAAAAACAGTCACTGAGTTATTGCTTATACATTTTTGCCTGGCGTCAGCTGAATGAAAATGCATTTTTTTGGTTGATAATAAACAAGACTGCCAGGAACTGGAGTTGCCTCTTATTACAGTGTACCTTCATTACAGTGTACCTTTCAGAATACAGATTTGATGTCTGCATAGAAGTCTTAGTTGACTTATAAAGCTTTAAAAAAGCCCATGATGCCCAGAATGTGAGATATACTAATCTCACAAGAAAATATATTAGTTTCCAATCTATACACACAAATTCCTCCATATTTAGCATCTGTGTTAGACTTGATAGACAGATGGTATAAAAGAATGGGTAAGACTTTACAATAAGGCTTCATTGGTTAACATTAGTTAACTACATTAGTTAACATGAACTATCAATGAACAGTACTTCTACATTATTTATTATTCTTAGTTAATGTTAATCTAAACATTTACAAATACATTTTTAAAATCAAAAGTTTTTAGCATTAGTTAATTCACTGTGAACTAAAATGAACATTAACATTTTTATTAACTGACATTAACAAAGGGTAATAATGTTGTAAAAATCACTGTTAGTTCATGTCAGTTAATGCATTTAATTATTGTTAATAAATGAGAAACTTATTGTAAAGAGTTAACACAGAATGTTAAAGAAACAAGACAGGCGTATGTGAGAAACCTGATGTCGTATAAGCATTTTCAGCATATCTACATTCACTAATTTAATTACAAAACAATAATAAAGCTCCTCTGTAGTGCATAACCTCCTATCCTTCAACCTTCATCTATTTTACTACTGACCACACAGCTCTCTATATTTCACTGCATTTCAGAATTTTTTTTTTTTTTTTTTGCCATCCATTCCCTTTAGATTTATTGATAACTATGTCAGAGATGTTGTGCCATTCTGGCTATTAGAGTTAGCCAAAAGTATGTTAAAAGCATTCATAAGAGGGATGTGGTTTTTGAATTAGATTTTTAGAAAATAGATTTTTCCATTATTAATAGGACAAGAATTTAAGGGGGAAAAATGATAAATAAAATCCTTATATGTGCTTCATTTCCTTGTGAAGTCTATTTTCATATTTCCTTCATGTGATTGTGAAAGCAGCATCATGCACCATGTTTGGCTTGATGAATAGACATAATCCTCGACAAGCAGTCCCTTGACCTGGCACAGACGGAATATCTTGCGTGATTTGTTCTCTTACGAAGAACAATCCCTTCCATTGGCTTCCTCTGGCTTCTCTATACTCAGTTTGTACAGGACCTTCTTTGAGACGAACCTGCAAACAGGAAGAACAACAAAACATGTCGTCAGACTTGTAGATAGTTTGCTTTATTCTGAAACAGGGGCTTAATTTGTTACAATATTGCTTTTTTTTTTTTGGTTTGGTTCGCTTTCACAAGGCAACATTTCGAAGCGTATCAAAATGTGTTTATGCAAGTCACATGTGAGTAAAACTGTCCTCTTATTGGTCAGCATTCAGGAAAGTTTACTTTCCTCTGCATCATCCCTTAAAATGTATTGAAAAGTTCATTTTGCAGCCTTATCTGTAGCTGTCGTGACACAAGCAAACACTTATACAAATGCTGCCATCATTCCCGCTTTAACTGATAAATGATATATATCTGTAAGTATGGTGTAGGGCCTTCTTTTGCAGGCCAATACAGCATCAATTTGTCTTGGGAATGACAGATACAAGTTCTTCACAGTGGCCAGAGGGATTTTGAGCCATTCTTCTTTCAGAACAGTGGCCGGGTCACTATGAGATGCTGGTGGAGGCAAACTTTTTCTTACTTGTTCCTCCAAAATTTGATTGATTTCGCCCTGCATCCTACAGTATCTATCCTCCTTCCGTTACAAATTTGCGGCGACCAATCACAAACTGGCTTATCCACCTGGCACGCTATTGGCGGGTTTAATCCAATCCAATTCCTTTTAACCTCTCGACGATGCTCAATGGCTTCTTTAGTTTAGCAAACAAATCGCTCGAGTGGGTGTAAATACCACTCACTTTCATGTTTTTTTTTTTTTTGCACAACCTGCAAAAATTGATCAATGCCATTGATGCTTCTGCAAACCGCTTAGCAATGCTCCAAACCAACACGTTTGTTGACACGTTTCCTGTCTGGAGTTTTCGCTGCAAAGTACGTCACCTGGATCGTTGGTCTGATTGGTTGAAGGACTATCCAATTGCGTACAGAGTCATTTGAACTATGCCCGTTGATCACGCCTCTTGTGCAGTAGAAAATACAGAGCAGACTCCCCAGAATAATGTTCAATCTTAAAAGATTGAGCTTGGTCAGGTGATAGCCAGACTACCAAATTACCCCACAGTGGTTCAAAACATTTTAGATCTGGTGACTGTGCAGCCCATGAGAGATGTTTAACTTCACTTTCATGCTCATCAATTATCACGCTGATACACGGCGCCCTCTTCAGGTTACAATGCTTGAACCATTAGGTGCACATGGTCCTCCAGAATGGTTTGGTAGTTCTTGGCAGTGAGTTGTCCATCAAGCACAGTAGGGAATGCTATGATACTGCAGCCCAAACCATCAATGATCCACTCCTGTGCTTCACTGCAGGCATGCAACAGTGGTGTCGACTCTCTTTGGAGCTTCTCCACACCGTAACTAAAAAAGATTGTGAAAGTGGACTCATCAGAGAATGCTTCACATTGTCCAAAGCCCAAGATTTGCAGTGTTGGCACCAATGAAACCGACATTTGGCATTGGTATGAGTGACCATGGGTTTGGCTATAGCAGCCCGACCATGAATATTGACTCTGTGGAGCTCCTGATGAACATTTCAGGTGGAAACAGGAGAGTCGATGTGCGCATTTTATTCTGCAGTGAGGCTGCAGCTGTGGTTTCTGGGTGGTTTTCGGACACAATCCAGGTTAGCACCTGGACATCCCTTTCAGACAGCTTCCTCTTTTGTAGACAGTTACTCCTGTTGGATGTGGTTTGTCCTGCGTGGTGCGCACCAACATTTTGTCCTCTTTTGAGCTCTGATATGTCTCCCATTTTGTTGTGTGGATTGCATATTTTATGTATAGCTGTTCTAATCCTCTGCAAATTCAACCGTCACACTGGGCTTTTACTGATGGAATGTAAAATCAGTGAAGATTGGCCACCAGGCCATGCATTTATAAGCATGAAACCTCCAACACTATATTGGCCAGTGTTTCATTTTCATTGTCCAACTCTTGTATATATCGTATTTATATCAGTTTATAAATTATAATGCAGTTAGAGCGGGAATCAAGGATTCGTCAGGACAGCATTCTTGCAATGCACAGAGAAGAGCAATTACACAACATTTTAAGATGAAGTGACACTCTTTGGTAGCCTGACGTCGTCATACTCAGATTCTAGTCAGAATATGAGTCTAATACTGCTCCATTGGGCTGTGATTAAGGGGCGTGTTTCAACCGAACCAGGAAAGAAAATGCCTCTGCACTCAATTGGATAGACCTACAACCAATCAGAGCAACGGAGTAAGTGACGTATGTTCTTCATTCATCTTTCCGATCAACAAATGCCTTGATCGCAGTTCTCTGTTCCTCTTTTAAAATTAATGCGCTGTCGATATCTTCTATAACAGACGCGATGACGGCAGTCATCTTTGTTGTAAATGAATTCAGCCCCAGAAGTCTTTGGTGACGTGGATGATTACGTTACTGTTGATCATCTGTCCATCATTGTATAAAGCCCGCCCTGACAAATTGATTGGTCCGAACAGCTCTGGTTCGAGCATAGTTGCTCCACAACGGATCAAGTCCAGACCGAAGTTCCTGACCTCAAATGTTGTGGGCGGGGCTAATTTCGGCTGGCATCCAGGCTAACTCTTTGGTGTTCAACTCCGATAACTAATATGCTCACTCAGAGTCAGACACTGCTGCTTTTGATATAACACATTTCCCGTTATGAATTATGATACCGCATGGTTTGTTGGTTCAGACTTAATTATTAACCAGACCGAGACCACCTCGTTCAGCCAATTTCGGAGCGATTGTTTTGGTGCGGATCCAAGCGTGATCACCCTGTATGCCTAAACAAACCGAACTAAGAGAGAAAACGCACCAGGTTCCGAAACGAGCCAGATGTGAAAACGCACTCAAAAGAGAGAACGACGGCAGAGAAATTAACTGATCTCAGTACGAACCTGGAGAAGGAGTTGTCGAAGATAAGGGTGTATTTTCCAGTGTTCCTGACCTTCAACTGACCCTGAATTGTTTCCTTATGAGAGTTACATCTTGTCAGAGGGATCAGCACCTGAAAAGGAAGAACCAGGTTTTAGGATCCATTCATTATTACACTAAGATTTCTAAAGCTGTCCAGATGTCATCGCCACAGGAGAGAAGTGCTGTGGTCTCTTTTTGTCAACACTCAGTGCAATGTGTGTTTGACAGATATAGCCATGTTCATTTTAATTTGCTGTAAAATTGCTGAATTAACTTCTCCAGTTAAGGTACCACATCTGTTATTCACGCAAGCAACGGCTTTCGACATCGTATATATTTATTGCAACTGCTTCACACACCACTGGGAAAATACTGTTAAAGTCTGCTGTTACTGTCCAGAGATTATTGTTAATGTGTTCTGCTGGAAAACTTGTATATAACACTAGTTTGTTAAAATGGTAAATGATGTAGAGTAATTGCATCAGCTCCTACAGAACTTGTCTGGCTCAAACTCCATGACAACATCTTTTATTAGAGCAGTGGAACTGTTAAAATTTACAGCTTTGTTCACACACAGCATTATCATGGGACTTTCACTTTTCTGCTGAATCCAAATCCCCTTTGGACCTCAAGGTATCTGTCTGTAATCAAAAATATCTCTTACATCTAATATAGTAGTAGAGTATACTATACAATAATATAAATACTGTTCAAAACGGTTTGAAAGAAGGTCCTTGTGCTCACCAAGGCTGCATTTATTTGATCAAAACTACAGTAATAATGTGAAATATTATAGCAATTTAAAATAACAATTTTTTTATTTTAATATATTTTAAAATGCAATTTATTCCTGTGATGCAAAACTGATTTTTCAGCACCAGTCTTCAGTGTCACATGATCCTTCAGCAATCATTCTAATATACTGATTTGCTGCTCAAGAAACATTTCTTATAATCATCAATGTTGAAAATAGTTGTACTGCTTCTTATTTTTGTAGTGTTTTTGGATATTACATTGAGTACATCAAGCTGTAGTAAAATAATAAATAATAAACGCATTTGACAAATGCATATAAAAAACATGGAAAAATATAAAGTATGGTGTTACCATATTTAACTCTAAAATCACTCTCAATTCTAGGAAGGTTTGATATGATTATGTGCAGTAACCGAAGTAGAATGCTAACTGTAATCTAACTGAAATTAAAAAACAAAAAGACATGTGATGTGGTATATATCAGTGATGCACGTTGATCCAAAATGAGCGGGTGCCTGCGGTCACCCGCGGTTACCCGCGGTTACGAGTCATCCAAAAATATTTGTAATGATATTCGGGTCGCGGTCGGTCGGGTCGATTGAAATAAAGATGCCAATTAAACCTTTGTAATTTATATAGTACTAGACACAATTTTCTATGAAATACATAGGCCTACACTTTATTGGCTAAATAATTGGTGCGAAGATGACGCACGAGCTCAGTCTGCAGGTAGAGATGGAGGCGGCAAGAGAAAAGGTGAAGACTGGGGAGTGGAAGCTCCGCAAATACACAAATAGAAAGAGCAAAGTGTGGGAGACATTTGCCGAAATAATGAAAGATGATGACCAAAGTGCTGGCTTTGTCATGTGTACTTCTTGCGATGCTATTTACACATTTGATAACCACAAAACTGGCACGACCAACCAGGCACGGAACCAACAGGATTCCAGTTTTGGATGGGCCAGACCAATTGTGGGAGGGCCTTAAATTAAAAACGTTAAATAAAAAAAAAAAACGTTATCCAATCACTGCTTAACCTAATAAAAAATATTGACTAATATAGCCTACTGTTATATTATCTGTACGTATACATAATATAGATTTTAATAGCTTGATGCTCTTTAAATATTTTGTTGCATTGTAAAAAGTTTCGGTGCATAGGACGGGCCTATCCGCGATCGCTCTCCATGGTTCTGACCAAAGAAGAGTGCTTTGGAATCTCCATTACGCATCATACGCATCATGCGCTACGAAGACTCTTTTAAACTCTACTTTTAAACGAAAATATTCAAACCAAAAGAAATAGGCTAATTAAATTAATATAAGGCCGATTTGTCCACGAATGGCTTAAATGAACAACTACTAGTCGACTAGAAAAAAAATTAGTCGGAGGCAGCCCTTATTCCACATATTTTGGAAACAGCAGGCCATTCTGGGTTGAGCGAGCGACCCTGCGGAATGAGTGAGCGGAGCGGAATATTCAGAAATGCGCTCTCCGCTCACGAGCTCTGATCAGAGCTCACACACCCCCGCACCCCTAGTTCCTACGTCTATGGCCCAATGACGCTACGATGAGCATTTACTACTTTTACAAAATGCGGGTCAGGAAGCGGGTCGGGTACAATTGTTTCTTTTTCTTTTTTTGCGGTCCGAGTTGCGGGCGGGTTAGTTGAAAACGTCGGTCGGGTGCGGGTTGTTTATACATTGACCCGCGCATCAATGGTATATATATTATAAAAGACATTAATTGGTATAAATATACATAGTTAAAGGGGTGGTAAAATGCCCTTTTCACAAGATGTAAAATAAGTATTTGATGAGTGTGTATATGAAGTTTTAGCTCAAAATACCCCACAGCTATTTTTATATAGCATGTTAAAGTTGTCACTTTTTGAGGGTGAGTTAAAGAACACACCGTTTTTGTGTCTGTCCCTTTAAATGCAAATGAGCTGCTGCTCCCGGTACAGGGGGCGGAGCTTCAAGAGCTTGTGTCCTTTTACCTCACACAGACATGCACTGAAAATGTCAATGTTTATGTTCAAACCGAAGTCAGAAAGATGAAGAGACTCAAGAAGAAGTGACAACATGTAGAATGCAACAGGACATTTCTAAATAGTTAGTAAATGAATTTATGCAGCTTATGTGTAGTTATCTTCTAGTCATTGATTAGCATATTCTGTCATGATAATCTATAAATCGCGTCCCTGTGGGCGGGCGGGGTTTATGTAAATTTTAGGGTTAGGGATGTCACTAACCCGGGAGGAATGTCATGTAGTTCCTACCAGCCGTTTGTTGTAGTCCTTAAAAAATGATTTCTTTAAAAGCAAATATCTCCCTTTGCTTTGAACTTTGAGTGTTGTAACTTTGCAGAAGTTGTTTATGCTCAAACAGCAACATTACACACTAACTAAAGTAAGAAAAGTGAAATCATAATCAACCACCCCTTTAAAACATCAACAAGCTACATTTCTAATCAGTACATTACCTTGGCGTCTTCTAGAGGCGTATCTGTGTTCTCTCTGTACACCACGCTGAAGGCGATGCTCTTGGGTTCAGAGGAGAAGACCCAGCTGATCGTAGCACCCGGATGAGCAGCGGTTATGAGAATGACACTGTAACAGCTGGACTTGATGAAGAGTTCTCTGGACATATCGCCAAACTGATTCACGTCCTTTACACTGAACGGCACAGACAGCCTGTGAAACACAACATCACTGATGTCACCGTTGCTGGTCATGGAAATTAATGAATATTGCAATACTAGATTCAATTTGACATTATTTATTTTCATGACAAATATGCACATTTCTCCATTAAATTCTCATTAACGTAATGCATATGAAAGTTTTCCTTTTGAGTTTTTTTATTAGATTCTTATTACTGTAATAAAAATGCATAATGATTATACATAAATTAAAAATGTGTAATATATTTTTATTTTATTTAAAATCAGCATAAATTAAAGGCAGGTCAATAAATACTTTACAACTTACTATAAATAATACAGTATATCATTTTTTTTCTATATTTCAGTAAACAAATTTGGGAAACACTTTAGTTTAGGATCCAATTAAGATCCTTATTATCTAGTTGCTTATTAGCACGCATATAAGTAGGATATTGGCAGTTTATTAGTACTTATGAAGCACATATTAATGCCTAATTCTGCATGACCATATTCTACATCCCTTAACCCAACCCAATACCTAAACTTAACAACTACTTTACTAACTATACATAAGAAGTAATTACTTTTTCCATTAAAGTAATAGGTCAAGAATTTAAAGGGGAAAAAAATGTGATCAACATCACTGGTCATCGGAATAAATAAACATTGCAATACTAGATTTATTTTTTGTAAATGTGTAATAATATTAATAACAATGATAATAATAACAATAATTTAGCAAAAAAATCAGGATCCATCATAAGCATTGTGTGTCTCACTCACGTCATCTCTCCAGATTTCAGCAGGCAGATCTCAGCATCCTGAACAGAGCCAATCAGCTCGTCTGAATCTTCTGTGCTGGCGATGTCACTGCTGCTTCTGCTTCTGAAAACATATATGAACTTACATTTCATTTCCAGCCATACACTTATTTAATCACAGAATAAAAAAAGTGCACATATCATACCAAGTGATACAAATGTATCAGACTCGCTCACTGTTCGTTGCTCAGACTCGCTCTCCCAGTTTAAAACTAGATTAAAGACGCATCTTTTCGGCCAGGCATTCATATAATATTTTTAATCTTACAGTTCAAACTACAATCCGGCCTCTAGTTCATAAATGCCAGAGGAGAACTGGCCCCCGACTGAACCTGGGTTCTCCCAAGGTTTTTTTTTTCTCCATTAGGTCACCTGATGGAGTTTAAGGACACCATTAGGTCACTTGATGGAGTTTTTTCGGTTCCTTGCCACTGTTGCCTTTGGCTTGCTCAGTTGGGGATATTTTGGGGATATTTAATTTTATTTTATCAATCAATAAATTCCACTAGAAACAAACCTTGTTGTATTATTTTACTTTAATACTGTGAAGCTGCTTTGATACAATCTGTATTGTGAAAAGCGCTATACAAATATACTTGACTTGACTTGACAAATGAAATTAAAACAAAGCCAGAAAGTTTCAATATCATATGGTTTACTTAGCAGTACATTAAGATACACTGGCAGGCGCCATGTGTTCATGTCAAATTTGCTCTGATAAATAAGTCCAATAATGAAACTGAGTTCAGCTCAGCAGGAGCAAATTTAATTTTGTTTGTTACTTCAGCACAAATTCAGAGTGTTGTGTTTAGTGCAGAGCATCTGTGCTAACAAGACAGGTGTGTGTGTGTGTGTGTGTGTGTGACTCACAGCTGTTGTGTCTCTGGTGACAGTGCAGTGTAGTATGAGTCGCTGTCATGGACACAGTTCACCTCATCTTCTGTGATGATGTCATACGCTGCGTCATCTGGCCGAGGGGACTTCAGTGCCCCTGTGAGGACAACAGTCACATTACATGCAGAATTAAAGATTTTGGGGTCTACTAGAATAGGTTTTCATTCATCCTTTAAAGGGATAGTTCACCCTAACTATCTTGATTTCTAGAACTAGTGTGCTTTTTCTAGGTGAGTCGGAGTGAACTGCGGCACTAAATAGAGTCTTACAAACACGCACATACCATAGCAGTGCACAGAAGAACAACGGCCAAGGTCAGGATTTTGGTTGTTTTTTTTACCAAACCTTATTGTATACCCCCAGAACACTTGGAATATATGACATCACATCAGAATGTCAGTTTTGAGCTCTATAACATCTCACCAGGGACTCTAGGTGTGCTGGTTCGGGTTGGGCTTGACATTGAGCGTAAAAGACCACCCAAATTTTCCTTTGGGTGGCGCTCTTGTCCAGAACTGTGCTGAGTGAAGCAGTCCTTACAACAGCGCTCCTTAACACCGCCTTGGACACTCACAGCATAACTGCAGCAGTAGTAACAGAATGGGCGCCCACATAGCCTGCCAAAAAATATAGAAAACTCAAACATACACCACCTTTCAAAAGTTTGGGGTCAGAATGATTTTTTTTTTTTTTTTTTTTAAGAAATTAATACTTTTATTAGCAAGGATACATTAAATTTCTCGAAATTGACAAAAGTGAAGATATTTATAATTTTAAAAATGATTATATTTCAAATAAATGCTGTTATTTTGAAGTTTCTATTCATTATGTCATGACTTAACATGCAGACACTCCATTGCATCCTTATTCCACTGCATCTAGCTGATTTGAATGCAAGGACATGACATTTATAACAGATAACAAAATGCTTGTTTCCCCTTAAAGTTTCACCCCTGACCTGCAGTTGTGTCTGTGCAGCATCCAGCTGAAGTTATTGCGGCAGCTCAGGCAGTATGTGACGTCTCTGTCTGTCTGTTCCTCAGCTCTCAGTTTCTGTTCAAACTCCAGTGCATCTGACTTCTGCCATAAAGCATCTTTCTCCCTACAGGGGGTGCCAAAGTTCTATGAAGAACAGCTTGCAACAATTTTAGCAGATACAATAAAGGGATTTTTAAGTGCAGTTTTGGGGTTGTAGGTAACATATCTCCTGATGGGTTAGACAAATGTGAGCAGAAAAAACATTAGTAGGTAGGCTAACTGTCTAAGTCACCTTATGAGCTCAATAAGTCTCTCTTCCAGGTTCTTTTTGGTACGGTAAAGGTCATCTATCTCAGCAGACATCTTCAGTTCAATGTCTTGCTTCTCCATTGCACTTCTGCTTAAGTTCACACCCAGTTCTTGACAGGACTGCTGAGCAAGTGCCAGTTCCTTCTCAGCTCTGACAAAAACAAGGATCAGGCCATTATCAACTCTTGTTTTTTTGTTTTCATGTGTTATGTGCTTAAATAATTAATGTATGGTCTACCTGAAAAGCAGTACAGAAATCTCTTACCTTGATAAGTCCAGTCTGAGGTTTTTTATCTGTTCCTCTTTCTGATGAATTTTTGTTTCAGAATCATCAACGAGGGCATTTTTCGTTTCGATCATCTGATTGTTGACGGACTTTCAAACAAAAACACACATGGAAGCAAAAACCTGTTTATTTTCCAAAATGTAAGTCTTCTGATCAAAATAATTCAGAGTAATAATTCATAATAATAATAATAATTCAGAGTCACATGCTAAATACTTTATATGAAATAATTTCAATAGCATTGTGATAGCCTAAAGGGCCATTCACACCAAGAATGATAACTAAAATGATAATTATATTAGCATCCACTTCAAAGCATAATAATGTTTTGTTTATTATAAGCACACACTGAAGTTATGTCATCTGCAGCTTTAAATGCTCAATTCAGCGCAGTGGAAAGCAAAAGTGTGTTCTGTGTGGACAGCCCCTAAGAGTCGGCTGTTTAACAGTTGCCAAGACTACAGCAAACTATCCAGTGCATTAATATAGGATTCACTTGATTCATTCACAGGTTTGTCAATTACTCTATGTAGTGAAATGCCAAGTAATGGGAAATGGCCTCAACAGCCATCTAATGAGATCATAATACCTCAAGCTCCAACACTTTGGACTCAAGACTTGAGACTTTCTCAACTTCGTTTTCCAACCTCTTCCTTAGTGCATCCAGTTCCTCGTTCAGACCCTTCAGAAAGACATTCATAAACAGTTGTTCAATATGACAAATCCAAAACCCATAAGCATTGTTTACTTCTGTTACCTGTATTTGACTTTGATGGTCCGCAGCCTCATCGCTCAACTGAGACCTCAGTGTGTCCACTTCCCTCTGCCGGATCTCTTGGAGGCTTTTGGCTTCTTCCTCCACCTGTTCAAGTCTCTCCTGCAACTTCTGCATGGCTTCTGGGAGTCCCTCTGTCTGCTTTAGCTGCTCTTGGAGTCTTGCATTATCGTTACTCATGGCCTCCATCGAATCACTTAGAGTTTCCACCTCCTCTTGTGCCTCTATCTGTACCTCCTGCAGTTTGGTAGAAAATTCTTCCCATCGCAACTGAGCCTCCTCATTCTGGCCCTTCAGCATGCAAACGTGAACCCCGAGCTCTGCTGTCTCCGTGTTGGCCCTATGTAAGGCCTCACGAGCCTCTTCATTCTCAAGTACAAGTGTGCTGTTCTGCTTTTTCAACAAGTGAAGCTCTTCCCTCATGGCAGTAATGTTCGTTTGGATTTCTGACCGTACCTTGGCCTCCATATCCCTCTCTTTTACCAGAGCATCCTCTCTTTCATGGCAGCGTAGCAGTTCATCCACATGCCTACGGTTTAGCTCTTCCACCTGGGACTTAAGTTGCTCCGCCTGAGCACGGAGGTCTTCTCTGGAGGCTTCTGTCACTTCCTGCAGAGCCTGGATCTTCATCCTCTCCTCTGAGCTTACCAATAGCTGTGCCCGGAGCTCCATGACCTCCTCCTGAAGTCTGGAAACCTCCTTCATGTTGAGTTCAAGTTGGGCCTCAGCCAGAGCCAACCTGGAAGTGGATTCTCCATTTTCAGTTCTTGAGGATTCAATGGCCTCCAGTAGTTGTCTAGAAGATGTTCTCTTGTTCTCCTGTGGGACTACAGCACTATCATCTAATTCTTCCAGTCTTGATATACTCTTCTCCCCAAGTTGTTCAATTTCGGTTTCCTCATTGTTCATCTGACCGTTAAGTATGCACTTCTCCAGATTTTGGTTCTCTACAGTCAGTCCAGCTGACTCCAGTCTGCTTATCAGTTGCCTCTCGAAGGCCTGTGCAGTGATCAGTTCTCTCTCTAGAGCGGTCTTGGTTTGTGCCAGCTCTTTGCTGCTGTCCTCGTTTCTTTTCACAGTCTGGATCAGCTTGGCGTTGATCTCCATTAAACTTGTGCACTGGGTCTTGTACTCATCCAGTTTCTTGGCTTGCCCTTGCAAGCTCTGACTCTCTGCAGTCAACCGCTGGTTGTGATTCTCCAGTTGCCGAATCTTCTGGGTACTGGTGGATAACTCATTCATCTTTGTATTTAGTTTGTCTTCAAGCACACTTTTATGTTGCAACTCATCTTGCATCCTTTTCTTATGCTCCTCCAGTTGACTCTCCTGGGCCTCCAATGCCCTTTGCACATCCTGAAGCTGTGTCTGGAGGTTCCCAGTTTCCCGCTCCTTCAGAGATAGTGCTCCATGAAGGCGGTTAATGGTCACCTGCAGCTCATCAGCCTGTTGCTTTGCAGTTGTTCGTTCTTTGTCGGCGGAGACTCTACATGTGTCCAGTTTGCCTTCCATCTCCTTTACCTTCTCTTTCTGAAGCGTCAGATCCTGGGCAAGTCGCTCAGCTAGTCTAGCCCGGTCTTCGCTCTCTCGTTTAGACTCAATCCTCTCTTCTTCAGCCTCCTTTAGCTTGGTCAGGAGCTCTTGGATCTTCCAGGCTGAGTCGCAGTAGTTGGCGGCCTGCTGTCCTTTTTCGCTCAGAGCTCCGTCAAGCTTTGACAGCAACTCCATGTTCCTGTTCTCCGCAATGCTCAGCTTAGCTTCTAGCTTGCGTTCTGATGTCTGTAGAGACTCCAGCTCCTGTGTGGTGGTGTGGAGAGCCTCCCCTGAGGACTGCTCTCCTTCTTTCTCTTGATTAGGCCCTTTAGCCAAGAGTTGTTCCTGTAGGTCACTGAGCACGGCTTTCAGATCAGCTGCCTCACTAGTGAGCTGATGGACCTTCTCCTGGAGCGCTTGTTGTTTCAACTCTGATTGGTCAAGCTCAATGCGCAGGTCCTCAGAAGGGCTACAAGACAGCTCGCCCAACTCACCCAGATCACCTAGCAGATTGGAGCTAAATTCTTGGCCAGGAAGAAACTCCTGAGCTTGCTGCATGAAGGGAAAAATTTGAATTAAATCAACAGTGACTAACGACAACAGTGAAAAATAAAGTGCAACCACTCAAACTAGTCCATTGTTGATAATGAAAGACACTAAATTACTGGTATTGTGGTATTGAATCCAAAATTAAAAATAGACACATCAAATTTAAAATGAACAGCATTCATCGTGGCATGATTCATGTAATGTGTTTTACATAAAAAGATTACGTTCTCGAAGAACTGAGTGCTGATTGCATTACAGCAAAGTAATTTTAGAGTAAGTACCAGCTCTCTTTTCAATTTTTTAATTGAATTACTGAGAGACACACTTGAAAACCTCTCCCTTTTCCATATTGTAGTCATGTATACCTATGATGTGACTACATATGCAATGTTATTATTGTTAACTAAAACTTACAAATTGTAAAAAAAATTAAAAAATAAAGCTAAAATAAGATAAAATATAAATATTAGTAGAAAAAATTTTACTTGAAAAATTACAAAACTGAAATAAAAAAATGGTACAAATGTACAATAAAGTTCCATTTGTAAAAAATAGTTACCAACATCAGTTAACATAACATCAATTAAAAATACATTTAAAGCATTTAGTAGGCTAATCTTAGTTGATGTTAATTTCAAAATGTACTATTACTTTATTAAAATCAAAAGTCATATCCGTAAATATTATTTAACAGACCTGAGCTAGCATGAACTAACAATGAACAATGAACAGCTGTAACAAATGTTTTGCTCATTAACTAATAGTTACCAATAAATATATTGAAAATATAAAAATAAAAGTTTTTTTTTTTCATTTGTTTGTTTTGAGTTTGTTTGGGTTTTTTTGGTGGGGGGGGGGGGGACTCAATATTACAGCAGATTGCTTTTAAAAGAACAGCTCCCCAACATGAAATGAATAAATTAATTAATTCATCTGACAACATGTATCCAAAGATTGTGAGGATATGAACAGAACTGATCATTTTTATGCTGTTTCTAATGTGTTATCAAACCTGTGAGAAATTGCTGACCAGACTGTTAACACTAGAGCAGCGACTGGGTGGCTTCCACACATGGCCAGATGAGAGAGCTGATCCCAAAGTCTTTCTGTATGTGAAAAAAAACATAATAAGCATGAAATTTGTATTGCTCATTTGAATTACATAGTACACATTTATGTAGAGCTTAGATAAAGTTACAAAGTCATTGTAGGCAATGCCCTTTTGTGTACTACTTTCCTGATCCCTAATTCAGATGCAAATACTGAAAAAAAGTATTTGGATTATATGTTGTTGTTGTTTTTTATGTGAAAGCGAATTTTCTTTAATAAAATGTTTACATATACTGTAATGATGCTATTAAAAACAGATTGTTCAATTAATAGAAACATCTAAAAATACAGCTGGTTAAAATGTGTTAAAGTCAATACTTGTGCATTACTATTGTGACATACATAGATTAAAACTTTATGAATTACCTAGCAAAGGCAGGCCAGTCAGAGTCAAGATCATAACCTCGGGATGCTACATCAAACTGGACCTCATTGAGTTCATACAGGTGGTTGATGATATCGATGTTCAGATGGGACTTCAGGAAGGGACTGCGTTCATAATACCACTCACTGTGATAAACAAAAATCAGTGACCAATCATAAACAAAACTGAAGTTCTCAGAATGTTTGTTTCAAAGAGATGTTATACACTGCATTTCAGTGAATTTAATTTTGCTTTTATAACGCAAACACAGGCCTTTGTGCATCATATCCTGTGTTCAGTATTGCAATAAAAATCGCTGACATTACATGCAAGTATGCTACTTTAAGACAAGAAGTTTTAAAAGAGAAGTGAAAGCGGGTGGAGGAAGAGAAATTAATGTGTGGAAGCGTCAACACTTCTGTTATGCAAAAAACAGCTTTGCAAAAACTGTGAAAATGGTGATGACTATGATTTTTTAATTAATGCATTAATATATGCAATAATGCATCAACATTCTTTATTCACATGACCATGTTATGTTATAGCAAAATAAATATTACATGTAATTTATTGTAAACTAATTTTCTGAAGCCTAAACCTTTTAAAGTTGGTTAGTAGAGCTAGTTTCTGGTTTCATGCATACACATTATGTTCGTGTGAATTCTCCACCACACTTTAGACAGTCAAGTGTGGTTACCCTTTGCACACAAAGTGTTGTTTACAAGTTTGATTTCATAATATTTCAAAAACAAGCCTCAGGTACAGTATAATACTGATATTATCAAGAATTATTAATAGAATTCTATATATTAATATATTTTTTTGCATTCTGTTTGCACTTTATAAAGTAAACATATTTAAATTCTCATGTGCCTGATGTTTATTAAAATGTTTGTATTGTGATTTATATATATATTTTTAATACTTGTCTGTGTTATGTTGGGGTTTTACACCATGGGTCAATCCTCTGTATGTCCTGTACATATAGTAGAATTGACAATAAATTTGAACTTGAACACTCGAATGTCATACTGCTAAATTCTATCTTCATTACTTCCTTTTCTCATGTTAATTTTTAGTTAATGCCATTTCATAAACATTTTACTGGATGTCTACTGGAAATACAAATGAAACTTTGCACTTGAGATAGCAAAACTATGGATTTGGAGCTATGATTCATAATCTTCCTGTACATGTATTAAGAGAAGTTCCCATTAAGATGGTCAAATTATTGGTGAACACATTACCATGTGATTTTGTAGTTCATAAGACATTGCTGAAGAGTGTCTGCCAGCCTTTGGTGCACCAGACAGTAGCGGATGAAAGCCCGTCCTTTCCCCAATGACGTCTTCAGCTAAATTCACACAAAAAAAAACAAAAAAACACATAGACATTGCATTTGATAAAAAAGATATACATGTGTTTTAAAATCACAGAGACCTGAGAATGAAATCTGTTCATGTTAACTATATATAGATTAGCCTACACAAGTTTGTCCTGACCACAACACAACAGCTTCAAAAACCAAAAGATCCTTATGATAAGGGAATGAGACATGTTGAAACACAATAACAACACATGTGAACTTCACAAAAGAGTTACGCCGAAAACAAATGTGGTGTAGAAACAATTTTCACTCAGAAATATAATAAATAATTACAAAGATTACAATGCACTAAATGTGAAACTTTTAAATAAAAAGACTGAAATTGTATGTTCTTATAAAAAGAAAACTCCAAAAAAATTTTTTTTTACAGTGTAACAACACCTGACAAACATTTGAGTTTTGAAAAGAAACAATATTAGTTCAAAGGTCTGCTTAAAAAACTAAATGATAGCCTTCAATGAGCATGGTTGGAGACAACTACAATACCCATCATGTTTACACAGCACACACAACGCATCTGCACTTGCTCTCAATTTCTCTCAACATGGGGACAGAAGAGGTGTCAGTCAATAATTGGGAAAACAAAGTAACTTGCATTAAGTATATTTGAAAAAGTAACTGATATTCTGCATTAAATTTATTAGTAATGTATAACTAGTTACTTGAAAAAAGTCATGATTTTGTAACTCGTGTTACTTGTAATGCATTACCCCCAACACAGGTCTTCATTGCCCGCTGCCAACGTCTACTTTGACCCGCCCTCAAACACTGTAGAGTTTGGGGTGTGTTGTCTACATGTCGAGAAGATGCTGTTTTCAGCGCTGCAAATCCACTTTGCATGCACTTCCAAAGGATGAGGATACGAAAAAAACGCCATCGTTACTGTTCGTATCACTGTGTATACAAGTGCTAAGGATGAACCAGAGCTGAAATTTAAATATGGTAATAGGCATTCCTTTTCCGACACCCGCTGTAAGTGGTAGACCAATCACAACAGACTGGGCCATCTGACCAATCAGAGCAGAGTAGGCTTGCGGAAAGGAGGGGTTTAGAGTCTGAATCTTCAAACGAAGATTTCAGACTGTCTGAGAAATGAGGTGATGTGCAATGTATATTATGAGAAAATGAAAAAAAAAAATAACAATACCGGTAAGTTCATGGATGCATGTAAACCTGTTGTACGAGACCTCCAAAGAAAAATTAAGAACCTTTAAAATAGCATAATAGGGTCACTTTAAAGTGCCCCTATTATGTTTTTTGAATATTCCCTTTCATGCAGTGTGTAATATAGCTGTTTGTGAATGTAAAAGTTCTGCAAAGTTATTGTCTCCCAAAGGAAAGAATCAACTCTGAACCGCCTAAACGAGTCGTCAGGAATTCGAATCCCACAGCGTAGCGGTTACACGTCACTAGATAAGAAATTTGCCATAATGCCATAATACCTTATTTTAGTTTCCATGCTTATTGTGTTTCCACAACAATGTTAGAGAGTAAATCTACTGAAATGGCCACCATAACAGTGGAGTGTGATGTGTAAGATGAGAAAGCAGAGGTTAACGCCCGTTTCACACATATTCCGCGTGGAGTGCGTATGCGGTACAGGAGTAGCACGCGCTATAGTGCATTCACATGCTGCATTTGCAGTGCGTAATTGATCCACCGCTGTACCACAAACACATACTTACTATTTTTATTTCAAATCCAGAAGTTATCAGCAACTTTTATTTTTTTTAAAAATAGTGCTGTCAGCATTGCGATTCTCTTTGTACACATACACTCTATAATAGACGTATTCACTTTTAAACAATTTAAACAATGTATTATTCAATGCATTAGGCTACTTCTATATAGATTTATATATTAATTTGCACAAGCAAGTGGTAAAATATTTAACCATGTACTTATATTAAAATCGCAAACATTTTAAATTAAAACTTAAAATTGACAAAAACAGCCGACTCTAATGCCTTGTCTTCTGCGTTTAAATTTTAATACAATAAATCTTGCATGTCACAAAGAACACACAACGGACTGGGCCATATGGCCAATCAGAGCAGAGTAAGCTCACGGAAAGGAGGGATTTAGACAGACTGATTCGTCCGACGAGTTGTTTGAGAATCAATGAAAAATGTGGTGATGTGCACTGTACAGGGACGGACTGACAATCTGTGCGTTCTGGAAAAGTCCAGAACGGCCGTCCAACCGAGGGCCGCCGGCACAAAAAAAAAAAAAAAAAAAAAAATTTATAAAGCAATATGAACAGCCAACAGCAGGGGCACTAATATGATCACTCATATGCTACGTGTAAAAAAACAACTGAGGAAGAAGAGTCGGCCTCTAGCCATGACAGAAAGTTAGTTTTATAAGGCTGCACTTTTAAATTTGCTTACATTATATTTGAATAGCAGTGGTCTCCAACGTGGTGCCTGTGAGTTGCCCGCTAAACACATTCTATAAATAGCCACAACTTGCCGTCAGGGTTCCAGACTTCGAATAAATAATATTATTTTGCGACCTTTTCAACTAACGTTTCAATTTAAACTTTTGCCTCTACAAAATTACCCAACTCTCTTTGATTATACGCTGTCATTTGCATTGCGTATGAGAAACATCAAATGGCAAACGCTCAAAAAGCGGAACAAAACTTGTTTGATCTGAGCAGCGCATTATTAGCTCGGCCCAAAAAACAGCGATCGCGGACAAAGCAGCTGTGCGGGCTGATCTCGATCACGCGAACATTAGGCTATTACACAGAGCTGCGCGATCCACTGAGAAGCATTTAAATTCAGCGCAGAATTCTCTATCTCTATTATAAACCCACAAATGACTATGTGATTTAAGCTTGTAAAAAGCCAGATGAAACAGCGCTGATATTCTCAACATATTGACGCAAAAAACAAACAAAAAAACCAAACAAACAAACAAAAAAAAAAAAAAAAAAGGCGAAACATTGTTTCGTGAACAAACCAGCTATAAGACATTTCACACCAAAACTTATGAATTAACTTTAGTAAAACAAACTTTTTGGCAGAAATATGCCTGTATTCATATTTAAAATGCTGTTATATTAATATAGTCATGTATAAATGTATTAAATCTAGGCCTAATGCAGTAATTTTTTGTTTAGAAGTTATGGCAGTTTATTTTTATTTTTATTTATTTTTCCATTTATATTTATACTAAATGTTTGGGCTACTGTTTTTGATAACACATACAATAGGTTTATATGAAAATCAACAAAAAAATGAATAAATATTTTCATAATTTTTCAGGAATTGTCTGAACCAGAATATCAAGATATTTTATTATTTCCCATATGATGGTGAAAAGTAAAAAAGCTTCACCATGTTATGTATAATAAATATTGGAGTATAACAAATAAAAATTGCTTCTAGATTATTTTATCCCTTGAGGTAGCCCTCGCACACAAAAAGGTTGGACCCTGGTATATAGTAACTGTATGTTTTATAATTACAAGTTTGTGTAATTTGGGGTTTCTGTTCGCAGTGACACTTCATTATTTTTATTTTATGGCATTGCACATTTTTTGTTTTTATTTGAAGGCTGAGGCTTCATTAATAAACACAACCCCAAAATTATCATCATTGGTTTTGAGACGTTACTGTGAATACCTTGTCTGATAGGCTACAGTATTGTGGCATATATCAGGACATCCTGGCTAGTGGCTGTCGCACACGGCTAGAGGCGAATGGCCGGATGATGGGCCTATTTGGGAGAAAGTCCAGGGCTGTTTTTTAGCCCCAGTCCGTCCCTGGCACTGTATATTATGAGAAAATTATGAGTGTTGTTTGACATTTGATGCATGTACCCAAGTTGTAGGTGATCTCCAAAACAAAATTAGGAACCTTTAAAATGGCATAATAGGGGCACTTTAAAATGCATAATATGTGACCCTGAACCACAAAACCAGTTACATGGGTCACTTTTTTGAAATTAAGATTCATACATCAACTGAATAACTGCTTTCCATTGATGTATGGTTTGTTAGGATAGGACAATATTTGGCCGAGATACAACTATTTGAAAATCTAGAATCTGAGGGTGCAAAAAAACGAAACATTGAGAAAATCGCCTTTAAAGTTGTTCATTTATGTTCGTGATTGTGCAGCATTCACTCACAAAAATAAATATTTTATATATTTATGGTAGGAAATTTACAAAATATCTTCATGGAACATGATCTTTACTTAATATCCTAATGATTTTTGGCATAAAAGAAAAATCGATAATTTTGACCCATACAATGTACTGTTGGCGATTGCCACAAATATACCCGTGCGACATGTGACTGGTTTTGTGATTCAGGGTCACATATTAAAATTCATTATTTTGCATTTCTTATTCCTTTTTAGCATTAACAAATAAAACAAAACTTTTGGCAGTCAAATAGTCAAGAAATCATGTTCAATATTGCTTCCTGCTGGTCTGGCACACTAGAAATGAAAGGTCAAGCTGAGTGCACTGCATAGTGGGATACACTATCCGTGCAGTGTGCTCTGGTTGTATTCTGCATAATTTGGCAAATGTAGTAATAGGACCTCTGGGTATTCCATGTATACAGTAAATGTGTGTAGTACACACACTACCAAAATGAAATTATTGTATGAATAGTATGGTAATATGCCATTCTAAACACAAACAATGTCTGTCTCTGGTACAGTATGGGTTGGAGAACAGATGGAGGATTACAGTGGGTGACCAAAGAGCATAAGGACACCAGATGGAAACATTACACTACTACAGCTGATGCTGGATTTCTGGATTTGTTCTGGATTCAAGACTCACATAAACCTGCATTTCAGTGGCAAAGGAATTGTTGTATGTATTAGTGAAAGTTGTTCTTCAAAGGAGAAAAAAAAAAAGGAAAATGTCCTAATAATCTATTCAATTTTAAACTGTGAGTAAAACAGGTTAGTGTCTTAAAATTATTCTCTTGGGAACAGTACACAAAGAGAATGATAACATCTCACTAAAGCCTACTCTGAAAAAATGGTACAGGAATGAGTGCGAGAATGCAATACATATACAACTGAAGTTTCGGTGTATGTTGTGGGAGATTGCTAGGATGTTGCTAAGTGGTTTCTAGGGTGTACTAGTGGTTGCGTACTGGAGCCAGGGTAATTGCTGCTTAGATCCAAAATTGGTCAAAATAGTAATAATATTCTGGTCCCAAGATAAGGCTCAGGTCCCTCCTTCAATGATTTTTCCACCTAATTTTTGTCCAACCAGCTGATAAATTAAGTCTGATCCCTTAAAAAGTAATAGCTAACCTCTCCACAGCAAGCTGCATGATTTAAGGTATGAGTTGATGAGTTGTGTGCCAAAGTTTAATACTTAAGCTTAGTGGGTTTTTTTTTCTAACCCAAAGTAATAGTAATAGTTATGCATGCCTTAACAAACAGCACTAAAATTCACCTTCCTATGTGTATAATGTACAATTCTTTGGTCAATGAACAGAACAATAATCTTTGCGAGAGCCTCTACTGCTAGTCGAACACCTAAGAGCACATGACCAACCTGAGGCCGAGTGTCACTGCTTCCTTCTTGAAACCCTCCAGAGAGGTGGATATAAAAAAAAATTGTATATAAAATGTCAGAAAAACAGTGACATGAAACTGTGAAAGAGAAATGAGAAGATGTGCTGGAGCCAAACACGCACTGGCTGAAGAGATGTGTTTTCCTGCAGAGCTTTGGGCTCGTGCAGTGGATTACCTCGGGGATTGATTTGACAAAGCGAATGCCGTCATTAGCTCCTTTAATCTTGGCCAAGCAGTCACAGAAATAGTCCCAGTAGTCTTTCCTGCTGCCCAGAAATGTGGTCCTCTCTTTCTGGTCAAACTGGACAAAACGGTCAACAGGTTAATCTCAAAGCAATCACTCTAAACGCGACTTTTGGTTGAATATGAATGCGGAGATCACCGATCTTTCAGGTCACCATAGAACGTCCTGTTAAAGGAGAACTCCGGTCAGTTTTAACATTGAGCTCATTTTTTTGTACATTTGGAGTGCTGTCAGTACAGAGAACAACGACAAAAATCGGTGTTGCCTACACCGTGTTATCCTCTTTTTAAAATTTGCACCCTGTTGACTTCAATGGGGCAAGTATTAAACCTGCTTTTACCTCTTAACATCCTTGATGTGTCATTACAAGTGCACAGGTCATGTGAGTGATTCCTTCAGAGTGAACACGAGTGAATCTGACTGCAGTAGATGTGAAAGATATGAATAAAAATGATGTTATTTAAGCCAGCGCACATACCTGTATTTACATCCTGTTTTCGGTTGAAGTCCAAAGTAGTCGATTGTCGAGTTCACGCGCATTGGTTTAGTTACCTATGATCACGCGCGTGAACTCGACAATCGACTACTGTGGACTTCAACCGAAAACAGGATGTAAATACAGGTATGTGCGGTGGCTTAAATAACATCATTTTTATTCATATCTTTCACATCTACTGCAGTCAGATTCACCGTGTTCACTCTGAAGGAATCACTCACATGACCTGGGCACTTGTAATGACACATCAAGGATGTTAAGAGGCTAAAAGCAGGTTTAAAACTTGCCCCATTGAAGTCAACAGGGTGCAAATTTTAAAAAGAGGATAACACGGTGTAGGCAACACCGATTTTTGTCGTTGTTCTCTGTGTACTGACAGCACTCCAAATGTACAAAAAAATGAGCTCAATGTTAAAATTGACCGGAGTTCTCCTTTAAGATCTACAATAATCTTGTTTAGGTGTAACAACTAACATTCTACATGTCATTCCACTTTTGCTCAAGTTAAAACTAGTTCCACCAGAATCTGCAAACTTGTTCCACACTTCCTGCACTGATTGTGGGCGAAAATCTGTGGAATGGATATAAATTATTGCCGGATTTTTTTTTTTTTAAGTATTATTATTACAAATTACAGTTGTCAAATCAGTTTTGTTCTTCTTAACTAAACCTAAAACCGTAACTATTCAAATTTGTTTTCGGTAATTGAAATAAAGCTGAAATAAAATATACATATTACATTAAAAACATAAACAAAAATGAGAAATGCTGCTTTGGCAATTAACTGAAATAAACTATAATTACTAAAACTGGGGGGGAAAGGATAAAAAAAAAAACCTTCATAAAAACGACAAAAGCGCATAAGAAAATTACTGAAACTTTAACTTTAACTAAAATAAAAATATAAAAAAATAAAATAATTCAAAACATTAAATACTATAACAGTATATAATTGAGAATTATTGAGAATTGAAATTAAGAACATTAATTCAAATTTTATTAATTTAACTAATTATTTAAAAAAAAATAATGCTATAAAATGAATCAAACAATCAATTTAATGATGTCCTCTGACTCATAATAGGGAGAAAAGGAGTATGGATGAAATTATCAGACCCTTATTTAAATATGGTAAAAAAAATAATAATACAGAGCTGAAGGTCCTCCAATATTATTGGTAGATAATATTTAAATCCAATCAATGAACATAGATGGGACAGAGATGTGTAGAACTTGTGTGGATTTTGATGTGGAAATTTCTGCTGAATTTTGTAGGTGCAGATTCCATGCGGCCCTAATTTTAACTTCAAGACAGAGTTCATGATGAACAAGGAAATCTCTCAAGCATTAAATGTAAAACAACTTTAAAAACTGTGCCATACTTGCAGTAGGTACTCCAGTTTATAGCAGAACTTGTGAAGACTGGAACTGTCATCGGTGATGGGCTCTCCAGTGTCACAATGTTCTCTGCTCAACTCAGAAACTGCATCTGCAGGTGTAGTGCAATTTACATTCAAATATATGAAGTTACATAAAGAGTTATATATATTGTTATCAAGGCTTGACATTAACACCGCCAAATGTGGGTGCATTTCAGATGTTGCGTGTAACGCAGTCACTCCTACTAGACACCTCGGCGGGTTGAAAATTTTATATAATACAAAAAACAAATCAAAAAATATAGATTTTTCAAAACATATCGATACTGAAATATCTGAAACGCTTCCAACACTAATTTTCCGCAGAATAGATAGACGATACCGACTGCTCTTTCTCGCTCTCTCATCTCTAAAATGACATTATTACAAAATATTAAATTACAAAATAATGTCAAAATGCCGGTCTTGGTGAGTATTCACGTTAACACAGTCAGTTATGTTTAAAGTGAACTTAAACATGTTAACAGTATCAAACGCATGTGTAACAGTATAATGGATCAGTGTGTCAAGTCTTAAAGTAGCCTAATATACCTGCTAACCAATTATGATATAATATTAAAAATATCTATATGGCAGTTTTTCCACATGGTATCAACGTCAAAACTGTGGCCAGTGAAAATGCTGAGTCCGGAAAACCAATAGCCACAGTAGCTGGTGAGCAAAAAAGTAAATCTCAAGCCCTGATTGTTAGCCTATATATTTTGTTCCATTTTATAAGAGACTGCATGATGCTTGAGTTAAGTAAAACTAGTTGCAAATTTCAGTAACATATTAGGATTTCCATGAGTAACCACTTATTATTTATATTTTCTTAATTTTTAGGCTTTCCTTTATGGTGAGACCTTGAACAATTAATTGCACCTCACAGTAATGAGAAACATTATATGTAAGGAATAATTGACGACAGGCCGTTGAATTATTAGAAAAATAATGCACACCCGAGGGTGTGCATTATTTTTCTAATAATTCAACGGCCTGAAGTCAATTATTCCGCTTATACTACAGTTACCACACCTCGAAACATTGTTCAGATTATGTATTTCAAGACGTTTGTAAAGTTTTTGTCATTAAAACGCTCTTGTATGTAGGACTAATTTCTTACGCATCTAATCCAATGCCTCCGTTGCTAATTCCAAAACGTCGTTTTAGAGTTAGTAACGGAGGTTTGAGCCACTGATAGCAGACTAATGCTGGGACACACGACTAGCTGACACATTCTCTGACTGTTTTCATCGACTGCAGCAGATTTTAAACACCGACTTTGAACACAGACTGAACGCGCTGAACACGCGTTTGGGCATGATCAGTCATAAGTATCAAATTACATTCATAACCGGCCTTAAAGTGTGTCCCCGGCTTTATGCAGTTATTAATGCAGTTATTAGAGAGAGATGTTGCAATAATGAGACAGAAAAGCATGTGCGTCAATAGTATTATTTATTTATTAATTCAATTCGTTATAATTAATTTGTTCATTCTTTTTTATATTATTGACAGATGACAGTAGACTAGCCAAATAAATGAAACACAAAGCCATTTTAACAAGTAGGCCTATCAATAATTATTTATTTGTTATATATTATCTGCAATAAAAATCCGTGCTGCTGGACTATCCATTTATTTAGCCTATATATTCAGTTTAATTTTCTATTGATTATAGATAGCCTAGGACTATATACTTTATTTATTTAAATTAAACTGCATGTTTCCATTGATTGTGAAGCTAGACATTGAAAACTGCAGATCAAGCGCATGGGGCTGCATGTTTTTTCTTGTTATGAATTGTATCCTATTTTCCGTTATTACAGTTAACTACGCGAAGTGATATGGAACTGTAATGCGGTCAAGACCTGCCTGGAACTACTTTAGCCGTGCGTTTCCCTGAAAATAATGCACACCTTAGAACGTTCTTCAACCAATCAGATTCAAGCATTCAACAGCCCTGTAGTATAATAATAAATAAACACCAATGAACCAAATTTCACAGATTATAATCTAAACACTGCACATGCAGATAACATGCTTGCTGAATACCTATGAGAATACAGAGTATGTGGGAAAATAATGTGGTGTATAAGCTTTATCAACTCTTGGCCAATCACAGTGTCAAAACACTCAGTTCACATGACTGAGAGCATGACTGAAATTTGGTGTGAGGGAAAGACAGAGACATAGACTTTACCATGCAGATCTCTGATTATTCTCTGCAGCTGGTTTTCTCCAACTGTACTCATGGTGGGCTGAATATGTTAGTGTGGATGGTTCATAAAGTCAACATTATGCCTGTAAAACCAAAGAAAAAAACAGGGTTGTACTAAAAGAATAAAGACAACAATAAAACAGTAAATCTCAAACTGTTTATGATAGTATACGATGTCATAAAATAACATAAATGTTATGATACTTTTACTTTATATCATAACATAAAAGAAGAGCAATAGAATAATTCATGTAGCCTATTCGTGAGTTATGCAGGTTTATTAGACAGTTTTACTTTTGTTTTTAAACGTGGAGAACTTCCATAAATTCACAAACCCTTAGATAATATATTATGATTACCATGATTAAAAAACTAAAATTATTTTTAATATTTAAATGAAACTGAGGAGACTGACGTTAACTAGTAACGCACCTGCTGAACTTTACAACTTCTGAACAGCGTATATCGTTTTAGTCATTTTTCTACTAGCACAGTTATTCGTCAGGATAAATGTATGTATATACGATAAACCGATGTAAATAATGATAAATAGACGTAAATAAAGACATACTTCATACAGAAAGATGATCTTCCTCATCGAGTGTTTACAGTAGATACAACCCTGCTGCCACTACAGGGGACGGGTCCTTAGATTGACTGACAGCACGCTGATCCAATCAGAGGCGAAAATGCATTTGCACATTTGTCCAGTGCACCATGTTTGGTTGCACGATAAAGAACGCAGTTAAACAAGTAGTCATATGATGATCAGTAATGAACGCATCATCAAAAACAAAAACAAACTCAGGTGTTAACAAATATGTTACCACCATATGAGTGTTACTGTATGACCAGATACATTTAACACAGATTGAAAGATCAAAACCAACCATTAACTGTTAGTTTTATCAATTGCTTCTTTAGAGTCCTTTTTTTATTTTTATTTTTTTTATTGAGATAACAGAAAAGGGGAATACAGAGACATTTGAATCCGTAAAACAAAAAGATCAAAATTCTGCATCCTATATCACATATCAATCATGTTTCTAATACATTAAGTATCCTTTTCAGCAGTTTAGATGTCTTTAGAGCTTTTCGATTGTTCTGTATTGAAGTTAGAGTCATAAAAAATCTTCAGATCAGTGGAAAATAGTCTACCATTTGGTACAGTCGATATACATTTTGCTTTATGTATATGATATTTTCCAAATAGAATAAGAAGTTTAATTATCCATTTCCAATAAACCAGAATCACAATCCATAAACTAGACCTCTTTAGAGTCCTTTAGCAGGTGCTTCGTAAAAAGTGATGGTAGCAAAAGTAAGTTAATTCATAGCAAAGTATGTGCTCAACATAATCTATATTTAATGTATAGGCCTATTGGTCAACTCAATGTGATTTCTTTTGATTCATCTTTCTTGATTCAACTCCATTTTTGTCAGCATTGTCTCTCTGGATCTTGCCAATGAAAAGGAACAGAAAATTGGGCATGGGCCTATTGAGGTTGATTGGGGATCTGAGCATCATTTATTGTGGGTTGTACTCTTTACTGATACTCTAATAGGAACAAATATACAGCCTATTTAGAAAGTTTCATAGTTTTTAGGTTACCTAACGACACTCGCTCAGCCTGCCTTCGCCTGTTTCCATTAAAGTTTTCTCTGTAGAATTTCATAAAGGTAAGGGATATAACTCATCTCTCCATATTTCTGAAGTGCATGTTAATGAACATTTGTAATAATTATCAATGCAGTCATTAATTATTTTTCAAAATGGTTAATTCATTTTCATTTTTTACACTATAGGCTATTTAAACCTTTTAAATTTGACATTAGTGGCCTATCTTTATCTACACAAATTTCAGTTGTGAAACTGAAAGATTTCTTGATTCTTCAGGTCCATGTTTTACTCCTTTCAGAGGGTCTATCATCACCTTATTTTTGTATTAACCTAAATATCGCTTTTTTTTTTTACACTGTGCATCAAGATGGCAGCCCCATCGATAACTGAAAGTCAGCCTGAAACAGATTTGTATGATTACTATGATCCTGATTTCAATGGAAGCACAGGAGACGAAATCTGTAACAAGACAAAAGTTGACCAATTTGGAAGAACCGTCACACCAGTCTTTTTTATCATCATTGTTCTGTTCAGCTGTGTGGGAAACACATTGGTCCTGTACGTCCTTGTGAAGTATGAAAATCTGAAATCCCTCACCAACACATTCCTGTTGAATCTGGCTCTCTCTGATCTGATTTTCACCTTTGGCCTGCCGTTCTGGGCCCACTACTACATGTATGGCTGGACTCTCGGAGATCCTGCTTGCAAAGCAATTAACTACGTGTTCTACACGGGATATTACAGCAGCATCATCTTCCTGACAGTTTTGACTGTCCACCGATACATGGCCGTGGTTCACCCCATGTCGGTGGTCATGTATAGGAAGAGCCTGCACTGCTACGCCACCTCAATTGTCATCTGGATCATCAGTTTTTGTGCCGCCATCCCACAAGCCATGTTCAACTCCGTTGTGGACAGCTCTCATGAAACAACGTCAGTGCAGCTTTGTGATTTCGAAGGTGAAATTAACTGGAAGCTTCAAACTGTATACTTGCAAAATTTCTTTTTTGTTGTCGCATTTGTGATCATTGCCTTTTGCTACACTGTGATCCTGACACGGCTGCTTCGACCGACATCTCACACTCGTAAGAAGACAGTGCAGCTCATCCTCTTCATAGTGGTGTTTTTTTTCTTGGGATGGGGGCCGTACAACGTGGCCATATTTCTGGACTCTCTGATTTCATGGGGAATCTCTCCTTTTAATGAGTGCGAGGTCAGTAAATCTGTCGACTATTGGATGTACATTTCTCGCATGGTGGCTTTCTCACACTGCTGCCTGAATCCTGTGTTTTATGTTTTTATGGGGATAAAATTCAGAAACCACTTGAAGAAAATGTTATGGACTTTCTGTAAGAAGAACAGTGAGCCTCAGAATCGACACAGCAGGCTTATTTACTCCAATGGCGAAGAAATATCAATGTATTAGCCATGTATGCTTAAAAATAGCTCCAAAACAATAAGTTTACAACTGATTTTCAGCAACAAACTTAATGCAATGTAAAGTGTCTGTGCTGTAATTGAACAAACCTTTAAAAATGTTACAACTAATTAAAATTGCATGTAAAAAAGCTCTCTAAATCGGATGCAATTTTACAAGAGTATGTTTATATACATTTACTGTGTTGAATTCATTTGCATTATATGTTTGCTTTCTTTTATACATTCATTTGATGCAACAAATGATGAACTAATATGGAGTGTATATAGCAAACATGTTAGCTGTGATCACAACTGCATTTGTCATTATGCCATAGGGCATGGGCCTATTGAGGTTGATTGGGGATCTGAGCATCATTTATTGGGTGGGTTGTACCCTTTGCTGATACTCTAATAGGAACAAATATACAGCCTATTTAGAAAGTTTCATAGTTTTTATTAACTACACTCGCTCAGCCTGCCATCTCCTGTTTCCATTAAAGTTTTCTCTGTAGAATTTCATAAAGGTAAGCGATATAACTCATCTCTCCATATTTCTGAAGTGCGTATTAATGGACATTTGCAATAATTATGCAATGCAATCATTAATTATTTCTCAAAATGGTTATTTAATTTTTGACTTATTGTGATAAGTAGGTGAAAAACATTAAAAAAGTGAAAAAATCGGATGCAATTTTACAAGAGTATATGTTTATAAACATTTACTGTGTTGAATTCATTTGCATTATATGTTTGCTTTCTTTTATACATTCATTTGATGCAACAAATGATGAACTAATATAGTAAACATGTTAGCTGTGATCACAACTGCATTTGTCATTATGCATGTGTTTCACATAATTCTCATTTTCCTAAATAGATTTATTAACTTTAAATATAGCTTTACTAACAACAGTAATAAGCGATTTAAAAAAGAAACAACGTTAAAAACGTATGCAATTTCTGCATTTGTACACTTTTACAATTTCTACAAACTCAAACTGAGTGAATCTTTATTATTTCCCCTTCAGTAGAGTTCTGATTTATTCATGTTTTTGAAAACTTGTGCAATAAATAGTTTCCTGCATGCACTTCTGTCACAGATGTCATTTATGAGCCACAAACAATAAAAATAAACTGCACCCAACCACATCCTCTGCCAATGAGTGGGTAACATATTTTACCCTAACCTAACCCTATACATGATCTTAAAATGATGCAATTATAGCGTGAGTTCTGTTTTGTAACTAAATTAATGCAATGTAAAATGTCTGCATATTAGCTGTGGCCTCATACTCGGGTTTCTTTGGGTATTTTCTGCGAGTGACTTTGAAAAATGAAATATTTCCCCAATAAGATTTATATTATAATAATGAAATAAATCATTGAATCAAATTATTCTGTAATTCAGTTCATGAATTGATACATCTGCAGATAATGATGTGCAGATGATTAACTAAAGATTAACTTGATTAATATTGTCATGTATTGTTTAATACTATAAGGTGAATTTTTTTGAAAGCATGTGCATATTTCACTGCAGAATGTCCACGGGCCTTTTCTGTGTATAATGTGCTAAGTCACAAAGAATAAAAATTTATTTGACCTGACAACACTGTTTCTCGTACATTCAGCAGTTATGTGATCTATGGTACAGTTCACCACAGCTTTGACAGCTTTCACAGTAGCAGTAATATGTGGTTAGCTGATTCAGTGTGGTCCCCTGGTATACGTTTAGGTTATATGTCCAGGAAAAAACAAATGACGATGGTAAACTTTGCTTGGAGGGGGCTTTTGCTTTTGCCACTGGTCGAAAAGCAGATGCAGCTGCTTCGGAGGTGACAAAGCAGCAAAGCAATGTGACTAAGTGTTACCGGTCCGACTCAACCCACTCTGAGCAGGATTCAGACCATGGTCTCTGGTGTGGGAGGTGGGCACGCTAACAAGGTCGCTTAAGACCGCAAGCCTCTAGGGCACAGGGGAGTGAAGTTTACACACACAGCTCTTACAGGCCTACGACAGTTACACTCACCCCCCTAAACCTCACTCCCATCCGGGTCACGGCACCAACTTTAATTGGTTCTACTTTACCTGCTCCAAGCGGGATTCGAACCAGAGTCTCTGGTGTGGGAGGCGGGCACGCTAACAAGGACGTTAAAATGAAAACAAAAACTTTTGAAAACAGATTTCTAAGTGTACGTTTTTGAAAATGATAAAACGTGAATTTGTGAAAACGGTGATGTCATGCACGTGCATATTACGTGTTCAGTCTATAGGCACGTAGTGTTTTTGTGTGACATTGCCATCTTCTGGCCTGACATGCATAAAACGTTTTCGTGAACCCGTGTGAACTTGGATTGTTTTGACAACATTGTCGTCTGTATGCAAAAAAACGCAAAGGAAAAACATTTACATTTTTAGTACATCGTTGTCGTGTAAACGTGCCCTGGTAATGGAACGAAAATGTATAGGCACCTGTATACCAACAAAACCGACAAGTAAGTCACTAGTGACAATGTCTTAAAGATACAGTATATGTGTACAGTATAGTACAGTATATGCATTTTGTCAATAGTATTTTTAAACATTATTAGTGAAATTAGTGAGTATGTAAGTTATGTTTAATTAGCTCTAGTCCTGTTTATTTTAACGAAATTATCTTAATGTAAAAGACACAATGTAATTGCATTTTCCCCCAAATATTTATATAAATATTAATATAAAAGCCAGTATTTGGATAGCACTTATGCTGCTTACTCAAAGTCACTAAAAGTCCTACCTTTTGCAAGAACTGTTTAAAAATTATATTATTGAAATTATCTCAATGTAAAAAGAGGCAATGCAACTGCATTTCCCCCCCAAGTATTTATATGCTTCAAGGAAAAGAATTAAGGAACTGGAATCGCTTAAATTTGCAAAAATGTCAGTGTAAATAAAATGGGGGCAAAAATGGTGTAAAAACAATTTCCCCCCAGAAATTACTAGTAATAAACAAAAACAAAGAAATGGCATGTCACACATTGAATTAAATGTGAAATTTTGAACGACTGAAATAGTATTTTCTTGTAAAACGTACTCCAATAATCGTTGTTTTACACATTGAATTAAATGTGAAATTTTGAACGACTGAAATAGTATTTTCTTGTAAAACGTACTCCAATAATTGTTGTTTTATTCACAACTTTGAAAAGTTTTTTTTACAGTGTATTAGGATCACTGTAGACCACTCTGTCAAGAATGTTTTACACTTCCCAGAAGACGTGCTTCAATGCCAAGCCACACACTTTATTCATTGTGAAACTGCACGCATTAGCAAAAGGAAATGACTACACAAAAGTGTGATCTCGATTGTCACTTAGACATTTTTCCTTTAGAAGTTATTCAACCCGGTCAAACACAAACCTTGAGGTAGGCATTTTGTGTTCTTTCATTCTTGATATGATGAAGATGCAAGAGACAGTTGCAGAGCTTTTTGATTGTGCATGACTGTAATAGTTTGATTTGAAATGTATCGAAATGGAAAATTGCACAGTGTTGTAAAATGCTCATTTATATTCTTGCTAGATGGAACCGTACAACTCGACCAGCAGCAGCAACAACTCAACTAGCAGCAATGATTATTATTATTATGACTACAACGGGACTGATGATGGGTTAATCAAAATGTGTGAAGCTGATGACTATAAAAAGACCACAGCCGTCTGCTACGCCACGGTCTTCTGCCTAAGCATCCTTGGAAATGGCTTCCTTATTTGTGCACTCACTTGCTACGAAGGCTTGAAAAGGGTCACCACTCTTTATATGTTCTGTTTAGCACTTTTCGATCTTCTGTTCACACTGACGTTGCCTTTCTGGTGTGTGGATTTTTTTCATTACTGGGTTTTTGGTGACGTCGCCTGCAAGATCATAACTGGGGCCTATTTTGTGGGAATCTACGGAAGTCTTATTGTTCTCACGGCCATGACCCTCGACCGTTTTGCTGTCGTGGTGGTGAGAAGTTTTTGGCTGACACGGAGTCGAAGGCTCAAATGTTCAAAAGTTGCCTGTGTTGGTGCATGGATCATAAGTGTGATAGCTTGCTTGAGAGATTCAATAGCCTCAAAGGCAGAAAAAGACCATATAAACACTTATACTTGTAAAAGCACAAATACGGAAGATGATAATGTGGGATATTATTCACAACTCGTTCTGCTGTTCCTCGTACCATTTGCCCTCATTGTTTTTTGTTATACCAAAATCATTATAACTCTCATGTCAACGTCGACCAAGCAGAAATACAGGACTGTGATATTGGTGCTGTGTATTGTTATAGCTTTCTTTATATGCTGGGGTCCGTATCATATCATCATCGTGTTGATGTCCTTATATAAATTTGAGCCCTGCAAACATGAACAGCTGCATATTGCGTTTGTCGTCTGCAGAATTATGGCGTTTTCTCACTGCTGCGTAAACCCAGCGCTGTATATTTTCAGAGGGAAGTACAGAAATCTCTTGTTCAGCTTTTTGTTCTGCTCTCCTGAACTCAGGCAGTCGGGGCCCTACAGAGGACCCACGGATCCCAGCGACTCCAGGATTCATTCGTACACACATGAAAGAGCTCCTGGGAACTGTGACGCGAGACAAACAAACGCCACAGAGCTGAACACACTGGAAAAATAGAGAATGCAGATTCCCAGAGAAACATTTTAGTATGTTCAGTTTCATTTAAAACAAATCTTGCTTTTTCCCCTGAAAATGACTTCATAGATGTAAAAGATATAAATTGATATTTTTAAAAAATATTCAAATTTTTTTAATTTAGTTTAATCATGAAGTAAACTGTAATATATATATGAATTTATTTATTCCTGAAGAAACATTTTAGCACATTCAGTTATGTTTGATTTAAAACAAATCTTGCTTTTTTTTTCCTGAAAATTACTTCATAGGTGTAAAAAAAAAAATACACAAACACATATACATATATATATATATACTTTTTTAATAAAATATATATTTATAATATTTGAAAGAGCAAAACTCATAAGGATGTTTATTTAAAGGTTTCTTTACATTTTTTTTTTTAATTCAGATTTTATAATATTTGAAAGAGCAAAACTCTTGGTATGGATGTTTCTTTTTGCACTGTTTCACTGTATTAGAACTGTAAAGAGTGATGGTGGAAATTATTTGTGTTATCCCTATACCGTATTCAGGGATTTACTTTAAGATGGATATATCTGTTAAAGAGGGTGTGTGTTAATGAGTTGGGTGGTAATGAGTGGACTGGATGGTCATGTGACTGGAGGGTGAAACACGCAAAACGAAATATTTTCTTCAGTATCTCTATGACAGACAGGCCAAATATTTGAAGGAACAATCACCACAACAATCGAGGTATTTCTTGTTTTACAGCTTTCTTTCTCAAATTTTGTATTTTATCCTTTTTTTCTGTTCTGCATGGCTTCAAAAGATTTGGTATATACAGTAGCTGTAAAAGGTTCACGTTATAGTGCTTTTTGATCATTATTAATAGTCATTGCACGGAAAAGAATTGTGTAAAAAAATATTCTAAATGTATCATTTTGTGATTCATGTAAAAAAAAAAACAGCATTAACATGACATACAGTAAATAAGAGAATAAATAAGTATAATCAGATTAATGGCAGACCAGACTTATTGTAAACATTTTATATGGTTTTTGATATGATCTCTGTACATAATATTTTCACATTATTGAATCTGTGTTGCTGTCATTCTATAATGAAAAAAATGGCTTTTAAACAATTTTCACTCAGAAATTGTAACATATTGTATTAATAAAACAGAATTTTGTAGAAAAGACTGGAGTAGTATTTTCTTGTAAAACGTACTTTTTTTTTTTTTTTTTACAGACGATGAATAGAGACACTTTGAACAAAGACTATAATTTCAGCGATTATTATGACACAAACTACTCATATGTGGATTATCCTTTGATTAAATTAGAGGAAGAGAATTTTTCACTGGCGGTGATCAGCGCCATTTGCTACAGTCTCATCATCTGCATCAGTCTGCCAGGAAACTGCTTTTTGCTCTGGGTGGTCTTGAAGAAGGTGGGTTTGAGCAGCTCTGCTGACTACTTGCTCCTTCATCTCACAGTGTCCGACCTCATCTTCACCTTCACGTTGGTGCCCTGGACCGCGACTCACATCTGGGGATGGATCTTTGGGAAACTGGCCTGCAAGCTGTTCAGTGGGTGCATCTTCTTGGGCCTTTACAGTTACATGATGTTCCTCACAATCATGACTGTCCATCGATATGTGGCGGTCGTGCATCCGGTGTTCGCTTCATCTGTCGGCAATAGCAGACTGTACACACACGCCTCGTCTGCTGTGGTGTGGTTGATCTCGGTGGGCTTCAGCCTGCCTGAAATGATCTTCTCTGATGCTGTCAAAAATCCAGCCCATGGTGGCGTATTCTGCATTCCCATTTACAACTCAGATTTTATTGAGTTGTTTGGATATTTCACGCAGATTATTCTCTTTTTCCTGCTGCCATTCCTGGTTATTGCGTTCTGCTACACCCGGATGGGTTTTAGCATCCATCAGAGCCGCATCAGAAGCAGAAACCATGCTTTATGTATCATCTTAAGCATCGCAGTGGGATTCTTCATCTGCTGGGCGCCGTATAACATCTTCCTCTTCCTCGTCTCCTTGAGGTCTTTAGGCGTCAATGTATTCAGGCAGACGGTGTGGGAAAACGCTTGGGAGAACATCTACAGTATTACTCATATTCTAGCATATTCCCACTGCTGTCTGAACCCGCTCGTCCACATCTTTGGAGGGAGGAAGTTCAGGAGATACCTGCAATGGGCCGGGGGCTTTCATCGGCTCTCACAGAGGTTCAGCTCTCATACCTTCAGCAATCAGAGCAGCTTCTCAGGGCAGTTTCATCTCTGATCATATCAAGGGTCAAGTGTCATGATATCATAAGGTGTGTTTGACTTCATGCGGCGCTGTGCGGACCTGACTTTTTCGAAATTTTGTCCGACTTGAGATTGCGCCGATGCCATCAACATTATAACAGTAAAAACACATTTTATGTAATCTTAATGCTGTGTCATGTTTATCAAAATAAAACTGAGAAAAAAAAATATATACCTCCCTTATAAATGTTATAGGCTTATGTTGAACTTTATTCTCATAGGCGCTGTATTAAGCAGTATAAAGTACTGAATAAAAAGTGTTTCTGTGGCTTCATGAAAGCATTTTTTGTGCATTTAACAAATATTGCATCTAATCCACTTCATCTGTGATAATGTACACAAACTACGGGAAGCAGAAAGTGTCAGACTTAATCTTCAACTCCACGACAGCAAGCTGTAAATCCTGCCGATCGGTTAAATCCATATATATATGAATTTATGTATTCCTGGAGAAACATTTTAGTACATTCAGTTATGTTTCATTTAAAACAAATCTTGCTTTTTTTTCCTGAAAATTACTTCATAGGTGTCAAAACAGCATCTGAAATCACATACTCTCTTGAGTAGGTACTCATTTTGAATAAGTAATTACATTATGTCCGCTAAAAAAAAAAAACCCATTAGTATCTATGGCTGCATCCGAAATCGCATACTAGCCTATATTGCACCCTTAGGCGAAATACAGTATGTGACAAAAGAAGTATGTCCGAATTCACAGTAGGCTACTCAAGAGTAGGCAAGCAGTACCCGGATGACCTATTACTGGAGAGATTTTTTGTATCCCATGAGGCCACAGGAGAGGATTTATGAATGACAGTGAACTGACGCTGGTAGATCACATGATAATGACAACATGGCAAAAGTAGTACGTTCGGATTACATTCATACTACACACATTCATTCAAAATAAGTACCTACTTATTTCCAGCTGGAACCGGGAACACTTCCCATAAATCCTGATGTACTCGTTACATCATAAGAAGAATGGCGTCTACGCTAATATTAGTCTCTCTGTTTACTGCAGTCCGCCAGATCCAGGCTGTATCCAGATCTGATGAAGGACCTGCGCCTGGACACGACGACAGCGCTTTCCTTAAAGGACAAGTTCGGTATTTTACACTTAAAGCCCTGTTTACAGATCGTTTTTGATGAAATAGAACGGTTAAGATTAAATTTTGGACAAATGCTGCTGTCCCGAGAATTTTAGGTTTCGTTCGCTTTCCCAAAACACTAGTAGACTGGGTGTATGTGCACTCGAACACTCCTTCCTAAAACACATTAAACTTTCGTTTACAAAGACATAAAACTCACCGAGTGGTCAGGGGTGTCCACTGATATGCTCACACAAAAATCGCTGCAAAATATGCTTTCCAACAGGTTTTATCGTAGTTTTTGTCTCCTCCATTGACTTGCATTGGATGTGCTGTGAGGTACGGTACTCCACGCCGGAAACTGAAATGGGGTTCAGGGGTTGTTTTCTTCTTCTTCGTGTTTTTTTTTTTTTTTTTTTTTTTTACGGCGGATCGCAAACAATGAAATGCCAGTGGTTTGCTTGCAAAGGTGCATTATCGCCACCAACTGGGCTGGAGTGTCTATTATTCAAACTCTCAACGGAAGAATGTACGGGTGTGAGGCGTTTGGAAAAATAGGTCCACAGTTTTACAACGAATGGTAAAACACCTGTTGGAAAGCATCTTTTGCAGCGATTTTTGTGTGAGCATATCAGTGGACACCCCTGACCACTCGGTGAGTTTCACGTCTTTGTAAACGAAAGTTTAATGTGTTTTAGGAAGGAGTGTTCGAGTGCACCTATACACCCAGTCTACTGGTGGGGGGGGGAAGCGAAAGAAACCTAAAATTCTCGGGACAGCAGCATTTGTCCAAAATTTAATCTTAACCGTTCTATTTCATCAGAAACGATCTGTAAACAGGGCTTTAAGTGTAAAATACCGAACTTGTCCTTTAAGTGTCAACTAGTCTCTCTACCTTCCCTTTAACTCTGTACAGATAAAACGCTGTAAAATAATTCCAGTTCACATGGCTACGCGGAAGCGATAAATAATTCTGCATTACAAGTAATTTGTTGAGGTCAATTTGTAAAGAAAGACTACACGCCTGCGCACATATTCAAGCGCACATATAGACTAAACAGGTAATACGCGTGTGCACGCCGTCAGCGTTCTCGCAGGTTCGCGTTTTTGAAGTTTACACAGAGATAACTTTTTTTTTTTGCGTTCTCGAGCCGCCACGCACTGTTGATGTGCGAATGAGCAGCCATAGTATGGCAAGCCGTTTTAACTTTTATTCATTTCCAGGATATGAATTGTTGATATCAAGAATTACATTTTTGATATCAACAATTGAATTGTTGATATCTGTAATTGTATTTTCACTAGTGAAATGTCACCATAGACTGCCATTCAAAATCAATTGTTAATATCAAGAATTGATTTCATAGTAGAAATATAATTTTTGATATCAATAATTACATTGTTACTAGTAAAAATGCGAATTACTGATATCAATAATTCACTTGTCACTAGTTGAATTGTCTATTCTTGATATCAACAATTGAACTGCTACTAGTAAAATTTTTCATTTTTGATATCTGAAAATGTATTTCTGACATCAATATTATTTCAGATATCTAAAATGGCTTTCTTACTAACAATAACATTCATGATATCAGAAATTAACACTGTCACTAGTGAAAATTGAATTATTGATATCAAAAATTAGCATTGTTACTAGTAGCATTTCAGTTGTTGATATCAAGAATAGACATTTCAACTAGTGACAGATGAATTCTTGATATCAAAAATAAAGGTTTTTACTAGTAAGAATTGTATTTCTGATATGTGAAATTGGAATTTCAACAAGTAAGAAATCAATTCTTGATATCAGCAATGGATTTTGAATGGCAGCCAATGGTGACATTTCACTAGTGAAAATACAATTACAGATATCAAGAATTATAGTTTTTACTAGCTGAAATTAAATTGTTGATATCAAGAATTAGCATTTTAACTAGTGAAAATGTAATTGTGGATATCAAGAATTAGCATTGTTACTAGTGGAAATGTAATTCCTGATATCAATAACTATCATTTTAACTATAAAAATTGAATTGTTGATATCAAGAATTAGTATCCTGGAAATGAATAAAAGTTAAAACGGCTTGCCATAGCCGCGGTACGTTAAGGGTTTTCTGTTAGAACGGTGTCTTGTTAGTGGCCCCTAAGTTAATAACTAATGATCTTTGCAACGGAAGTGAATCAATCAAAACTAACTTTAGCTGGACAATAACTTAGAGCTGCTGTAAAGCCTAAACAATCTCTGTTACTTGTTTCATATTGTCACTGTAAATCTGCTTTGAAACAATATTGTTAAAAGCGCTATATAAATGAAGGTGACTTGACTTGGCTTAATTAAAATACAACTGTCTTTTAGTTTATGTTAATATTAAACAGTCCATTAAATAATATTAACAGATTTTAATTTTAACTTCTATTTTCTCTTTTCTGTTTTTCTCTTCAATCTATCCCCATCTATATCCTTTTTTCTCTGCATATGCCTCTTATTATTTTGATTTTTTTTTTTTGTGGACTATGTATGTATATATGTTTGTGTATGTGTATGTATGTGTGTGTATATATGTATGTATATATGTATATATATGTATATGTGTATATGTATGTATGTATATGTATATGTGTATGTATTTGTGTGTGTGTATATATATATATATATATATATATATATATATATATATATATATATATGTGTGTGTGTGTGTGTGTGTGTGTGTGTGTGTGTGTGTATATACACTCACCTAAAGGATTATTAGGAACACCTGTTCAATTTCTCATTAATGCAATTATCTAATCAACCAATCACATGGCAGTTGCTTCAATGCATTTAGGGGTGTGGTCCTGGTCAAGACAATCTCCTGAACTCCAAACTGAATGTCAGAATGGGAAAGAAAGGTGATTTAAGCAAGTTTGAGCGTGGCATGGTTGTTGGTGCCAGACGAGCCGGTCTGAGTATTTCACAATCTGCTCAGTTACTGGGATTTTCAAGCACAACCATTTCTAGAGTTTACAAAGAATGGTGTGAAAAGGGAAAAACATCCAGTATGCAGCAGTCCTGTGGGCGAAAATGCCTTGTTGATGCTAGAGGTCAGAGGAGAATGGGCCGACTGATTCAAGCTGATAGAAGAGCAACTTTGACTGAAATAACCACTCGTTACAACCGAGGTATGCAGCAAAGCATTTGTGAAGCCACAACACGCACAACCTTGAGGCGGATGGGCTACAACAGCAGAAGACCCCACTGGGTACCACTCATCTCCACTACAAATAGGAAAAAGAGGCTACAATTTGCACAAGCTCACCAAAATTGGACAGTTGAAGACTGGAAAAATGTTGCCTGTTGAGACATTCAGATGGTAGAGTCAGAATTTGGCGTAAACAGAATGAGAACATGGATCCATCATGCCTTGTTACCACTGTGCAGGCTGGTGGTGGTGGTGTAATGGTGTGGGGGATGTTATCTTGGCACACTTTAGGCCCCTTAGTGCCAATTGGGCATCGTTTAAATGCCACGGCCTACCTGAGCATTGTTTCTGACCATGTCCATCCCTTTATGACCACCATGTACCCATCCTCTGATGGCTACTTCCAGCAGGATAATGCACCATGTCACAAAGCTCGAATCATTTCAAATTGGTTTCTTGAACATGACAATGAGTTCACTGTATTAAAATGGCCCCCACAGTCACCAGATCTCAACCCAATAGAGCATCTTTGGGATGTGGTGGAATGGGAGCTTCGTGCCCTGGATGTGCATCCCACAAATCTCCATCAACTGCAAGATGCTATCCTATCAATATGGGCCAACATTTCTAAAGAATGCTTTCAGCACCTTGTTGAATCAATGCCACGTAGAATTAAGGCAGTTCTGAAGGCAAAAGGGGGTCAAACACAGTATTAGTATGGTGTTCCTAATAATCCTTTAGGTGAGTGTATGTGTATATGTATATATATATATATATATATATATATATATATATATATATATATATATATATATATATATATATATATATATATATATATGTATGTGTGTGTGTGTGTGTATGTATGTGTATGTATGTATATGTATGTGTGTGTGTATATGTATATATATATGTATATGGGTGTATAGAGACAGGTTCGTCCATTGCCTTCTGTTTTATGTTGTCTGTATATTTGTTTATTTGTCTGATCATTTGTTTTCTTTTGCATTATGCACTCATTTCTTGTTTGTCATCAACAAGTTTACTGGTCTGAGACTTGTTTTTTCCGCATTTATATTTGTCTATACTTATTTTTTGCTGTTGCTTTCTTTATGTACTTATATGTATTGTATTGTTTGCTTAATAAAAAATAAAATAATAATAATAATAATAATAATAATATTAACAGATTTTAGATTTTAATAATGTATTAGTAATGTAATTAGTAAATGTTGAAATTAACATTAAATTATTAAATGCTTAGAAGTAGTTTTCATTGTTAGTTCATGTTAACTAATGTAGTTAACTTTTGTTATAAATCATATTGGAAAGTGTTACTTAAATGTCACAGATGAATACAACTTAATAAATCTATTTTTAAAAAGAATGGATCAAATTCTTAGAAATGTAATCTAAATGGTATTCATTTTGGTTTATACATTAAAAAGTGGACATTTAACAGTTTGAATTAACCTTAAATGTCATAAAACGGTCAAAATATAAATATACTTGGCACACAGCTACGAGGGTCTACGTGGTCTGCTTTGTGATATAATTTCTTGTTTTATGGTTTTACTGTAACAAAATGGCTTTCTGAATGTTGGTTATTCACAAATAAAATGGCTTTACTTTTGTACCAAACTTCTATACGTTTTTGCCTTTAAGCCCCCCAAACTGTCAAAATGCAAACATGTTTATCATGTGTATTTAAGTAGCTTTATGAATCTAATGTGTTATTAATTTAACATAATAGATCTGAAAAATAGAACAGAGTGTCATTGACCTGCATGTATTATAGTAATATGTGCATGCTTGAGTTTGTGTTTGGAGAAGTGCTTATCATTACAGTAATGTGTCAAAGATTTTCTGAATGAGGAACAGAGACAGAAAAAAGCAGATGAAAAACCAAGTGATTGCAGAATATTGAGAAGGATAATTTTCCGATGTGTAGTAAAAACGAAAACTTGAGAAAAAAAGAAAGAAATGAAAAAGCTTTATGAGAAGTTTTTAGTAAGCCCTCTGGGTTGCAAACTAAGGTTCAGGAGGGTTCATTCCTGTTAGTATCCAGTAGGTGGCAGTAGAGGTCAACAAGTGAGACAATTGGCACTTTGAATTACATGATTCTTCAAATGCCATTTTTATTAGTGTGTTATTTTGTCCAATACCATTTGGTCTCACTTCTTTTTTTCATAATTAATTTTGCAGAAATATTAAAGGAATACATAAAGCAACATAAAAACACCATAAATAGTAGGCTACTTGTGCACTAAATATGGGTTTGTATTTTTTTTTAAAAAGGCAAAAAAATATTCACTGAAAATCTTGCCTTAAAATCTTTCCATGGTTGCCATTCACTTTAACTGTATAGAGCAGCTTGGACATTGTGTCCCACAGAATAAAGGAAGTCATGCTTTGAAATGCATGAGGATGAACTTGAGAAAGTTCTTTATTATTATTCATTTTATTGTGGAATAAGCCATTAAAATGCTTCTTAACATAACATTTGGTCAAAGTTAATATTTTATCTTTGTTTAATGGATGTTTTAATTTTTTTTTTTTTTTTGTCACAAAAGAAAAATAGACTGAAATAAAAAATTAAAATTTGGTGGACCCCCTGCTGCGGACCCTTGGAATAATTTCAATTCACAGTGAATAAATGTATAGATTATTTGCCAGTAAACCATCCAGCCCAGATGACAAGTGGATGATTGACAGCTCTCTGCTTTGATATTCATTGGAGTATTTCATACGAATGCGTCTCTGCGTTCTATCACAGATACATATACTCCAAGGTATCTTTAATATAACACCTAACGTGATGTGTGATATCTGTCTAATAGCCTGATATATCTCATTCAGTGCAACTCAGTCATTCCCACACCGTCTCTGTCCTGATCTGATCCCATAAAACTCCCAAACCACAATCCTCTAACAGACGCCAGTCAATTGCTCCCCTAGACAAGACACAGACTTAGCTCGGTTCTGGAGTGATTTACCACAGATTCAATCAAGTTGAATATGCATATGAAGTCTTTGTGCCAGAACATTATTGCCCGGTTTCACAGACAAGGCTTAAGGCCTATAGTCCCAGACTAAATGCATGTTTGAGCTGTTTTAACTGAAAGCGATATCTTAAAATAAAATATATTAGTTCCATTGTTTTGTCTCAAGATGCACACCAGTAATGTTTTTTTTTTTATTTCTTTTCTAAGGCACGTTTATAAAAATCTACTTAAATGTTCTAATTGAACTAAACTTAATCCTGGCTTAATCTAAACCCTGTCTGTGAAACCAGGCACTCATAACTTCAACCGTATTCTGTACAAACTGTTTTGAAGTTGAGGGTCAGCTGAAAGATTTTAATAATTTTCTTCGGCAAGGATACATTAAATTGGTCAAAAGTGACAGTAAAGACATTTATATTGTTACAAAAGATTTCAAATAAATGCTGTTCTTTTACACTTTTTATCTTCATCAAAGAATTCAAAGAACTCTTCATCGCAGTTTCCACAAAAATATGAAGCACAACTGTTTTCAGCATTGATAATAATCAGAAATGTTTCTTCATATCAGCATATTAGAATGATTTATAAAGGATCATGTGTCACTGAAAACTGGAGTAATGATGCTGATAGTAAATTCAGCTTTAAATCACTGGAATAAATTGCATTTTAACATATATTCAATTAGGAAACACATTTAATTAGAAAGCAGTTATTTTAAATGGCATCATGTTACTGTTTTCACTGTATTTTTGATCAAATACATTTGTGAGCAAACTGAGCATAAGAGACTTTTAATTTTTTTTTAAAAAATGCACAGACTACCAAATTTTGAACGCAAGTGTATCATTTTTGTTATCTCTCCATGATGCGATGATATGTGCATGCCCAGCACTGTCTGACAACACGTCTGCTGTGACATTTCAGCAGTGTTAAAATGACAGTCTGTTTATATCACTGACATGCCTCGCTAAATGTCCTTCATCGTGCTGTTTCACCAAACATGGACAACATTTCAGAAGAGACCATGTGACTGATGTCTTGCTCATAACATGGCATGAGTTATACCGTATTTTACATTGCTCAGTGTTTTCAGAGCTCCAAGTAGACGGAGAAACACCTGCTGTTCACCTATAGCGTGCAAAATAACGTTAATTCCTTCAAAGACCTTTGAAATCTTCTCAGTTTGAACGGAAACAGTTTCTCGTCGTCGGAAAAGTTGAGAAAAGACAAACCTGTTCACTGCATCTGTTTACAAGTTTCCTGAAAGACGCGGTCCTTTACCATACTGTACCTCTCTGGCAAATGTGTGCTCAGATTATAGCCAGGAGCCAAACAGATGTTGTTTTCTGCTCAATAGTCTCATTAGACCTTCTTCTTCTTACCTGTTTTCCTCCTGTCTTTATTTAACGTAGTTTGATTTTTCGTTTCTTTTGCTGGCTTTTAATGTCCTTGTTTTCTGACTGGAGTTTAGATAACCAGCTAATTTCTGTCTTCCTTCCTTGATATTATTTTTCACAAATGTTTGACCCTATCACATTAAATTGGTAATTTTATAAAATGTATCACTTGTAATATGTGTTGGCCAAAACAGGGGTTTGATGGCCTGTTTTTGCTGTGTTTATGTTTCTTCATGTTTCATGACCTATACTACTGCATGAAATTTAATGGCAGGGTCCCATTGTGACAACTTACCCCATACAGTGTGACAACATGTTCCACTATGTATGAAGTTTGATGAGATGTTCACTGGAGTAAAAAGTGTGACAAGCTTTCTTATACGATTTAAAAAATATATATATATATATATATATATATATATATATATTATTCTCATATTCTGCAAAAGAATAACATATAATTATATTGTACTAAATATATATATATAGGAATATATAGGAATAATATCTTATAATGTTTTATACAATATATATTAGATATATGCAAAAAATTACATTATTATATTATTATATGTACTATTAGTTATTATACATTTACTAAATAATATAATATAATATTAAAAAAATCTTATTCTCATATTCTGCATATAATATATATATATATATATATAAAGAAAAATATAGATAGGCCTACATATGCAAAAAAGACATTATTATATTATACTATTATATATTTACTAAATATAATAATTCTAAAAACAAATACAAAGTCGATTAGAAATAGATTTAAAATATAGATGTGTAGACAGAGAGTTCCTCTTGTAAATGAGAGGGAAAGAGGTGCATATGCCTCAGGCAAACCTCGGAGGACATCAGGGTTAATTGAGAGCAGATTGGAGTGAAACACAGTGTTCAAATCATCCTTGATCAAACCAAAAACATGAGTCACACTGCACAGCTCTACCGGGTCAGAGAGGAGAACTATGGAGTATAGGATTAAAGTTTACTATATAAATTTCTTCATGATTTAGTTTTTACACCTATGTTCTGCGTAACAGCAACAACTCTTTATTTACATGATTTTAATTTAACTGCCAGAACAGAGAATTAGAGAGTCATCTTACTAAAACAAAACTCTTCTCTTCTAAATATCAAAGGAATTATTCTCTGCTCACTCAAAGGTCTTGCTTATGAAACGATGCATTTTAATAACCAGGTGTGGCATTGATTGAAGCCGATAGACATCTGTTCTCTAAAGGATTTTTATACTAATCTCTTCCTCATTATAACCAGAACCGTCTAATTTATTAGCGCTTGCTGAGGCGTACTTAGGGTGGATTTGAACAAACCCCTAAAGCTGCGGGACTTAAAACTCGTCCTGCACCATTTGTGCTATGCTTTACTGTTCGAAATGTTTGGACTTACGATTTTCTCCTGGAACACATATAGCAGGTGAAAAAAGCCCATAGAGGCCTATACTGTAATTGAAGGAAGTTAGTTAAAATCAAATGACACAGTGTCCCAAATGATGCATTTATACACTATACTTATGCACTATGTACTCAACCGAATATAGTGTATGAATTTTATAAGGTTATTTTGTCATTCAACATCAGAGTCTGAATGATCAAAATATTAAATGGTTTAACAGTATATTTGAAAATATACAGAATAATTTATTGTGTTAATATATTACAATATATTGAATAATACATGAGGAATTGCCGCTTTTCATATATTAAAAAATATGTGACAATATGACTAATATATCATAATGTTTGTAATTTTATATTCAGTAATACACTTCATAATATATAGATGTATGTGATCAGATATGGTACTGCATGTGTAATATATTGCAGATATATTTACTCATGCACAATAAACACACATTTATAGAGAAATATAAAATGTAATATGTTTTTTTTTTATATATATATAATTTACACTATAAATGTTTCATATATTCAAGCTAGTTAACATGAGCACAAGCACACCTGCATATACTAAAATATTCAGCCATGAGACGATCACTGTGCTGAGGAGTGCACAGACATTACTTTACATTACAGTCTTAATGGTGTTTGGCTATCGTCAACCGAACCACAGGCTCTACTCTTCAGCACAAAAACTCAGACATACCAGAAAACCTTTTAAATTCCAAAATAATGGAACATTAAACACTAACAGATCTCCCCCTATATTAATATTGAGCAAAACACATTAAATAACACTTCATTTTAACATTTGCTCTCCTTTAACAGTCAGAAGCAAAGCATGCTGGGAACTAGAAATCTGTTGTAACTCATCCCGTGTGTGTGTGTGTGTGTGTGTGTGTGTGTGTGTGTGTGTGTGTGTGTGTGTGTGTGTGTGTGTGTGTGTAAACGTGTGAACATACATTCACATTTATATGGGAACATGTATGTGCAATATATGTACACAATAAAGGATAAAACTTTGTGAATATTACATGCAAAGCTATTTTTGTCTTCATTTATACATATTTTATATGTATGGATATATAGCCATACATGGTCAATGCATATATTGCAGTATATTAAAAAATATAAGCACTAGTTTCCCATATATGGAAATGTATTATGTAATATATCGCATTATAGTTTGCAGTAGCCTATATTTCCATATATTTTTGTTCCGTAAGGGCCCTCTGCTATATAGATTGCTGCAGGGATGACGTATTTTTGTAGGGCAAAACCTGGAAATGAGTAAGCATTTTAGTTCCATTGACCAAAGTCAATTGTTTTTTTGGTTAAATGCTTGAAATAAGGTCTGTGGTGAACACAAGCTCAAGATATTTTCACAGGTATCTACAGTATAAAATACATCAGTAATACCATCAGGTGATTTTTTAAAAGCATTAACATAAAGGTGGTTACTAACAAGTTGCTAAATGGGAGGTTGTCAGGGACATCAACCGAACAGGGGTGAGTTTCCCAAAAGCATCATTGGTCGCAAGTTCCTTCATTATCAGGGGTGCGTTTCCCAAAAGCATCGTTGGCCAACTACCGGTATGTTCGCAAGTTCCATTGTTATCAGCATAGTTCAACGAGTCGGTGTTTCACGAAAGAAATGGACACAGCGACCCCATTGGATTCAACAGTGAAAAGTGAAGTCAGTTAGAAGCACTCACTTCCTGGGGGTCGAGCGTACTGCGCAGACTCAAACTGAGCTTGACGACGTAGATGTGACGTGAGCAACCCGTCTGTCTTCTAGTAGCTGTGCCAAGAGAAATCTGAATCATTCCCTTCTGAAACTTGCAGAGACGGAGAGTGTGAGTAGGAGGTGTCCATGAGCTGGAGCAGGAGAAGCTTTTGCTAAGTATTCTGATTAATTATTTTGTCATTTTGCCTCCAGGTCCCCCCGATTGCCCGCAAGCTTCCCCTCCTGTCCATACGGTAATCTCTCTACTGTGCGACAGAGAGTCGCGTGGTTATGACGGAATCGTTACCCTTTTTTTTTTACTGCTTCTACGGGGCCATACCGTAAGATACAAGGTAATGGAGCCTTTTATACATTTTCGTGTTTCTTTAGAAATAAATAATGGAGTCTCATTAAGAAACCACAATTAGACCCACATAATCTAGCAAATTATAGACCCATTTCAAATCTTCCTTTTATGTCTAAAATACTAGAAAAAGTTGTGTCCACCCAACTGGGCTCTTTCTTGCATGAAAATGACATCTATGAAAAGTTTCAGTCTGGTTTTAGGCCGCACCATAGCACTGAAACTGCGCTCGTTAAAATCACAAATGATTTACTCTTAGCTTCTGACCAAGGCTGTATCTCAATATTAGTTTTACTTGATCTTAGTGCTGCGTTCGATACTATAGATCACACAATACTCTTAGATCGACTACAAAATTATACTGTTCAAGGACAAGCATTAAGCTGGTTCAGATCATACCTATCTGACCGCTACCATTTTGTCTATTTAAATGGAGAAAAATCGATCATAACTCCAGTAAACTATGGAGTGCCGCAGGGATCTGTGTTAGGCCCTCTATTATTCTCAATATATATGTTGCCACTTGGAAATATTATAAGAAAACATGGAATTAGTTTCCATTGTTATGCTGATGACACTCAAATCTATATTTCATCACGGCCAGATGAAAACGCTAAATTATCCAAATTGACAGAGTGTGTTAAAGATATAAAAGATTGGATGACGCGCAATTTTCTTTTATTAAATCCAGACAAGACAGAGGTAATACTTACCAGTTCAAAAAACCACCCACAAAACCTCTCACAATACAACTTTAACATAGTAGGATGTCCTGTTACTTTATCCTCTACAGTAAAAGACCTGGGTGTTATACTAGACTGCAACCTGTCTTTTGAAAATCATATTTCATATGTTACAAGAACAGCCTTTTTCCACCTTAGAAACATTGCTAAGCTACGTAACATGCTATCAGTTTCTGACGCAGAAAAGTTAGTTCATGCATTCATGACCTCGAGACTAGATTACTGTAATGCTTTATTAGCCGGTTGTCCTGCATCCTCAATAAACAAGCTACAGTTAGTCCAAAATGCAGCCGCTAGAGTTCTTACTAGATCAAGAAAATATGATCATATAACACAGATTTTAACATCACTACTTTGGTTACCTATAAAGTTCCGTATTAATTAGAAGGTATTGCTACTGACTTATAAAGCCCTAAACGGCTTAGCTCCAGTCTATTTAACGGATCTTCTATTGCCCTATAATCCATCGCGCTCTTTAAGATCACTAAATTCGAGGCTTTTGGTCATACCTAGGATATCCAGATCCACCAAAGGAGGGAGAGCATTTTCACATTTAGCTCCAAAACTCTGGAATAGCCTTCCTGATACTGTTCGTTGCTCAGACTCGCTCTCCCAGTTTAAAACTAGATTAAAGATGCATCTCTTCAGTCAGGCATTCATATAATATTTTTAATCTTACAGTTAAATCCGGTCTCTAGTTCATAAACGCCAGAGGAGAACTGGCCCCCGACTGAGCCTGGGTTCTCCCAAGGTTTTTTTTTCTCCATTAGGTCACCTGATGGAGTTTCAGGTCACCATTAGGTCACTTGATGGAGTTTCAGGTCACCATTAGGTCATTTGATGGAGTTTTTCGGTTCCTTGCCACTGTTGCCTTTGGCTTGCTCAGTTGGAGATATTTTGGGAATATTAATTTAATTTGATCAATCAATAAATTCCACTAGAAACAAACCTTGTTGTATTATTTTAATTTAATACTGTGAAGCTGCTTTGATACAATTTGTATTGTGAAAAGCGCTATACAAATATACTTGACTTGACTTGACTTGACTTTAAATGTCTCAGATGTAGTTATTCGCTGTCAAAGTGACCCAAAATGAATGGGAGTCAATGGAATGCTAACAGCAGGTGAGGGTCTGCTAATCAATGGCGGCCCCCGGGGAAGCTTCGGTTTCCGGCTGATGGATTACCCCCTTGGTTCCAATGAACATTCGCAAACAGCATTGCAAAGTTATGTGTTCGGAAGGACAGCTCTCGACCTGTGGTTAGAAGCATAGATTCTAGTTTGCATGACGTGGATTTAATAAATCCTTATCTTGAGCCAAATATGCAAGCTGACATTCAGTACAATCTATATCTTTTATTTAGAATACATACAAATGTAATTTACGTCTTTTAGCTTGTCAAGGATTTAAAGTGTCGTTTTTGAAGAGTGCGCATGTGCGAACGTGCTCTACGTAAGAACGAGCCTTTGATTGAATCTGGAAATAATGCAAAATAACTGAGAAAGATGAGAAATAGTCCTCAGATGTCATGTCTGTAATTTATAGCAAAACATGTAGCATTAATTTGATCTCAAACAGATTTATTAAGAGTAGTTATTACTCCACCGCCTGCGTGAGATCATTAACCAACATGGTTTAACGACCAATTTGCGACAATACGGTTTCAGGAACAGTCGTGACTAGCTAGTTGATTTCTTCAATTTTGCATCGCACTATGATAGTTAAGCAGCGAGTTACGTCGTTGTACGGGAAACGCACCCCAGGTAAACTCATCTTAAAGGGTTAGTTCACCCAAAAATAAAAATTTTGTCATCATTTACTCACCCTCATGTCATTCCAAACTTGTAAGATTTTCGTTCATCTTCTGAATACAAATGAAGATCTTTTTGATGAAATCTGAGAGATTCTGTCCCTCCATTGACAGCTACAACTACCACTTTGATGCTTCTAAAAGTTCATGAAGAGATCGTAAAACTAATCCATATGAATTGAGCGGTTTAGTCCAAATTTTCTGAACAGACTTAATTGGTTCTCACTATTGGCCAACGCTGGTCATGTGTGTGATGGGTGTGATGCTGGCCAATAGTGAGCCTACTTTCTGACGTTCAACCCAGAAGTGTTGTTACACTACGTGAACTCACTCAGAGTCCCACACAGAAGAAAATGAATAGTTGAATAAAGTCATTATTTTTGTTTATTTTGCACACAAAAAGTATTCTCGTCGCTTGATAAACTTATGGTTGAGCCACTGTAGTCACTTGGACTATTTTAAACATTGTCTTTACTAACTTTCTGGGCCGGCAATTTTCAATTACAGAGAAGCCTATGGAGGAGTGAGACAGCTCTCAGATTTCATCAAAAATATCTTAATTTGTGTTCCGAAGATGAACGAAAGTCTTACGGGGTTGGAACAACATGAGAGAATTGACAGAATTTTAATTTTTGGGTGAACTAACCCTTTAAGTATACTCATTGAGTATTAGATATTACTCACTAGTCTCTTTCATTGTGTTAATAATCACGCTCTAGAAAACTACTGTATTCTAACTTGAACTTTCAGGGAAAATGTTTTTTAAAGACGAAGATGAAGACACGTGACTGTGGTGTAGTTTAGCTTTTGACTTCTGCCGATTGTATTATTTGCGCTTTTCATGGTCACAGAGCTTATTTTCTGCAATAATATAAAGGCAATGGATAAATACTATTGGGTTTTTGTTGAGTGAACCAGGGTGATGCTAACTTCCGTGTCGGCCTACAAAAAATACATCATCCCTGCCCCACTCTATTAAAGCTGCGACAGTTGAATGCATAAAGTGTCCAACATTCCACACTTAATTTTTTCGGTGAATTAAAGGGATGGTTCGGAGTAAAATCAACCTAGGGTCCTTTGCACCATGACCTCGAGCCAAACACCCCCCAGAAGCCTTTTTTCCCTTGGTCGAACATTATTAAAGTTAGAGCTTATTTATAGACATTAGCCGGATGGCTTAGTGCAGGCGCTAATGGATCCAGGGTTGTATCTCGTATATTACCCCACTAATAATGCCCAGAATGGTACCAAACTTCTACAGTTGTACAAATAGGTTCTGGACTCATAAAACAAGGGATTGGAAAGTTTGTAAGTACATTAGGAGTTTATTTAAATAACACTTGCCTGACGGCTCATGTTACCGCTAACCCGGACGTCGAGGTCCCTTCCGTGATTTGGGAAAAGCCTGTAAAAGTCCTGGCAGAAAGCGATGCATAAGGATGTAGTGTAACGACGCCCAGTTCCAGGAATGCCCTAATATTTTGTTGGTAGTACAGTTGCAACAATTATTAGTTAACACTAAGTTGTCAACACTTCGGAAAAAAATTATAATTAATCATTACCCTACATCCTTATGCATCGCTTTCTGCCAGGACTTTTACGTGGGGGGGGGGGGGTGTTTGGCTCGAGGTCATGGTGCAAAGGACCCTAGGTTGATTTTACTCCGAACCATCCCTATAAGTGCATCATTCAAGTATTTAAATTGTACTTTCTGGGAATTTTCACACTACTCACACTATCTAAAACGGCATAGAATAGTGCATACAGTAAGTATATGAATTGGGACACATGTTCTTCATGCTTTTTCTTATATGGATCAAGACAGAAGCATTTTGTTCTGGCATGCCACGTTTTTTGAAATGGCACTGGCCATCCAGTGACCTCTTAAACTTATGCTACCACCAACTTGCATTTCTTAAACACATGCACACATATGCGTAACCCCTGCCGACCTCGGAGGTTTGCACACTGTCCCCCACTGGGAGTGAAACTTTTGGAGAAATAAATAAATAAATAGAGTGGACAAAGTGATTTTAAACTGCACTGTGCATGACTAATGGTAGAAACATGTTAAAATCATTGCAGAAATGTCCTTGGGAAGACAAATGAATTTTCAGCAGAATAATTAACTTAATTAACAAATTTGCATGCATATTCATCAGGGCCATTGAAGTCTCTCCAGCTCAGTTTGATGAACGCGACTGTGCAATAACAGCCTCATTTACATTCTGTCTTCCATTGCCATTTCTGTGGATTACGGCGGCGCGGGCCTGCATGTTTGCGCATATATCTCACGCAGCATCGTCGCGAAGACTCTGAGAATTGATTGGCTGTGCAGGTACATGTAGGATCCGTGTCGATTCTGTTAAAATTCCCCCTCTCTGTCCTTCATGATAGCTGTGGATGGATACCTCCCTCACCCCCTCTTTCTCTCTCTCTCTGGTGGGCACGTCTTGGCATGGCTCCCACCTCGTAACTCTCCAGGGCTGCCCGGCTGTTCAGCGTTCCCTGCTGTCTCTGCAGGGCAATCTTTAAAGGCAGTAAGGTGTGACGATACCGACTGGCAGATTGGCAGCGGTGCCCGAGGATATCAGAGCTCTCTGAGCCGTACGCGGATCAACCGGCGCCATCGCCATCATCAAACTATCTATACATTAACATCGGAGGGTGCATGCGTGGATGAGCACTCTTATGTGCAAATGTGATTGTTATTTTATGCATGTAAAACCATATGCCCTTGCTTCCATTAGCCTATAAGTTTGTTTGCAAAGCACAAAGAGGCCATTAAAACGCATAAATAATAAAAACAGGTTCACATTTCTATGACAGACGGCATCAACTCTTAAGGCAAAACACCACAGGTGAATAAGGTTAAAACTGTGACTAATAGATAGCACCATAGTTCTCCACGTGATTAATCGTAGTACATTAAGACAATTGTTTTGTATTACTATTTTTATTTGACAAGTTTTCTGAAATGTTATGTTTAAATATGTAAATTACTGTATGCATTATTTAATTGAAAATGCACTAATATTGCATACATTTCCAGAAAAGAAATCTGAACATTGGATAAAGCACCAGGTTAAAAATTCTTGTTTCATTATTTTGACATATTAGGAGAGTTAAAGACATATTAGTCATGCTAACATATTAGAGTTAATTTAGAGTTTTTGCACAGAGGTTCTCTCCACTGTCAACAGCCATAAAAAGATCACCATAATTTTAGGAATAAAATGTTATATAATAGAATGATATATGAATAGACCCCTCTGTAAAAACCTTCAAAATAGGTAGAGATCATTTTGAGAGAACAGTCTTTAAAGATATTTATTGCAATTTAAATCTAAAGATGCAAATAGAAGAGGTGTAATAAATTCAACACATAAAAGTGTATTTTATGGGATTTATTCTTTCCTCTAGTCTGAAAGAAGAAATGTTTTGGTACAAAAATCTCAAAATTGACCATGAAAAGCCAAGGGTTTTGCCTGTAGCGACTTACCTTAAACTCTTTATTTAGACAGTGGTATGTTTGATCTTAGATTTGTGCTTTCCATTGCTAAACTCAAGCTAGGGTGTTTTAGGTGGTTGCTAAGGTGTTTCTAGGGGATTCTGGTTGTGTTCTGCCCAAGTAACAAAAGTCCACTGCCAAGTTTTCACATTTGCCCTTTTGGGCCAATGTGTTGTAGATATATATACACATACATACATACATTGTAGATGAGAATTGATCATTCTTCTTTATAGTGAAATGATGGCATGCAGAACAAGTAAAATTGGAAATGAAAACCCTTATTGTTGAGATCTGACACAATGACTGACAACCATATTACACTACAAGCTTGAGTTTTAAAATTGCTTATTCGAGTAAACGAGCCGCTATTGGATGAACAAAGAATTGAAGCTCCTTTTCAAATTTCACGATAGAAGTTAATTTCACCAGTGAACATAGTGACGGTGACTTCTCTAAATAAGCTGAAAAAGAAAAAAGAAAAACAGACGGCATCCGACTAGAGCCAACCGGGAACACACTGGAAAAACTAAGCCGACATTGCCCTACGGCTGACCGTCGGCTCGGTGGGTCCCAGCCTAGTCTCAGCCTCAGACGTCACACCCACGGACCGTTGAATAAACGTCTGATGCATATGGCACTCAAAATAGGATACACTTCAGGTGTTTCAAAGTCGTCATCTGATTGGTTGAATTCTATAGGATTTCCAGAAGACGTGTGAGTCGCGTTTTTTAACGGTCCGCCTGGAAACAAAGATGCCGTGATGCCAAACCCCCTCATGGAAAAAGAATGCTGTCGTGTTTACAACTGTGACAATGAGTGCTTATCAGAACTATAACTAAACGCTGGATTTTTTTAAATCCATTTTTTAAAAGTATAAGTTCGCAGCATAGACTCTTTAAAAAACTTCCAAGAATACGTCCACACCGGTCTGTTTATGTTAGGACATCGACATTACATTTTCATGCCTCTAAAGATGTCAGTCAGATGGTCCTTGGCCAATAAAAACTGCTATGGAGTCCAGACCTTCTGCTGTCAGTCTGAAGGTCTGGCTAAGCAAGACTAGTAAGTTTGGTCACATCTCTGAGAATTTTGGGTTGATTTTTGGGATTTTTATTTTATTCATTTTTTTCTGTTTTTTATCTCTCATCGACATTTTGAAACATGCTCGGAGCACAAACAGTTTAATATTTTGAGTTAGGGCTTTGTTACTAAACCCATAGTGGCTATTGCTAATAATTACATGTTTATGTTCTTCTCTTGGGGCCTAGAGTTGCTATAGACTACTCTTTAACCAACGATTTAATTAATTCCAGCACAAAAGAACAGATCTATCTCACCTAGAAATCAGAATTAGAAAACAAAGAAAGGAATGAATAAATAAATTGAAAGAAATGATACAAATGCACAATTTGACACCATCCCCTCCCACACAAGGAATTACACTTTTAGATCCAATATGTTTTTCCGCCCTGGAAATTCATCTGCCGTAATTAGCACCTTGTTACTCTAAGCTAGATTGACAAGAGAAAATCTGTTTTTATCAGACAGACCTGTGAAAATGTCTCACTCCCTAACCTATTCTTCTCCATGTATGTATGCGTTCATGTGTTGCTGTTGTCTTTTTTGAAGCATAGAATTTATTTGTGTATTTTATGTCAGTGGCCCACATTATAAGTATGGAAACCAATTTTTTTGTTTATATTGGTGCTTTTTTTGCCATAAGTGGCACTTTAGAGGAGTGTGTTTTTCTCTACACATGTCAGCAAATCTTAAAACCTGTAATCAAATGTGGAGTCAGTATAATTAAGCAATAAGGTACAAGAGGCTGCTTTATTGTGAATTTTGGCTGTGTCTCAAACCAAAGGCAGCTGTCCTGCTGCCCAATCAGTCAACAACTAACAGGCAGCATTTCTGTGGGATTTGGAGACAAGCTTCCAATTCTTTTCTTGTTTTTACGTTTTTTGTTTTTACATTAATTCTCTACAATGCTTATTTCTCAGAAGATGTTGAATCATAAATTGAAAAAAAGAAATGGAATAAAAAAAAATAGTTTTACTTCCAACTGTACAGACTACAGCAGATCTTGCACCATAATATTCATAATAAAGAGTATTTTATTGCTTTTATTAAACGGTTGCTGCATAAAGACAAATTCTGCACTAAATGCCATCTTTCCACTAGTCCCTGACATGTAAACTAATGTATCTATGGCCTCTTAACTGAACTAGGCATATATTTTATAAATCGCTTTTTATAATATTTAGCCTATATGCTACCATGCATCTTTCTGTGTTTATGCACATTAATGGAAAGGAGGAGTCCAGAGATGTTGTCAGATGCAGCTTCTTCTGCTTGAAAACAACAGAATGGAGGTTCTGTCTTTAAAAACACAGCGCTTCTGATGCGAGACGCTGAAAAAAAAAAAACATCGAGGTGTGTCGCAAACAATGATCAAATATATGTCTAGCATGCGTTTACACGGTAAAACAGATGCAAAAAAAAGTCCTGTTTGAACGGACCTTTAATTTTTAAAAGATCTTTTGCATTAAGGCTGCGTGGAGTTTTACAGGGTTCTTGTGACAGCCGTGAGGTGCGGCGCTGGCGTTTGATGGCACTATTGATGGGAAAGTTGTGAGGAAAGTCACAGAGCCACAGAGGAATTTGATTACCTTCATCCATTATCCGCACAGTGAGCGACGGAGAAACTCGCCATCTGTCATCCGTTTCATTAGCATCGTCAACACCTGCCCTGCCTGTTTACCACTCTCTCTCTCTCTCTCTCTCTCTCTCTCTCTCTCTCTCTCTGCCTCTCTCTCTCTCTCTCATACTGATTTTTTTTTTTTTTTTTCAAACAAGCTTTTAATGAAATAATAAACGTTTTCTTTGCTCATGTAAATATAGTCTTATCCGGTTTAGGTGAACATATGTGCTTCATATTTGAGATCCTTTTCACAAGTTTGTTGAAAGAAGTTTACAGAGAGAAAGAAGAATTATAGCCTATGTGGAGTTGTTATTGAGTTCAGGTTCATTGCATAAAATAAATCAATCCAATATGATATAATTGGGGTTTATGTTGTATGATTTCTATCTATCTATCTATCTATCTATCTATCTATCTATCTATCTATCTATCTATCTATCTATCTATCTATCTATCTATCTATCTATCTATCTATCTATCTATCCAATAATTTACCCTCTATCTATCTATCTATCTATCTATCTATCTATCTATCTATCTAATAATTTACCCTCTATCTAATCTATCTATCTATCTATCTATCTATCTATCTATCTATCTATCTATCTATCTAAAACCAAACTGTCAACCAACAGCTAATGACAAACAAACATGACAGATTGCGGACTACCACACCATGGCATTTCGATAGTAAGGTAACAAAAAAGTGAAAGGAGGAAACAGTCCTTCTGGTTACCGAGGCATTCTGAATTCCTCCTCCAGCCCTCTCTGCAAAATCCCCAGGTGCTGCTGCGGGCCCCATTAGCGCCCGAGTCTCTGCCTCCAGCAGGCCATGCGTGTCCCCAATGACACTTTGTTGGATGAGAACCAAGTTTTTCCCCCCCTCAGCAGTCAGATAGCTCACTTCCGTCCAATCGCAGGACAGGAAGAGACAGGGGCGGAGTCCTGGAGAACAGGGCTGTCCCGGTGGACAGGTGGAACAGAGGAACATCATGAGCTGAACAACAGAACGGCGTGCAGGACAGGAGGACAGAGGGTGAAATGTGACTGTCAAAAAATCAATGTACTGTTTAGGGCACATGTGTACTTTAAAGCAATAGAGCATCCAAAAATGAAAAATCTGTCATTTACTGTATACTCACCCTCATGTCAATTCAAACCCATATGATTCTTCTTTCCACATCAGTGGGTCTATAAATAGGCAAATGAAAACTAAATTTTCTTTTAGAAACTTGGGAACTAAAATAAAATTAGTAATAAATGCACATTTTACCAGGGCTAATACTTAAAACTGAAACTAAAACAATAATAATAAAAAAAAAACATTTTCATTACCTATAATTAAAATAAAGCTAACAGTATATCAATAATACTAAACAACACCTGCTTTGTCCTGCTGTCTTCTCACACTTACATTTCTATACTTTGTAACTTCCCATGTTCTCCTTATGACAAATCACATTCCTCATTTGTAAGTCATTTTGAATGCAAGTATAATAAAAATAAATTGTGTAAAACAGCCAGGCAATGCATTGTTATTGAATTTGTGTGAAATGTAAACATTGCATTTGCTTGTAAAAACCCAATAGTGCAGAATAAATTTGCATACTAGATGTACATCAAAAGATGCTCAGTATGAAGCGTGTCACAAAGCTCCGCCACCTTTGTGAATGTTGTTTTGAAGCCATGCCATACAGCATCTTACGATATTTTTACAGCTCTATAGAAGTACACATAATGCAAGATGCATTGTGTGATCATATGTGAGAAAAGAATGAAATACAAAACAGCGAATGACTTTGAATGAGCCGCTTCAACAGTTCATAGTTCAGCGAACAGCAGTGTAAACACACAATCACACATCTGGTGTTGAAGCTCCAGGAGCCCGGGGTCAAGTACACCTCCACCTTGAAAATATCAGGCTACTTGCAGCCTCCGGGGCAAATGCCCCAGTCTTCATGAATTCACCCTGCCGGTGTGTTGTTTACTAAGAGGCTATGAAATTAATGCATGGATTGTTTTCAAGGTTTTTGTCTTATGTAACCGACACATTCAGATTTTCACTGCCATAGAATATACTACAAAATAATAACTTTTTAAATCAATTGCAAGTGGTCCTGGCTATGCAAAATTAATCAACAGAGACAATATACAATATTCCTGTATATATACAATATTCTCTATTCCCTTTTAAATTGGATGTCATTACATATTAGACGGGAAAAACACGGGTGTATTTTTATTTATAGTCCTGTTAGGTCTATTACCCAAATATCTGCAATCACATGTTAGTACATATTCAACCTGATCATCTAATCATATTCTTTTGATTATCCCCGAAAGAAAAACTGTTTATGGTCGCTCTGCTTTTGGTTTTGCTGCTCCAAATGATTGGAATGTGCTACTAAAGTCATTGAAATTGGAGTCATTTCAATCTCTGCATTTAAAAAACTACTAGGAAGGAAGTGTTTTTATCACAACATATGTGTGTGCTTTCCTGTAGCTCAAACAGTAGAGCATTGGTGCATGCAACGCTAAGGTCATCATGGGTTTGATTCCCAGGGAAATAAAGCTGCAGTCTGTAACTTTTTGGGGTTAAAAATTATCCAAAATAAAAAATTTTGAGCAGGTACATAACCAGCCAATGCTCAAAACTATCTGCTTCCCTTAGCTCGATTCAAAACAGTAGACTTGTAATAATGTTTTTAATTCCAGTGGTACTGGTGGATTTCCGTGGGAAATTCGAGCATGTCTTTGCGTCATTACGTCACTGTGTACATAAAGAAGGAGTCTCGGCTAATAGGCTATACTGGATATACTGCGTGTGAGGATGTTGGAGGTGGAGATTTATAGACTTTTCTCACAGCATTTGATACTTATCAATTTAAAGGCGGATCCAGAAAGGTTCAAATGACAATCACAAGTGACAACTGGAGATTCACCCGTTGTAAAATGCAAAAGACTTCGGACTTCGGAGTGGATACAGAAAAAAAAGAGACTGCAACCGGGCCCATGCGAAAACAAGGATAAATATTGGGGCATTAAATGTAGTCACGCAATGCTGATGTTGTTAACATTAACAATTTGAGAACAAAGTATAGCCTAATTTGCATGGTTTGATGCGATTTACTGCAATGCTTATTTTCCCTTAGTTGGTCAGAACAAAAGTGGATGTTACTTAGGCTATTTGTTCAGATTACAGTTTCCGGTGAAAATTCTTATGTTGGTCATACTTCCAAACAAGTAGAATCTGTGATTGCGAATGACAGTATCCACACCACCAGCGCAGTGATTGACAGTCGCACATTCTCCTCAAAACTTTGGATTCATCCGCGCTGTGCTGTGCTGAGGCACAAACCCACTAAAGTTGATAACTCAGCGAATAACTGCAATTGCAGATTTCGAACAGAGATGAGACAAAGAGGAAAAACTATGGACTGCAGCTTTAAGTGACTTGCCTGGTTAAATAAAGGTTAACAATAATACACAAATTGTTTGCAGTATTACACTAAAAAAAAGAACCCTTACAAAAGGTAGGCTACTAATACAATTTAGGTATAGGCTAATATAGGCTGCACTTTAGGTACTAATATGAACCTTTAAAGGGCTGTAAGAAATTGTATGTATAGGCTAGGCTATTAATCACTTTTTTATTGCCAAAGTGTGAACATGTTGTAACTTTAAAAAACGAGATCTTCCCCGTCTTAAGTTGCCTATAAAAGTATGGAGACTTGTTTTTTTGTGTGTGTGTGAGGGACTCGGACGTTTTTGCCGGGAAAATCAAAAGGATGTGACGATTACACGCGGTCTGATATCCTCTCTTCCATTCTAAGACACATGAAACGAATGCAATGTTTAGGATAATGCCGAAAGAGCCATTCTGTGATGTAATGTCAATGTGTCATGCAAAGAAAATGGATTCATTCAAACTAATCAGCCAGATCTATATCTGTAGCCTCAAATTAGGCCTATGTAGGCTATATAAACTATCATAAAAGTGTAGCTAATTTTAATTAGCCTACCTCATCAGTCGGCATGATGCAGGTGAAGTGCAGGGCTGGTGGAAACATATCCACATCGCTATATGATCAGATGTTTTCTTAACTTCCATTTTCTGACCGCTGTCATTTTTGTTGAGTGATTATTTTGTTATTGTCAGGAAAGCAATCAGCACGCAGACTGCAATGATTTTTAACAGTTGGCTATACTGCTGCAAAGGTATTTCCAACTTCTTTTTTTCTTCTTAAGAGAATAGCGTATATCGGGGCCTTCCATGCAGTCTCTCTCGTACGTTACATGTGCACGATCACGAGCAATTAGTGGCTGGCTGCAGTTCACTTAACGGCCACCGGTGGCGCTAATAACAAGAGTTTCTAAATTCCACATAGTAGGCTATACCGCCCAAGTGAGAGCTTTTGTGCATTTTCTTTCTGAGATTTAGGCAGAGTTTCGTTTGAACAGTTTAAAATGATTGTGATGCTGGCAGAAGTTTCACACTCGAACAGTTTAGATTGTATTTTCCACTCAACTCCACACAGCCTGATTTATTTTAGATTTTGGTATCAGTGAACAGCAGGTGTGTTTCTGGGTAATGGCAGTTGGAACGTGTCCCATTAGCTCACAGACAAACAGCACAGACATGGAGAAATCTGACACATGGAAAGCTGCTCAGTTTAATGCTCATTTAATGTAGGATTATTTTCTATGCCGAGGCTTTAAAATCAGTTTTATTTCAAATAGCTGATGGTAAGAAGAGGAAAACACACTTTTAACTGTAGCCTATTGTGCCTCGGGCATGTTACGCACACAGGTCTGTTAAAGCCTTTGTCTGTTCTGCATTCTCTTGTGCTGTAATTAAATCGTGACTTTGTACAAGTGTCAATATATGAAGTTCTTCGAGATGAACTCTTTAATAGCGTTCAGCCTCTCAGCAAGGACCACTCTATTATAAATGATCTGCCATCACTTTTTACTAATGGAAGTTAAATATGTCTCTTATTAGTCTTTTTGGAGCTCCAATAAACTTATGATTTATATAAATGACGGGAACTCATACATGTTTAATCAATGGCTGTATCATGTTCATTCCTATGAAATTGAAACTGTATGAAACTTCATTCTGTATGAAAATAGATCTGTAGCCCTGTGTAGAGTGTAAATGCTATTATTTGCTATCATAATGCTATGTGTATGTGCGTTTATATTTATATATTTTATTTTATATTTTTATTTTATTTTATTTTCAGCACAGGCTAAATTTTTATCCCTGACTTAATAAAAAAAATAAATAATTCTAAGTATTCACAAATGTATAACGAGAGGAGAGATAAGAGAGTTGTATGATAAGGCATCTTAAAATATGAATTTATTTAAGATTGAGCTGAAAAATATTTCATTAGCCTATACACGATTCTTGTCATAATGAATACCAGTGTGATGTTATCTATTACAATTTAACAAAAGAATATATAGTCTTAAAATACTCTATACATAATTATGTAATATTGTTTTTATTGATATAAATATTATATAAATATACAATTATTTATTTAAAATGTTAAATATTAATTAGGGCTGTCAAATCGATTAACAAGTGACTTTGTGATATATATACATACATATATATATATATATATATATATATATATATATATATATATATATATATATATATATATATATATATATATATATATATATACACACACACACACACACACACACACATTACATAAACGAACTTGTAGGCCTAGATGCGATTAATCGCGATTAATTGATTTGATAGCACTAATATAGCCTATAGGCCTGCGCGCGCGCGTATACACACACACACACACACACACACACAAGCAGCAAATTTGTGTAGGCATTGTATGACGACAAAACAATCACATTAATCAGTCAAGATCTGTATGAATATTTGTTTTGGAATGAGTCTTCTTAATGCCTATGCTTTAAAAAAAATAGTATCATGCAATACTGTTACGTAATTTTTGTTCTCATTTCTCCGAATAGACTCTCACACACTGGAACATAATTGCAGTCTTTCTCTCCTCCTCAGACCTCTGACTGCTGAGTTCAGAAGTGTTTCCCAGTGCCCAGGCCTCGTGCCAATCCGATGCCAATCTGACATGCAAATGAGCTTCTGGCTTCTGCTGTGGTGTCATTTTATGGCAGCCCTGCACCCATCACTCCCAGAATGCACTGCTTCCCACACCGCCTCTGCTCCTTAAAGCATCTAATTAAAACAGCAGATCCCTCGGCCTCACCCCTCCCCTCCCCAGTCTCTCACACCATTCCACAAGAGAAATGATTATTAGGAATTTAATAGGGAGAGTTTTGTGTCCCATGCCATCTGTGTCCCGGGGAAGGCTGGAAATTTGGGGAGGGTTGACGATGTGACTAGAGCTGTCCTTTTTCCCTCTCCCTCTCTCTCTCTCTCTCTCTCTCTCTCTCTCTCTCTCTCTCTCTCTCTCTCTCTCTCTCTCTCTCTCTCTCTCTCTCTCTCTGGGAATTATTATTCACTTCTGCAGCCAAAGTTTAAGGTGGTAAATCACCATTGTGGGGGCAGAGCATTTTTCACTTTTAATCACCAAGATTATTTCTAACAGGCTATTTATCTTAGGCAATGCCAAACTCAGAGGGATTGTGCCCTTTAACCATTCAAGACACTGTTTGTCCATTTAAATAATTGCTATTTATCAGGACTGGAATTCTATTTCTTAATATTTCATTATATTCGGTAAAATAAACAAACAAACCATTTAAAATGATTTTCTCTCTTTTTTTTAACTCACAAATGTTTTTATCCTCAGTGATTTTTTTCCAATAGTTATTTTGTGAATTGAGAAGAGACTAACTCTGCTATGACCACGTAATAATACAAATAAATAAAAAATACATGTTATACTAATAAAATACATTATTGTATTCAATTTAACAATAAAACTATCTATCTATCTATCTATCTATCTATCTATCTATCTATCTATCTATCTATCTATCTATCTATCTATCTATCTATCTATCTATCAATCTAAATATCTATCGATCCATCTGTTTGCTTGTCTTACCTTGCATCTCACAGACTGTATTTTTAATGAGCAATGTAATTTATTGTAAATGCTATTCATATTTACTTGTGACATATTGACAATTAAGCCATAGGGTGCAATTATGAGCCACTCGTTAATTGATTCACTTATAGTAAGTTGATTGTATATGCATGTGTTGCATACATTATGAATAGCATTTTAATATGGGTCGCATGAAGAATATATGAATGTGAAAACTGTGTCCATATAAAAGCCAGACTGACGCCCCCAGCTCTGCCACCCACACAGAATATGCCATATGCTGCTATACTTTACCTCTATATTCTCCTATGAGAGAGAGAGAGAGAGAGAGAGAGACAGGGCACATTCACGGTTAACCTCTCAGTCAAAGGAGAGCAAATGCATGCCAAGCATTGAGACCTTCACCCCCGAGACTGTTTGCCTGCAGACCTCTCTCTCTCACACACACACTTTGCACACACACTCCTCCTGTCAGGGAGCAGCTGTCAGAGGCTGACTGAAGGAGAGGATGAGTGTGAGAGGAAGGATGGTGTCATTGGCCTGGAGGTTTCCAGCTCCAGAGATTCACATGCCAAACACAGAGACACATTTTCACACTATAAGAGCAGGACAAGTTGATGTCACAGAGGAGCAAAAACCAGCAAGGGTTTCATTTTCCTTTTCAGCAATTGTATTTTATTTTATTTTATTTTATTTTATTTTACAACCATATTTTACAATGTTACGTATATGGTTTAAAACTTCAGTACATGCTATATTTAATGCCTGACTGAGAAAAAAAAAATCTAAGTATTCATAAATGTTTAACGTCGTGTTTAATTTTCACGTGTAGGCTACCTGATAAACTGTAAGATATAGAAACTTTAAATGGCTGTAAATCTCACTGACAAATTTGTCGCGAACAGATTAGACTGTAAAACAGACAGATAATGCTCGGTTTCTGATAAATGGAATTTTAAATTTTTATTTCTAAATTTATTTCTAAATAAATAACACATTTGCAATTGCCGTTTTATCTATTAAATATTTGAATGGTCGGATACGTATAAAAAGCGGTTTGTGTGACAGTCGGTCAAACTCTGGCATTGAGTCAATTCTGTCCGCCATCGAGAACTATTCGTTTGACTCTCAAAAAGAGAGGAAATATTTAATAATATTATTATATCAATTAAATATAGCCTAATATAATAATAATAATAATAATAATAATAAAGAAGAAGAAGAAGAAGAAGAATCACAGAATTAATCACTGATCTTGTTTCAGTGATCTTGAATTTCGTCTCTTCGTTTTACAAACTGCGAAACAAACTTTGAAAATGTGTTCGAAAAAATCTTAAATAATAATTTTAAAAATATATACTCAAAAACTAGAATAAAAAAATATATAATTTAAATTGTAAATCAACATAGAGCAACTGTTATCTCCCGACTTGTTTTTTCCGACATCTGAAAATACCTTGTTGATCTGAAAAAATCTGCAGGACAGCTGCAAACATGTAAATTCATTCGATGTTTTATCTAATATCTTATTTATAATAATTACGGTAATAACAACAATAAATAAATAATCTAAACAATAATAAATTGCATTAAAGTTCGTTATTTGGTTAACATACATTATTAACAAGCTTGTAAAAGGTCATAATGAATTCAACATGGTCATGCTGAAACCCCAGTGGAGCACTTATATCCAAATATGAATAAACATAAGGTCAAATGCAAACAATTGCTAATTGAATATTTATTATTTCAAGTTTTTTGCTTAACCTTCACTTAGAAAAAAGCATTACAAACAACAAATATCGCCCAAGTGTTTTTCGGTCCGATTGTCAGCTGTCATACATGACTCATTAGTGCTGTGGAGGATTTATCAAGTGTAAAAGTTTATTGCAATATAAACTGAGAATATTAAGAACGTTATTTAGTGATTGATAGAGTTTTTTTTTTCTGTATTTACTATGAAGACAAGCTTTCTTTACATTTTTTAATTCTTTCATTCTACATTCGTTTTTATTTTTCCTGTTATTATCAGATATGAATCTGATAACTTAATAATAATACATTTATACATTATTAAATGAATAATAATACATTTAAACCGTAAATGTCGAGATTATTCTGCTTATAAATAATAATAGGCTACGTTAATGTATATGGTCTAATATTTTCAAAGACGTCTGTTAATGCTGCGTGTTCATCTTTTAGGTGACTTCCTCAAGAAAGAGCATAACACAGTTGATCACATTTAAGATTTATTTCCACAAGCCGATCGAAGTGCACGAGCCCCTCAAGTTCACATCATTCACAAGACCCGAGATGCTCCTCTGTCAACAAAAGAAATAGGAAAAACATTTCCACGTTGCAAAATCACAATAGTTTTCTTGTTTACATGAAGCGAAATCAGTCAAAAGGGTGGGTGAGTATATAGTTCAAAGACACAGATGTCAATAAATAATAAAATTCACACGATAAGGCTATATTTACATGTCTGCACGATAATATACTGTGTTGCATAGTTCCATTATTGCTATCATGATTCTGTGTTTCATGTAACACGCAAATAAATCCATTTTCCACAGTATATACGAGACAAGAATTTTTGTTTTTCGATTAATTGATTGTAATAGGCCTACCACAGCCTGCGTCGATGCATGAGCAACCTATGCAGTCCGAAATAAATATAATTGATTTTACAGTATTTTATGATGAAATCAAACGTGCCAAAAACAAAGCAAAACAATCAGCAACACGCCCTAATTAATTAACAGATTAGTGTAGCTGGCGTCCAACCCCTATGCTCGCTTTTAATTATGGAAACCAGTATTTAATTCGTCCTGGCTCTGGAACGATTGGCTGCGGGGATGTAAGTCATAAGGAAAATGGCTGTCTGGGGAAACGCGGTACATGGAGCCCCGGCCGGGAACGTTACAGTATCTCATCCCGTAATGGCAGTTCTTACTGTACTCGACTTGGTCCTCGTGTTTTTTAAGCGAGAAAATCCCGTTGTAATTAATCGGAGGACTCATTTGGCCTTCGAAACGAGGGCTGCTGCTCTCCGGAGAGGCGCTGTCGTAATAGGACTCGTAGGACGCGTAATAGTTGTAGGGCCGGAACGGTTTGACGCTGTCCCGGGTCCCAGAGCTGAGGCCGGTGGGCGTGGCCATCTCAGCAGCGTTCGGGTACGGGTACAGAGAATCATACTGAGGCCTGCCCGAGAACGACACGTCCCCGTTGTGATCTGTGAGGAAATTTCTGGAGTTCAGCTGCAAGCAACCCGCGACCAAGTTGGTGGTGGGCTGCGACAAGCCCTTGCACAGGGTCTGCACGAAAGCGAGCAGGTCAGGCCTCTTCCCCGCGCTCAGAGTCTCAGACAGAGCCCATATGTAATTCTTGGCCAGCCTCAAAGTCTCGATCTTGGAGAGTTTTTGCGTTTTGGAGTAGCACGGCACGACTTTGCGCAGGCTCTCGAGCGCGTCGTTGAGGCCGTGCATGCGGCTGCGCTCGCGCGCGTTCGCTTCTTGGCGGCGCACTTTGACACGTTCGCCGCGTCCTTCGGAGAATTTCTTTTTACGCGCGCCTTTCTTCTTCGGGTGATCGTTCTCGTCCTCCTCTCTCTCCTCCTCCTCCTCATCCCTGTCCGTGTTGTCGTCCTCTGCCTCCTTGAGCTCGGCGCTATTGAGTGTCCGCGCGTCTTCTTGACGCGTGAATGTCGCACCAAACTGAGACTCGCGCATCATGTCTGGGTCTTCAAATGGTACGGTTAGCATCGTCCCTGTGTAACAACAAAAATGAACAACGGAATAAAACAGTCTTGACGTCAAATACCCGGAAGCCTAACTACCCATGGCTTACTAAAGTATTAAAAACAAATGTTTTATTTACGACTAAATATGGTCAGTGGTTAGCTGTTGAAGAGCCTTTTACGTTTTGTTTTATAACATAGATTATATAACGTGATTTTTTTTTTTTTTACTAAAGCCATAACGAGACTATGTTGGTCCAATATGCATGTAAAAATGTTTCAAAATGTGTATCAGATACAAATTAGTTTAGAAATGTATATCCCTAAACGGTGTAAACACCTGTCAAGTAAAAAAAAAAAAGAGTGGCATTTTTACAATCTATCCCACTATATTTTCCACTTTATGCATTAACGTGGTCATATGATTACATTATTTTGCCATCCCAAAATGTCCTTTGAAATGATCAGCGTTTTCATTCAAAACAGTTAACAAATATAGAAGGCTAAAAAAAAAAAAAAAACACAAAAAAACCCCATCAGAATGTGTTTGTCACTCAAATCTATAGGCCTGCTTGATGTTTATTTTGTTCAATTTTTGAGTGCAAGACAATTGGAAAATGTTCCAATGTACGCATTATGATCATGAATCATATTTCTAGCTTTTTTTTAAGCATATACATTTTGTGTTGATGTTTTATGGCAAATCAAATGCTAACCTGCTGATTCAGATGATGCACATTTTGTCATTTTAACATTCATTAACATGATCACAAATCAAATTACTAACCAGACGTGAAATTATACTTGATCAACACAAATGTGTTGATCTGTAAACGTTTTTCACACAGATTTACAGCTTCTATTGTCAGCTCAGGAGGGTGGTGGTCATGTATGATAGAGATTTCACTCCTGTAGCTCATTTCTAATTGGTTAATCTGGCGATGTTACTCCCTGTACTGCCCTACTCAGACAAACAACAATTAAAAATATAGCAAGAACAATCCTGGGTGAACTCAAAACCATGGCATTAGGCACACTGCCTGTCGTACCAACACAAATAAGGTAGCAAAGACTGGCGCTAAGCGTTTTTTTTTTTTTTTTTAAACAATAAACACAACAATAACACATTCATGCCACAAACTGAAGCTCTATATCAGACTGGTTTCAACGGCTCACCTGTTTCGTTCAGTTTTCAGCTCGCATGTTCAAATTCCTTGCGACGTTCAGAGCTGCCTCCCATGTGCTTGATGTGGAGCTGTATGAATTCCTTTAATCTCCCTCTCCCTCTCTCTCTCTCTTTCACAGAGAAATGACACCCATGCCAGGCACCAGCGCTGGTACCCATGCCATCTGCCACTGACGTTTTGTTGGTCACATGATGCAGTCTCCAGGGACCTTCATTCCGCTCTCATCATCTGGTGCGCACGGTAATGGGCACCGGGAGGCTCTCATTTACCGTCAAAAAACTCCGGGTAAAAAAAGAAGAGATTAATGCCAGTATTGCTGCGGCAATACCAGTGTAGAAACGACTAAATGATTTAGACTTTAAAGTGAAGCGTGTATTTGATTATAGGGCGACGGATGCTGCAGGCAAGAGCAAATCAGTTGAGATGTCTTCACTATGCATGTTAGAGTCGTCTGATGGATAATAAATGCTCAGATATTACATCAAATCTCTGCACCTACAGTAAATATGAATAATAGCCTGCGTGCATATAAATGTTAAGGAGCATTCAGTTGGTAAACAGCAAAGAATCAATTCATTGTGCTGTCACGTGCAGTTTATCAAACCCTCAGTTTGGTGTCAGAACTGTGACTTTTAGAGACTGTATTTAGGGGTGAATGGGAAACTTTTTCTCGGTCATTTCAATTGTAAAAAGTGTCCATATCAACCTGAATTCACCCTATAAGGCAAGTTGTCACAATGTCTCAAGAATTCATATTTTTGCAATATTTATTAGGTAAACATAATAAAATCACTCTGAGAGACAAGAATCATATAATGAAGGCAGATTTGAACTGAAATGTTGAACAAACTGTTCATATTTTTCATCATCATCAGATTGGGGCAAGATATGTGTTTTGAATAAAGTCATTGGCTGAAAATGATGTTTTCATACAGTATGCTTTTCTTTTCGTTTATTCACATTTAAAATGTTACCTTTGAATGTTCTTGCTATTTAATTTGTTGTTTTGTCTTCCATAAATATTGTAAATGTTATAAATTCCTTATTCAAAAAATTGTATTTATCATAATAAAACAGTATTTCTTAAAGTTCACTCAACCCCCTATTCAACTTTCAACAAACTCATAATGACTAGTTAGATGTACAGGGTGGGCCATTTATATGGATACACCGTAATAACATGGGAATGGTTGGTGATATTAAAGTCCTGTTTGTGGCACATTAGTATATGTGAGGGGGCAAACTCCTCAAGATGGGTTTGCCCCCTCACATATACTAATGTGCCACAAACAGGACTTTAATATCACCAACCATTCCCATGTTATTACGGTGTATCCATATAAATGGCCCACCCTGTACTTACTGAGAAAGGCATACTTAACTGAAACCAATAGCTTCAGTGAACTTTCAAAAAATGAGTTGGCACAACTTCAACCACTGAAGTTGAGTGAACTAAAACCTGCTTTGCAGTTGGTTGCTTTTTAAAGTTAACTCAAATATTTATTTATTTTACAGTTATATATAATTGTTATATTTGACATTTTTGCTTTACTTATGTTTTTATTTTTTTGGAGAAGCAATTGCAAAGCAGTTTGATTGCAATTCAGTAAATTCAACAAACTGCATCGTTTTCATTAAATAATAGTGGAAATGTTCATTATGTTTTTGTAGACAAGTCTTTTGAATTTGACTGTTTCCTAAGAAATAGTCACTGAAAGTCACATTTTGATTCACTTCCTTACAGAGGTGTAAAGTCCAGGGGTCAGAAAGTAAAAGTCCTGCCATATGTTTATTCCACCCATGAACTCAGCCAGCTGATTTCACTAATTAGTTCTATCTCCTAGCTGAAAAACTGCTAATTAGCAAATCCAGGTGATAGGGACAAAATACCGAGGAGGACTTTTACTTTCTGAACCTGGACTTTACACCTCTGCTTCCTGATACTTTGAGGAATGCATTTTGAATGAAAGCATGCGCACATCACATATATTCCCACTGATAAAACATTGTAGTAGCATGGTTTTGTTGGTGTTAGATATTGTTGCGTTAAGTGCTACGGTAACTTAGGCCCACGGTGTATGACAGCTCTGAATCTCTGTAGTGCAGTCTTGCGAGAAGACTGTTAGAAGTGCAGCTGTGTTTAGTTTACGCTTCATCGTCTTTAAATCATATAGCAGACAAACTACTACTTTTCCAGTAAATATTTCTCTGTGCAGCAGAGGGCAGTCCCCAAAACGGCAACATTTGGACACACACACACACACACACACACACACATTCACAATCTGCCCCCCAAAACGCCTCAGCTGGCATTCTGCACGTTCTGGTCCAGTTCACACCAGCATCTGATGAGTCAAACTCCTCATTTCAGACTAATCAGTTGACTGCACTAATTGCAAATGCAAATATGCAAATTTAAATTAATTAATTACTCCACTAATTAGTTCTCTGGTCTTTTCAGGTAATAAATCATTGTGTAGTTGAAAGAAAGAGATGGAGAGAGAAAGGGGAAATGCATTTATCTGCCACCTATACTACTCTTATAGTGATTCACACATGCTCAACACTCTGAGGAGAAAGTTTGGAAGAAGTCCAACGGGAATGACTTCCGGGTGTGTTTTAGTGACAATTCGAGTTTGATATTTTTGGACACGGCACCATGCAAATACAATGGTATACCACCATTCAAAAGTTTGGGGTCAGAAAGATTTGCAGAAAGAAATGAATACTTATTAAGCATTAAATTGGTTAAAAGTGGCATTAAAGACTTTTATTTCTATGTCACATAAATGCTGTTCTTTTGAACTTTCTATTCAGCAAAGAATCCTGAAAGAAAATGCATCACGATTTCCACAAAAATATGAAGCGGCACAACTGGTTTCAACATTGATAATAACAAGAAATGTTTTTAAAAAATCTGCATATTAGAGTGATTTCTGAAGAATCATGTGACTTAAGACGAGTAATGATGCTGAAAATACAGCTTTGATCACAGGAATAAATTACATTTTAAAATATATTCACTATAGAAAACAGCAATTTCACATGACAACAATATGCCACAATATTACTGTTTTCACTGTATTTTAAACAGATAAATGCAGCCTTGGTGAGCAAAGGAGATTCTTTCAAAACAATCTGCCCCCAAACTTTTGGCTGGTATACTGTATACTTTATCAAAATACTACGGTATTCCATTGCATTGAAACAATTGCTGTACCGTTATACCACCCGGTATTTTTTTTGTCAGGTTTTTATCAGCTATATTGGAGGTGGATGATAAACCTGCATGATGCATTGCTATTCTTCCACCTGTAAATGAGGCTTTTTGTTGCCACAGCGATGACAGCTCGTGCTCGTCAGCTGTTTTAATTATCACATTATCAGCGTTTAAAGGCAGTGTGACGAGCCGAGTTGCTAATGAAGGCGCTGGAACTCTCACAATGAGACGGAGATGAGACGGAGATGAGGCAAACCGCCTGCCAGAATCACAGGTGACACTGACTGCTGGTCCGACTGAAGCTGCTGGTGGCACAAAAGAAGGATGTGTTGGAGAAAGACGTATACCTTTCCTTGAGTAAACCTCTTAAAAATAGAACTTTTTCCCCCCGCAGATGTTTCTGGCTGTGGCATTAACTAACACCTACACTACTGACAGTGTTGGGAAGCGCACCCTCACCTCACATTTCATAATCACACCTTCACTGTGTTGCAAAATGCAAAAAAGCACCCTGATTTCCACCACACACACATATGATCGATCAAAACACGATGTTACACAAATTATAACAGGTGCAATCTTCCTGCTCAAGGTGTTTCAAGATCTTCCTGTGATCTTTCCTCGAGGTTTATTGACTATCTGAATATTATCAAAGAATAATTCACTAAGAAACACATTTTTGGGGTGTCTTTTTTTATATAATCCTCACACTGTGGTTTGTATCATCAGTTCTTATCTGGGAAGACTGGGATTCCAGGTGTAGACAGGCACAAAAAAAAAAATATTATGTAGGATTTACTTTGAAACAATTAAAAAAAAATTGGAGAAATGGCAAGTAACACGAATTAAACATGAAATTTAGAAGTAGAAAAACTAGATAGAAAAACGGATGGATGGATGGATGGATAAATTATTGGATAGATATGGATGCATGGATACATGGATAGATAGATAGACATGGATGGATGGATGGATGGAGGGAGGGATTGACGAACAGACAGATAGACAGATCTTTTACTTCAGTTCGCATTTCTAATTTTGAAGTTTTTCATCTTTATTTTATTTTAGATTTTTTTCAATGAGCGAAAACCCATTTTTAATAGTTTTAGGTTTAGGAAACAAAAACAACACTGGCTGGGAAATAAAATTGCAAAAACGATGACTGTTTTCAAACTGTTTTTGTTTTTACTGTTTTTTATGTTCTTTTGTCCTTGATTGTCCCTTTACCTGGATGAAAAAACAGCATCATACGGGTTTGAAACAACATGAAGGGGAGTAAATAATGACAGGATTTTCATTTTTGACTGAACTAAACCCTTCAATAGGTTTGCACAAGAACAAAAATGTGATTTTATCTGCAAGACTGTCAAAAGAACAATCTTAACATTATTAAGCTTCATGAAGTTGTGAAATGATCATACTGATGGACCGATGGCAGAGGACAGCCACACACACACACACAGGCGTGCAGGTTGGCTGGGCACTGTTATTCTGCTGTGATTAGAGGACTTTGGGTCTCAGAACCACCATCTACAGCTGTGCTGTTTCTATCAATTACATGGCCCATATGCCAGCAGCTCACTCCACCCAGGTGGAACTCAGACGGAAGAAGGAGAGGTGTAACATGCTGATGGACACACACAAACACTAACAGCGAATGCGGAGGAGTCTTGCTTCCTGAAAGACATGCACACGCACGCAGAGTGTTAAATATAGAAAGGTTGATCTTTTATGTGTGTCATTCAATTAGCAAGAAGTTTCTCCCATAGCGAGAAGTTTGGTGCTATCTTCTGTTTTAGACGAGCACATGGATTGCTGCTATGTAATGAAATATTTAAAATATTCAGTGGTGCCTAAAAACATGAAAACACAGATGGAGAAAACCAGCACTAATTAACATGAAATCTGAAATCATGAATAATTTATTTGTTTTTAAGATGTACAATGTAAATATATTGGAGGTAAGACATCTGAGAAAGAGAAGTGAAAGGAACTCATATGTTGTGCCGCAGGGCGATATCACATGTTAACAGCAGCATGTTCAAAACAATCAGAATAACTGGAGAAATATGGCATTAGTGTCGGAGGTGAAACATCTGCTTCTTACATTTTTACATAACTATATACATTTCTACATTGTGTTTCATTAATTAACATAAAAAGACATTTATTGCATGACAGATATATCACCGAACCTATAGATTTTACCAGCCGATGTTCATTTTTTTGTTTACAAATATGTACATTTATTCATTTAGCAGACGCTTTTATCCAAAGCGACTTACAAATGAGAACAATAGAAGCAGTGAAACTAACAGTAAGGCAACAATATGCAAGTGCTATGACCATTCCCAGTTTAATCAAACACAGTACATGTACCTTTTTTTTTTTTTTGTAAAGGTCATGTGATTGCTGATTGTGTTCAGTTTAAGAGCTCTCAGTGAAATTTCATTAAATTGCTTCTTATGGTATAAAAAGTCCATCTCTAAATAATCCTGTATAGTTTTATAAAATCATGCATTTTAAATGTAATAAGTATTTGACTTATTTTCTCAATTTTATGTAGCCTATATGTATTTATTTTCATTTCTTGTTTTTAAAACAATAACAATGAGCAAAATAATATAATACATTTCTTATTATTTTAACTAGAAGAAAATAGGCTAAATGTAAATATATATGAAATAGTTTTACAAAACCATGTATTTTATATTTGATTCAAAATAAAATAGAAGCATGCATTAAGCTTTTGACATGGTTTTAATTTCCTTCATTTCATGTATGTATTTTCTTCTAGTTTTTAAAACAGTAAAAATCAGCAATATAATTTTACTTATGTTTTTTATCATGTAACAATTTTACAAAATAATGCATTTTAAATTTGATTTAAAACAGAAAAGTAAAGGTATAAAGGATTAACTATTTAATTTCCAATTTATTTATTTTATTTACACATTAAGTTCAATTTCTTCTAGCTAAAAAAATACAAACGAGCAATGCAATATAATGATATTGCTTATTATAACTAACAAAACTCAATTATATATAAGACTTTTATATTTAAAATATAATCATATTCTCATTATTTATTGTATATTTTAGATTGATGTTACTTTTGCAAAATTATTGTCATATTACATGTCATATGTATTATTGTCATATTACAATTTGGATATTCAACAATAATGTGTTATATAAACATTATTGTTGAATATCCAAATTATATGTTATTATTTAGCAGTTTAAGTATTTCTATCTTCCTAGGATGAAGCGATTGTGATAAGTGTAACGAGTGACAGTGATGACTGTATAATGTGTTTCAGGGTTAAATGTTCTGGACTCTCCGTGCTGAGAACTCTGGGCTGCTCCTCCTGCTCTCAGCTGCTCAATAATCCCACTCCTTCTTATCAGGTCGTGTGTATTGGCAGACACTGCCTCTCTCTCAGTTCTCTCTCTGACTCACTGCCAGTAAATGATGGCACTCGTGTTCTTGTAGTCGCTCCAGTGCTGGTTTGGAACAGGAAATGCTGTTTCATCATTGGTTGGGTCACATCCAGCCGCTGACATCAGCTGTCAGTCATAAGAGAGCTTGTACTTCTGTTTGCTGTATACAGTCATGATGTGGATGGAGCTCTTGAGGCTGTGCTTCATTTGACTGGGATATGAGTGATTTGAGTGAGTAGAGTGAGTGAGTGAGTAATTAGAGTGAGTAGAGTGAGTGTGTGAGTAGAGCGAGTGAGTGAGTGAGTGAGCGATCGAGTAGAGTGAGTAAGTAGAGTGAGTGAGTGAGCGAGCGAGCAAGTAGAGTGAGTGAGTGAGTGAGTGAGTGAGTGAGTAAGTAGAGTGAGTGAGTGAGTGAGTGAGTGAGCGAGCGAGTAAGTAGAGTGAGTAAGTAGAGCGAGTAAGTAGAGTGAGTGAGTGAGTGAGTGAGTAATTAGAGTGAGTAGAGTGAGTGTGTGAGTAGAGTGAGTGAGTGAGTGAGTGAGTGAGCGAGCGAGTAGAGTGAGTAAGTAGAGCGAGTAAGTAGAGTGAGTGAGTGAGCGAGTGAGTAGAGTGAGTAAGTAGAGTGAGTGAGTGAGTGAGTGAGTGAGTGAGTGAGTGAGTGAGTGAGTGAGTTGAGTTTAGTGTGAGTGAGGGAGGGAGAGAGCTGAGTGAGTGAGTGAGTAAGTAAGTAGAGTGAGTGAGTGAGTGAGTTTAGTGTGAGTGAGGGAGGGAGAGAGCTGAGTGAGTGAGTGAGTGAGTGAGTGAGTGAGTGAGTGAGTTTAGTGTGAGTGAGGGAGGGAGAGAGTTGAGTGAGTGAGTGAGTGAGTTTAGTGTGAGTGAGGGAGGGAGAGAGCTGAGTGAGTGAGTGAGTGAGTGAGTGAGTGAGTGAGTGAGTGAGTGAGTTTAGTGTGAGTGAGGGAGGGAGAGAGTTGAGTGAGTGAGTGAGTGAGTAATTAGAGTGAGTAGAATGAGTGTGTGAGTAGAGTGAGTGAGTGAGTGAGTGAGTGAGCGAGTAGAGTGAGTAAGTAGAGCGAGTGAGCGAGTAGAGTGAGTAAATAGAGTGAGTGAGTGAGTGAGTGAGTGAGTGAGTTGAGTGAGTTTAGTGTGAGTGAGGGAGGGAGAGAGCTGAGTGAGTGAGTGAGTGAGTGAGTGAGTGAGTGAGTGAGTAAGTGAGTGAGTGAGTGAGTGAGTGAGTGAGTGAGTGAGTGAGTGAGTGAGTGAGTTGAGTGAGTTTAGTGTGAGTGAGGGAGGGAGAGAGCTGAGTGAGTGAGTGAGTGAGTGAGTGAGTGAGTTGAGTGAATGAGTTGAGTGAGTGAGTTTAGTGTGAGTGAGGGAGGGAGAGAGTTGAGTGAGTGAGTGAGTGAGTGAGTGAGTGAGTAATTAGAGTGAGTGAGTGAGTGAGTGAGTAAGTAGAGTGAGTGAGTGAGTGAGTGAGTGAGTGAGTTGAGTGAGTGAGGGAGGGAGGGAGAGAGTTGAGTGAGTGAGTGAGTAATTAGAGTGAGTGAGTGAGTGAGTGAGTGAGTGAGTGAGTGAGTGAGTGAGTAATTAGAGTGAGTGAGTGAGTGAGTGAGTGAGTGAGTGAGTGAGTGAGTGAGTGAGTGAGTGAGTGAGTTAGTTGAGTGAGTTGAGTGAGTGAGTGAGTTTAGTGTGAGTGAGGGAGGGAGAGAGTTGAGTGAGTGAGTGAGTAAGTGAGTGAGTGAGTGAGTGAGCGAGTAGAGTGAGTAAGTAGAGAGAGTAAGTAGAGTGAGTGAGTGAGTGAGTGAGTAGAGTGAGTAAGTAGAGCGAGTAAGTAGAGTGAGTGAGTGAGTGAGTAAGTGAGGGAGTGAGTGAGTAGAGTGAGTAAGTAAGTAGAGTGAGTGAGTGAAAAGATGCGAATTTACTCTGTCTCATCAGGGCTCTCAAAGTTTATCTGGAGCGTTCTGCCTCATTCAGACAGTCGGAACAGCTCTTTGTATGCTTTGGCGGCCGCACCAAAGGGCTCGCCATCACAAAGCAAAGATTATCGCGCTGGATAGCGGACGCTATCATTCTGCCTTCATTGCCCCTTAGGCGTCAGAGCTCATTCCGTGAGAGGTATGGCCTCGTCATGAGCTTGGTCAAGTGCAATACCTATTGAAGATATCTGTGCGGCGGCCGGTTGGGCCTCGCCGTCCACATTTATGAGGTTTTATAACCAGGAAGCACAAACCCCCTAAGCCATAGGGCTCGATACATGTCTGGTCCTGGCTGAACTCGAACTACGGTTCTTACCGTATACATACATTATAAAGGACTTGGCCCTGTTATAGGTACAATCCTTGGTTCCCTATGCGAAGCTCGTCAGGAGACTGGCTTCAATTAGTTCATAACTTTACTCTTCTATGAGCCTCAGGCATCTTGCCTTTGGCTATAGTATGGAGTGAAGTTTAAGCACGCACAGCGCTTTGAAGGGGTTCCCATAGCGTAAGCTAGCCTTACGCAATACGAGAGACCTCTCGAAAGGGAACGTCTCGGTTACTAACTTAACCTCGGTTCCCTGAGATGAGGGAACGAGTATTGCGTAACCCGCCGTGCTACTGTGCTTTGATCAGGGGATCGCTTCAGTCGATTAAACCTGAATTCCTTGGCTGAGAATGGATTCTTATAAAGACATAAGCCATGCCCATTCTGGCGGGCTCTGACGTGCCAGGGCGCGAAGCGGCCTGATTGGTGTGCGCGTCTGAGCCGCCTCGCCATAGGTTCGTGCAGTTGCCGCAGCACAGCCAATGACCGCGCTAGTTGTTCATCTGTATCTGCTGTGCAGCTGCACTGCGTTTTAAAAATTTGGCTTTAATATTCTTGAGAAAAGGAGTTTTCCCATAGCGTAAGCTAGCCTTAAGCAATACTCGTTCCCTCATCTCAGGGAACTGAGGTTACGTTATGTTATTCAACCCGAATCTCCATCGCAAGGACTCGAGCAGGACATTTTCTCAGTGATACACTATTCAGTTTGATGTAAGTTACATTATGAGGTGTTGCAACTGGAATTCCTCACCATTAGCATTAACAAGTGCATGTCATCAACAAACCGATTATTATACACACGTGGAAACTGTATCAATAACGGTGCATGTATGCAATATATACATTAGCCAGCCAGTTAGCTGGAGATCTACACAATATAAAACTCTAGTATTTTGAACACCATCTTTCAAGAGCAAGCGGTTTGCGAATCCTGCATTGAACTCTGAGATTTGAGAAGCAGTCGTCAGTGAAATAAAGGGAACACAGCAAAAGTTTAGGATTATACTGCTGTGATTTCATAGTAAAGATGAATTTTAACCACTGATTCTTCACATGCTCGTCCTTTGGCAGTGGAAAAAAAAACAAACTGGTTTTACTCACATTGTAGAGCACAGCTTCTTCTCGACATGCTGTCCAGTATACACAGGAATCAACTGTTGGTTTGAGGTTCAAGTTTTCCCTGGTGTCCGCGTGCGCAATGGGCGGGCAATATGCTAATGTTTCTCTTTCCTCACAACGAAACGGCTTATGACTCCTTTGAAAAACATTTCGTTGACTCAGTCAACTCTTACTTTTGAAAGACAATAACTTTATATACGGTGCACTTTCAGATTTAAAACTTTGCATGATGTTTTCATTCACTTTGAGCTATGTTACACATACATTATTTTCCATTTTGAAAACAGTTGTGATGCTTAATATTTTTGTTAAAACCGTGATACACTACCATTCAAAAGTTTGCGTTTAAGATTCGTTTCCTGGTCTAGCTTTCTAATAAATCTGGCATTGATCACGATATATATTGTTGGTTCTGTGAAGAATTGATTTTGTTCCTCTGTTCTCTGTAGTTCCACTATGAAAAAATAAAAATAAAAATTGTTGTCTGTGGTAACTGATAGAAGACAGCATGCAGATGCAGCAGTTGTCCTGAACCCAGAGATTTGCCTTTTGAATTAATTCCCAAATAAATTGTTTCCAATCTCACAACAAAATATTTGCATTTACTATTCATTTAATTGATAAATGTGATTTAATGCACACAAAAAATAACACGCATCACTCAAACCTTCCGGGCAACACATAGCCTGCTCCGACACACCCTCCCTTACTGCAATATTCTTCAGATAACACAGCATATGGCCTGTTGCTACAGCGACTCCATCTTAATTACAATATTCCTCTTTGAAAAGTCTCTTTCGATGCAATGACCTTTAATAAACTATACACAGACTGTGAAACACCAAAGGTCTAAACTGAGATCCCACTTCGGCTCACAATATGCTCAGCAAAATCTGTTCATTCTTAAATAAGAGAGAATAGGTGTGTTAATCTGCATATGTGTATATGGATGTGGTTTAAGGAACATATAGGCTACACATCCCTGTAACGTGTAATATATATGATAAAACAAGACTTGTATAACAACATCATGTATGCACTATACACCATTTATCATGCAAACAAATATATATTCATAATATAGAGATGGATGGGGACCCTTCAACACAGATGTATGCAGACACACACATCTGCTTAGATGCCCTGATGATCATTTTCACTTCAACATGTTTGCTGTGTGAAAATTGAATATGGTGTAACCAAGGTGTTATGTTGTTGAGTCAGGGTTTAATCTGTTATTTTTTCTTCTTCTGTCAGGCAGACGCAGGACTGCTACAAAACCTCTCATAAACTCAACATATTCGATGAACTCGAGTCTTAAAGAACTTGATAAGTGCATAAGAAGCACCTGTCCTGTACACTTACGTGAGGACATTATGTCTCATATTTCTGTTGACAGATGCTGTATAATGAGGACAGGAGTGCAGCGCAGGGAAGGAACCAGTTAAACAATTCCGTTTCATCAGTAAATATACTGTGATCCCAAAAACTGGTTGTATATTCAGATCACACTTCACATATGGGAATGTTTGATTTAAAATAAAATTAAAACAAAGCCATACATTAAGTATTTGACATGTTGTTTTAATTTCTTTCATTTTATTTAATTAGTTAATTAGATAAATTTCGTTTTTTTTTTTTAAATAATCATTGAGCAATATAATAGAAAAATTTGAATCGTTGTTATTATTTTAAATATAAGAAAATAAACTATATGAAATTATTTTTATTTTGCTCATTATTATTAATTATATATTTTAGATAGGTGATGTCTCTCTCATTGCATTAAATACAAAATGACAAAAAAGTTTGTTTTTGGTTTCAAATGATTAAACAATAGATAGACAAATCGAATCTAAAGCAAATAGATTTCTACACGTCTGAATGCTCACAGTATTGAGACTGTATATCAGTGAGAAAGGTGCTTCTGCACAGGTTTGTCCACTACTACATGCAAACACTTTCCACTTCTTCAGTAAAGCATGGTGACATGCAAGTGACTGGATATTGTCCATAGAAATCAGTTCCCACATAATAACAGTGACACCTAGTGGCACAATTTGTTGTAACCTTCACCTATTGACACAATAGTATCACTTTTGTTCACCCCAAAATTAAAATGTATCACCTGATATGACTTTGTTACCTCTGTTTAACACACACAGAGGAGATTTAGCAGAATGCACATGCTTCTCTTGTCTATACAGAAAAGTATTTAGTGACAATGGCTGTCAAGACACAAAAATGACAAAACCATTTTGCCAAAAACCATAGAGTAAATACATCAATTAGTCCATATGTACTGTATTTAAAGGGGCTATGTAAGAACTTTCATGTACTAATTGCTTTTTTTATTGCCAATGTGTAAACAGCTTGTTATGAAACTTAAAAAACAAGACCTTTCTAGGTTGTCTATGAAAGCCGGTAATGTGACGTTTATGCGTGCTCCCGAGAGCATTTCTTCTGTTCAATGACACATAAAAATGTCCCAGGTTACGACTGTAACCATAGTTCCCTGAGAAGGGAATGAGACGCTGCGTCGATGACGCTTTGGGAACGCTTCTGTGATTGCGTCTGAAGCACGTGTGTCAAATAGTCCAGTGGCGAGAGGGAGACAGAAGATCCCTCCTGACTGGAATCTCCAAGGGAGAGCCGTTGAGGAGGGACACCAGGTCCGAGAACTACATTCGCCCAGTAAGGCACTACTAGCAGTAGACTCACTCTGTCCCGGCGGCCCTTCTCCAGAACTCCTGGGAGCAGAGCAATCGGGGGAAAAGCGTACAGCCGTAGCCTCGGACATGTCTGCGGCATAGCATCCCCAGGGAGGCTGGATGTGTGAGGAGAACCAAAGTGGACAGTGTGTCGTATCCTGAGACGCAAACAGAACCACTTCCGCTTGGCCGTAAACCTCCCACATATGCTTCACCACCTCGGGGTGAAGTCTCCATTCCCCTGGCCTCAGCCCCTGTCTCGACAGGATGTCTGCTCCTATATTTTGGTACCTCGGGATATACACTGCTCTCAGGGAGAGCATCTTCCCTACGGATCACAGGAGGATCTGTTGCGCCAGTTTGCATAGTGGACGCGGATGCAGAATGCAGAAAGCAACTGATCTGACTTCTCTTTGACCCTCCTCAGAGGGCGTAAGTCTGACGCAATGTCTTCTTGAGTCATAAGCTCACTGGAAACCGTTGCGCCCCGAGGCACAGAGGGTGGCGGGGTTGGCAGAACAGCCTCCTGAGGGCAAGGAGGTGGTGTGGGCACAGTATACTGAGGTGTATATGACACAGAGCACTTGCTGAGGCACAGAAACTAACTCCGTTTTTTTCCGGATGTGATTTTATACTTTCCTGGAAGTGACGTGTCCCGCCCATGACATTCCGTCTCGCCATTGGACTAGTACTTGACACACGTACTTCAGACGCAATCACGCAGATGCGTTCTCAAAGCATCATCGACGCACCGCAAGTTCACTCAAAAAGGAACGAATGCTTATACAATGTTGTTCAGGATAATGCCGAAAGAGCCATTCTGTACTGTAATGTCAATGTGTCATGCAAAGAAAATAGATTAATTCAATGTATAGTTAAACATAGCCAGATCAATATCTCTAGTCTCAAATATACTTTATAATGAAAGTATCATAACTATGTAATTTTAATTACCTCACCTGTGACATGATGCCGGTGAATTGCAAAGCTCATGCAAACATATCCACATCACTATGATGATGATCAGATGCTTTCTTAACTGCGGTTTTCTCACTGATGTCATTGTTGTTGTTTTTTTGCTATTGAGAGGAAAGCACTGCACATTTACACATTCATCTAAATGCGAGTTGTAAGTGCGAGCACGAGAATTTTCTGGCTGCAGTTCACTTAACGGCCACCGGTGTCACTAATAACAAGTTTCTGAATTCTACAGCAGTGGATCTGAACATTTTTTACTTCAAATTTTTTACTTTGGAAACTAAATGAGGGTGAATAAATGATAATTAATTTTATTTATGGGTGGACTATACCTTTAACTCATCAATCACACACACACTTTAGTCCCAAAAACAGCAGCACGTTTGTTCTGAGCCCTTTAAGTTGATGTTTATTGTGAATCACGCATGTGCAGACACAGATGTTTTTCTCTTTCTCTGCGTCCTGCTCAAAAACAGACATCATGGAGACGGATAGACACTAAAGATCACAGTGTCAACTTTTACAAATTGGACATGATCAGCTCGCTCACACGCACACGCGTACACGCATACACACACACACACACACACACACACACACACACACACACTAGCATAATCTTAGCACATGCCATCACATTCATCTGCCCCATGATCTGAAACCAAAACTAGTAATAGTCTGAATCTACAGGAAGATTTGCAGTAAACCACAAGAAGGCAAACTGAATCATGTAACCCATGTAATAAAGTGGTAATTTGCTTCATTTCAGGAAATTCATATCCATTATCTGCTCTCATTTTGTCAGGGCAAATAACAATGATATTCATTCTGCTGAGTAAAGATATTGGGAAAACAGAAAAACAAACTTTTACACCAATAACTCGGTAAATAATATACATAAATTAGATACAGTAAGGAAGAATTGTTTTACAGGCTTTGTATAAACAAAAACAATAATTCAGAAGTTCAGCTTTTCTCACATCACACCCTCAGAACATGCCAGAGTCGCTGTGAATGTACACGTTTATCCTGTCTCAGGTCAGAGAAACCATATTTACAACAACAGATGAAACAAATAGGAGAAAATAACAGTTAAATGTTCCAATTAACAAAGCAGTTCCTGAATGCTGAACTTCATAATGAATGAACTTCACAAAACCTGTCAATAACATGTCCAAGTCACATTTAACCCTGAAATCAAAAGTATAAATTATATTGAATTAAAAACCAATATTTCAGCAGTTATTTTTGAATAATAAAAATGCATATTTTATGTTTATGTCATTTATGTTAACTAATTCGGATTGCCTTAAAGCAAAAATAAAACAAAAACACCAAATTTCATTATTAATGGAATATTAAAAACAACAATGATATATTATTTAAATTGCAAATGTATTTATACAATAATGATAGGCCAACACTACCATGTAAAAGTTTAGGGTTAATGAGATATTTAAAAAAATAAAATAGTACTTTTATTCTGCAAGGATGCATTAAATTGATCAAAAATAACATTTATAATTTTACAAAAGATTTTTTATTTCAAATAAATGCTGTTGTTTTGAACTTTCTGTCCATCCAAGAATCCTGAAAAAAAAATTGTTTCACGGTTTCCACAAAATATTAAGCAACCGTTTTCATCATTGATAATAATCAGAAATGTTTCTTGAGCAGCAAACCAGCATATTAAGGCCCGTTCACACCAAGGATGATAAATATAATGCCTTTAGAATGATTTCTGATACATCATGTGACTGAATTCTGGAGTAATGAAGCTTTTCCATCATAGGAATAAATTACATTCTAAAAAATATGAAAATAGAAAAGAGTTATTTTAAATTGTAATAATATTTCACTATATTACAGTTTTACTGTAGGCCTATTTTTGATCAAATAAGTGCAGCCTTGGTGAACATGAGACTTTTTTTGCATGGTAGTGTATTTGATAGAGCGTCTTTAAGATTAAGATGAATTACAAAAACTCAAAAGTAAAACGTCTGGATATGTTCATGAGAAGAAATTAGGAAAATGTGCTTATATCGCCATGAAAATCATGTTAAAAGGCCCTCAAAAAAACATAACGGTCCTAAAAATGGGTTTGTTTTCATCATGCAAAATGTAATTTCCTATTTGCTTTCTTTTGATTTTGGGCTGAAATGTTCAGGACTGCCTGCTCAAAGGACAGAGAAACGCTTGTCACAAAAACCTCAGGACATCAGTAAAAATGACGTACGGCAAATATCTAGGTATTGCAGAGCGAGCACAGTGATATGGTTATGACTTACACACTACTACGTTCAGTTATAAGACTTACATCGTCTATGGTGACTGCTAGTTTGTGCGTGAGCGTTTCCTGTAGAAGACGTTTGCGTTCGGTTCGCTTTCAGAAAGACTACATGAAGAAAGGCATCTGAAGGTAAGCGAGAGAAGGAAAAAATCTTAGGTTGAATCCGGCGTTTTCTACTCCACAGCTGCACACAGACGTGCTCCAATAAGAAATACTGCCACTTCGTACGGCTTTTCTCAGTTATAAAAGCTCTGATCTAAATGCAGACAGTCATTTACAATAATAATACATATGCACATTCAGGGTTTCATATACGCAACCTCTATTAGCTGATGAGGCATTGCCAACAAACGCGAGTCGGAGGCAGACATTGCATAAAAAATAAAAATAAAAATCAGTCCATTTTGAGTAAAGCGTGTTTAAAATAACTGAACACAATGTCATGTTGCCGCAAAAGCAGATCTGGGTGAATATTGATCACGGGTGCAACTGCTAAGATTAGATATTTACAGTTTAACGCAGGCCGCATATTATATATTATGTAGCATATAGTATTTAGATCTAAATCATAGACACGTGGCAAGTCATCCGACTGCAAATGCAGAAAGACATAGAAAGCATTTGTGCGTGTAATTACAAATGATTTTAACAAGAATTCGTGTGTACTGTATAATGGCATTGTTTCAGCTCTTGCATGCTTTTTTCTTAGCGGATGAACTCATTGCTCTCTAAAGGTTTGGGAGGGAAATGAGATCTGCTTCAGTTAATGAAACAGACCAGACAAAAGCAGCCGTTGTCCCTCGCCTGTGACATTCTTCATCGTTCAGAGGGATCAGTCTTACGAAAGTCTGGAGATAACTGCAGCAAAGGCTTTGGAGGGGATAGAGGCCGAACACAAAGTGATGTAAGCATTAGCTGTGTCCTCTAGAGGGCGCCGTGAACCTTCAGAACCGAGGGGAAGTTCGCCGCTTCTGTGTCTGAAGTCGGACCGCAAGACGCCACTGGAAATCACTCTAGGCATTCGCAGGTTCTGCTCGAATCAGAGTGAAGAAACTGATGTCAGGAAAAACAGCCTCAGACATGAGAACAGCAAAAAACTTTTTAGGTACTTTGGTTACACTTTATTTCGGTGGTCACCTTTACATATTCTACTAACTATAAGTGGATTTGCAACTACATGTTAGAGTATTAGTAGACTGTTAGGTTAGGGTTCAGGTAGGTAGAATAAGTTGGTTGCAAAGTTACTGTCTGTTGGGGGACCATTAAAATAAAGAGTTAGCAGAAATTAAGCAGATAGTCTAATGCTGTAATGAGAGTTAGTTGACATGTACAGAGTTCAAAATTACCCCCAAAAGATCACTTAAAGTCATTGTTGTGTTAAATGAGAAAAGCATCGAATAGACATTGCAAAAAGTATTTTTATAGAAATAAATATTTTATTTTATTCAACATAGAATTTATTGCACTTAAATTGTTAGGCTACAATAGCCATGATTTTTTTCAGAATCTGCATCTGAATTGGTATTTAGATATATTTATAGACCAAAACCGTTTGGTTACCAACATTCCTCACGTAGTTACTTATAGTTAGTAGAATGTCTAAAGTGGACCATTGAAAATATAGTGTTAGGGTAACTTCAGTCACATTTAAAGTTAAAAACCTGAATGTCACCGTATGAAATATCAGATGTCTCAATGTCTTTTAAGTAACTGGTGTTTTGGGGATTTTCTTGGTGAAGTTCACACAGGTGTCCTAGCAGAGACACCACAGGTGCACTTTTCTTTTCAACAATGCCACCCGGTCTGATATTTTATTATATGATGCAATGACATTCAGATATTAATACATTCTGTAACTACCTACAGTGACATCAAAAGCGTATTCGGACAGAATACAGAACAAACATGCATGTTTACCACTGAGTGTTCTCTTATCTTCATCTGCTGGTGACTCTGCCTCTTCAGACACTTCTCCTGTTCACAGACGTCAGATGAGCACACATTCAGTGGAACAGACAAAAGACAAAATGTGATCGGACAGAGAGATAGATGGATAGACAGACAGACAGACAGACAGACAGATAGATAGATAGATAGATAGATAGATAGATAGATAGATAGATAAGATAGATAAGATAGATAAGATAGATAGATAGATAGATAGATAGATAGATAGATAGATAGATAGATAGATAGATAGATAGATAGACAGACAGACAGACAGGCAGACAAGATAGATAGATAGATAGATTTGATCAAATTAAATTTATTTCCCAAGTGATAAATGGATATCGCTTAAATAAATCTAATGAGGTTATGTGGCAAACTATGGTTTTGAATAGCATGCTGTATCAAGTACATAATGCACAGAATGCAGTGGGAAGGAATTCTCCCATTCCACACACACAGTGTTAGTTACTCTTATCACTCTGATTATTATCCACCAGAGGGCAGTCAGTGATGCATCTTGAAATTGAGCAACATTAACTGAGCTGACAGTAACAGTCATTTCATCTGATCACAATACCGTTCTGTAATTTCCGATGTTCCCCTTCTTTTTGTGAGTGGTCATGGGGACTTTCTTCTGGGGGTCCGTCCCCCCCCCCAGGCTCCGGGTTGTCCTCTCCCACCCTGTCTTTCTTTGGTCCCGCCAGCTCCGGGTCTCTGTTTTCCACGGTTGCCTCCTGCTGTTCCTCCAGCTCTCGTTTGGCCTTCTCCTCTCTCTCTGGTATGAGACACAGTGAGAGGCACATTACTATTCACATCACTATTCACTCACTCAGAGTCAGAATGCATGAAATGTGCAAAATGCTACAAAAGTTTGGATGTACCAATTCAGTACTAATATTCACATTTGAAGGTTTCAAACTCGGATGGTATAAGATTTTTTAATGTTTTTGAAAGAAATCACTTATGCTCACCAAGGCACCATTTATTTGATAAAAAAAAGTATTTAAAAAAAAAAAACAGAAATATTACAAACAAAAATAACTGTTTACTAATTGAATTTATTTAAAAAAAGCTGATTTTTCAGCATCATTACTCCAGTCTTCAGTGTCACATGATCCTTCAGAAATCACTCTAATATACTGATTTGCTATTCAAGAAACATTTATTATAATTATAACAGTTGTGCCGATTCATGTTTTTGTGGAAACCGTATGTCTTTCCTAAATGTGTTCTGCTGTTGAGTTCCAGTGTGCAAACCGTCCTGTTTGAGGATGATTTATTCTGCGTGACGTCCCAGATACAGTTCTCAAACATATGCATTCTCACAGGGATGAATCTGCTCGCACCTTTATCCGCCTGCGTCTTCCAGCGCTCTCTGTTCAGAGAAACCTCCTCGTTCCAGATGGCCTTGAAGTTCTTCAGGTCCACAGTGAGCAGCGAGCAGTTCAGGGATCCGCTTCCATCAGACCCAGAGCTGTTCACACTGCTCCTCTTCGAATCTCCGGCAGTAATACTGGTTGAATAGGACTCGTCATAAATCACAATATTGCATATACATCGGCAGTAATCACATCCACTAAGCTTCTGTAACATCCCCATATCTACCTAAATGTCCTGCTCTGTTGATCATTATTATGCTGCTGCTGCTTTGTGTCCTTTCTATGAACCTCCGGTCTGTTTTAGTTTACCATACATTCTAAGGGAAGGGATATAATTCAGTCCTTTATATGCAGAAGATGCAATTTGTTACGCAAAGAAAGTATGCGCTCTTAAGCTTAGTCAGTGGATATTCAACTCCTACTTAGAGAGTCCAAAGAAACTTTCAAACTTAAATTGTGTTAGAGTGGAGTGAGAGCTGTCTGACCTGATGGATCACTTTAAACTGAATTAAAAAGGTCAGAAACAGCAGTGCACTTACTCACATTCACTCTTTTTCTAAACGATCCAACTGAGGTATCTGATCGGGACTGAATTGGATTTGCAGTAATGACTGCAAAAGAACCAGTGAATTGGGTTTCGACACTAAGGAAAGCTATTATTGCGGCCTGAGCAGTAATTTGACTGGTTCGTCTTAATGAGCATTCGTTATCTCTATTCCTGTACTGCAGAAGCAGACTTCCAGACTCTGACCTGCGAAATCCAGCCAGGCCTGAACTCGTGGCCTCTTCAATGAGCGGCGTGACGATCTTCTCGGTCATGTCCGTCAGAACCGTGAACGTGGGAACAACGATGAAATCAATGAAACCTACAGAAAATGACAAAGAAATTGCTTATTTTTGTGCACGATATTTAAAAAAAATGTTTGAATGAATGATCCTCATATGCATGATCTTCAAAAATAGCCACTGTAAGTTTAAAGCTGAAAGGTGTCATTTTATACTCTTAATACGAGTATTGCAGTTTAGCGTAATTCATAGTTTTGCGATAGCAATATTTACATTTAATTGCAAGCATTTGTGCCAACATATGACAGTCAATAAAACAGATAAATGCTTCATTTTTTGCACTGAGCTACATTTTTAAAAAGATATTCAAATAAAAATAGCCATGTGTTTCAGCTATAGTATGGTAAGTTTAAAGCTGAAATGTGTATTTTCTCCCCCTTTTCCAGCTTAATACGAGAAAAATTAGAATATCGTGCAAACGTTCATTTATTTCAGTAATTCAACTTAAAAGGTTAAACTAATATATAGACTCATTACATGCAAAGTGAGATATTTCAAGCCTTCATAAGCCTTATGAAAACCTTTTCACAATATTCTAATTTTGAATTTGGGGTTTTCATAAGCTGTAAGCCATAATCATCAAAATTATAACAAATAAAGGCTTGAAATATCTCACTTTGCATGTAATGAGTCTATATAATATATTTGTTTTACCTTTTAAGTTGAATTACTGAAATAAATTAACTTTTGCACGATATTCTAATTTTATAAGTTTCACCTGTATTTGCAATTTAGCGTAATTATTAATACATTTGCAATTGCAGTATTGAGATTTAATTGTGAGCATTTGTGTCTGCGTACTTCGCGTGTGTTTGTCACTCACCGATCTGGGATTGGGCCACCATAGTGGACTTACGGTCACACAGAGGTGAGAAAGGTAAACCAAGCTCTGCCTCCTTATCACCCTGCAAACACAAACACATCATTCAACTGCACAGCTACACTCATACATTACACAGTATCTTATCAGGGGGACATTTTCAAATATATAGCACAATTATTAACCAACACAGGTATGAAATATGTGGCACTTTCCACAAACAAAGTGTACAAAATAGGGCCTCAAATGGATAATTATTTCAAGTCAACAAATAGTTAAAGGTGCTGCATTTATTTATTTATTTATTTTTTATTAAACTAAAGCATAAAAATACCATAATATGTTTCATATATTTAGTTCACATACCCGTTTCTCCAAAAAAACAATGCAATTTCTAAGCAGTTATTCTACTTTGTCGGGATGTCTGTTTTTGTTTTCGTCTGTGTGATTCCGCCCACTGACAATTTCCCAGTTGCTGGGAACACAGCGTATCACAGCTATGGAATCCATCGAACGAACTGGGTCAGAGGTCGCAGATGATACCTGACCTAAAAAGCCTCGGCATTCATCTTATAAGCTTAATGACCCAGAGGCATATTAAAACGTGGATAAATCAACTCGTCAACTTACAGTGTAAAGCTTGACGTCTTCCATTAAAAAGGGCAGATTATCAAACTAAATATTGTATGAGTGGTTTTATTTTCTATCGGGGATTTCAAGGTTTGTTACTAAAAATTAAGACATAAATACAGTTCAAAACCCTAATTTATTTGCTCTAGATCTAACTAGCAAAACTTATTTTGTTAACTAATCACTTATTAACATCAATTGTTCTTCCAATAAAGAACCTGTTATTTGAGCCTCTGAAGCTCTGATACTTATAAAGTAGTGCCAAAGTGCAGCATATTTGTGGAAAGTGCCATGTAAAGCCCTACAGCCTCATTCATCTTGAAATGGGAGTTAAATTAAATGTTTCTGCACTGCTCACTGAGTCTGCTACACCATAACCGTACTCAATATAAGCCCTGTCAGCAGTCTGTGGCCGGATACTAGCCTGTCTGAATCCAGATAAATGCTTATGAAATGACGCGGTGGACAGTTGCAGCTCTGGTTCAGATATATTTTTTTCATATACTAAATATTCGTAAACATTATTTGAAGGCAGACTAAAATAAACTGTCAAGCTTTTATGTTCAGCCTGTTATGATTGATCTGCCTCCTGGTGTGTACAGCTGCTGGAACAATACTAGACAAACACTCACACAAACAAACACACACACACACACAGGAATAGCTCCCATCCTCTAATCTGTCAATCAATCAAAGCATATTTATGAAGCCCACTCTATGGAGAATAGAGCTGTGAATGTACTTTATAACAGTCCCTTTAGTAGCAGATAAACAGATGACGGGTAAGATCGGGAGGTAATACAGAGAAAGCAACTCCCTTCCATTGTTCACTTTACAAAGCAAAAGAGACAGACAGAGTCCATTAGTGCATTGGGCCTATTTTGACAGTCAATAATTATATATAATATATATAAGGGGCAAGTGCAGTCCATATAAGCTGCGAATGCTCTGCACACCCAAGCCATTCGTGGACTCGCTAATTAATATTAACACTACAGATTACTAGAAATTCCCTAGTTTGATGTGTACCATAAAGCTTACGTGATAAAATGTAACGTATGTAACTGTCCATCGTTTATTTATTTGCCAAACGATGATCATTTTCTTCAAATCTGCCAGTTGCGGAGGGTTTCAGTTGAGCGCATCCACAACAGCTTTGGTCTCTATGTCTGTTGTTATGGATCGTCATCATTCTCCCGCGTTCTCATTGGTCAGCTGGCGTATGGGTTACACAAACAGTGACACGAACAGTAATGATGAAGTCGGTTTTAACGTATCAGTTCCTCATCCTTTTGAAGTGCATGCAACGTGGATTTGTTGGCGTTATTTTGTCACTTATTGGGAGCAGTATGCTAGCTGGAGCCGTTTACCTCCAGTCTTTGTGCTAAGCTAGGCTAGCGGTGGGTAAGTTACGGCACGCACGGAGATGAGAAGGGTATGTAAGGACTTATCTAACTCTGGGGGATACGCTGAATAAGCTGAAATCCCAAAAAGTCAGCGTGTTCCTTTAAGCATTTCCAACAAAATTTTTGTATTATAAAATACATGTATATGACATTACTGTGATGTTTAAAAGATGAGCCAAGTGCTGTTCACGTGATCATGCCAAAGTTTAATTTCGGGACCTGCATTCGATAGGGCCGTGAAAGCCAGTTAGTTTCAGAGGGTTATGTTCAGGTGTAAACAATCTCAAATGACACACTTCTCCATATGCTCTCGTTTCTGCAGCCTATGATAACCCTGGCGCAGGCTTGCGTGTGATTGGATGAAAGGGCAATCGGAAGAGAACAGGAAGCGAAACCGAGAGAGGATTAAAATACATAGTGCAAGATGAGATTTTTCTAGCTTCATCTCACACATACGTACAAGCGCATACACCTTCCGAACGGATCTGAAGAACAAACATGAGTCAAACCTGTCGGAAAAACTCCTCCAGCAGTGACGTAGTCCAGCGATGGTGCAGATCCCAGTTCTTGGCTGGATGACTGATGTCGGCCACGTGTAACAGCAGAGACAGAGCCTTGGGTTTATCAATTCTGGGAGAAGAAAACACCAATCTGAATGGTAAATACGTTTTTGTTCTGACACATGACAATGAGATTAAATGGAGATTAAATGACATACATTTTCAGATGTTTCTCCTGAGAACAAGTCCCCATTAATCCATTAATAAGAAGATACCTAAAAAACACAGCTAACTGCTCAGATTTGCCAAAATAAGAAAGTCTTTAATCAAAAGATCCCAATAAGAACTCAAACATTTTGTATCAAATTCTCCTAAAACCAAACGATCTGATCTGCATTCATTTTACAGCTCTATATTTTACTCCGTATCATTTGTCTCTTTTTATTTCTCTTAAGGAATCTTTAGAAACATCAATCTTAATAAAGTCTCTACTGCTATGAAAGAACAACCTCTAACCAATAACATCTTGCTCTGGGGAGACGCAGACAAAGCAAAAGGTGACAGACAGGTCGGATCTGTGTTTGTAAAGGTTTCTCACCCCTCGGGCTGCTGGAGGAAGTTCTTCATGGCTTTGACCTGCTGGAAGTGGCAGGACATGTCAGTGGCCAGAACCATCTCGACCACGAGCGCCCTGAGCTCTCTAAAAACACAAGCACACAAAACACCAGCACTGAATCTCCTCACCGGAGAAAGAAGTTCAGTTCCGCTTCAAAGCGCTTCAACCGTCCTCTTTCTGAATGAGAAATAAATCATTTCCATCTCTGTCTTGCTGTAAAACTTCACAGGACTTTCTTTATCTCTTGTGTTTAGTTTAAAATAGCTTTCAGCACTTTTTGGGCCAGATTTACTGAAGGCAGATTAGACCAAAAAAGCGCAGATGAGAGTAGAAAGTTCTGCGCGTGATCTACCGATTAAAAGAACAATAGTAAATTAAAGGACACAGACGCAGCCGGATCATTTCTATAGTGACCAACGCAATCTACCAATTAGCATTATAGATGGGCTTTTTTGACTGTTAAATAATAGTGCAAACACCAGTAAATTGACTAGCGCAAACCTTAGTAAATGACCTTGCATGATTCATTTAAATATTCTCCTCCCATAAATGTTGCGTCTGAAAGGGAAACTCCTACAAATGCATATGCAATAAAGTCAGCCGCAAAAATAACCCTGGCCATGCCTTTTCAGCCTTCTTTTTTTACTGCATGTCTATAGTATATCCTGACAGTAGTGTTTTAGTTTTTTGAGTATTTAGTCTCTTAAAATAATAGCGCTTTAAAACCCGTTCACTTTTTTATTTTTGTAATTTTTCTAAACCAACTTCTTTATATATATATAAACACGCAGTGTTGGTGTAGTGTAATTAATAACTAAGTAATTATTACTGTAATAAAACATTAAATTACGAAGTAATTATTACTGTAATTGCATTAAATACTGTATAAACTATAGAACAAATCTATATAAAACAATAGTGGATTTAACATCAACATTTTATATCTAATGTTAAAATGTATGTTATTAAATGTAACCTTCTCCCTTTAAACACTTTGCTCATTTCAAGAATTTATGCAATTGTATATTGTTTATTTGAAAGAATTAAAAGAGCAGTTTCTTGTCTATCCTTGTATTGTTCGACTGGTTGAGGTTGATATGGGATTTAGAAAGTAATTACTAATAAGTAATCCAATTAGAGAGTAATTAGTACAGTTATCTAATTAGACTGTTGAAGATGTAATTAATGTAGATAATTAGTAACACAACACTGTATGTGTATATATATATATATATATATATATATATATATAGCAGTATGTGCTGCTGTATATATACGTATACTATATATTTTTGAGAGTCTGGCTTTAAGTTTGAATGAATGAATAAATGAACAAGACCTTATTTGAACAAAAAGAAAAAAAAGGGGAAATCTGCAAGTTTTAATAAAAATCAAATCAAAATCAATAGTTGAAGAAAAACTCAGTTACTAAGAGATATCACGATATTGCAGTTACAGAATATTGATGTCAAACTGTCAGTTTGTCTGTTCTCTGGAGACAAAAGAAGTGAGATAATGATGAAAATGTACATAATGATGGATGATACCTCCAGTCATCTTTGGAGAGGTTGTACAGGATGTTCATCTCGTCGTCGTCCTGAAGCAGTCGATACGCAGCGCTGACGTGATGACTCTCCAGGACAGAGCGGTCGTTGTACAGGATGGCTGTGTCCGACCTGAAGGAACGAGTGCAAACTCAATACACACGGTTTTCCTTTTTCTATTCAACAAAGAAGCCTGAAAAAAATGTATTATGGTTTCCACAAATATATGAAGCAGCACAACTGTTTTCAACATTGATAATAATCAGGGGCCGTATTCACAAAGCATTTTATCTTACCACTAAGAGTACACCTAAATCGCACTAAAAGATTTTAGCTAGGAGTTTTCTCTTAAAAGTTATTCACAATGCCTTTCAGACCTACTCTTAGTAAAGAAAAATGACAACTCCTAAACTAAGAGTGTCTTCGTTGCTATGGATGACGTCATTACTCATGCACGAGCTTGACTGAAGTGACCACCTTGATTGGCTGATGATTGTAACGCAGGAATGATTCCAAACACCTCCCCTACGATGATGAGTGACAGGTGACAGGTCTGAGAATGCGTGCGCTACACAAGTAGTGCGAAGGACGGAAGATGATGAATAACTGAATAAATAGCCTAAATGAATAAAGAGTAAGGCAAAACAAATAGCCTAGTAGCCTAATGAAACATATGGATTGATGCAATATCTTTGCAACATTATTGAATTAATCTGTCACTATATGCCTCCGTTTGCAAAGAGAAGAACATTCTAATTTGATTCACAATGATACGTTACAATTAGTTTACATGCAATGAGTAGTCTATTTTTGGTTGTTGTTGGTGGCGTTATTGCATCTAGTTATGCCTACAATGCAAAATTGTTCCCTCGCGATTGGAAGCTCCTGTAGCCGCCGCATACGCATTTCAAAACATCGCAACGTGAAATGCCACAAAAAGCGGTTTGTGAATAGGTCTTAGTGAGTTAGGAGTCCTCTCGACTTCTTTTAAGCTGTCCCAGGCTTAGGTGCTACTTTTAGGGCTAAAATGCTTCGTGAATTACTCTTAGTCAAAAAAATTAGGAGTCCTAAAGTTACGAGTGACACGCCCATTATTTTTAGGAGTTGCTCCTAAATTCGCCAGTTAGGAGCTACTTTTAGCCTTAAAATTCTTTGTGAATACGGCCCCAGAAATGTTTCTTGAGCAGCAAATCTGCATATTAGAATGATTTATCAAGGATCATGTGACACTGAAGAATGGAGTAATGATGCTGAAATAAGTCACAGAAATAAACATATTCACATAGAAAACTGTTATTTTAAATTGTAATAATATATTCACAATATTACGGTTTCACTGTATTTTTGGTCAAATAAATACAGGCTTTGAAAGAGACTTCTTTCAAAAACACATTTCATTTAGTCTTATCAACCCCAAACTTTTTACATCATACAAACCAATTCACTGACACAAGGAAACCAGGAGAAAAAAAAAACACTCCTTATCAAAACTGTGTTTTTGTTTTATTCCCATTTCCCCATTCTTGTAATTTGTCCCAGGTCAGGTTTTGGTCAGAAAGCTAGTTGTTCATGCTAGTTTGATCCAGCCGGCTCATGTTGAGGTTTCGTGACAGTAGCGTAGGAGTCTGATGGATGACTCACCCAGTGCTCTCATGCGTTACCTGGTCTGGATGTGGAAGTTGTTTGTGGTCCCGGTGTGTTCGTAGTCGTGGACGGCAGCGGCGAAAAGCATGGCTAAAATCTCCAACTCTGTCATCCAGTGCTGGAGAGGAAAGAAACATCACGCATGAGAGCTCTTTAACATCTCATTTCTCCTTAATGGAAAAGAGCACATAGAGACCTCTGCTGAAATCACCATCTTCTAAGATGTTTTCCTGATTAAAAAATGCCTAGTAAACATCTCAAACTGTGCTTAGATTTGAGTGAACTATTCCTTTCAGAGAGCATAATATCTTGGGTATTTTTATGACCCTACATTTCAATCTTTTCTTTTTTGTTACACCACAACTGCCTTAGAAATACAATACCGGTCAAAAGTTTGGAAATGTTTTTCTTATGCTCATCATTGATTTGATCAAAAATACAGAAAAACAGTAATATTGTGAAATATTATTACAATTTAAAATAACGCTTTTCTATTTTAATATATGATTTATTTTTGTGATGCAAAGCTGAATTTTCATCAGTCACATGATCCTTCAGAAATCATTCTAACGCTGATTTATTATCAATGTTGAAAACAGTTTTGCGGTTTACTATTTGTTGATACTTTTTTCAGGATTCTTTGATAAATAAAACAATAAAAAAGAACAGCATTTAATTAAAATAGAAATCTTTTGTAACAATATACACTAAAGTTCAAAAGTTTAGGGTCAGTATTTTTTTTTTCTTTCTTTTTTTTTGAAAGAAATTAAAAAAATAATAATTTATTACTTTTATTCAGCAAGGATGTGTTAAATTGATAAAAAGTGATGGTAAAGATTTATACTGTTAGAAAAGATTTCCATTTTGAATAAATGCTGTTATTCATCAATGAATTCTAAAAAAAATAATCACAGGTTCCAAAAAAATATTAAGCAGCACAACTGTTTCCAACACTGATAATAACGGAGTATCAAATCATCATATTAGAATGATTTCTGAAGGGTCATGTGACACTGAAGAATAGAGTAATGATGCTGAAAATTCAGCTTTGCATCACAGAAATAATGTTAAAGTATAGAAAACTATTAATATATTAATAATATACATTATATATATACATTAATAATGTTAAACTAATAGAAAACCATTATTTAAAAATGTTAAAATATTTCACAATATTACAGTTTTTTTCCCTGTATTTTTCATCAAATCAATGCAGCCTTGGTGAACCTCTTTCAAAAACATTAAAAATAGTAATATTTTCGAACTTTTGATCGGTACTTTATTTGTACTATTTTTACTTTATTTATATTTGCTACAAAAAGTGCATTTTTATGACGGTGAACTTTAGAAGAAACATTTTAGATTAAGTTGTCACCATGAAATCAAAATGGCCAATTCCTATTTTTTTATGGAATACTGCAGTATTTGCAATATATGATGTATCCATGCACATCATTATTATCATTTTTTAATTCATGTGCCCTTGTAATCTTTCATCAAAATAATTCCCCTCCCTCTCACAGTGACATCTCTTCTCTTCTCTGATGACGAGGGCGGGACAAACTGTCACTCGATTCAGATCACTCCAATAACAAACCACAACTATAAAAAAAAACAATAACCATCCAATCAACTCCTGATAGAGAAAAATCATGCCCCGCCCTACATGTTTTCTTGTTCGATATACGTTTTGTTTTTTGTTTAAAATATGGACTTTTATGGACTTCAAAACAGAAAGAAGAATGTCATAAACACCTAGGATGACTTGAGGGTGAGTAAATTCACTTTTAGTTGAACTATCCCTTTAAATCATGTAAATGTATTCTAGGAGAGCCCCAAAAATAAATAAATATAATATGGGCACTTGAAAATTAAAATAGCCAAAAGCACTGAGTAAACAGCAGTAAAATAATGGCCGTTTCAACACAGATCAATCTTAAATCTAAAGCTCTGAAGGACCTTGAGCTCTCAGCTGCACGCTGCTTCCCGTGGGACTTCATCTTAATATTTAATCATTTAATAGAGAGACTCCAGTTCAGAGTGCAAAATGACACCATCACATTGCATCTGTCTTGCAGAAGTGCATTCTGATGAGAGACGTGCCTCTCTGTGAGCAAGTCAGATGCAAGATAAAGAGATCTGTGTAAATGACCCTCGTATGAGAAAACCACATGAGGATTCTCTTCAGAAAGCCGCTGCTTTATGACAGGCCTTATATGATTGTTCATTAAAAAGCTTAAGATGTGTGTATGTGTGTTCGGCAGCACAAACGTGTCAGCAGAATTAATGATTACGCCGCTGGGTTTCTGCGCAGTTACTCTTGAGTTCGTGCCCACAGACTTCGACATGTTGTCACCGTAACATTATCAAGATGATTAACACCGTTTCTGAATTAAGAGCGAGTGGAACAACGCCACATTAGATCATTATAATCAACAAACCAGTCTTTGCCACAAGAGCATGTTGATAATGAAGTATAGTAATGTCGTTGCATTTCACCGCTGTAAACACGAGGGAAGAGCTTCCACAAGCCTGGAGCCGTGTTGCTATTGTTGATATAAACTATTAAAAATAGTTTTTGGTCAATTAAAGTGTAACTTCACTGATTTTCAATCGGTTTTGTATTGTTACAATGTTCAGTAGCTGTAAATGAACAATGTTTACTCGAAATTCATGTTTATTTGTCAGCAAAAGTCTACAACACACTGGATCCTTCACTGGAAAAACCAAAGGTTACTCACTACCGCTAAACGTTTACTCTTTGAATTCTTGCACCCAAGTCAACACCATTATGACTACAAGTTTGCTATGATATATTTCCTACTAAAGCAAGGCGGTATTTGATTCCGGTAAGCGCATCCATAGCAGACTGGTGGGAGTGGCATTGGACGGCGATTGGATGGTGTTGAAGTTGTCCGACCTATTTGGCAAAAGGGAAGACAACTGCCTTTTTTCTCTGTTTCTCTAGTCATGCAGCACCGATTTCAAAAATGTTTTCACCTTTCTACTGTATAGGTCACCTAGTGTTATTGAAAGCCCATTTTGCCAGTGCTGAAGTACCCCTTTAAAGGTCCCGTTATATGCCCCTTTTCACAAGATGTAAAATAAGTCTCTGATGTCCCCAGAGTGTGTATGCGAAGTTTGAGCTCAAAATACCCAACAGATCATTTTTTACAGCATGTTTAAATTGACATTTTTTGGGGCTCAGAAAAACAAGCTGTTTCAGTGTGTGCCCTTTAAATGCAAATGAGGTGCTGCTGGACGACACAGGGGGCGGAGCTTCATGAGCTCGCGCTCAGTCTCTCAGGACAATTTCACCTCACGGAATGATGATAATATCAGAAACTCTCAGTAACGGCGTTCATTTCGAGTCGGACAATAATGCCTACAGAGTCAGAGTGCTGTATAGAGATGAAACAGGTATAGTTTAGTAGTTTAATTACGGTTATTATAACGTATTTGTCATCTGCTTGTATGTATCCATTATTTATTAATAGCCTACAAGTCTGCTGTCTGAATGATGATCAAACATATACTGATGAGTTTAATAAAGTTTATTGTACATCACACAAAAGATGAAGCGTCAGTTTTACTTCAGAAAATCACCGTAAGAGCTGAGTAAACACAGTAGCCTAAGTTATAAGAAGTGCGCAAGTAGCCAGTAGAGTTGAGGGAGCATTCCTGTGGGCGGAGGTTAGTCAAGAAACGGTTCTAGTGACATCACTAAAGAAGGAAGTAGAGGGATGTAGTCCAAACGAGCCGTTTTTTGTAGTCAACTTCTGTTAAATAAAATATCTCGCTTGGCATTGAACTTTGAGCTTTATAATTTTACAGATATTATTTATGCTCTAACAGCAACATTACACACTAACTAAAGTTTGAAACATGGGATCACGCAGAACGGGACCTTTAAATAAAGCTGAAATAAAATAAAAATGCAAAAATTTTCAAATTAAAACCGAAATTTTGAAATGTTGGCTTGGCAACAAACTTAAAAAAATATATAAAGTTATAAATATATATATTTAAACAAAAAAAACAAGCGTACGTAAGAAAATTACTAAAACTTAAACTAAAATGAAAATGAAAACTGAAGATATAAAAATTAAAGCTAATTCAAAACAATAATAAAACAGTAAAACAGTAATACAATACTAAAAAAAACACTACCCTGGAAAAAGAACTGAAAAAAAAAAAAAAAAAAAAAAAAAATATATATATATATATATATATATATATATATATATATATATATATATATATATAATTAAATAAATAAAACATTTCTCTAATTTCATCTGCCATATTTAATGGATTATTTCACTGAGCTTGAGTCTTTTCCATTAAGGGAGCATAATTATGATTATAATAGATCTGTCCTGACCTCTTGACCTAATGGCCTAATTCATTCCAGTCATGGACCTCTGATGTGATCTGTGTGTGTGTTTCAGCTTACCACCATCCCTGTCTTCAGGAGCAGGTAGTGTACCGTCTGTGTGACGTCGGCTGCGTGTATCAGGTTGTGGTAGGGGTTTTTATGTTTGCTGTAACCCACTTCCAGAGCCTCCACAAATGAGACCAGCGCTGATACAGGGATCTGTCAGAGATACGGTGTTAATAACTCTGAAAAAGACCATTACAGCCCTCTACTCTCACTTCTTCAAGAGTTGTTTTCACCTTGAAGCGGCTGATGAGGTCGTATCGGGTGAGGAGCTCATAGAAGATGAATTTGAGTGAGTGGTCGCCACTCGACTCGTTCAGAGCAAATACATCAAACGACCACTTATCCACATTCTGAGGAGAAAAAGCAGAGAAACAAACTCAGCAAACAGACACTCTTCCCCTCTGCATATTCAACTTAGCACCTTCCGTCATGCCAGGTTTGATGCTAAACACTATTGGTTCTCATGTGTCGACTAAGAAAATGAATGCAATGTGAAATGTTCCTTTAAGAGAAAATACAATTTTATGCATTTGTATATCCCTATTTCAACCTTTTATTTTTTGTTACATTAAAGGTGAACTAAGTAACTTTTTTACCTTAACCGAACAGCTTCGGAGTCATTGGAATAGTTATATGACTTTTTTCGGGTTGAATGGTGGTCTTCTCACACCCCCCGAGCGCCTGTAAGCCGAAAAACCACCCTTGCAACTTTGGGCCGGCGCTTTAACACGTCTCTGTCCATGCGGGGGCGCTCGCAGGCGAGTGCAGAATGAATGGAGATCTATGACGCTATACCCATCAAAATCCACTTTTCTCATGATATCATTTTTTTTCTAGTAATTTGAATGTTGTATTCGAAAGGAGATGCAAAAAAATTACACATTGCTGGGTGTTAGATTTTTTAGAGTCACTTATTTGCTTTAAAAAGTCTTTTAAAGTGTCAATGACGTCATACACATGTACGACCAGAGATACTGCTTTACGGCAATCCTTCAGTCACTCTGGTGCTTTCGCGCTCTGCACTTTCTTTTCTCTCGAGGCATCGACAACACAGCTGACACAGGTAAACACACGTGCAAGACGAGTTTTTGTTTTGTTTGTTTCTGGTCCCGCTGCGGATGCCACGATGCCATCAAGCGGTATCTCTGGTCGTAATCAGTCCTTCACTGACCAATCAGCGTTCATTAGCAGAATGCTAGCGTGTTATGGGCAACAACAACTCAACCTGTAAGAAATCGAAAGGACATAAGTACTCGTTCATTCAACTTTCGACCTATAACCCATGTTGAACTTGCAAGACCTACAATCAAATCTGAGATTTCTCAACGGCAATTGGGTGAAAGAGACAAATTTAGCCGTCTAGCCCCATAGACTCCCATTCATTTTGCACTCGCCTGCGAGCGCCCCCAGTGGAACTCTGGTGGAACTACAACCAAAATTCGGTACAATAGGACTTAATAGGGAGTGCCAAGGCTCTCCGTAGACAGGCTCTGGTATCATACATACCTCAGTGGACATGGCTCCGTGCGTTCGCCGGGTTCTTTGAAAACAAATGCACATGACCAGAGGGAGAAGATTGGAGGGGGGAGAGTCGCCAACGAGTTTTGACGACAGTGTTGTCAAATATCTATTCCGAAGCTGTAGGGGGAGCTCTATAGAGAAACCCGTGAGCAAAAAGCGAGAAAACAGCGAAGAAATCGGCAAAGCTGCATAATGCTGCTTTAAAACTGCCTTTAGAAATGCTGTATTACAACTTCATTTATATTTGTTCATTTCTTTTTGTTTTACCCTTGTCTCAGACCCTGACTTTTAGTCTTAAACTTATTATTCTTATTTTTAAAATCTTTATTATTATTATTATTAATCTTATTATTAAAAATGTGTTAACGATTTTATAATCATATTACATAGTTGTGCTAGGAGTCACTTGTTTTATTTGTGGTATGTTGTAGTCAATATATGCTTTCTCCAGTGAGCTTTTGGGGATTTTTTCTTTTCTTTTTGCACGGTAAAATAAAACCTGTATCTTAGTCAGATAAGCCAGATAAATACCTTAAACAAGTTTAGTGTTTTGTTTTTCCTTCATATTTAAAATATTTAAAATTTATAAAATATTTTCCTCATATTTTGATTGTTTAATCAAACTTGTAGGGTCATAAAAAAACATCACTTTTGGCCACTACTGTACATAATGAAGCTCTTATATTTCTAGCATATTATATGTTTGGCAACAGTTCTTCTAACCCTAACTGATGGAGTCTGTAGCTTTTTCACATTTTTACCAAAAATTGATGCAGCTCTTGATGGAAATAACAGCAAAACATTTATTTCCATCAAGACGTGCATACATTTTTGGTCCAGATCTTGTTTTGTCAATGCAAGAGTCCAGCACTGTGTAAAGTCTCCTCCAGCACATCCCAAAAACTTTCACTGAATTTAAGCTCTGGACTCAGGGGAGCCGATTCATTGTGTGGAAATGATTCTTCATGATCCTCACAACCATTCTTTCACAGTTTGATCCTGATGAATCTTGACATTGTCATCCTGGAATATGGCCATGATGTGTCTTCCTAAATGGTTGTTTAAGAAATGAAAAGCTACACACTCCATCAATTAGGGTTAGAAGAACTGCTGCCAAACATATAACATGCTAGAAACATAATAATCTCGGGCTCGGCAATAATGATCCATAAGCATTTGCCTATTTAAATCCAAACAGTGACTTTATCTTTTTGGGCCAGGCAGTGTATATATTTGTGCATCATTTCCAATCAAGCTGTAGACAAATAATTTGACAAAAAGTGTGAAAATATTATTTGTGTGCATTTAGGACAGAGTGTTAACGAAAGGAGAAAGACGGCACCCATGTTTTTGTTTTATTTTCACTTTAATTCCACCACAGAATGCAACTGAAACAAGTGCTTGGCTGGGGAGACAAAAATGACTGACTTCTTCTGTGATGCATTTATATCTAATATTGGCCATTGTTAGTGAACAAATTAAAAAAGTGAAAAGGTACAAGTGAAAAGCATGTTTTAAAAGTTTAATTTCTGAAAAAAAATGTTGTAATAGTTGGAGAGCCATTGGACAATGGCTGCTTATGAGAATGGAAGAGTGTGTGAGTATTTTACCTTAAGCACAGCTATGACAGAGGAAGGGTAACTCAGTCCCACCATGTTAGAAGTTCGGCGGTACATTCTGTTAGAAAGAGATAAACACATCAAGTGAAAGCGGCAGCACAGACCACAGGCACTCCAAACACAATGCCATAATCTTCACCTTCAAAATGACAAAACATAAAATGTAGAGGACAACCTGCACTTTCTTTAAGTAAATGCTTTGTCAGAGCAATTTATACTGTATGTGCAGTGTTAGAGAGAGAGAGAGAGAGAGAGAGGGAGGCAGAGTGACTATACTTATTCAGACTTGTCAAAAAGATGATGTATGTGCATGCATACGCTGACTCACATTAAGCTCAATGCATAGATTTATAATAATTTCACAGAAGACTTTAATGCTGCCTGGCGAGGAAAGAAATGGCCTTAAAGAGGATTCAGACTGATTTATTAACACTGGAAGGTTCCTGCTTCGTGTTCTTGGTTACAAAAAAAATAACATCTAAATGTATTTATTTTCTAGTTTTAATATTATTAACTAAAACTATTAAAATAAAGCTGATAACAACATGAGATGAAAAACTTAAAATGTTTACCTTGGCAACTACTAAAATGACTAAAACTGAAATAAAAATAAAAATCAATTAAACCTATATATATATATATATATATATATATATATATATATATATATATATATATATACAGTACAGGTCAAAAGTTTGGAAACATTACTATTTTTCATGTTTTTGAAAGAAGTTTCTTCTGCTCATCAAGCCTGCATTTATTTGATCAAAAATACAGAAAAAAAATGTAATATTGTGATATATTATTAAAATAATTGTTTTTCAGTTTATTATACTTTAAAATATCATTTATTTCTGTGATACAAAGCTGAATTTTCAGGATCATTACTCCAGTCTATCACATGATCCTTTAGAAATCATTATAATATGATGATTCATTATCAAAGTTGGAAACAGTTCTGCTGCTTAATATTTTTTCATAACCTGTGATACTTTTTTAGGATACTTTGATGAATAAAAAGTAAAAAAAAAAAAGAAGCAAATTTTTTAAAAATAGAAATCTTTTGTAACAACAATATACACTACTGGTCAGTAATTTGGGGTCAGTAATTTTTTTCTTTCTTTTTTTGAAATAAATCAATACTTTTATTCAGCAAGGATGTGTTAAATTGATAAAAAGTGATAGTAAAGAAGATTTATATTATTAGAAAATATTTTTTTTTATTTTGAATAAATGCAGTTCTTTTTAACCTTTTATTCATCAAATATATTAGGCAGCAGAACTGTTTCCAACACTCATAATAAATCAGAATATTAGAATGATTTCTAAAGGATCATGTGATAGACTGGATGTCACATGTGACACTGAAGACTGGAGTAATGATGCTGAAAATTCAGCTTTGCATCACAGGAATAAATTATTTTGTAATAATATTTCACAATATTACTGTTTTTTTCCTGTATTTTTGATCAAATAAACACAGCCTTGATAAGCATTAGAGACTTCTTTCAAAAATATAAAAAAACGTAATGTTTCCAAACTTTTGACCTGTACTGTATATATACACTAAAATCAACAAAAGCACATCAAACTAAAAAAACTAAAATTAAAATGAAAATATAAAAAAAATGAACTGCTATAATATACATTTTATAAAAATAAAAAAGCTAATTCAAAATATTAATAAATATTATAATAGCATGTCCTTTGATCCTTTGAAATGAAAGAGACATCCAAAATAAGAGTTCAAAATGTGACACTGCAACATACACTTATGCCTACATCATATTGGAGGCTGTTTACATATAAGTTTTAAAAGGAGAATAGCAAAATAATTTAAATTGCAAGGGTCACAGAAAAGGAAAACTAAGGTAGATTTTCTATCATTTAAAAATACAAATAGCTTCTACAATGCTAGGACATTTTTTAGCACACTGCTTTGTGGTTAACCCCACCTCTCCACAAATATCCCAGCCTGCACTGCGTGTACGATGCTGCGGAATCGCGGCTTCTCTTCTGTCCGTCGCATCATCAGCCCCATCTGTCGTGTGAAGGTGGAGGCCAGCCAATCACGGACTTCTGATGGCACAGAATCTGATTGGATATCGCTGAGCTCATCCTCGGTATCGACCAATCGCCTTAGACAAAAAGGGAGAGAGGGAAAGATACTTTAAATGTCATCACCACTTACACTTAAAATTTCATCTGCGACAGGTATTTTTTGTGCATATAATAAGGATAAATGACTATTTATACCCCAATCTAAACTGTGAGTGAAGCCCAAGCCAGGACCCACTGGTTAAAGACTAATCCATAACTCATCCGCATAATTATGATAATACCACAGTATGTTCCCTTTATGTGCAGCAGAGCATGTCTAGTAAATAAGGAAGAAGCTTAAGGTATAAATATTTGCATTGGAATGGCACTGGATTGACATTTAACGTCTGATTTTACACATCTTCGCAGTAACTGTGCCATAAACATCTGTGTATCTAGACATAAGCTCTTATGATGGATTTAAAGCCCACACAGCGAATATGAATCTGATCAGACCGGACCGGGGGTCTCTGTGGTTTGTCAAGTGAGAGGGTGTGTCATAATCCCGGGCCGCGATGACGTCCCAGTTACATAATTCCATAAGCTTTTGTCGTGTCTTTTCTGGCATCTAGATATTCACAGCTGTTATTCTTCACTCTGCTCATCAGAATCAAAAGATATCAGTGGTACTTGAGAGACGTGATGGAGGGCTTCATCTCCCCGCAGAGACGTTAAACACTATCACTGAGCGGGAATGAAATGCCGCTGATAAGGAGGAGTTTTTTGGCTCGTTTCAAACTGCAGGTGTTCATTTATGTTCTCTCAATAAAGCTATCAGCATGGCCTCATATCCACACATCCTGATGAAAACATATCTGGGTGCCATTTCAACCCAAAAGAAACTAATTATATTTTGTGAATGCACATTGTGACATTATTTTGATTAAAACACACTTTTGCCTGCCAAAATATCTTGTAATGCTTTTGTTTTTGTTTTTTTTGTAATTAAATGTTTCCCATTGTGATTCTCATTACTGGAGAATGTTTGCACTACATCCGAGAATGTTTTAAATTAAAGCCAGCATAAATGAAAAGCAGTACAACAAGTATGAAAAAATTAAATACAACAAATAAACAAGTAAATAAGTAAATTAAGTATATATTTTATATATATAAATTATTATTAATGTACATGTGCTAAAAGTGATGTCCGGAGGGGATATTTGTTTTTTATATGATCCTACAAGTTGATTAAACTATCAAAAAATGCAATATTTAAAGTATGAAGGAAAGACAAAAAGATCACAGGAAAAAGCATTTATTGGGTACAACATAATCAGTTATTAATATTTTGTTGGTTCTTTCTTGTTTTTTGCATGTGTTCATAATTTCTTTGTATGCCAGCCTGGCCAAAAATGATGCCCGCACAATTTGGCATGTTTAATTGCATTATCACAAATAAAACAATTGACTTCAAGCACAACTACGCAATATGCAAACAAAATATTTAATAATATTTTAATAAAGAGTGAAGATGTAAATTTTCCTAGGCCTGACATAACTTTTAGCTACTACTGTATATAGATTGCTCGATTGTTAATTAATGTATCGTATTTATTTATTGTGCTTAAATAAGAGTAAATATGCTGACATTAAAAAAACATAAGTAAGCTTCAACTTAAAAACATATAGAATTTATTTTATTTTGTGGTTACATTCAACCATAGAATAGCTTGAAAACCCTCACATATACCCTTATGATATAAATAAGGTATCAAATGGCAATACCACAGTGCTTGGATCACATGGATTGCTTGATTATCATATTCATATAGACCTTATGCACCAGAGAAACGAGGGCGCCGCCATCTTTAGAAAATTGTCTTTTAACTTCCGTTTCTGCAGTCGCTCTGTATATTTCTATGGCGCTGCTGTCCAGGAGTAATTAGCTTTTGAAATGGATTTACTTAATGTAAAGTTAACGAAAGTTATCATGAGGACTGTAATGTTTAAAGCAGATGACTTAACAAATGTCAGTCAACCGGGAAGATTTTAAAACGAGCCGTTCATTAATAAACACGCTAAATCGCTGTGAAAATACAGACCGGAAGACAAAAGACAACGAGCGCAGCGCTGAAAAGGGGCGGGGCTACATAAGGTCTATAGCATGGCATTTTGCATGGCACATCAAAGGTACTGTAAATCAAAAGCATACCATAATATTGCCATTTTGGTAATGTTAAAAATAGGCAAATCATTGCCCAAGCAAATATTTACATCCTTAAAACATTTTGTTAAAAGGTAATTCTGAAGGACAAAGCAGTCGCGTTGACCCTGTGACCCCCTCAAATGGCCACTCACTCAATCTACAGTAAGCATCTTGGGATTGAAGCACACAGATCTTTAACTGCTAATTGAATTGACCTCTATCAGTATGAGTAAATTGCTTTAAGCTCCATTAGACTGATCCCAGACCAATTTTACAATCTTCCCTTTACAATGACTCCACTTACAGTAGGGTTAGTGTGGAAAAGCTGGATTAGCCTCTGACATGGAAAGACGGAATAATGTGTTGTTACGGCTTTGTGAGCAATGCAGTGGAGTCAAAGATTTTGACGAGAATAGAAAATAGCCTGGAGATTATTATTCATTGTAAACGGACCAGGCAGTTGGTTTATAACTGATGGATTTCAGGAAACAACATGAGAATAGGAATAAGTAATTTTTCCATTCCTAGCTAATTTTAAATATACAAGTTTCAACTTGTTTCTAATTTCAAGTCAATTGGCAGTGGTTATATTATTTCAAAATTTGGCAACAGAGAGTGGTAGAGTAAAATAACAGTGTAAACACCATACTTTACCTCGTTTCCTCAATATAGACTGATTCCAAAACAGTGGCAGCATATTCCAGGTTTTTCTTTAGGTCTACGAGAGACGCCTCTCCCCTCTCCAACTGTTTTACCAAACATCGTAATCTGGAAAACAAGCACACAACAAACACAACTGAATGGCTGTTTATTTTGCAAAGCAATTCTCTGAGAACACCAGCCAACGTCAGCGTGACAAACGCAGCATTTAATTCTGCAAAACAGAGATCAATATTACATTTACATAAACTGTATATATATATATATATATATATATATATATATATATATATATATATACAGTTTATGTAAATGTAATATTGATCTCTATAATTTAGGTACTAAAATATATATATAATTTCAGGTACTGACCACAACCATTTGTGGTCCCCAAACTTTTGAATGGTGGTGTATACACAAACTCTAGATTATAGTATACTGACAGAATACTTTATTTGTTATAGATGTTCAAAAGTGTTTGCAGAAGCTCATCTTTGTAAGACTATAAGCTTGATTAATTGAGCTTTTAAAGACGATTGATTAACTAAAGCTGTTAGTCTTATCAAATCCATCTTCAATATCCCACTTCCAGGAAAGACTTTCACCAAACCACTCAATTGCTCTTCGGTCCTTGATATGTTTGTTAAAACAATTAGAATGTCGGAGGAAATTTGAATGAGGGGAAAGCTATAACAATAAATAATGGTGAAATTATTGGTAACATTTTATTTTGATGGTCCCCTTTAAACATTCAGTTGACTAAGTAACGCTGCACCTACATATCAACTAACTCTAGTATTAGTAGAGTATTAGTAGACCATCTGTTTAATAACTGCTAACACTTTGTTTTGATGCTCCCCCAACACATATTCTACTGTCTATAAGTAACTTTGCAAATACATGTCATCTTATTCTACTAACCCTACCCCTACCAGTCAACTAATGCTCTACTAACACTAATGAGAGTTAGTAGACATGTAGATGCAACGTTACTTATAGTCAAAAGAATATCTAAAGGGGACCAAATAAAGTGTTAACAAATTATTTGTTGAAGTGGAATTACCAGTGACAAATTACCAGTGACCTTTTTACAGTTTTTCTCAATTGCTTAAACACATTTCTTGAAACTATGCCTTGTATTCTCAAAACTATAAACACAAATCCATAACGTCCCACCCAATTCCCCAAACATCCTATTTTCAGGTCTACACTCAAAACCATTCACTCTTGCTGAAAAACCAAAGTTTGCCCTCAGACAGGACACACAAGCCCTCAAAATCACACACACTACAACATAGTCTAACACACTGGTGCAATAAATTCAAAACAACATTTCCAAAACTGGTAAGTTATGTTGCTTGTGGTTCCCCCCATCACAAACCTTTTCACATGATGAACACAACCAATGGATACATTGGCACATTTTTATTCATTCATGTACTACACAGTACAACACACACACAAAAACAAAAACATTTTTTTTTTCCTGTTTTACTCACACACACACAAACCTTATTCTAATATGAAATTGTATTGGAATGATAAGGAATGTTGGTACGTGACAGGAGGGCCTCCACTCAAGGATACAATATGATGAACAAGTCTAAAAATGTTCCACATATGGTTGAAAATACCATCATTGGCCTAGAGAGAGATAACATTCTGGGAGTCGAGACTAAAGGAGAAAGGATGCCCTCCCTTCACTGTCACACTGCAGCCACTCTGTGTGACTGTACGACTGCTGAGCTTTTCTTGAAAGAAAATACACCTCATCAAAGACTATTGGAAATGTTTGTCTCTTATTCACTGATAGAATTTTGTTTGGCACCACACCTTCCTTAAGGTTCTCGAGGCGACGGTAAAGCGACTCAAATTTGGCCTTACTCGTAGCCCAGCCTCCCTCATAGTCATACCATTGACAAAGACATGGGCAACTAGAGTGGCTTGAATTTCATCTGAGACTGAAACTGCTTGTCTTCTTGCCCTTGCCCTCTTGCCCTTGCCTTTGCCCTTCCTCCTCCACCTTCTTATCCCTCCTTGATCTCTTCCTTCATGTCTTTCTGGATCCATTGTTCCAAAACTCAATAAACTGATTTGGGCCCTTTTATATATCTATTGAAGGTTCTGATTGATGTGTATTAAATTTTGACTCTTAGTGTTTCCACTTGGGTAATTGTGTGCTAAGTGAGCTGAAGCTGTGCTGACTTGAGTGAACAATATTGAATGCTAGTGCTTACTAAATGACAACATGGTCTAGGCAATGAGAAATGAAGGGATTTGTGTGTAGAGTTTTGCAGTGACAGTTCAACAAATCTGACTCATGTGTCAAAACAGGGGAATAGTGTTTATAGTTTAAGGAAATGGGTGTGCTTTTTGATAAATGGCATTATGGTTTTGAAATTTTAGTTCAAAAGCCTGGTTATAGTGTTTAAGCAATCAAGAAAACTGTAATAAAAGTCCTTGAGTCACAACATGAGAGGTCAGATTATTGAAATGACACAATGCTGTTGGGTGCTAAAAGGTCACAGATTCAATCGATTCATTGGTTTCAGATTTGTGCACATAGCTCACAGATATCTAGTTGACTTTGCAGTTGAAACATTACCTCAGTGATTTGGTCTATTGGTCCTATAGGGGCTGCAAGGCAAACATCACACTTACTAATAATTTCCCACAGGGTAACTGCCACATTTGCACGCATATATCTGACATTCATATGTTAAATTTGTATCTTAATGTGACAGCAGCACAAAATCGAGCTGGGTCCCACCTGTGTCCACTGACACAGGTAGTGTTTTCTACCAGGAAAGCGATTTCACACCATTAAGAGGTGGGCGGCTGTCACGAAGACAATCACACAGAGACGGTGTGCCATTGATGCTTTGAGGTCAATGCAATCACACGGAAAGATTAACATTTTCCACTCAACATTTTGACAGCTGCCTGCAGATAAAAACAAGAACCCAAACCCCAACAGCCCTGTTCATCTCAGCACCTGATCTCAAAACACACTCATAGACCTCAATCAAACACAATACGACTAGTTTAGCATGTAATACGAACCCCCACCCACACTAACATTTCAACTTGTCAAAGCAGAAGACAAATTATTGCTCAGAGGTTCCTTGAATGAGGTCTTTCTTGGGTCTTTTTCTGCAAAGTCTCTTTATTTAATTGTATTGCTGTCTAGGAAAAACAGTTGCAATATTAAAAAGATTTCATTTGTGATTTGTATATGGAGTTTATTTTAATCAGTCAGTTATTTTCTGCATGAAAATTGTTATAGAAAGATTTAAGACAAACGTAACAGGCTTGCGTTCGAGATCCAGGGAGATGATGCTGTCCATCAGAAGCACAGCAACAATAGCCGTCTTTAACATTCCACACACAAAGCTTGTTTCTGCCGGGATTGACAGATGTCTCAAGACGTGTGGGTGGAACATGACGTTTGATTGGTTGAACACAGCTGTCCATGTCAGCGGATGCCAATCAAATCATGAAAAATTCTGCTGATTATGTTTTGCCATGGGAGAACAACTGCAGCTTCACCTCAGATAGACACTACAAGACATGCAAAAACTGTATGGATAAAATCCTGTTCATTCCTATCCATTTAATTCTTTAGTTTATTCTCCCTTACAAAGTCAGTCCTGCTGGAACAAAGTCTGAGATTGTCATTTAGATGTTTCCAGAAGTCATCTAAATGAACAGATTTTGTTCAAATCAAAATCATTATTTTTTACCAAATCAGCCTGACTACATTAGAATGCACTTCTACAAACTATAAGAAACAGCTGAAGACACACTCCTTCTGCAAACACTTAAACTACTACCATAAATCAAAGAAAAGTCCTAAATTCTATAAAACAAAATTTAGCAGTAGATCAATGTCCCTGAATTGAACTTGCTGAGAGATAACTCAAATATCGCATAACAAGGAGACAAGTTAGTTACTAAAACTTCACATTTCAAGTTGACAGTTACTTTGGATAAAGTCTGCTAAAATACTAAAATGTAAAGGTAGTCATAAAAAGTAGGCAGCTATACAGTGAAAATGTAGAGTTAGAATAACTATCCCGGATTTATCTTGTTGAGAACTCAAATATATAAGTTGTCACCAACTACAACTTCACATTTCAAGTTGACTAATTTAAGGCAGCATGAACACTTACTTTGTTTAAGTTGAAAACAAAAATGTACTTGTAGTAGCTACTAACAAAGCTATATACATTTATTAATTTAGCAGACGCTGTAATCGAAAGCAACTTACAGTAAAAATGAGGCAATTTGTCATAAAACCCAACAGTATTCAAATAACACAATGCCACAATTATTTACAGTACTGTATAGGAGAAAAGAGGTAAAATGTTAAAAATATATATTTATATCAGGCTTTAGCTTAAATTTGACAAAATTTAATTTTAACAGATTTGTGTGTTTTTTTTTTTTTTTAGATTCATTTAGATTTGGTGAATACATCTAATAAAACTGGAAGAGTTCACTGCATCATTGCCTTGGCCAGTTGTAAACTGCATGTGCAATACAATGTGATATAAAACAAGCAATGTTGAGTTTCATACTTAGAATTAGACAATTCATGTACAAATCTTGTTCGACAAAATGTAGTTTTTTTTTTTTTTTCTGGAAAAGCTATTGTCACACTAGTTAAAAAAGCCTCTCCCCAAACTTAATTAGAAATCCATCTTGATAGCAAAATGGGTTTTACCAACAAAACATTTTTTTAATGTCCAGATCTGCACTTTTTTGTAAAGACATAATATAGTGTTGATAAAAACAGATGTTTGCATGCTAAAGTCTGCTGGGATGCTCAACGAGGCTAAAGTTAGCTGGCAAGAGCTAACAGTCAGCATGAGAATTATTATTTTAAACGTCAACCCCCTTCATCCATCATACGAGCTTTTATGGCTGTGGAAAAGAGGTTTCTTCCAGAGAGAGGTTAGTTCGTAGCGTGGCTTCCATTTTGAACATAGAATGATCCAGCGGGCTATAAATTCAGCCTCCCAATGCAAAGCCACCATTCACACTGACTGCTTATGAGATATTCATGCAGAAGTGCTCAAGTGCTTTGAGGCAGGCAATGTTTCAGGCTAATGAATCTCCAATTGAATTTGCGTCAATGGGAGAGAGAAACTGACAGATGCTGCAGTTTTGGGCTATTGTAAATACTGAGTGTTTTCCAGAAATTTCTTAAGATATCATCAATACCATAACCTGTTAACTGTCACCTCTCTTTTTGAGCATCAATCTGAACTTAAATGGTTGTAATTCATAAATGCTTTGTAACACAGACCAAGGTTTACAGAGACAGAGAAAGCACTTGGAAAAAAAGTTAGAGAAGTTTAGGTTTACTTTAAAGCAAATGTACCAAACTAAACAATGTATTTTATACAACATATATTTTACAAAATAATTTGTACTCTAAAATCAAAGCCATGTCTAACCAAGTAGTGTTCCAAATTTGAAGTTGATATCGCAAAAATTGAGACAGCTAAAATAATTTAAAGTACCATTTCCATGGTAATGCAATGTCTAATTTCAAAATGGTTTTAACATGATGAATGTTGTGTGCTTAAGCTTTCGAATGATACCTAATTTAGTATGATTACTAAAATACACTTACTCAAATTCTCGATATCGATACCGATACCTTGACTTCGATACCGGTTCCTGAACGATACTTTTTTCGATACCAATTTTGTGAAATCCGTTTTAACAAGATTACATATTAACAAAAATGTTATTCTTTTTGTTGACTTTTTTTTACAGACTCAAAGACTCATATTATAGGTTGTTGGGGGGCGGAATATATGCCTCGCACTCATAAAGCTTGAGGCAAAGCACTGGCAAAAGTAGCCTAATGATTATGAATGTGTCTGGAAAAAATAACAAGGAGACATTTTAATTGTTTATTAATAAACAAGTGTTTTCTGAGTCAGTGTTGGCTGCAAAGATGAAGTTGACGTTGCTGACTCGTCATCTCCGCAGTATAATGAACGCACGCCACCTATAGAGAGAAATGCACCTTTCATTTGGATTACATAAGCAGAGAATATTTGTTTTTGATTCGAATTGGTTAGTTTAAAAGCAGACATTTCAAGCTAGACATTTCTATATACCTATTTATAATGTCTGTGAGGCAAGTAGCCAAAGTTTCGGTTCATTTATGTGACGCGCTCCAGCTCTTCTTGCAGTCGAAAACGGAGCAACTTTCTACTCTTAAGTTTATTATCACACCAGTCTCATTCAATGGTGCAAATCAAGTTACAAGCTAAAAGTTTAATACTTACTGCTATGGGTGTGTTCAAATCCCCAACCCTAAATACTGTACGAGCAATACTAATAGTAAGATGCACTAACTAAACTGAGATTTCGGTTTGATTTAAACCGCAGGCATCCAAAGACCCCTTTCAAGCTTTGTTTAATCCTTAATCAGTTATTTTTCTTCCTGGAAACAGTTTGAAATGCAGAGAAAATGTACTGGGCAAACATCAGTCCAACAGCTTATTAGAGCGTCCCTGATCTCTGAGCGGGGCAGCAGAGGGCAGAGCGACAGGCACCACACAGAGATTAAAAACACACAGACCCACGGAGATACACCGCTCACACTAATGCTCATTTCTCTGCAGATGTGTGTATCCATGTGGAAATCACATATGGCATTATGGCAGTTTATAATCCTGCATGATTTAAAGAGTCAATCTATGATAAGTGATATAACATGTCCACTTGATCCCACATAATAATAATAAAATAATAATAAAAAACACTAACAACATAGGTTAGATGTATTTAGTTACTTCTTTTAGATTACACAACAGGGAAAAATACATATACAATAAAAAATATAATTATGGAATGTACTGTAAAATACATATTATAAAGCAAAATATATAGTAAATATTTTGTCAAGAATCAGTAAACTTGAATTTTAAGGACTTAAACAACACTGAAAAAATTAACCTCATTAAGAGATCATGATAATGAACCTCATTGGTTCTTGCTGAAGCTCAAACGTGCTGCGTAAAACGAGAATGAACCTCACTGGTTCTTGCAGAAGCTCAAACGTGCTGCGTAAAACGAGAATGAACCTCATTGGTTCTTGCTGAAGCTCAAACGTGATGCGTAACGCGAGAATGAACCTCATTGGTTCTTGTTGAAGCTCAAACGTGCTGCGTAACACGAGAATGAACCTCATTGGTTCTTGCTGAAGCTCAAACGTGATGCGTAACGCGAGAATGAACCTCATTGGTTCTTGCTGAAGCTCAAACGTGATGCGTAACGCGAGAATGAACCTCATTGGTTCTTGCTGAAGCTCAAACGTGATGCGTAACGCGAGAATGAACCTCATTGGTTCTTGCAGAAGCTCAAACGTGCTGCGTAAAACGAGAATGAACCTCATTGGTTCTTGCTGAAGCTCAAACGTGATGCGTAACGCGAGAATGAACCTCATTGGTTCTTGCTGAAGCTCAAACGTGCTGCGTAAAACGAGAATGAACTTCATTGGTTCTTGCTGAAGCTCAAACGTGATGCGTAACGCGAGAATGAACCTCATTGGTTCTTGTTGAAGCTCAAACGTGCTGCGTAACACGAGAATGAACCTCATTGGTTCTTGCTGAAGCTCAAACGTGATGCGTAACGCGAGAATGAACCTCATTGGTTCTTGCTGAAGCTCAAACGTGATGCGTAACGCGAGAATGAACCTCATTGGTTCTTGCTGAAGCTCAAACGTGATGCGTAACATGAGAATGAACCTCATTGGTTCTTGCTGAAGCTCAAACGTGATGCGTAACGCGAGAATGAACCTCATTGGTTCTTGCTGAAGCTCAAACGTGATGCGTAACACGAGAATGAACCTCATTGGTTCTTGCTGAAGCTCAAACGTGCTGCGTAACATGAGAATGAACCTCATTGGTTCTTGCTGAAGCTCAAACGTGATGCGTAACACGAGAATGAACCTCATTGGTTCTTGCTGAAGCTCAAACGTGATGCGTAACATGAGAATGAACCTCATTGGTTCTTGCTGAAGCTCAAACGTGATGCGTAACGCGAGAATGAACCTCATTGGTTCTTGCTGAAGCTCAAACGTGATGCGTAACACGAGAATGAACCTCATTGGTTCTTGCTGAAGCTCAAACGTGATGCGTAACGCGAGAATGAACCTCATTGGTTCTTGCTGAAGCTCAAACGTGATGCGTAACACGAGAATGAACCTCATTGGTTCTTGCTGAAGCTCAAACGTGATGCGTAACATGAGAATGAACCTCATTGGTTCTTGCTGAAGCTCAAACGTGATGCGTAACGCGAGAATGAACCTCATTGGTTCTTGCTGAAGCTCAAACGTGATGCGTAACATGAGAATGAACCTCATTGGTTCTTGCTGAAGCTCAAACGTGATGCGTAACGCGAGAATGAACCTCATTGGTTCTTGCTGAAGCTCAAACGTGATGCGTAACACGAGAATGAACCTCATTGGTTCTTGCTGAAGCTCAGACGTGATGCGTAACATGAGAATGAACCTCATTGGTTCTTGCTGAAGCTCAAACGTGATGCGTAACACGAGAATGAACCTCATTGGTTCTTGCTGAAGCTCAAACGTGATGCGTAACACGAGAATGAACCTCATTGGTTCTTGCTGAAGCTCAAACGTGATGCGTAACGCGAGAATGAACCTCATTGGTTCTTGCTGAAGCTCAAACGTGATGCGTAACGCGAGAATGAACCTCATTGGTTCTTGCTGAAGCTCAAACGTGATGCGTAACGCGAGAATGAACCTCATTGGTTCTTGCTGAAGCTCAAACGTGATGCGTAACATGAGAATGAACCTCATTGGTTCTTGCTGAAGCTCAAACGTGATGCGTAACGCGAGAATGAACCTCATTGGTTCTTGCTGAAGCTCAAACGTGCTGCGTAACATGAGAATGAACCTCATTGGTTCTTGCTGAAGCTCAAACGTGATGCGTAACGCGAGAATGAACCTCATTGGTTCTTGCTGAAGCTCAAACGTGCTGCGTAACACGAGAATGAACCTCATTGGTTCTTGCAGAAGCTCAAACGTGCTGCGTAACATGAGAATGAACCTCATTGGTTCTTGCTGAAGCTCAAACGTGATGCGTAACGCGAGAATGAACTTCATTGGTTCTTGCTGAAGCTCAAACGTGCTGCGTAACGCGAGAATGAACCTCATTGGTTCTTGCTGAAGCTCAAACGTGCTGCGTAACGCGAGAATGAACCTCATTGGTTCTTGCAGAAGCTCAAACGTGATGCGTAACACGAGAATGAACCTCATTGGTTCTTGCTGAAGCTCAAACGTGATGCGTAACGCGAGAATGAACCTCATTGGTTCTTGCTGAAGCTCAAACGTGATGCGTAACGCGAGAATGAACCTCATTGGTTCTTGCTGAAGCTCAAACGTGATGCGTAACGCGAGAATGAACCTCATTGGTTCTTGCTGAAGCTCAAACGTGATGCGTAACATGAGAATGAACCTCATTGGTTCTTGCTGAAGCTCAAACGTGCTGCGTAACGCGAGAATGAACCTCATTGGTTCTTGCAGAAGCTCAAACGTGCTGCGTAACGCGAGAATGAACCTCATTGGTTCTTGCTGAAGCTCAAACGTGCTGCGTAACGCGAGAATGAACCTCATTGGTTCTTGCTGAAGCTCAAACGTGCTGCGTAACGCGAGAATGAACCTCATTGGTTCTTGCAGAAGCTCAAACGTGCTGCGTAACGCGAGAATGAACCTCATTGGTTCTTGCTGAAGCTCAAACGTGCTGCGTAACGCGAGAATGAACTTCATTGGTTCTTGCTGAAGCTCAAACGTGCTGCGTAACGCGAGAATGAACCTCATTGGTTCTTGCAGAAGCTCAAACGTGATGCGTAACACGAGAATGAACCTCATTGGTTCTTGCTGAAGCTCAAACGTGATGCGTAACGCGAGAATGAACCTCATTGGTTCTTGCTGAAGCTCAAACGTGATGCGTAACGCGAGAATGAACCTCATTGGTTCTTGCTGAAGCTCAAACGTGATGCGTAACGCGAGAATGAACCTCATTGGTTCTTGCTGAAGCTCAAACGTGATGCGTAACATGAGAATGAACCTCATTGGTTCTTGCTGAAGCTCAAACGTGATGCGTAACACGAGAATGAACCTCATTGGTTCTTGCTGAAGCTCAAACGTGATGCGTAACGCGAGAATGAACCTCATTGGTTCTTGCTGAAGCTCAAACGTGATGCGTAACGCGAGAATGAACCTCATTGGTTCTTGCTGAAGCTCAAACGTGATGCGTAACGCGAGAATGAACCTCATTGGTTCTTGCTGAAGCTCAAACGTGATGCGTAACATGAGAATGAACCTCATTGGTTCTTGCTGAAGCTCAAACGTGATGCGTAACGCGAGAATGAACCTCATTGGTTCTTGCTGAAGCTCAAACGTGATGCGTAACGCGAGAATGAACCTCATTGGTTCTTGCTGAAGCTCAAACGTGATGCGTAACGCGAGAATGAACCTCATTGGTTCTTGCTGAAGCTCAAACGTGATGCGTAACATGAGAATGAACCTCATTGGTTCTTGCTGAAGCTCAAACGTGATGCGTAACGCGAGAATGAACCTCATTGGTTCTTGCTGAAGCTCAAACGTGCTGCGTAACACGAGAATGAACCTCATTGGTTCTTGCAGAAGCTCAAACGTGCTGCGTAACATGAGAATGAACCTCATTGGTTCTTGCTGAAGCTCAAACGTGATGCGTAACATGAGAATGAACCTCATTGGTTCTTGCTGAAGCTCAAACGTGATGCGTAACGCGAGAATGAACTTCATTGGTTCTTGCTGAAGCTCAAACGTGCTGCGTAACGCGAGAATGAACCTCATTGGTTCTTGCTGAAGCTCAAACGTGCTGCGTAACGCGAGAATGAACCTCATTGGTTCTTGCTGAAGCTCAAACGTGATGCGTAACGCGAGAATGAACCTCATTGGTTCTTGCTGAAGCTCAAACGTGCTGCGTAACGCGAGAATGAACCTCATTGGTTCTTGCTGAAGCTCAAACGTGCTGCGTAACATGAGAATGAACCTCATTGGTTCTTGCTGAAGCTCAAACGTGCTGCGTAACGCGAGAATGAACCTCATTGGTTCTCGCACGTCAAGCGAACATGCTTGAGCTTCTGTTTACCACAACTGATCTGTGAGTTGATGAATAAGTAACACTTGCCTGATGGCTAATGCTACCGCTAACCCGGACGTCGAGGTCACTTCCGTGATTTTGGAAAAGCCTGTAAAAGTCCTGGGAGAAAGCGATGCATTTTTTATTATTTTTTCTGAAGTGTTGACAACTTAGTGTTAACTAATAATTGTTACAAACTGGTACTACCAACAAAATATTAGTGCATTCCTAGAACTGGGCGTCGTTACACTACATCCTTATGCATCGCTTTCTGCCAGGACTTTTACAGGCTTTTCCCAAATCACGGAAGTGACCTCGACGTCCGGGTTAGCGATAGCATTAGCCATCAGGCAAGTGTTATTTAAATAAACTCCTGATGTACTTACAAACGTTCCAATGCCTCATTTTATGAGTACATAACCTATTTGTACTACTGTAGAAGTTTGGTACCATTCTGGGCATTATTAGTGGGGTAATTTACAAGATACAACCCTGGATCCATTAGCGCCTGCACTAAGCCATTCGGCTGATATCTCTAAATAAGCTCTAGCTTATATAATAATGTTCGACCAGGGGAAAAAAGGCTTCTGGGGGGTGTTTGGCTCGAGGTCATGGTGCAAAGGACCCTAGGTTTAAATTACTCCGAACCATCCCTTTAAGCCAGGGATAGGCAACTTCGGTCCTGGAGGGCCACTGTCCTACAGAGTTTAGCTTCAACCCTAATCAAACACACCTGAACAAGCTAATCAAGTGTCACGGTTCATGAATCGGCTGTCTCTCACTGATGTGTCTGCGTGAGTGTAATTGTGTGGGTGTGGTTACTCGTTGTGTTAATTAGTGTCACCAGCTGTCATCAATCCCAGGTTCCTTTATATGCCCAGTAACTTCACTCTCATGTTGTCAGATCGTTGTGGTTGTTTCCCGGTGTGTGTCCTGTGCTCGTGCCTCGTCTACAAGGTTCCTCGTCTGGATTTCGTCAGTTCTTCGTGTCGTCTGGATTTCGTCAGTTCCTCGTGTCGTCTGGATGTTCCACGGTTCCTGGGTTTCACTCGAGCACGCTTACCACTGCACCACCACCGGATCGCCATCTCGTCCCTGCTTCAACAGCCACCTGAGTGTTTGTCCCCGACCTGTGTGTTTACATCTTACCACCAACAATAAACTGAGTTTTACTTGCATCTTGCATCCTCCTATTATTTCCTCACAGAACGATCTGACCAATCATGGACGCAGCAAGCACAACTCAACTCAACGATTTCATCGCTCAATGCATCACACGTATGGACCAACAAGAGGAGAACGTCTCGGGCACAGGTCGTGCGGTACAAGCACTCATGAAGCAGGTGTCCGAGCTCTCCCAACAGGTACAACAGCTACGGATTCCCACTGCGCCCCCCACACCGCCCGTTCCCCCACCACCAGCGCCCGCAGCAGCGGAAGGACCGGAGCCACGCCTACCTACACCTGAGGGGTATTCCGGTGAGCCTGAATATTGCAGAGCATTCCTCACGAGATGTTCCATGCATTTTGCCTTGCAGCCACGCACTTTCCAGAGTGAACATGCAAGGGTGGCATTTGTATTGACCCTGCTGTCAGGGAAAGCAGCGCTTTGGGGAACGGCGGTGTGGGAGAACGGAAACAACTGCTGCACCTCGTTCCAGGCACTCTCCGAGGAGATGAGGAGAGTGTTCGATCGTGCAGTGGCGGGTAAGGAGGCGGCCAGATTACTCGCCGAACTGCGACAGGGGGAAGGCTCGGTGGCGGACTATTCCATTCAGTTCCGCACCCTGGCCGCAGAGTGCCGTTGGAACGAGGAGGCGCAGTGGGATATGTTCCTGCATGGGCTGGCTGACCGCGTTCAAAAGGAGATATATACTTTGGACTTACCTGAGTCATTGAACGGACTGGTGGATCTTGCTCTGAGAGTGGACGCTCGACTGAATCGTGTGACCAGATTGACGCATCCCAGCCGTCCACAGCCCGACACGGGGGACCACCAGCCCGGTGGTGTGAGCGCGGTCAGCCCCGCATTCGACCACGAGCCCATGCAGGTGGGGAGAGCTCGGCTTTCCCGGGAGGAGAGGGAAAGGCGGAGATCCCAAGGACTCTGCCTATACTGTGGCCGGGCGGGCCATTTCATCCACTCCTGCCCGGCAAAAGAAGCAAGCCCGGTAGTAAGTATGAGGCTACTATCGGGTGGGATCTCCGCCGAAAAGACCTCATCACCATCATCGACCCTCCTCCCGGTAAGACTGAGATGGCGAACGTCGACGCACTGCACCAATGCACTACTGGATTCGGGAGCGGAGGGTAATTTCATGGACTCCAAACTTGCACTTAAACTTCAGATTCCCGTCACTCCCCTCCCGCACCAGATTATCGTCAACGCACTCAATGGACAGGAACTTCCCCGGATTACGCATTCTACTGAAAACATCACCCTCATCACTTCTGGCAATCACACAGAACTCATCTCATTTTTACTCATGGACTCACCACTTGCACCAGTGGTTTTGGGACACCCGTGGCTTTCAAGACACAACCCCCGTGTCGACTGGTGCACTAATACTGTTTCCACATGGAGTAACCACTGTCATGAGTCCTGTTTAGTGTCTGCCTGTCCCTCTGTGTCTGGTTCTGTGTTTCAGGGTGAGGCAGCGGATTTGTCTAACGTGCCCGCGGAGTACCTCGACCTGAAGGAAGTGTTCAGTAAGTCTCGTGCTGCTTCTCTCCCTCCGCATCGTTCCTATGACTGTGCGATAGATCTACTGCCAGGTAAATCTCCGCCTAAGGGCAAACTTTACTCTCTTTCTGTTCCCGAGAGGGAGGCCATGGAGAAATATATTTCTGATTCTCTAGCCTCTGGATTCATCCAGCCTTCCTCTTCTCCTGCGGGGGCGGGGTTCTTTTTCGTTGGGAAGAAGGATGGTTCTCTGCGACCTTGCATTGATTACCGAGAGCTGAACAACATCACGGTAAAGAATTCTTATCCTTTGCCGTTGATGTCTTCAGCTTTCGAGAGGTTGCAGGGAGCATCCATTTTCACGAAACTGGACTTACGCAATGCATATCATTTGGTTCGCATCAGGAAGGGGGATGAATGGAAAACCGCTTTTAATACCCCCAGGGGGCACTTTGAATATTTGGTTATGCCTTTCGGGCTTTCCAACAGCCCAGCGGTTTTCCAGGCACTCGTGAATGACGTGTTGAGAGACATGGTAGATCAGTTCATATATGTTTACCTGGATGACATATTGATTTTTTCTTCGTCTCTCCAGGAACACGTTCAACACGTCAGACGAGTGCTCCAGAGACTGTTAGAGAATGGGCTTTTTGTCAAGGCGGAGAAATGCGCGTTTCATGCACAGTCTGTTCCCTTCCTAGGGTACATCATCTCTTCTGAGGGAGTGCGCATGGATCCTGACAAGGTTAAGGCTGTGGTTGATTGGCCAAGTCCAGATTCCCGTAAGGCCCTACAGCGGTTTCTGGGGTTCGCCAATTTTTACCGGCGTTTCATTCGCAATTTCAGCCAACTAGTCGCACCTCTGACTGCCTTGAGCTCCCCCCGAACGACGTTCAGGTGGTCGAACACTGCCGAGGCAGTGTTCACCAACCTCAAGAGTCGCTTCGTTTCGGCTCCAATTCTTGTCACCCCTGATCCCACACGTCAGTTCGTGGTGGAGGTCGACGCGTCAGAGGTGGGAGTAGGAGCAGTGCTTTCACAACGCGCTTCCTCAGACGACAAGATGCATCCCTGCGCGTTTTTTTCTCATCGACTATCGCCTGCCGAACGTAATTATGACATTGGTAACAGAGAGTTGTTGGCGGTCAAGTTAGCGTTGGAGGAGTGGCGTCATTGGTTAGAGGGTTCGGGGGTACCCTTTATCGTTTGGACCGATCACAAGAATCTTGAATACATCAGATCTGCTAAAAGACTCAACTCCAGGCAAGCTCGGTGGGCTCTTTTTTTCGGACGTTTTGATTTTGTTCTCTCGTACCGCCCGGGTTCCAAGAACATCAAACCCGACTCTTTATCTCGTATTTTTGATCCATCCGAACGCCCGGTGACTCCCGAGTGTATTTTACCTGAGAAGGTTGTCATCTCCACTCTGGTATGGGAGGTCGAATCGAGGGTCAAGACAGCCCTAGAAGGGGTAACGCCTCCGCCTGGTTGCCCACCGAGTCGTTTGTTTGTTCCGGAGGGGTTACGGTCCGACGTTATTCGATGGGGTCATTGCTCCAACGTGGCGTGTCATCCAGGAGTGACTCGCACGAGTTTTCTAGTTAAGCAACGATTCTGGTGGCCATTAATGGCTCGCGACATTCACGATTTTGTTTTGGCTTGCTCAGTCTGTGCCACTGGTAAGACATCTAACCAACCCCCAGACGGGTTACTTCGACCGCTGCCTGTCCCTTCGAGACCCTGGTCCCATATCGCTCTAGATTTTGTCACCGCCCTCCCGCCCTCCAAAGGCATGACGGTTGTTTTAACCGTAGTGGACCGGTTCTCGAAGGCGGCACATTTCATCCCCTTGCCCAAATTACCTTCAGCCAAGGAGACAGCGGTCACAGTCATAGATCACGTCTTTCGGTTACATGGCCTCCCGATGGACGTGGTCTCTGACAGAGGTTCCCAATTCGTATCCAAATTTTGGCGAGAATTTTGTAAGTTACTGGGGGCCACGGTCAGTCTGTCCTCGGGCTATCATCCACAGAGCAATGGTCAGTCTGAACGAGCCAACCAGGACCTCGAGAGAATGTTGCGATGTTTGGTTGCCAAGAATCCGTCGTCCTGGAGCCAACAGCTTTCTATGGTGGAGTACGCCCACAATTCATTACCAGTGTCATCCACGGGCCTTTCGCCATTTAAGTGTAGTTTAGGTTACCAGCCACCAATTTTTCCGAGTCTGGAATCCGAGGTCGCGGTCCCCTCCGCTCACGCATTCGTCCAGAGGTGCCGCCGTACTTGGACTAGAGCCCGTGAGACTCTACTCCAAGCGGGGGGGCGCATGAAGGCCAAGGCCGATCGCCACCGGTCAAAGCCTCCCGTCTACGTCGTGGGTCAAAAAGTGTGGCTTTCTACCAAGAATATTCCGCTCCGCTCCGTGTCTAACAAGTTAGCTCCCAAATTCATTGGCCCGTTTCCTGTCACCAAGATTATTAGTCCGGTGACAGTCCGACTCAAACTCCCTCCTGCGTACAGGAGAATTCACCCCGCCTTCCATGTGTCTAAAGTCAAGCCCGTGTTTTATTCTCACTTTAATCCGCCTGCCCCGGTTCCCCCCCCGCCGCGACTCGTAGATGGGGAACCTACGTATTTGGTACACCGTATTCTGGACTCGAGACGGAGGGGACGCGGATTTCAGTACTTGGTGGACTGGGAGGGTTACGGTCCGGAGGAGAGAAGTTGGGTACCTGCTAGAGACATTCTGGATCACTCCCTTATCGATGATTACAATCGACAGGTAAGGTTGTCTGGGAACGCCAGGAGGCGTTCCTAGGGAGGGGGGTACTGTCACGGTTCATGAATCGGCTGTCTCTCACTGATGTGTCTGCGTGAGTGTAATTGTGTGGGTGTGGTTACTCGTTGTGTTAATTAGTGTCACCAGCTGTCATCAATCCCAGGTTCCTTTATATGCCCAGTAACTTCACTCTCATGTTGTCAGATCGTTGTGGTTGTTTCCCGGTGTGTGTCCTGTGCTCGTGCCTCGTCTACAAGGTTCCTCGTCTGGATTTCGTCAGTTCTTCGTGTCGTCTGGATTTCGTCAGTTCCTCGTGTCGTCTGGATGTTCCACGGTTCCTGGGTTTCACTCGAGCACGCTTACCACTGCACCACCACCGGATCGCCATCTCGTCCCTGCTTCAACAGCCACCTGAGTGTTTGTCCCCGACCTGTGTGTTTACATCTTACCACCAACAATAAACTGAGTTTTACTTGCATCTTGCATCCTCCTATTATTTCCTCACATCAAGGACCTCAGGATTACTAGAAAATTACAGGCAGGTGATTTTTTCAGGGTTGGAGCTAAACTCTGTACAGTGGCCCTCCAGGACCGAAGTTGCCCATCCCTGCTTTAAGCTCTGAAATTTTTTGAAGAAAAATGGTAAAGTGCTGTCAAATGTAGTGCCATTAAATTGGACTAAATGTCTCTCTCTGAAAGTATAAAGACTTTTTAAAATTTAAAGGTTTATGAGTGACTCAAGAAGAGCTCATAAACACATTAATGAAACAGCAGGCTAATTCACTTTTTCTCTCTCAGTGGCAGCCAATCAGTGCGTTCTGGGTCAAACTGGGCAGGAAATCAATTAATGACGAACGATCTGAAATAATGATGGAACACTGTGTTGCCGGGGTCTGGAGAAATGTCAGCGCATTGTTTTACTGTGTAATTAGACAGTTAATGAGAGCCTTAATGAACAACATGCTCTCCATCTCCATGGGTAAAAGTATTGAAGAACCAAGAAGGACAGAAAGACTGACAAACCGTGGGGTAAATACTTCTGTTTCATAATCAGTAAAAAAAAAAAAAAAAAAAAGTGCCTTGTCGCTACAGATCATCATTTTTGGCCAAATGCGCTGCAATTAGAAGAAGAAGAGTTGTGATGTAGCGGCTGGTTTTAAATGAATTTTCTGATTAGCTTTGTTTGTACTCTAATAACTAAAACAGAGTTTTTCAAAAAGAGCATTACATTAGCATCTTAATGGCCGTCTCACTGTCTGAGGCCCAGCTAACAGGGAATGTTCCCAGAATTTTCACTAACGTTCTTTAAAATATATGTAAATGTTAGTTTAAAAGGTTTAAAAGACCAGCTCTCTTAAAATAATGTTTATGTAACGTTCTTATAATGTTATTAATAGTTAATATACGTTCTCGTAATGTTGAGAGAAAATGTTTTTAGAATAACATCCTCTATAACATACCTGTAATGTTATTTTTATTTGCTGAATGTTCTCATAATGTTATCATAAAATGCTCTGAGAAGAACGTTCATGGAACATCCTTACAATGTAATTTGTAATCAATGAATGTTCTCGCAATAGAGAGAAAACCTTGTGAGAACAACTTTAATAGAAAATCCTTTTACCTGATAACCATTCTCATAATATTGAGAGAAATCATTCTTAGAATATTATCAGAATGTCATTATGATGTTATAAACATTTGCTAAATGTTTTTGGAATTGGAAATGGGAAATTCTTGTGAGAAAAATTAATGAAACGTCCAAAAATAGTGCTTTTCACAATACACATTGTTTCAAAGCAGCTTTACAGAAAGCTATGATGTTATAATGTTTAAAATATGTTAAAATCTTCATGCCTTATAGTCAGATTTAGCAGATTCCCAGCTCAGGGAACGTTCTCAAAACTTCTGGCAAGGATCTCTTAAAGTTATGAACAAGCTTTCTTCCAGTAACGTTGACAAAATGTTCGATCAAAGTTATCTGGCAATTAAAAAGTTCTCAAAACGCTAGCACAAAAATGTTATTTAGATTTCCCAGGGTAATGTTTGGAGGATTTTTGAATAACCCAGAAAAAACGTTCTTAAAACATTTTAAAACATTGACATTCTGAACGTTGAGAAAAGGTTCAGAAATAACGTTGTTTTTTTATCACATTTTTAAAATGATCAAATGAAATGTTCCTTTAACTTTCACATAAACCAAGACAAAAACAGTCTTAATACATATAAAAAAACTGGACGTTTTGAACATTTAAAAAACATTCAGAAATAACGCTTTCTTAACTTAATGGAAATGTTAGCAAAACATTCTAAGAACATTTTTGTAGTAGCTATCTAGAAACATACTGTAAGTGACTGATTTAAAGCGCTCTATGGAGGAAGCAAAATGCATAGCACAAAAAAAGTTAAAAAAAAAGTGGAAACTGCTTATTTTAATTACATAACGGTTTCAAAACTGCTCAGGATTAAATTAAATATTTATAATCAACATTTGTCACTTTGTCTCTGACATGCCTACAACAAATATATAAGCACAGTCCCTTCTTCTAAAACACACAGGCATAAAATGAAAGGAAATAGAATGTATTAGGGCATCTGCACACAATCCATATCCAGTCTTCCTCTCTTGAGTACCTGCACAAATTGGAAGTAAATGACACAAGCACATCATATAAACAAACACTGTAGGAAATCAGCAGACGCTGATAGGTTGTGGTGACGTGTGCATTAAAAGAAAAACAGAGGAGTAATCTGGATTAAATAGACGAGGACAGTTACTGAGAGATCCAGATGGCACACAGGGAAGGAAAGATGGCAGAATACTTAAGTGTCACTTCAATATATCTTGCTAACAGTCACGATCTTTACCTATTGGGGTAAAAAAATATTCACAAAAGAACCCACTGAAGTAAACGTCACATGACTGTATTATTACTGTCACATTACTATATTAATCAAAATAGATTAAATATAGATTTGCCATATAGATTAAAAAAAATTCACATTAAAAAATTAAAAACATTTTTTTTTAAAGGGTAATGCATTAACCAGATGGGTAATAATATGTTAACCAGTGCTATTTACTGTAAATAGTAAAGAAATGACAATAATATTAATATAGTAGTAACTCGGTTAAATGCATGGCATGGCTACTCACAGCTACTAAGGTTAAATTTAAAGCAGTCAAAATATAACACTTACTTAAAAAATATTTAATATTTTATTTGTTTACCTGCATGTTATGTGACCATGGATCAACATCAGAGAACCATGAACATGAAAATGCATTCTTAAATGACTGAAATTAACATAAAGTCTCTGGGTTCTTATAAATATTTTAAAAAGGGAATGGCTGACAAAAAAGTTTGGAAATCCCTGATATAGAATAAAATAACTTTTTCTAAAAGTCTAGAGTTTATCTCATTTAATTATATTTCTCAAAAGTACTATTCATGTCCCTGTGTACAAATTTAATTAGCAAAAAACCAAATGAGCAAAAAAGTGCATCTTTGAATAAAAGACCCATTAAGTGAAAGCAAAAATAATTTCCTTTGGATTCTGCTACAAACTGAGTTACACAAATGTGAAGAGGTTTAGAGTTGTACTGCAAAGTATGAAATACATCATCAATTGATTTTACGCATATGTAATTTGCAGTTACAAAACCCACTTGGATTTATGCTAATCCATAACTGCACTGTGACTAAATACACTTTCATTTAGCTTGAGGAAAGATGCAGACCAGCACTCAGGGTATAAAGATTTCTGTCCTTATTTTCAGAACAAAAGGTCAGTTAGTCACACTGTCGCCCGCTGTAATTCAATAAAAGCAACCCAATTTCTGAAAGGTCACTTAATCTACATATTATTCCATCAGATAAAAACATCACAGGTTTCTTTGGCAGACTGACCTGGCACACACACACACACACAACCATCAGCTAGCTATCAGGTTATGGACACAATGGCTCTGTTCCAAAACCTAGTGAGCTGCTTATACACCAAAATAAAAAGGTTCTTTATTGGCATCAATAGTTCCATGAATAACCTTTAACATCTTTCCAATGCATATAATAATAAAGGTTTCTTTATAGTGGAAAAAGGTTATTTAGATTTCTAAAATGCTCTTCACACTAAGAAAAAAAATCTTCCACTTGAAAGAAACTTCTTCTATTGCACCACTGCGAAAACCCCCTTTTTGTCGGCAGCATATTAAGGATGTCCTGTTGAATTTAAAGACATGCATTTATGCATATTATCATTATATTGTAATCATTGCGAGCACAAGTTATAATTGCTGCCTAACACGTTCAATGTGTCCACTGAATACATGATGTTAACTAAGCACTGAACTAAATGAAACGGGACATATTATTTGCCTATCCCTGGAACTATTACCAAAGATGACCATGTCGTGACGCCGTCCCACGGGAAGCGGAAGCAAGACAAATGGCGGCGTACATTCATAGAAGACTTGCGTTGTGTGCAGTCAACCAACCAATGGACGAAGCCGAAACGGTTTGAATCGAGCCTGTTGAAGATGCTCTGCACGGTGCAGGCGGATCTACAGTAAGTCTAAGCACATAACACTTAAATCACAGTTGTACATTACTGCCATTGTAACCGTTCCTACTCGACCCGCTCCGAGTGGGATTGGAACCGATTATGAAACTTTGCCCTTAGCCAAAACTATTTGTTCTGGAACAAATAATAGATTCATGAGACCAAAGATTGCCCATTAGAGATACCAAAAACCAATTATATTTCATGTTTACTTTAAACATGTTATGTTTAAAGAGACATCAGAAGGATTCCAGAAGAACTGGCCAAGATAAGGCTGTTCTTGGCGAGGTACATGTACGCTGATCAGCCGCTAACATCTCCGAAAAGAAGCACATTTTTAAATACTGTAGGTGCTATCTCAATAAATAAACCGTAAATTTGAACTTTAAACAACTACATTCTTGCCTAAAAAAAACTACATTCCATGACACAACAACAGTAGTATTTGTAAAATGATGGTGGTTTTGCTCGTATGCAATTGCACTCGCTGTGAGAAATGCTTCGAAGCGGAGCGATACAAATGGTGAAAAACACATGGCTGGAAAGATAAGAGCCATAATAAAAGATAATTATGTTTATTGCAATAGTATTGCTTGCTTTTCCATTTCCCTTTATCTTATAAAGATCTAGTTTTCTGGAGGAGTTTCTGATTTCCATTGTTCACCTCACAGTCACACCTCTGTGTCACACAGATAAAATCTCTATTGTAGCTGCATGACAGGCCGCTGACTCTGTCAAGGACAACTGACCTGTGGCCTGTAAGGTGACTCCATCTTAATGGAGATTCTGTGTTTCTGACTCAAGAGTGGAAGGACCAAATCACTCAACCGAGGCTATGAATACAGATGACAGGTGAGCGTAAAACACTTGGAAAATATCAGTATATGTTGCTTGTGTTGTTCTCCTCACATTTCACCTTCTAGTTGCTTTTCAACTTCATCAAATGTGAGTGGTGCTCGTCTGTGCCAAACACGCCACCACAGTGCTGGGGTGATGTGGGTGGTTGCCAAGGTTTTGCTATGCGGTTGTTAAGGTGGTTGTTTACTTGCCCAAGTCAAAAAGCCCACCCCCAAGTCTCTATTCTGGTCCACTCAATGCACGTCCAAGTAGAAAAGAAACAGCACACCTCTCTTCAGCATGCCGCATGATTTCAGGTCTCATTCATATCTGTAGAACAAATTTTGGGGTATGAATTACATGCCAAAATGTAATATTTAGAAATGTATGGGCGATTGAAATAGAGATGGTGATTGCCTCAGCATGCACCACTAATCACAAATTGTTGAAGATAAATAGCAAATTATGTCGGTCATATTTTCTTCAAGAGAACAAACATACTGTATCAAAGCATAAAATATTCATAAGTCAACAAGCCAAAGTAAACAATCAAGCTGTGCTGAGACCCTGCATGAAAAGATACAGACCATAAAAAAATGAAAATAACTGTATGAAATGTACTTTTGCTCTTATATTAAATTAAAGTCCACCCTTTGTGCTTACAAAAAACAAAGTTGAGTCCTCGGTTTACTTTGTATTGCCATAAAGAGCAGTTCTGCTGTGACCAGACTCTAGTATGCATACTATTGTCTTGAGAACAGACAAGATTAACGTTCACTTCCAATTTAATACTTTAACCATGGCTAATTGCATGAAGGTCTGTTCTGAGCATTTTAAAGATTGGTTTCTCCGTGAAACACAGGCTGTCCAGCACTGATTAATATTCCATTAACAGCTCAATTAAACCTGATTCATTAGGTGAAGAATAGCAGACCAGCACTAATGCAGAAGTCCAGCGGTGACGGTAAAATGTGGAGGACTTTAAAATGCCCTACACAGGTTACAATGTCAAAAAACCCTGCTAAAGACATGTAGTTTCAATTGTCTGTTTAAATCTTTGCTTGCTAAACACTGACCGTTTTTTTCAGTAGCCTAGATGTTTGGAAAAATAAATAGGAAATGTAATAATGACTGTTCCTCATCAATATATGGACCCTTTTCACATTTGCAGGGTTCTCAGAAGCAGAAGTCATCATAGTTGGGTAAACTTCTATAGTGGTGAAAGGGAGATGACAGCAAATATAATTTTTTAATTCTTGTTTGATCCAATACTGGCTAGCAATAGCGAGCTAGTTTTGAAAGCATAAGATCCCGCCCTCCCTTCAGAGAGTCTACAAAGCCACGCCTCCTTCAAAACACATGAACGCGTACAGCAGAGTCTGCAAAGATTAATGATAGATGGCGTTAAACAACCTCATGTCTCAAAGCACAAAACATCACAATAATAATGAACATTAACAACTTAAAGAGCTCTGACCTGTACCACCTGACTGCTGCAGATTAGTTTCAGCGTTGATAGTGTTGCCACTGAAATGCATAAATTCGAGTCACGAACCGCTTCGAGTATAAAGTCACGGGTTTCCTGTTCAAATGACAGTAGTTATCGTGAAAATCACAAAAGTTATCCTCTTGGCCTCTGTCCATCATGGCCTCCTAATGGATTTGCCAGGCGCACACCAGGAGCGGTTCACAGCCGAGGAGACCGACGTTCTCGTCAGGGCCGTAAAACACAGAGAAGTGACATTGTATGGGGATGGAGAAACACACCCAAATTAGCTTCGGTTAAACAGGCGTATAATAATTTGGCTAAATGTGTAAGCTAGATTTATGCCTATTTTTTCACATCTTCATGGACACCACAATGATTTCCCTTGTGTGGTAATATTTTTCCTAGTAATTATGTACTGCTGCATGTGTCTGTGTAGAGTAGAGAAGCAAAGTGTATGCGCGTTGTGCACACGCAACATTATGGCCAAGCATGCGCCCTTAAAATAGCATCTGAATAATGTGCCACTGAAAACACGGCACTGACTTTAGACTAGGTGTTTCCTGGTCTCTGGCGGAATTGTTTTCTGAAACTGCAAAATAGCACCAGGGAACATTTGCGCCGGAACACACCTCATCTTTTCGCTGAACCGCCCCAGGGAGCGCAAGTTCATTCCCTAATTTACCGACATGCGTCTGTGGAGGGAAAAGTCTGCTGTGCATCAAGTGCAAAATAGGAATGATACATGCGTCGGTGTACAAAGTCATAGGGCCCTTAATCACAAACACCTTTCACTGTATAAAAAAAGAATAGCAAGGACATTGTGTTCAGAATCAAGTCATGCTGGGTTAAAATGGCATGAAGGTTCGCAAATGATGACAGAATGTTCATTTTGGGCAACTACTATTCCTTTAAAAATGTTCTGCCACTAACCTCTGACACACACACACACACACACACACAAATCCGAAGACAAACACCAGCCAGGGTAAATAATTAACAGTTCTCCACAGCCGGTTCGATATCAATCCTGTTAGTTCACTCTGTCAGAAGGGCCAGCCATGCCCGAGCAGCTGATGGATTGGCAAAGCCTGGCACCACGTCGCAGGAGGGCAGAGGTAATAAAGTGGCATGAATGGTTCATTAACCTCAGGAGAGATACTCAGCAGTAAATAAAGTAATCATCTGTGTAAATCTGAGTGTTGACAGGATATGAAGTCTGCTGCAAACTTGATATGAGGGAAGAGTTCACGACTGCGCTGGCGTTTGATCTACAGTGCCAATGCTCCGCTGCAGACGATATGGAGCTTTGAAATTACAAGGAACAGCCTGGACTGCATTTTATTCTGTTTACAGAGAGGACAAATCCATTTACAACAGCCAAAACAAAATAACATGAAAGTCAATACTTTAGGGGGAAAAAAAAGTTTAGTCTTGTTCTTCTGAAATGAAAAAAAGTTCAAAATACCAAACATAATCAAACGTTCAATACTCACAACAAATTCTCTTCTCTAAAAAAACATTTAGTGAACCTAGTTTCACACTAAGTAGTGTGCAAAACTCGTCATTATAATGCCATGGGGTTGCTTACTGGTGAAACGAGCGAGCCTATACCCAATATGATATTCTGGTCCATATGTGGATCAGGTCAGCAATGTAATTCGCTGTAAAACAGCTATGCTACTCCATTAATAAAGCTTCAAAAAATTTGTTTAGAAATCTATGATGAGGTCACATGAGCATATTTACACCTGATTATCCACATTTACCCATCAATGAAACCAATTTGTGTTCAGAAACTTGCTCCTTCCAGTAACTGTGAAGACAGAAACATAATTCCTAAACACCAGAGAATTTATTTATATTATTATTATTATTATTAATATTATTATTCAAGTTTGTATCTAGATGAATTTTTATGGTGAAGTTCACCAGATGTTGTGCAGAAAACTTTGACTAAATTACAACTGGACATATTTTTAAGTTTATTCTGTTTTCATAAACTTGCTCCATCCAGTCACTGTGAAGTATGATAGAAACATTTTAAACAAGAAACAATTTTATTATTATTATTATTATTATTAGTGCAGTTGGTATCTATAGGTGAAGTTTGGAGAAGTTCACCAAATGATGTGCAGAAAAAAATATGGTAAAACTATTTTCTTTAGCATTTTGGCAAATTTTTCCAAAGGTAATAAGCTTTATAATATATCAAATTGTAAGATCAGTCTGAAGTAGCCAGAGAGAGGAAGTTAATTTTCGAGGGGGTGGACTTGCACCTGCTCCAACAAAGCAACTCAGTGCGATCATGACAATTACACAGAGCTGGCCCCAGTGGACACACGCAAATCTACTTTAAAAAAGCACCTGACAGGCCGGACAGAAACAGAGAGAGAGACAGAGAGGTGTACACATGTAGAGAAAAAATGAAAATGCGGGAGAAAGGGAAATGAGTGGGAGGAGCATCAGTGAGCAGAGGAATGTAATTAGCATGAATCTGAATAATCACCCCTCTAATTACAAGGCGCTGGTACAAAAAAGGTTCTGAAGCTGTGAAAAGAATCATAAAGGGACATTTGACCAGCAGTGGAAAGAAGTTTTGTAGCTGTTAGTTTTAAGGACATCTTAAAATTAAATATTAGCATACACATTGAAACCGACCTTTCAGGAAAAATGGACAAACAATGCTAATGCCACATCTTACCATCAAAATTACCATCAAAATCCTAGCATTAGGAGGAAATCATGGTGTTGTTCAGGGACGTAACCATTATAGACAATAATTACAAATGGCTAAATTGTCCTCACTAATATTCATAATGCACTCCATTATGCACCGCTCTATTTGTTAAGACGACATCAAGTTTCAAAAGTTACATTTTTAGCCACAACGGTCTATCATTGCTCGTCAATGTCAAATGATTGAGATGGCCAATCAAATCAAAGAAGGCAGGGCTTACTGTTCACAGAAGACGAGTGTTTTAACAGTGAAGGAGTGCAAGGTTGGTAAAATGTAAGTAGCTAAAGGTTATATTTGACAATTGTTTTACAATAGAAAAATGTAATCTAGCAATGCAAACTACTCAACTTTATTAATACATTTTAAGTAGTAGAAGTACTAGTAGTACTAGTAGTAGAAGAACTAAGTTCTTCTACTACTATTTTGCCATTTTAAATTGGAAAATATATTATAATTTACGATTCATGCAATTCATAACTGAATGTGACCAGACAAGAAACGTTTCACATTTTACATTAACAATAAGAGTGAATGTGTGCATATTTTAAAATAAAATAATATTAGCAAATAGTTCAAATTAATTTCTTCATAATGACTTAAAACTTATTTTATTCTCTTAATTCCCTTCTAATCCTATAATTATTTAACTCCTTTAAATAAAATGACCAATTGGTCCCACCAATGTTCAAGACATGGTTATGGCTTTGGCTTTGTTACGCTTTATTTTTTTTTATTTTTTTTTTTTTTTTACCAAAAAAATTTGCTTAAAAACACAAAATAACGATTTCTCTCAAAAATAATACTAGCTGGGTGCCACTTTCTAAATGAAGCATGCAATATAAGAAAATCATGTGACACAGTTGAATATTGTTTAAAACATTTACTTTTGTATTTCTGTTTCACACGCTTTTATGCAGTGTACATTACAGTATCCATCAAATCACTTCACAACAGCATTTTAATTACAGATAAATTGCATATCAATATATTTTAAGAGATATCGGCCTGTTTGTGTCAAACACACAGTCAACATTCAAGGCTCACTCTTATCATCAATGAGGATGTGGAGTGGTTTTTAAGAGCTCATGTGAAGTGTGTGTGATGGCTGGTGTCATTTACATGCAGGTGTTTCAGTACCGAATTAGACCAACGCTCTTCTCTTCACTTTCTGTGAGTGTTCGCAGCCACCACTCCAACATTCTGCACCAATTATTCCTGCATTTATTATCGTCCTGTATTTACAGCCTATATTTACTCAAAGGAGCGATCTCCAGGTGCATGAGCTCTAGACTTCTGCCACTGCAGGTCTCCCAAAATCTTTCAGAAATTTGGAAAGAACTGTAAAAGTACAGCTCAATAACTTTTGAGATTAATTGCAAATGCTGTCGAACTTTTCTGTATGATTTCTAAAAACTAGTCTGATTCACTTAACAGTTATGTCAGTCAATTCTTTGAAGAAAGAGCTTAAAGGGACAGTTCACCTAAAAATGTAACTTCTGTCAATTTATTCATCCTCATGTTGATCCTAGTCAACAAAAGCATACAGTGACCAAGCTCCAAACACACACCATAAAAACATAATCATAAAATATGTGACAAACAATGGCAATCCAAATCTTTCCCTGATTGTCATCTGAACTTTTAGCATCTCAAGTAATTACAAAGAGTATGCATATATGTGTGTGTGTGTGTGTGTGTGTGTGTGTGTGTGTGTGTGTGTGTGTGTGTGTATTTACTTGATAAAAAATACAGTAATATTGTGAAATATTATTATAATTTATAATAACTTTTTTTATTTTAATATATTTTAAACTGTAATTTATTCCTGTGATGACAAAGCTGAATATTCAGCATCATTACTCCAGTCTTCTGTGTCACATGATTCTTCAGAAATCATTCTGATATCAGGCTCCAGACTATGAGCATAATCTGAAAATGTAAGGGCACACATAGAGCTTTGAAGTGCTGGAAAAAGTTGTGTGAAGCTCTTGAAAGTCCTTAAAAGTGCTTGAATTTCACTCTCAAAAGGTTGTACGAACCCTGAAATGAATAATCTATAAAAACATTCGAATTCGGCCACAATATGGTTACAGTTAGCATTACTACATTAAATCTATGGTGAATGCTGGTGAGACTGAAAAGCCTTCAATAACTTGTTCATGCATGGCACATGCTTCTCCAGGTTTCCACGTCAGCACTGTTTGATCTGATATGGTTTATAACAGAGAATTCTGCGCTGAATTTGAATGCTTCTGCTGAACACAAAAGAAGATATTTTGAAGAATATGGGTAACCAAACAGTTGATAAGCCCCATCTAAAATAAATAATATGGAAGTCAATTAGTCCCATCAACTGTTTGGTTACCGACATTCATCAAAAAATCTTCTTTTGTGTTCAGCAGAAGAAAGAACTTCATACAGGTTTGGAACAGCTTGAGGGAGAGTAAATGATGACAGATTATTCATTTTTGGGTGAACTATCCCTTTAAGCAGACCGTCCCTTTTTATAGTTTATTGCATTGTTATAATTTTCCTTTGTGTAATTTTTCATATTTTCTCCAACAGCACAAACATACATACAGGCCTATAATAGAATGGTGCATAAAACAAATTTATAAGGAAAAAACCTGTAAAAAATAAATTTGCTCCATTGCGGATTCCAAGTAATCAAGGGCCTAGGGCGTTCCATTTAGAGACAGTGCACAGCAATGGAAGGGCAAAAAATAGTTTGGACTTAAACGCAGCTCAGTTCTGAGCCCGCGCTGCGGTGTCTGATGTGATAAACCGTCTATGCTTCACAGGTTTCATTCTGCTTTCGCTTCGTTTACCGTTTGCCGGTCATTTAACACAGAAATGGCAGCTCTCATCAGTTAGGTTAGGGTTAACTAACCCCAACTCTTAACCAGTGCAACGCTTAACAAAATGTTGTCGCACCGGCAGAAAAAAAAGGTAGCAAAATGCGACCATTTAATCGCAGTCTGGAGCCCTGAATATGCTCATTTGCTGCTCAAGAGACATTTCGTATTATCAGTGTCAGTTTGTGAAAACTGATCATTTTTTTCAGGATTTTTTAGAAAGTCAAGAAACCTGTATAGAAATTGTTTGTTACATTATAAATGCATCCTTGCTAAATAAATTAACTAAAAAAAAAAATCTTACTGAGTCCAAACTTTTGATTTGTAGTGAATTGTACAATGAGAATAACTGCTCAGTTCATTTAACATGAAAATTAAGGAAAAAGCCTTTTTTTATGTGCGTGTGTGTGTGTCCATGCACACGTGTGTTTGTAACTGTCCTGTTGCGTCTGTAATGACAGAGTCCCAGAATGCTCTGTAGCCAATTAGCCTGCCATAATTACCCAGACTCCCATTGAGCTGTCAATCAGAGAGGAGCTGCACAGGAAGTCATCCCTCCCTCTGTTAGCGGAGGAAAGTCTCTGCTGAGCCCCCCCTCCCAATTAAACCCACTCTCACACTAATATTAGACCCGACTTAACCATCTCTCTCTGTGTGTGTTTCTCTCATTCGGTCTCTTTTACGTTACGTTTCAGCATTGGCTCTCCTGACATCTTTCTCTGTTATTGTCTCTCCACCTCTTCTCACTCATAATTGCAGAGTGCTCAGCGCAGACCGAAGCATGTTTGTTTCAACAGATGTTTTCTGTGAAGAGCCACATACTGCATACAAACGCTGCACGCTCTCATCACCTTTCATTGTGGTTTGTGTTGCCATGTAATTCTGATAAGTGCACGAGGTAACTCTTACTCCATCACAAGCTTACTCCACAATCAGGGCTCAGTGTTTCTAATGGGATTTATCAGGAATTCTGATAAATCTTTTATACGAGCGGCTGCTGTTGAATCCAGCTCAAACCAACTCAAAGTCAACAGAAAGCCAAAACTGACCTCATTTACTTTATTAATACACATTTCTGGTCATACCATACACAACTCATTGCTTGTTCTTCCAAAAGCAATATATCTTTGTAATCTTGCGGGTTTTTCAAACTAGTTTCTAGCTGGTCTGTGATGTCTGCTGGTCTACTAACCTGGCTGAATTGATCTAGATAGTACTGGTGCACTCTTAAATATAAAGGGTCCAAAAGGGGGTTTTCACAGCAATGACATAAAAGAACCATTTGGTGATAGGTTCTTAAAATAAAAAAAATTTCTTAGTGCGATAAATATATTAAAAAAATCTAAAGAACCATTTTCCAAATTAACCTTTTGTGGAATGGAAAGTTTCAAAGGATGTTAAAGGAGAACTCCGGTCAATTTTAACATTGAGCTCATTTTTTTGTAAATTTGGAGTGCTGTCAGTACAGAGAACAACGACAAAAATCGGTGTTGCCTACATCGTGTTATCCTCTATTTAAAATTTGCACCCTGTTGACTTCAATGGGGCAAGTTTTAAACCTGCTTTTAGCCTCTTAACATCCTTGATGTGTCATTACAAGTGCACAGGTCATGTGAGTGATTCCTTTAGAGTTAACACGGGTGAATCTGACTGCAGTAGATGTGAAAGATATTAATAAAAGTGATGTTAATTCAGCCAGCGCACATACCTGTATTTTCTTCCTGTTTTCAGTCGAAGTCCACAGTAGTCGATTGTCGAGTTCACGCACATAGGTTTAGTTACCTATGATCACGCGCGTGAACTCGACAATGGGTTCACTCAGATTCACCCGTGTTCACTCTGAAGGAATCACTCACATGACCTGTGCACTTGTAATGACACATCAAAGATGTTAAGAGGCTATGTTATGACGTTGTCAGTAAAGATTACAGCGACGTAAAAAGGTCCGGAAAAATGACCTCTGGTAATACTAATCCCGTGCGAATAGACCTGCTGTAAACATGTACGTAAATATTTCGTCATTTCCTGTTTAAAAGTAGTTTTCCACGGTTTTTCAAGTATGGAGACGCTTGAAAAAGCATTCAGTTGCGTTCTAGACGACAGGAGGGTGACGGCGGTGTGTAAATCGAGTTACCCCTCCCCCTAGTTTTACTGATATATCTTATCCCGTGCGAATTGGCCATTAATATTACAGACGTCCTGTGGTAAAATTACATTACTCCATCTACCTTTGTAAAGCTAATCCCGTCCGAATAGGGCTTTAGTTGAATTTTCCATCAGGGAGACCATGCTTAAGGTTAATGTTACTGAATCTGGCTTATACATACAAGTACATGAAGCACAAATATTGGAAAAATGTAATTTATTGCTGAAAGTGTTTGTTGACAGAGGACAGTGATGAGTTCAGACACCTCAGATCTTCACTGTCTTACCTCTGTGATGTTTTCTTGTACTTCCTCCTGAAACAAAACAAACACCATGTTAAAAACCTGCATTTGGCTACTGTTCACAATAATATTTGAATCATTTCTGTAATAATAAACACACACGCACACACACAAACACACACAATCTACATTTTAAACCCTGCTGTTTCCCAGTTAACAGGAAACGTTCTAAGAACTTTAGCTAATGTTCTGGCAGTTTCCTCAAATCATGAACAAATGTTCTTCATGTAACGTTAATAGAATGTTCGTTCAATGTTATCCGGTCTGAGAACATTCAAAAGTAACAATGTTTGAAGAATGCTAAATTGGAATGTTACCTTAACGTAAAACATTTAAAAACTGGACGTTTTGAATGTTCAGAGAACATTTTCGGTAATAATGTTTCCTCAATGTAGCTTAATGGGAACATATTTGGAACTTAGAACATATTTTTGAGGCTAAGATCACATTTTAATAGTGGTCTAATGCATTTATAAATGTATAACTGTAACATTCTGTAAAGATGAATATTAATATTCATGAGAAAACCTCGTTATGTTATATACTTTTAAGATTACATAAAATGGTCTCCACATGCAAAACACGCCCCTTTCTGGTTTAAAAACAAATAAAATGGGAAAAATCTAATCTTTTCAGTTTTTGAGACAAGCCATTAAACCTCTTAGCCTCCATTAAGAATGCAAGCATTTATGACTTACAATACATGCTGTTTAAAGCGCCACTTCGATGTCCCTAACAGTCCATATACGTGTCTCCAAAAAGGCCATTAACAACACAAGGACGGTGAAGCAATTAGTCAGAGCACAGGAAAAATCTGAGCTGCCCAATCATTACTCATTCCTGCCATGAGCCACTATCACTGGTGCCTGAAATTGCTCCGTAAGAGAAGGAAACTCCTTCTTTTCTTTCTGAAGTCACCAAACACAATTATGAGTAGAGGCTGTATGCACACAAGAGCACATGCATTACCATATCCACGTACTGTATGCGCACACACCCATGACAGCTGTGCATGTTTGAGGCTTTCGGTGAGATTAGATGCTGATGCAGTCAGATTTACCCACTGCAGTAACCTTTAACATTCACATATATACAGCTGCTTCTACATGCCCAAAACACTGCAAAACAGCTTAACAGCCTGTGGACTGGCCTGACGTCCCGTGACGGGCAACCATCCAAACCCAGTAAAGGGTTATGTAATTTTGGCAAAAAGAGCACTTGTTGTTTTGCCCTCTGTTAAACAGAACAGCAAAAGTGCTTATTCACAAATAAAACAAATTCAATTTGTGCACATGCATATACAGGTGAAACTCGAAAAATTTGAATATCGAGCAAAAGTTCATTTATTTCAGTAATTCAACTTAAAAGGTGAAACTAATATATTATATAGACTATATATTTAAAGCCTTTATTTTGTTATAATTTTGATGATTATTACAGCTTATGAAAACCCCGAATTCAAAATTAGAATATTGTGAAAAGGTTTTCATAGCTGTAAGCCATAATCATCAAAATTATAACAAATAAAGGCTTGAAATATCTCACTTCGCATGTAATGAGTCTATATAATATATTAGTTTCACCTTTTTAAGTATATTCTTAAAAGACACGATATTCAAATTTTTCGAGTTTCACCTGTACACCAGCTGTGATGTCAGTTATGTTATATGTACTTTTATGGTGCTTTTTGATGTTTTTTTGGGCTTGACAGCAACCGGTCAATCTGCTGTCGTTAAGGAAAAGAACAGCTTTGATATTCAGCAAAATTCTATTTTTCCGGCTTTTGTGCTCCACAGAAAACATGTTTGAATTAACAATTTAAACTGATTGTGTATGATTGTTTCAATTTTCAGGTGAACTATTCCATCTGTAATATGACTCTGAATGTTCAAGTGAAGTATATGATATTTAACAAGTAAAATAAGATGGACGGGACATGATTTTGTCCATAAGGAATTGATTGGATTATGAAAAGTGTCTCTGAATGACAGGTGGTTGGAGGGGAGGAGTTGAAATATAACTAGTTTACGTCAACCGAGAAGGAAATTAATTTTAGAGGTGGAACAAATTAATATATTTGGATGAAAGATTATTTTCTTCTTTGGATTAACGCAAACTAATCAATAGGGCCAGAAACATGTTTTAAGAAACTAAACAGGGCCAATTTGATTTCATGTTGAAACACACACACACAAAACTCTTCAAACATAACATTAACAGAAGAAAGTTACTATTCTACTGCATGAAGGAAGAAAATACGAGAGGAGATAAACAAGCCCTGCCCTCAATCATCTCTTTCTTGCTTTCATTCGCTTTTTCTTTCTCCTTCTCTCACTCGTCCTTTCTTCTTCACACATAGTGAGGAAATTGCATTTCATTTCCTGAGTTCTGTGACAATAAGAGACTTTTTCCCCAGTCTCCCAATAACAGCCAGAGAGAAAAACTGATTGACATCGAAAGAGATTCGTTTTTCTACAAATGATGGAGCTGTTTAATATATATTTGAGAAGTATTTGAAACACATTAATAAAAAGTCACCAACTCTCTGAGTCTGAAATGACCTTATTGAATAGTGAATAAAATCACAATAAACCCTTTTATATGAGCAATGACTGTAATTTAAAGAATAATATTTGTGAATATTCATATTTTGCTCATTTAAAAAAATATATATTTTCTTCTTTTGAAAATCTGTCCAGAAAATGATGTCATTTTACACTCCCAAAAAATGAGAGAATAAAAAAATAATTAGGACCATTAAGACTTTTTACATGGTGACATTTTTATGACAATTACAAAATAACCAAAAAACATCCTCATTATTATAATGGGGAAATGTTTATTTTTTATTAATCATTATTTTTATTGTTTAAAAGTATTTGTTCATCATGATAGAATTTGTTGTACTGTGTTTAATTTATGCTGATTTAAACAAAAAGAGTGATTTTCGGGAATCAACAACTACAACAAAAACAATGCATGTCTCCATGAAAAACAGTCCTAAAACAAGCTTTAGGCTTTGTGCAGATTGTAATTTATCATTTTTTTCTTTTGATTTTAGGGTTGAAAGTGACCTTGACATGTATACATGAGATACAGCCTCTTGGTCAACCTCTTAAATGGACACACACACACACAAAACACAAGAAAACCTGTTGAAAAAACTCATACTCACAGTCCACGCAGTCGGAGCCAGATTTTCTCGATCTGGTCGGGCTGTAAGTACTTGAGCGACGTGCTTTCAAACTCCTCGATCTCTCTGGTGGGAGACTCCATGATGTCAAGACAAGAAAAAAAACTAAATCCCAGAGCCGGAGCAGAGGAGAGCGATTCCCCTCTTCAGATGAGCTGTGGTCGGGACGCTGCAGTCATCCAGCCCTGCTCTTGCCTCCTCCTCCTCCTGTCCCTCGTGCTCCACTCTCGGTCTGAGCACAGGGAGAGTGTGACGGTACTGCAGTACGCTCTCTCTCTCTCTCTCACACACACACGCTCTCTCAAAAACACAGCGCAGCTCAGATTAACCCAGACTCCTGATTTCATGACATGAGTGTTGGCGGGAGGAGTTGAGCGTGACTAAAGCCTCCAGCGGGGATGACAGTATGATCAATAATGACAAACTGGGTCTCTTCCCACAGGACAAATCACAAATGACATCTCTTTAATATCTCAATTGTTTCTCCTAGACAGCAATGAGATTAAACTGAGGCTTTTGTTTGAATCTGCTGAGGGGAAAACACCTAGTGGTCTCGCATGCGTCTCCAGAGTGTCAGAAGAGGTCTGAATGTGCTCAGATTCGCAAAGATACCAATCAAAAGTCAGAAATCTTAATATGGACATTTCTCAAATTCTTCCAAAGATATACTGTCTAGAACACATAAATGTATACACTCTTAAGTAAGCAAATGTCTCATTTGCTTCTAGTTTTTTGGAATAACATCTGCTAAATTTGTTTTGAAGAAACATCTTGAGACAAGCTTACTTAAATGCAACATAATTTTGACCTTCACACGAGAGCTTTTGGTTCATTTGCCTTCAGAGTTTAGTTTATTTGATTGGTGTGAAAGTCGTCGTACTTGTATTTCTTGAATCTTGTATTATAAATATATATATATAGACAAAACGCAAAACAATGAACATGCACTTGTCTGCAGAAGCATTTTTAAAAACTGAATGTTTTTTAACTTGACACAGTATGCTAAAAATGTGGTGCGTGGTGTGAGATGCTGAGAAAAAACAAACAAAAAAAATAAACGTCACAATGGTCAAAGAGGTTCATCTAGCATGTTTACTAGAAAACTATTATACGGGACTTGCTACTGCCAATACATACACAACACGCTGCTGTGAGCAATTAAGGCCTGCTGCAGCTGTACAGATCTATACAGGTGGAGCTGGGGAAGGTGGAGGGTTTCTGAAAGCGCGCTGCACTGCTATAGACAATGCTGACCAGTATTTGAAGGTTAAGCAGCGAGCGCATTGGCTACTGATACTGCAGGAACCAATCAGCTGTGCTCTTTAGAAAATGATGGGATCACAAGCAGATTGAGATAAGGACCCATCAGCCTGCGCCATCTAGAGTTTCATTACAGAACTTTGTATTTTTACTTTTTTTTTTTTTTTTTTACTTTTTTGAAGAAACATGGAGACAAACTTACTTAAATACAACATCATTTAGACTTTCACACTAGGGGCCCTATTTTAACGATCTGAAACACAAGCATCAAGCGCAAAACGCAAGTAACTTTGTGGGCGGGTCTTGGGCGCTGTTGCTATTATATCGGCGGGATAAATGACTCTTGCGCCCGACGCAAATCTAAAATGGGTTGGTCTGAAGTAGCTACATTCCTCATAGGTGTGGTTTGGGCGTAACGTGAAATAAACCAATCAGAGCGAGATCTCACATTCCCTTTAAGAGCATGGTTCCATGGTGGATTGCTATTATAAAGGCAGATTTGCCAGGCGCACACCAGGAGCGGTTCACAGCCGAGGAGACCGACGTTCTCGCCAGGGCCGTAAAAGACAGAGAAGTGACATTGGGGATGGAGAAACACCCAAATTAGCTTCGGTTAAACAGGCGTATAATAATTTGGGTAAATGTGTAAGCTAGATTTATGCCTATTTTTTCACATCTTCATGGACACAACAATGATTTCCCTCGTGTGTTAATATTTTTCCTTGTAATTATGTATGATTTGCAAAAATGAAAACTGCTGCTTCTGTGTAGATGAGAGAATCAAAGTGTGTGTATGCGCGTTGTGCACACGCTACATTGATTATGGCCAAGCATGCGCCCTTAAAATAGCATCTGAATAACACGCCACTGACTTTAGACTAGGGTTTTCTGGGTCAGTGGCGGAATTGTTTTCTAAACCTGCAAAATAGCACCAGGGAACGTTTGCGCCGGAACACGCCTCCTCTTTTCGCTGAACCGCCCCCGGGAGTGCAAGTTCATTCCCTAGTTTACCGGCGTGCGTCTGTGGAGGGAAAAGTCCGCTGTGCGCGGGTGCAAAATAGGAATGATACATGCGTCGGTATACAAAGTCAATTGCGCTGGGTGCAAGATAGGGCCCTAGAACTTTTGGTTTGTTTGCCATCAGAGTTTGGTTCATTTGGCTGGTGTGAAATTTGTTTTTGCATTAAATGAACAGGCCAAATGCACAAGAATGGACAGGCATGAACTGTTTTTAACTTGGGAGGACATCTTAAATATGTGGTGCTTATGATGAGAGATGCTGATAAGATGACAAGACATGCTGCAAGTCAACAATGTTAGTCTAGCATGTTTGCTTAAAAAACAATTAGCAAAACAATTGTGCAAATGGATGCAAAAACACACCCCTTGGCTATGAAATAGCAATGCAATAACATTTAGGCATCCTATTATGCTGGAGAGAGAAAAGACAGAGGAGGTGAGGAGGAAAAAGAGAAACAGAAAAGCAGTTAATGACACAAACCGTGACTGGAGAGATGAAGAGGCCAATCAGCCTGCAGCTGTAAAGCGGTGCATCAGTGGAGTGAGATTATATGCACCCCACTGTCAGATACGCATTAACACAAACATTCACACACTCTGAAACACTCTATTCTCACATTCTGTTTCCTAAATGACCCAATGATTGCTCAATTTTTTTCAGGACTCGCAGATGATAAACAGATTCGTCTTGACGATCAGGAGATAACAAACAAATTCATAAATTCTATAGAATATAGGAGCATTATCAATTAATTCTCTATAGTAGCTGAGCTTTATGGAAGTTTAACATCACAAATGACTCTCAAAGAGAGCAGTAAGATTAAATGGAGAACAAATGGAGACTTTCACTTTTTAGATTTAAACTCATGGATCTTTTTTTACATTTTCACAAAAGATCTCAGTGCGTCAAACTGTGCTCAGATATACACTACTGTTCAAAAGTTTGGAGTCAGTCAGTCAGTTTTGTTGAAGGAAATTAATAAATATGGCAGCAATGACATTTATAATGTTTCAAAAGATTTCTATTTCAAATCGTTGTTATTTTGAACTTTCTATTCATCAAAGATATTAGCACAGCTGTTTTCAACATTGATAATAAAATGTATCTTGAGCAGCAAATGAAGGATCATGTGTGACACTGAAGCCTGTAATGATGCTAAAAAATCATGCTAAAAAATCATAATAATAAATCCAAATAAATGTAGCCTTGGTGAGTATAAGACTCTTCCAAAAGCATTAAAAAATCGTAAAGACCCCAAACTTTTGAACTGTAATGTACAAAAGACACCACAATCTACATTCAAAAGTCCTAGGGCCAGATTTACTTACAGCTCGCTCCAGCGCAAACCCTCTGTTGGCGTTAAAAAAACTACTGTCAGGATTTACTAAAGACACGCAGTGAAAGATTTGCACTGAAAAGGTGTGGACAGGATTATTTTTTGCGGCTGACTTTAAATTTATGAGAGGAGAATATTTAAATGAATCATGCAAGGTGATTTACTAAGGTTTGCGCTAGTCAATTTACTGGTGTTTGCACCATAATTTACCACCCAAAAAAGCCTGTCTTAAACCAAATGCTGACTGGTAGATTGCGTTGGTCATTATTGAAATGATCCGGCTGCGTCTGTGTTATTTAATTTGAGCGTCGTCAGTAGATCACGCGCTTAACTTTACACTCCTGTCGGCACTTTTTTGGAATTGCGCTCTCACGATAAGTTGCCCTGTAAGTCAAATTTCTCAAATTCATTCAAAATGAATCTTTCTTAACTGCTAATGACTTAAAAATGATAATAATGTACTTAGGGTTCATTGCTTGCAGCAACAATTTAGCTTAAATGTTTTTTTGCAAAAGCATCCAGTACTCTATACAGTAAATGTTGTTTTTATTATAGCATATTCATCTGAATAAAAACATCAAACTCTAATCGAGTCGTAAAACCACGCTGTGGTTTACTTGCATTGCCTTACATTGCTCTTTTGAAAAAACAATTGATTACGTTTTCCCCTCCTTTTGTTTCTTGGGCTTTTGTATTTTCCATCTGCTTCACACAATGGGGCCATTACATAATGGAGTTTCCTGAACACCTTGAAAATCCAATAGGTCTAAGGCTGACCGGCCTGAGACTAATGCAGAGATCTAATTCCTCACGCTGGAAATGTTTTTTCTCCAGGGAGACATTCAGGGACAGCTGTGATTGAAAGCCGAGACACAGCAGCAGGTGCGGCAGATTTCCCCAAAACAATCTGGTGTGTGTTGGTAATATTCAGAACAAAATCAGTTTCGCAATAATGAGAAGAATAATATAACTGTAATATTTAAGATATAAATCGTAATACAAAAAGTGTATCAGTTTATTAAAACTTTTAGTAGTTTTACAAATACTATATCAATTCTCAGACAGAGTTCTGTGGAAAGTAGGCCCAAAACTATCCGATAACATTTCCATTCATTTCAATGGGACATTTTAAGGTCACTTTGAGAGTTAAATGTCATGCGAGTAATCATCGCAGCCGCAGGATAATGTCATGACAACACTGATTGGCTGATGGGAAACCCTTCACTGACTATCCTGATTTGAGCAGAAAGGGAAAAATAAGTCTATTTCAGACTTTGAAGAGCCCTCCAAATAAGATCTGTCACTGGTAAAGCAGCTATAATATAATGAAATTCTCACATATAGGTTTATATCTTGCCAAACAAATCTGAAAATAGATAAAATATCAATACAATTAAATAACTAAAATCTAAGTAACTTCATAAATAAATAAAATAACTGGGTGTGCAGTTCCTTAAAGTAATTACCTTACACATAACCCTGGTGTTTAGGACACAGACACACATTCCTATCATTATGAGGACATATAATGGTTTTTATACTGAGCTTATGACATTTTCTATCCCCTAACCCTAAACTGTCACGGGTAAAAGCGCAAAACACAGGAAACAACCTCTTAACACTGATGAGACAGTACCAAGAACTGAACAAAACGGAGTACTTATACCAGAACTAAACAAGGGAACCAATGAGTTCATTAACGAACAACAGGTGAACTAAATGAAACTGACACAGACTAGATGGTCAAGAAGGAACAAACACAATAGCCCCGTTTCCATTACTCTTCAAATTGCGCAAATAGAAATTGCAAATTGGAAATATGCTCAATGGAAACACTAGCCTGGTTAAAACCAGACCATTCTCAGTAGTAACTGAGTTATGGTCTGGCAAAGCTCCATAGACAAATCATTTCCAAAGGGGCGTCACCAACGGACCATTTCGGAGAGAAATGTAGTAGCACGTTCATCTGCCAGTGGGTCTTTCATGGAGACTGTCCTCATGTGTTTGCAATTTGAATTTAATAATGCATTTAAAAGTTGAACGGACGTCGCTCAAATGCCTCTGGGCGCAATTGGATAGACCTAAAACCAATCAGAGCGATCGTCATTGTGTAAAGCCCGCCTCAACGTTTCTGATTGGTGCCGCGATTTCTAGGCCATGGAAATGGGCTTGAATGAGCTCTTTGCCAGACTACTTCTCGAGCAAATCTGAATTTGCCGGAAGTTGTCTGGGTTTTTCCAGGCTATGGAATCACGTCAATTTCGCAAAAACTCCCATTTATCGCAAAAAAGTTTTTACGCTCGCATGAGGAGGTTTTTCAGGCAACTCGAAAAAGGAATATTTCGCAAAACTGCAATGGAAACAGTTTTTGCGCATTTACAGTCACCTGACTTAGAAAGCGCGGTGTGTTTGGACAGAATACGAGACAGAGTTCTTTATTAAATTCATAAAAGACAGAAGAATTACAGGAATAATGGATTCTAAACCTCAAAGAAATGCCACAATCAAGACCTCGGAGCAGAAATGAGGGAGAAACACCCAGAAACACCTCATATGTGCCGCTCACAGTATAAGGGTCTTTCCTTGCCATTAATGCTTGGATAACACGCCTACGTTTTCTTCCATTAATAATAATAATAATGTCTAGTGTGGTACGTGGCTGTGATATAAACTTACCAATGTCCGTTGCCATTATTTTTGGAACTTATCGCGAGAGGAAAAAAATATGTTTTAGTCGCATAACATCGGTTAATGGAAACGCCGTCATTTCGCAATAGTTTTTTATCGATATTTAGAAGAAAATATATATATAGCCTATATATATATATATCGCAAAAGTTTTGCACAAATCTTTAATCGAAACGCGCCTAATGAAACAATTCTGCTGACATAAACCTGCCCATCAAAGAAAACTTTCAGCATTTTTACATTTTTAATAAAAAATAGTTTAGTAATGTTTGTTTATTTAACGATTTGAATCACAAGGACATAGTCATGTCCTCATTATGTAGAGGGCGTGGCCTGAAACCTAAGGGTAGGTAATTCAGCCTGGAATTTTGTCTTGGGTGGAGAGATAGAAACACTAATATTTGAGTCGAGCGGCACTACAAATCACCATTTAAATAGTAAATTTAACTTAAACCGTCCTGTCCGTTTATCTCTCTCCCTGACATTCTCTCGGTTTTTGCCTTTAGGTGCTACAGCTCTACCTGTGTCTCCCTCCCTGCCGTTCATTCCTGATGATGATTTCTCTTTCAGAGGCCTTTCAATTACCTGATGCAGGAGATAATGCCAGGCCAAAGTCTCAAAGACACACCACCGCGGGCCTGCTTTCATCTATGGAGAAGCTCCCTGTGCTGCACATGCGAACAATTCCCTCCGTCGACTCTGAGCTCTTCAAAGGTAATGTTTGAAGGCGATTGCTCTTTCTGCTGCCTCAACTCAGTTCTTTTCTTTTAAGTGAGGTTTATAGTGTATGTATGTGTGTCAGGAGGCTGAGAGCTTCTAACGTCAATGACGTCACCTACTGTGACCTATCGCATCATCACCACCAGACACATGAAACTTGACCAGGGGCATCATAAAAAAACAATGCCAAATCTAATCAGCTTTTCTCATGAATATTAATTAGCTGATGTCATGTTGTAATGTATTATTACTTAACACCATCTAGGTTTGCAACTCACTTAGTTTTGGAACAGAGCTTCCAAATGAATTATATATTTGGACCAGACTGACAACCCAGATATGAATGCAAAAAAAAAAAAAATATATATATATATATATATATATATATCTCAAACCTCAGACACTAATGAGGAACATTAGACTGTTTCTTGCCCCTAAAGGAATGGTCTCTAGATGCTCACCAACAACAAGTGGTTCTTTAAACAGTTTTAAAAGTCTTTGGAGTTCAACAGAATCCAGCAGACATCACAGCCTACAAAGGTAAAAGTCTCTCAAATGTCACAGGTCATTCCCAGCAGCCCTGTTGACAGAGGAAAGGTCTCACAGGAGGACATTAGAAGGTCTCTCTCCAATGCACAACTCGCATGAATTTCAAAACACCAAACCAAGAGAGAAACCACAAACAATCTGTGGACTATCTGCGGCATATTGAACAAAAAAATGACAAGAACTTTATCAAAAAAGATATACTGTGGTGGATAGCATGAAGGTCTGAGATGCCAAATGAGTCCCAGGTGGGTTTAGAATGAGTCAGAGATCTGAAAAGTCCCATTGAGTTCCAGTGAATGATTTAAAGTTTGATATTTTCCAAATAGATTCCTGACATTTCATCAGCACACACACCCACACACACACACACACACACACACACACACACACAGATGAATGGCTCATTTCAGGTTCTGATTTAAAGTGTTTATCTGTCCGACTGAAGAATGGTAACATTATTCTTTCAATCATCTGTCGGCATCTGATCCAGAGGCTTTAATGAGAATTTAACAGAGTTAATATAACAGTAACCAATATTAAGAACATGCCATGTGACACGCTGAACAAATTGAGACATCTCGCCTGTAAATGTTACAAATGGCTTGTGTCACAGTACATGAGTCCGTGAAGCCATATTGTCAAAAGAGAATTAAGTGATCACTATTAAGAGCACACATGCTAATGAGGGCCGTCTGAACGAGTGATTTTAGCATACTCATGCAACTGGTGCCAAAGTCATTCTGAGGTGCTAAATGATGGAAATTTGATTTGCCCATTTAATGACCAAAAATCTAATGAAAAATTTAACAACAGCAGGGCTAAATGGAAAGATTAACGTCCTCCTGGGGGGAAAAAATATAGTTGTACCTTTATCAGCTCTAACCAGATTTACCTAAATCTAAATTAAATAAATAAATCCATGGCAAAATAAATGACTAAATAAATAAATGGGTAAGTTAATAAATAAATGGATATGAAGATCCAATTACATGAAGAAGAATGTGTGTGTGTGTGTGTGTGTGTGCTAGCGCATAAATACTAACACTGCCTGAGATCAATACGACAATTTCACAGTGACTGTAATTTATCAATTATCTCCTGACACGCTGACCTTGGCTAAACTACTGTATTTTAAGTCATAAATCGAGTCAACTAGCACTAGTTTTCAATTATTACTTGGGCTTATTTTGAGCTACTGTACTCTGATAAGACTGTAAACAAAACTATTTCTTTGAGATACTTAATGCAACGCTCTCAGAATATTGCACATATTTGCTCAGGTTCTCTGATCAAAGATGACTGGATATGCTAATGAGGCCTTTCCTCTTGACCTCTTTATGACCTTAGGCATGAAGTGGCAAACTTCATATCCATCAATGGGTTGCTGCCTAAAATCGATACACTGGGATATAAGAGCTGATGAAGAGACCAGATCCGCAGTCCCAATCAGACCACCAGCTGTGTACAATATTACACTCTTAACAAGAATGAATGAATTATTACTATTATTATTTAAAAAAGGAACGAAATCGATGCAAAATCGAAGACACGCTGACAATGATTTGCTACTTGCCATTTATTAGGGGGAAAGGACATTTTCATTTTCCAATCTATTTAAAAAAAAAAAAAAAGGTTAATGGTGCAAGATGTGTCAGCAATATTTTTGGTCTGTTTTACTAAACCATAAAGATCTGCGAATGCCACTTTCATAACAGAAAGATCTGTGAATGCCACTTTCAAGACCAGAGTTGAAATGTCCCACTTCTGACCTCAAGAGAAATACATTTTCTTGTGCAATTTTTTATGTCATGAACACAAAGTGATTGATTTCCAAATGATGATTTTCGATGAGTTTGGATCGAGATGATTGATCTTTCCTGATTTTTCAAGTAAAATCTCTGACTTTGAGTGTCATTCCAGTCATTATTTTGAAGTAAGGAAAATTGTAATTGTCTGGAAAACATACAAGCATATAGATGATCTCAATGCTAACACACATTGATTAAAAAGCTTTTCAGCATTTCAGATTGCATGGAAAAGAACACTTAAAGGGATACCTCACACTCTTGCTCGTCCATATAATGGCAGTGAATTGCAACCAGCATAAAACTTTTTTAAAAAAGCCACAAAAGAATCACAAAATTATCCTATCCTATTATTAAATACTTTAAAATGAACAACAATATTTGTGTATCCAAAAGGTCAATGTTTATAATGATTTTATTCATTTATGATTTGTTCCTTATTAATTTTATCTTTAAATGTATGTATTACTTAATATATTAACCATCATCATATATTCACGTATATATTCATTATTGTTATTCATTTATGTTAATCTTTTACTTTTTTTTTTACTACTTCTTTTACTATTTAATTTTTATTTATATAGTATTATCCAAGACTATGTATATTGTACTCACATGTTCATATACATTAATATCTTAGTTACACTGTAAAATTAGTTAGACTTACTTAAAGAAAACATGGAAATCGATTGGCTTAAAAAACTAAGAGAAATCGGAATAGTATGTTGTACTGACAAATGCTTAGTATTGTTCACTTACATGAGACTTCTAGTAACTAAAAAAAGAACTGTAGAGAGTACTTGATCATTTACTTTAGATTTACTCTCGACTTAGTATAGCTACTCCGAATTGCTGGCTCCCGAGTGCATTGCAGCATGAATAAATGATGCAATTGCTGTTTTACTTTTTTTTTATTTGCCAATTTTATTTGTAATAAATTGTTACCATTGTTGTGTTTTGCATGCTGAATGTTGAAGTCTGTGTGCGACTCAAGCATGGTCAATTGCAAGATATTGTAACAAATATAGAGGGATTATAGCAACTCAGTTAAAAGTTTCACAAGGTGTTTTATGGCATAAGTGTTAGCAATACAATTTTAAAAGATCATTATTCGACATGAAAAATAGACTAGTTAATGATCTAGTTAGAAACCCATTTATTACTTTCCTTATTGAGAAACCAAATAACTGTGATTTCTTGTTGCGTCGGCTCAACAACAGCATTATAAATGAAGTTCAAAGTGCTCAACCGAAGGAACACTGATCACCATAATGGTGAGTTCAAACAAAAACATCTTAGGAAAATCAACATCAATTTATGAAGTCAGCTTATGTGATATTCTCTAAAAAAAAATCAGTTGTATTGACAAGTTGTGTTGTATTGTATTGACACATTTCAGTTGTATTGTATTGACGATTCAAGATGGCTTTGGGAAATGAGTGAATGCAACTAGAGAAAGATAAGTGGAGGAAATGAGTGAAAAGTCTATTAAGAATTGCCCCGCCTCAAAAACTGTTTTTTTTTTGTTTTTGTTTGTTTGTTTGTTTGTTTGTTTGTTTTTGCTTGACAAAATGGCACTCGAACCAATCAATTAATCTTAACTTGGGTTTTATGAGTAAACAAGGCATATGTGAATAGTACAGATTACTATATTTTTATATAATAGGTGAGGGTATTATGACTGTGTAAAAGGAGCATCTCAGTCTTTGCAAGCAAAGATGGGTCATGGCTCATTACTAGGTGCAAAATGTCATGAGAGAATTGTCAGACAAATCAAAAATCACATTTCTCAATGCAAGATTGCAAACAATTTAGGTCTTTCACTATCTATAATCTCAGTACATGTAGGGCAAAGCAGGAAACCTCTGTTAAATGTGCATGGCCTTTGAGCCCTCATGTGACACGGCATGAGAAACCATCATGCTACTCTGTTACATGTGTTCGGGAACATTGCAAAACCGTTGTCACTCAACACATTCTGCTGTTCCACCAAGAAATGGCAATTGAATCTCTGTTACACAAGTAAAAGCTCTACATCAGTTCTATGCAGAGAAGCTGCTGAGTTCTCTGGGCCCGAGCTCGAGCTCATCTCAGATAGTCCAAAACACAGTGAGAATATGTGCTGTGGTCCACGTTTCAGCATGTTTTTGGGAAAATTAGACATCGAGTTCTCAGTCCAAAAGACGAGAGGGACAACTTTCATCAGCGACATGTTCAAAAGCACGCATCTGTCATGGTATGGGGGTGCATCAGTGCAAACGGCATGGGGGACTACCACTGACGTGGAGGCGTGTATTGGGATTGTACAGAGACATAAACTGCCATCGAGATGACATGTTTCCTGGGAAATCCATGGTTACTAGAGCAAGACAATGCCAGGCCTCATTCTGCACGTGTAACAGCAGAGGGGTCTAAATCTGTCTCCTATTGAAAATGTATGGCCCATCATGATAAGGAGGATCAGACAACTCCGGCCACGGACTGTTGAGCAGCTGTCTTGTATGAGGCAAGATCGGGCAAAAATTCCACTTGCAAAACTTCAACAATTACAGTAGTATCCTCAATTCCCAAACAATTAAAATGTGTAATTAACAGGTGATGTGTGACACCGTGGTAAACGGAGTGTGTTGATTTGTTTATATTTACAAAATACAATTAAGTTGGTGAATGAAAGCATTGGAAATCTTTTCTTTGTACTTTTTTTGTCAGTTAAATAACGGGTTGAAGAGAATGTACAAATCACAGATTCTTGATTGTATTGCATTTTACAAAAGCTGTTGGATTTTACAATGTACTTGTGTTTTGATATTAGATTCCTTCCAACTACTGTCTGAGTGATCATTTCTCAGAATTAGTAATTCACAGTCCTAGGTGTTATTTTCCAGACACAGTGTTTTTATGGAAAGATATGATATTTTTAAATGATTGCTTCGCTGTCTTTGTTCTAAAGGTGTCCAAACCACACCTCGTGTATCTATTTTCATCTTTGACATCTGACCGGTCACGCCGACCTAGCCGTTACACCAACTATAATGGTAATGGATAAGTCTGTTTGACCTTTTCTTATTACACCGAAACATAAGTTTAGGAAAATAAGTTCCCTGCATATATATTCGCTGCACTTATTTTGCCCTTCACTTCTGCTTCTTCTCTTTTTATTCTTACTTCTTTTGAGTCCTTCTTTCTTTATACTCTGATCTTCACAATCCTCATCTGTTAGATACATTACTTTGGACTTTATTATAAACTATTGAATAAGATGGATCTTGTTTTTGTTTAAACCTTTACTTAATCGATTTGATGTCTTTATAATTTACAATTTTTTACTTAATCAATTTGTTATTCCTTATTCAAATTAGATTTTTGACATAATCATTGCTTGCCTGCCTGGATCTCACTGCATCAAATATATTTAATAGTACCAATTTAGCATGTTAAATTGACAGCTTTACTTATTATGCGATAAATCACATTTAACTAACGCCCGGTCTGTTTTATCGATGTGTGCAGTTCTTTTCTTCCATTTCAGGGTATTGTAATATCGACAGCAGTCAGACAGAGCAATATTCCTTTTAGCAATTTAACCTCCGATACCGAATGCAACAGGTTATGCTAACAATGCCGCTAATGAGCATAACTACATTCTGACAACAGGCTCGGGAACAAACACGCCATTTATAAGAATAATTTTAAGGGCGGCAACTCTCTGTTGCAGTGCGTCATAATGAATACTAATGCCACTCACACTAATGAGTAAATACTTAAAGCAGCATCATTAGAAAAGTTATTTAATACAAGTTCAAATCAATGAGGGCTATTTCTTATGATATGACATTTAATTTAAAGTGTTTTGTCAGCAGACATATTGTATTATAAAGACTTTATGGAGCCGCGTTATGCTTTTTTGCACTCATGCATGCATTTTTTGCATGTTTAAAGGATAAAATTGCAAATATTTTCAGACCCACATTATCTCATTTCACCCTCTCATGCTAATTCTGTGCCTTTGTTGTTTCCAGATTGATCCTTTCCAAATGCTCCTTAAAAAAACAAACTAAATTGTGATTCGTCACATGACATGTCAGTCAGTTCCTCCACCCCCCTCCCCAACAAGAAGAAATAATCATACCAATCTCAAAAACACACATTTCTTTCACACTCAAAGACATCTTTCTTCTCTAGTGGTGCACTACAAACAGAGCTTTCAGTGACATGCAACATCTGCCTTCATTAATTATCCCAACACAAATCAGATTGCTCATTAGTGTGCTAAGCCTTAACACTCATGCTCTATCTTGGCAAAACCCCAAAATACAACTTTGTGGATTGTCTCAGCAGAGTCAAACAGGCAGCAGGCAAGAGTTTAAAAGTTATATCGATATTTAAACTCTTCAGTGATTCATCAACTAAATAAGATTTTCAATTATCTGTCTCTGGCTACTACAAGAATTAAAAATGGTGTTCAGTGCCATTAGATAGAACTGTTCTCAATGGACACTGTTTGAACAAACTGAAGCATTGACAGTCAAATGAAATACTCTGACTGCACACTTTGGACCATAGTAGACACGTTGACGTGGTTTGATTTCTTAGTTGGGTTTGATTCTATCCACCTTATTTTGCAATGCGGAAGTAAGCTACTTTCTGAGAATGTGTGAGACTTCCGTTTCATTAGCCGCTTCAGGTGTCAGGGTCTTATTTTGAGTTTGGTGACAGAATCCTGACACGCATGTTGTTTGTCTTGTCCTTGTGTGAGCGTAAGGCTTTGGGGTTGTTCTCTGGGCTGTGTGATCATGTTTTGGGTGTTTTTTGTGAGCACCTGGCTTCCGTCATGTTTGTTTCTGTGTGCCATGTGCTCTTTTGTCCATCTTTAGTTTTAACCCTGCCCTCTTGTTACCTGATTATTGGTTTATTTACCCCACCTGCTCTCCCTTGTTACACTCCTGATTTCCTTCCCTCTTCAAGAGCCATTTACATGACACCATTTTCAACTAAAATGGAAAACTTTTTATGCCTTTTGCCTGTTCATTTACACGACAACGGCGTTTCGGGGATCTGAAAATGCAAACTTTTGAAAACAGGTTTCAAAGAATTTGTGAAAACGGTGACTTCATGTGTGTGTGTATTACGTGTTCAGTCTAAAGGCGAGTAGCGTTTCTTTACAAAGGCCTCATTTACACTGCAGGTCTTGATGCTTAATTCTGATTTGTTGCCTATATCTGATTTTTTCGACCATCTGTTTACAAATTCTCTTTCAATTGTGACCCATATCCAGTTCATGTGTTTACACTTGCCATACTATCTGAAACATCGTGCATGTGCAGGGGGTTCTTGCACAGATGGACAAACGCCATGATTTTGAGGCGGAGGAGGGCGAAAAGGGCCATCATTGCATCATTGCGCATATACTTCAGTTATTGTGTGCAAGAGAGTTCTCAGGACTGGTGGGAGCATATTGTGGCGGGCTTTAAAGAGGAGCAGTGGGTCCGAAATTTTAGGATGAGCAAGCCAACCTTTGATATGTTGTGTCAACGTTTGTCCACATTCCTCTCCTACGATGACACAACATTTCGTCGGGCCATCCGTCCCTTTGCAGAGTGACATCGCCAACTACAGTTGTTTTTTGCAGGTCCGTGCGAACAGGGATTGTTTAGATAACGTTGTCATTTGCACACGAAAAACGCTGTTTTTGGTACATCATGGTCACGTAAACATACCCTTATTCTTCCTTTGTTCTCTGTCCTGTGCCAGTTCATTGTGGATGTATTCCCGTGAGATCCAGCCATGTCCAGCCCTCCCTTGCCCATTGCCGGTCTGTTTTTCCCCAACAGGGTAATTTTCCTTTCTGGTTTTTGTTACAAATAAAAGCCAGTCATTTTCACTGGATCTTTGAGTCCTTGCCTCTTTTCTGAACCATTTTCTGAACTATAAACCGTTCTGGAGCCCACTTGAATGTATCTCAGACCTTCTCAAGTGGACTGCAGCCGGTTTCTTGGTGCTGGAGTTTGCAAATACCCTAAAAGAATTCTTGATATCAGACATAAAAATGTTCAGGGAATTTCAGCTCTGCTTGATCCACTTATGATATGCTCAGCGGAGCTAAGTCTCAAGTGTTCTCAATCCAGTCAACTAATGCTCTGACACAACTCCATCTGTAGAGTAAGCAATGAAAACTAGCAACAGATTCTGCCGGTCAAATTGAAGTTCAACTCATCAGAAATTCAGGTCATTAACTTATCATGACAGCCATGTTTCTCATCTACTATGACTTCAAAATCTTTAAAGGCTAAATCTTTCTAGAGATATATTAAACGCCTTACAAGTAGACAATTCCCACTTTTCCTAGTGAACCAGCAATCTAAATGTACCAGCAAAGGTAAATTTAGCTTTTGCATTCTTTGTTGCCACTGTCGCCTTTGGCTTGCTTAGTTGGGGACACTTAGTATTCAGTAATATTATTGATTTGACTGCATTTACAGTATTGGATGTGAACAAAACCTGAACTGAATTTATATTTGACTATTTTTGCTACATCAACACTGTTATTGAACAGAATTTAATCAACACTGAACTGAATTGATCTGAATAAGGACACTGTCTTCTGTAGAGCTGCTTATACCTGAATGAATTGAACCTGTTTATCACTGTAGAGCTTCTCATTTCTGAGAAGGGATCTCAAAAAGTCTCAAACAACACTCATATTGCCCAGGATACCAAAGTATGCAATCAAAAGTCAGGGATCTCAATATGAACTAAAACATTTCTCATCAATTTCTTCCAATGACAAATGCACCTGCTATCCTAATTCATTTTGGGAGAAACTTCTGAGACAAAGTTGATAATTGAGAAAACATTTGCTGTTCCCAGATCGGTCCATCCTGTCAGCGGACATGATCGCATGACCTGTAAAGCAACTGTTGACCACAATAAAAGGAGAGAGATGAACCTGACAGCAGTTTTTTCTGTTGCTTCTGGGACGTCTGTAGCGGGAAGCTCATCCGCCAGGATCTCTTCTATTCTGCGTGGATCGTCTGGAATGTCCCTCTCAACTTTGCCCTTTTCCTTCTTCCCTGTCCCAGCGGTGAGTGTGTTCCATAGTGCACTCTGAGACTTTGAGCCTGGAAACAAGATGAATCGGAGTAAAGACTTTGATAAACTCCCATTTTTAAACTGCTTTCTAAAAGCAACACGTTATGTCTTTGCCTGCCACAATATGACAAATATATGATCCGCTGTGCTTCAGTGATATTGACAATACTATTGGTAATGCAATTACTATTGGTACATTTAGCCTCCAATTATTTATTTTCTTTTCTTTTAATTTTATGTTGTCATTTATTTTGTTTTATTACATTATATCACTTTATTATATAAATAAATAATTGACATAATTATATAAATAAATAGATTTTATTTAAAGATTTTTTTAAATCAAACCTGATGAAAATGAAACTGAAATATTTAAAGCCTTTCCCATGCCTTTAGAATTATTATTATTATTATTATTTTGCAGTATTCTGATTCAAAATAACAGCAATGGCAACAGAAGACCAAAACACGAATACTGAAAATGTTTTTAAAGCCTCCTCTAGAGATCTTAATGGCCTAGTTGTTGATTCATGGTATGTCATATTGATTTGCGCCCACCAATGCTGTGCACATCATTACCGTCACGAGATCATGTATTCATAATGTTGTCATTCAGATGCAATCTCTGTGCCTCCTCTGAAAAGCTCTGAGATTCTTTGGATCAAGTACAAAGCCCATTAAACTCATCTATTGATGGATGCTGCCACCTAGTGACATGCCCATGTAAAGTGTTATGTCTGTTAAAGGGATAGTTCGGCCAAAAATGATATTTAACCCATGATTTACTCACCCTCAAGCCGTTCGAGATGCATATGTCAATCTTTTTTCAGACGAACACATTTTCAGTTATTTTAGAAAATGTCTTAAATCTTTCAGTTGTTATAATGTGAAGTTATGGGGTCCACCTCCTTCAAGTCCCAAAAATGTGCATGCATCCTTCACAAAAGTAATCCATCCGGCTCCAGGGGGATAAATGAAGGCCTTCTGAGGGTAATCCGTGTGGTTTACCTTAGGATGCATGCACATTTTCGGACTTGAAGGAGGTGGACCCCATAGCTTCACATTATAACCACTGAAAGATCTAAAATAACTGAAAATGTGTTCGTCTGAAAAATGATTGACATATGCATCTCGAACGGCTTGAGGGTGAGTAAATCATGGGCTAAATATCATTTTTGGCCGAACTATCCCTTTAAAAGGACATCAGCCATCTGACTCAGACTGGGTAGTAGCAATGACTATTATTGGAGTAAAGACCAAACCGAGACCAAGACTGTATACCAATAAAGGTATTTAAATACTTAATCAAGTTTTCACCTAATTTAATTGTTCCAAAAAGCATTAAAATCACAAATTAAAAAACAAAACAAATTACATCACAAAAGTCTCATACAAGTTTCATATGAAACTCCACTGTGTGGGGTCATAAAGACTGGTTGAGATATTGATGAACTTTTGTAGAGGTAATCAATTGTTGACTTGTCTCAAAGCTGAGATCCATGCAGACCAAGGCCACGTTTATGTGGTCTAGACTAGAGCAGTGTTTCTCAACCGGTGGGTTGCAAGACGTTTTTGAGTGTTTAGTCAAAGAAAAAAGAACAACAACAAAACATAGTTCGAAATGTTTTTCTGGTGCAAGGCTTTTATTTTGAAAGGCTTGCGTGAAAGTTGTTGACTCTTCTGTCAGAGGGAAAAAAAACGCTGTCCTGCTGTCAGATGTTGTCATGCTGTATGTCAGTGTCATTATTCTATTCTAAAAGTTGTTCTAAAGTTATTTTCGTATCTTGCTATGAAATACAAAGTCTCTCACCAAAGAAAAACAAAAAGTTTCCTGTCAGACTTTTATACTGTGCTTGTGGTGCGCAAATGCAGAGGCATGCGCTGTGTAGCAATGTAATTACAAGCAGGCAGCATCGTAGTTCTGTCAGGACCACTATCGTAAAAGACGATTGACTATTAGCATATAGTTAGGATTGGCGGTATGGTTCTGTTCTGGGCAAGAACTCCCTGCACATCCGTGCAGCCTAGCATGGATAAGAGCAGCAATAACCCCCCTTAGGGTAAACAGAACAGAACCAACATGAATGTATTACAGATATCATTAATGTCAATATTTTAATGTACAACATGATTCAGGAATTTATTCTGATTCAAGGGGAATCAGAATGCCAAATCCTGACTGACGAGAGGAGGAGCTGGGGAAGGAGAAAGGTAATGAGCTCCTGAGAATAATAATAATACTGAAGGAGCTTATACAGTTTATGGATTCTGTGATAGGCATCGTATTCCTATAGGTGGACGTGGATCAGCTGATGCGAGCTTGACTAACATGATCTGCCAGAACTGACGCTACGCTTGATTTAGGTTGTCGTAATTATATTATTACCAAAAAGTTCCAATAAATTAAGGCTACATCATGTGTTAGCTGGGAAAGATGCAGGTATGATGTTCATTTTATTCATTAGGATTAGTGTCCATGTGTTATTAACAGTTCATGTTAGTATTGTGTATTTACCATAGTAATGTAGTTTCCAAAATACCACTTTATTTTCACTTATTTGTGAAAATATATGATATTTTCTATGTTTTAATGACTGTGGTGGCTCATACAAACTTACTAACTTTAAACAAAAACTAGTTTGGGACTGCCTTTACTGTTCCTCATACTTATTCACCAGTGTTAGTGATATTTTTTACAATGTTTTGTGTCAAATTTGCTTGGTTTTTAACAGCAAATTTATAAGAGATATATATTATCATCTTCTTTTCTTTTTCTTTTGGAATTTGGTCAAATTTGGGTCGCCGCTTAATGAGCATGGGAAAATGTGGGTCCCATGGCCAAACCAGTTGAGAACCACTGGTCTAGAGAGATCCCAAGACCATGACTCATCTCTGGTAACAAAATGTCCACGCTTTTTGACTAATGAACCTACATGATTTGATCATGACTTTTTTTTCATTCATTTGTAATTACTGGATACGTTTTTTTAGGAATGGAAATTTCAGTGCTGGTTTTAGACCTTTTTTATAGGCCTGGAAGTCCCTTTTAACATTTCCTGATATTTCCAGGTTTTCCATGACTGTGAAAATCCTGTTGTAAAGACATGCGGTGAGTAGTAGTGTTTCTGCAGAATTTCTACAGCACTTTGTCAGATAAAAGCATCTGCTATATGAATAAATATAGTTGCAAATGAGTTCCTTCTACTTCATTTCAGCCCATTCCTTTTGAATATGAAACAAGATGTAGAATGTATACAAAAAAAATGTAGGTAGTGCAGAGTTAATTTGTTGCTTTCTTAAAACACATACTTACGAGCAAATCTCGCCAGTGGCCAGCTGTTGGTCTCACCATCCTCATTAGCCACTACAGAGAAAAAGAGAGACACATGAATGCAGTGGCATTTTCTGTGTGTGTGTGTGCATCTCTAAAAAAAACATTAAAAACTTATTTCAAAAGCTTTTTCAGAGGCTAAGTAAAATACATCATTAAAAAGCTTTTTTTTTTTTTTTTTTTGCTCCTATTTTAATGTGTCTTTTTGCATAATGTGAATATAATGAACCGAGCTGCTGGAAAAGCGTGGAAGGCTGCTTTAATACGACTTCAGCCGCTGTCATATGAGCCTTTCATAAGTTTTTCAAATGGGTCTTGGTCAGTGGGGGACTGGCAAGGTGTTGTTGGTGTACTGTGAGTCACTTGCAATAAAAAAATAGCACAAGAACAAGAACAAAAAAGACAGAGAAAATCAGCACATTCCCCAAAAAAATTATTTTGTGATGCTTGTATACTGAGAAGCACAATCAGAAGCACATTTCTATTGATTATTTTTTCATTTTCATAGTTTGTTGTGGTGTTCAGAGAAAAAGTCAAAAAAGCCTTTCTCTCATATTTAGGACTATAGATGTGACTCATTGAGGTTTCTCTTGAGGGACTTTTCAGGTGTTTTATCATCCACAAGGCAAAAAAATCTTTTTTTAGATTTAGAATTTGTTTATGGTACATTACATTTACATTTAAATTTACATCATACTGTACATGGGCTGAACTCTGCATAGGGATGCACCGATATGAAAATTTCGCCAATACAGATAACCGATACTTCTTTGTATTTGAAAGCTGATAACCGATATATTGGCCGATATATATAAATCCAATTTTTGAGAGCCTGATTCCAAAAACAAAAGTCTCACCATGTAAATCTATGACCCAAGCACACAATTATAATGTTCTTCTCAGTATAATTTATGTAGCCTACAGACTTGCACTGCACTTAACCATAGTTTTCTTTTTGAAGTGATTTCAATCATATTTCAAGCACATCAAAACCATCACGGTGAACAGTGTGTGTCTGAAGTGTCTCAGCTGAAGGAAATAATCCATTAGTTATCGGCTTAGCAAATTTTCTAATCAGGCGGATAACGATAACACTAAATATGAACATAAATCCGCTGATACCGATATGGTGGCCGATATATTGTGCTTCCCTAACTCTGCAGGATGAGTTGGAAGGCAAAGCTTAGGTTTTGTTATCATTAACTGAAATTAAAAATCTTTTTTTATAATTGAAATAAAGCTGAAATAAAATATAAAGGCAACACTATACACAATAAGGTTTCATTTGTTAAGATTAGTTAACTACATTAGATAACAAATCAACAATGATCAACATCTACTAATACATTATTAAAATAAGAAAATGTATATGTTAATATTATTTAATGGACCTGAGCTAGCTAACATTACCTAACAATGAACAGTTGTATTTTTATGAACTAACGTTAACAACGTTTAATACATACTGTAACAAATTGCTCATTGTTACTTAATTTTAGTACGCATTAACTAATGTGACCTTATTGTGAGTGTCACCCTAAATATTAATTAGATAATTACTATTAATTTAAGACTTATTTAAGACTATTATTAAATAATAAATAAATGAAAACTGGCAACAAAATGCTGCCTTTGCAAATAACTGAAATGAGATTAAGTACTAAAATGACAAAAAAAGCTGAAATAAATTAAAGCTTAATTGAAATATTTTTAGAAAGCTAATAAAAAAGCACAAACAAAATGACTAAAACAAACTAAAAGTATTTGCTATAATAATACAGGTGCTGGTCATAAAATTAGAATATCATCAAAAAGTGGATTTATTTCAAGAATTCAACAACAGGTGAAACTAATATATTATATAGACTCATTACATGCATAGTGAGATATTTCAAGCCTTTATTTGTTATAATTTTGATGATTATGGCTTACAGCTTATGAAACCCACGAAATCAAAATCCCAGAAAATTAGAATATTACATGAAATCACACAGTAATTACACAGTGATACCATGGTCATTGAACCAGGTTTTGGTTATTTTGGCAGTGTGGGCAGGTGCAAATCCTGCTGGAGAATGAAGTCAGCATCTCCATAAAGCTTGTCTGCTGAAGGAAGCATGAAGTGCTCTGGAAATGTCCTGGTAGACGGCTGCGTTGAGTGGACAGCACAGTGGACCAACACCAGCCGATGACATGGCTCCCCAAACCAACACAGACTGTGGAAACTTCACACTGGACTTCAAGCATCTTGGATTGTGTGCCTCTCCATTCCTCCTCCAGACTCTGGGACCTTGGTTTCCAAATGAGATGCAAAACTTGCTCTCATCAGAAAAGAGGACTTTGGTCCACTGTGCTTTATTAAATCCAGAGTCAACGCAGCCGTCTACCAGGACATTTCCAGAGCACTTCATTCCTTCATTTTCCAGCAGGATTTGCACCTGCCCACACTGCCAAAAGAACCAAAACCTGGTTCAATGACCATGGTATCACTGTGTAATTACTGTGTGATTTCATGTAATATTCTAATTTTCTGGGATTTTGATTTCGTGGGTTTCATAAGCTGTAAGCCATAATCATCAAAATTATAACAAATAAAGGCTTGAGATATCTCACTTTGCATGTAATGAGTCTATATAATATATTAGTTTCACCTGTTAAGTTGAATTCTTGAAATAAATCCACTTTTTGATGATATTCTAATTTTATGACCAGCACCTGTATATGAATTAAACTAAAATAACACAGACTTGAAGTTAGTGATTTGAATAAATGTCTAACCTCAAGTATAAGCAGTACCAGTAATGCATGCATTGCATTCACATCCTTTTACAGTGCATTACTATGTCAGTGTAAACCAAGTCAGTTCACAAGTAAGTTCAAAATTCAAGAGATTCTTCACACGTGTTGTAAGAGTTGCTTCTGAGCATTAATGTAAGTTGCATTGCCTGTTACATTCAGGAAAACAAAACCAGCCTGGCTGATGCACCGGTCAATGAGATTGGATTATAAGTATACATTGCTCGAGCTGAGAAAAATCAGAACATGCATTAGTACAACACCATTTACACCACAACATCATACAACTCCCATTAAGTGTCATGACATTCTGTATCGAGACCTTAATAACGCTATGTTTCCCCAGCAGGCAAACCATTAAAAGCCCACAGAGTGACTCTGAGAGCGGAGAGGAAGTGGTCGTGTTGCTTCAGCCAATCATCATTAACGGTTCGTCATCACGCTCCACTGGACCTGATTGACAACATGTCACACGGAATGAGCTTAAAGCACACTGAGCAATTGATTGCTGGGCTGTGTAACCATGACGACAAGCAGATGTTTGAAAATGCCACGGAGTGTTGTGATGAAATGTGGATATGAGATTCCCTGCTGCGTTCTTGTGCGATGCTCAACTCGTTGGCTAGTTTATCTACAGTATTAAAAGTGCGCTAGTTAAATAAACAGTTTTGCAAGTATGGAGCTTTTTTTTTAAATGTCCTATATAAATGCATCAGGACAGAGACTAAAAAAAATAACATCTCACACCTCTGATATTTCCATCATAACACCTTTCCTGTAAGACACCCTGTGACCACTGTCCTCCCATGTGGGTGCGTGTTTCTCCGAAACAAACGGCTGATACACAGGACGGTGTGTCTGAGCAGGGAAAAATGTACAGTCAGATGTTTATCATCTCAAAATAGAGGATCATCTCAAGGGGATCAGGACCAAGATGCGAAGCGTTTATTTTGTCATCATGAAGTCCATGGACATATAACATTAATTTAGGCTGAAATAATGTTATTATGTGAGAAGAAAGACATGAAACTAGCACAGCTATGCTGGATCGACGGGCAAAAATATGATTTAGTGATTATCATACCAAAATATTGGACCAATCAGAAGCGAGTATTCTAATAAGCTGTAAAAACTTATTAAAAGGAAGTAAAAAAGTAAAAGAAGTGACTTTTAACAATAACTGATAAACCTTTATAGATAGACCTGTTGTGAGCGCAGAGGTTTTTAATCGATTGTATATGCTTTGGTTTATATTGTTTGCGTTAATTCAACTTATTTTTAAAATGACTGTGTTTAATTGCGGAATTCTTTGTGAAAACAATGACGCTGTACAGAAAATTCCACCAATCAGAGAGCTGCAGCGAGCAAAGAGCGGCAAACCAGATCTTTAGCTCCGCCCCCTCCCAAAAACCGCTGCAAATGATGTAATCGAGTCGTCTCCCCCATGCTCATAAAACATTTAAATATTTGTAAATATTTATGCATATTTTGCAATAAAATCAAACAACTTTAAATAGGCTAACAGTTTTATATTTCTCCATCTGTTTTAATTCGATGTCATTCATAATGCTTCAGGGGATTCACGTCGTAGCTCGTAGCTGATTGGCTTGGTTCATGGCTTATAGCACTTTAACGAATAATTTTTAAAAATCCCTATGGGAGAAATGAATGGGAAAAATACTTTGTTAAAGCTTTATAAGCCATGAACCAAGCCAATCAGCTACGACGTGAATCATAATATTACAAACTTTGAATTTGAAGCAAAAACGTATATGAAAATCGGACAAAAAGGCAAAGGTACAAGACTGTGTACATAACAGCTTTAGTGAGGGAAAGAACTAATCCCATGAAGCATAATTGAAAACAATGGAGATACTACTTCTCATTTACAAATTTTGATTGTATATATAAAAACAGTTTATTTGAATTTTATTCATATATATATACAAATATACAAATATACATTTTGAGATCGACTCTTAGAGAACGACTCGCGTCATTTGCGGTGCTTCATGGGACTGGGCGGAGCTAAAGAGCTCTTTTGGCACATGTAGCTTTTTTTTTCGACTCTGATTGGTGGAATTTTCTGTACAGCATCATGGGTAATGTAGTTTTTCACCAGGAATTCCATTATTTCTGATTATTTTAAAAAATAAGCTGAAATAATGTGGGCTGACGGCTTCAGCAGAAGCAAACACCATAGATTAACAACCTCGCAGCTTCGAAAGGCTGCATTTTTAAACTTTCGGACGCAGATGATGGACCCCTATTTTCCTTGTATACTAATATCTGTTAGATTGCTCTTTAATATCTCAGTTGTTTCTCAGACAGAAATGAGATTAAATGGAGAACAAATTGAGACTCCTGCTGATTTTCAGATTTTCACTGAAACTCCAGTAATGATCACGTCTCTTCTAGGAAGATCGCAGCAACGTTTTAAACTGTGATCCCAAGTCTTTAATGAAGAGTCAGCTGTATTGAATTAAAGCTGAAATAAATAAAAATTGTAAAAACTGGCAACAAAAAGCAAATAACTGAAATAAGTTGAAGCACTAAAATTACTAAAACTAAAACAAAAAAAACAAATTGGTTGAATAGAAATATAACAAAATATATATAAAAAAGACAAAAGTACTAAAACTTAAATGAAAACTGAAAACTAAAAATACAAAATAATAATATAAAATAAATGATATGCATATACATATGCATACTTAAAGTATGCAAATTAGGCATATAATACGCTAATATAAACTGCACCGAACAAAAAGTCAAAGATCTTGATATGAGCTCAAATATTTATCATCAAATTATTCCATGTTCAAATTACAAGTTACACACAATTCACAAGGGAATGCGTTTCATTTCTCACTCTGCACTCTTGCTGTAAATCAACAATTTGTATTTGCATTCCTCCTAAGAAACTGCAGAAGACACACACCGGATT